>NC_071496.1:16716937-17316937 GCF_028500815.1 Rissa tridactyla
TGTTTTGGGGAAATCTTTTGTCGCTCTGAATTTCATTGCTAACTTCTATGTTCCTTTGCTGTGAAAAGAAATGCTGTTGTGAATTGGTGGCTGTCATACAATTTTGGCAAGATTAGGGAACATCGTAACAAGCATAAGCAGATTTAGCATTCTTCACTTTTTTTCTCTTTCAAACATCAATTATTTAGCTAGGTTTTAGCAAAGCTGCTTTGGGATTAAACATCACCATTAAAGTGTGACTCCCAAAGACTGGGTTGAAATTCAGGCTTAACAAGGGATCAGCCAAACTAAGCCAAACATTCAAGTTCAGATTCCAAGTGAGCAATCAACTAGGTCACTGCAGATACACATTCTCCAAGGCTCTACTCCATATGTTTCAGTGCTGCAAGCAGAGAACTGCAGACAGAAGTGACCATCAAGGATAGCACATCCTGTCCTTGCAGACCGGAGCATGCATGAAAGGCATTATGGTCCCAGCTTCCATTGATTTCACACAGAGTGTTCCACACACTAAAAGAGGATTAAAAAAAAAAAAAGAAACAGCAACAGATGATTCTGAATGCAGAGAAGCAAAATAGTCCAGAGTTGACATCATGGGTCAATGACCTGTGTAGACTTGTGTGTAGACTGACGCTGAACACTTATATCTGGAGAGCAACTACCTGTAGTCTTGGGAAGTTAACTTTGATAAATGTTCAAGCAAAGAAAGAAATATGCTCTAAAAGCATGAGCAACCGCACAGATTTCTACGCGGAAATATTTTACTCATGCCATGGAGGAAGGGATGCTCAAATTTCCCTCTTCTGATCCATTCCACCTCACAAACGGATTTGATGGGTGGACTGTTCGGTGGATAAGGAACTGGCTGGATGGTCACATCCAGAGGGTGGTGGTCAATGGCTTGATGTCCAGATGGAGAGGGGTGACAAGTGGTGGCCCTCAGGGATCCATACTGGGACTGGTGCTGTTCAACATCTTCATCAGTGACATAGACAGTGGGATCAAGTGCACCCTCAGCAAGTTTGCAGGTGACACCAAGCTGAGTGGTGCGGTTGACAGGCCAGAGGGACCTGGACGAACTAGAGAGGTGGGCCCCTGCAAACCTCATGAAGTTCAACAAGGCCAAGTGCAAGTTCCTACACTTAAGTCAGGACAATCCTTGTTATCAATACAGGCTGGGGGATGATGTGATAGAGAGCAGCCCTGTGGAAAAGGACTTGGGGGTACTCGTGGATGAAAAGCTGGACATGAGCCAACAATGTGCGCTTGCAGCCCAAAAGGCCAATCGCATCCTGGGCTGCATCAAAAGAACTATGGCCAGCAGATCCAGAGAGGTGATTCTCCCCCTCTACTCTGCTCTCGTGAGACCCCACCTGGAGTACTGTGTCCAGCTCTGGAGTCCTCAGCTCTAGAAGGATATGACCCTGTTGGAGTGGGTCCAGAGGAGGGCCACAAAGATGATCAGAGGGCTGGAACACCTCTCCTACGAAGACAGACTGAGAGAGTTGGGGTTGTTCAGCCTGGAGAAGAGAAGGCTCCGGGGAGACCTTATAGCAGCCTTCCAGTACCTGAAGGGGGCCTATAAGAAAGCTGGTGAGGGGCTGTTGCAATGGGATGTAGCAATAGGACGAGGGGCAATGGTTTTAAACTAGAGCAGGGTAGGTTTAGATGAGACATTAGGAAGAAGTTCTTTACAATGAGGGTGGTGAGGCACTGGAACAGGTTGCCCAGAGCGGTGGTGGAGGCCCCATCCCTGGAGACATTCAAGGCCAGGCTTGATGAGGCTCTGAGCAACCTGATCTAAAGATGTCCCTGCTTACTGCAGGGGGGTTGGACTAGGTGACCTTTAAAGGTCCCTTCCAAACCAACACATTCTATGATTCTATGATTCTATGTTATTGTGAAACTGCTCTCCATCGTCTCTGAAAGGTCATGGAGAACAGGAGAGGTGCCTGAGGACTGGAGGAAAGACAATGTCACTTCAGTCTTCAAAAAGGGCAAGAAGGAAGACCCGGGAAACTACAGGCCAGTCAGCCTAACCTCCATCCCTGGAAAGGTGATGGAACAGCTCATCCTGGATGTCATCTCTAAGCATGTGGAGGGGAAATCATGCTTGACCAATTTGATAGCCTTCTACGATGGAACGACTGGCTGGGTGGATGAGGGGAGAGCAGTGGACGTTGTCTTCCTTGACTTCAGCAAGGCTTTTCACACCGTCTCCCATAACATCCTCACAGGTAAGCTTAGGAAGTAGTGGTTAGATGAGTGTACAGTGAGGTGGATTGAGAACTGGCTGAATGGTAGAGCTCAGAGGGTCGTGATCAGTGGCGCAGAGTCTAGTTGGAGGCCTGTAACTAGCGATGTTCCCCAGGGGTCAGTACTGGGTCCAGTCCTGTTGAATATATTCATCAATGACCTGGATGAGGGGATAGAGTGCACCCTCAGCAAGTTTACTGATGACACAAAACTGGGAGGGGTTTCTGACACACCAGAAGGCTAGACCTGGACAGGCTAGAGAGTTGGGCAAAGAGGAATCTAATGAAATTCAATAAGGGCAAGTGTAGGGTGCTGCACCTGGGGAGGAATAACCCCATGCACCAGTACAGGTTGGGGGCTGACCTGCTGGAGAGCAGCTCTGCAGAGAGGGACCTGGGATTCCTGGTGGACAACAGGATGACCGTGAGGCAGCAATGTGCCCTTGTGGCCAAGAAGGCCAAGGGCACCCTGGGGTGCAATAATAAGAGTGTGGCCAGCAGGTCGAGGGAGGTCATCCTCCCCCTCTACTCTGCCTTGGTGAGGCCACATCTGGAGTACTGTGTCCAGTTCTGGGCTCCCCAGTTCAAGAAGGACAGGGAACTGCTGGAGAGAGTCCAGTGGAGGGCTACAAAGATGATCAAGGGAATGGAGCATCTCTCTCATGAGGAAAGGCTGAGAGACCTGGGTCTGTTTAGACTGGAGAAGACTGTGAGGGGATCTTATCAATGCTTATAAATACTTAAAGGATGGGTGTCAAGAGGATGGGGCCAGACTCTTTTTGGTGGTGCCCAGTGACAGGACAAGGGGCATTGGGCACAAACTTGAGCATAGGAAATTCCATCTAACATGAGGAGAAACTTCTTAAGCATGAGGAGGAACTTCTTTACTTTGAGGGTGGCAGAGCACTGGAACAGGCTGCCCAGAGAGGTGGTGGAGTCTCCTTCTCTGGAGATATTTAAAACCTGCCTGGATGCATTCCTGTCCAACCTGCTCTAGCTGAACTTGCTTTGGCAGGGGGGTTGGACTAGACGATCTCCGAAGGTACCTTCCAACCCCTACCGTTCTGTTATTATGTGAGTGCTTTGTATGCTGAACTATCACTTTGGTGTGAATGGAAAGAGTAACCAACCTTCTTTATGAGAATTTTTGAGAATCACCAAGGAATGCAGACAGACATGAAACAGAAAGTGTCTGCATCTGCTATCACCACAGTTCAAGATAGCAGTCCACATTTCTGAAGACTGCCAAATACATAAAAAATAAAAAAAAATTAAAAAAAGCTGAACTCTCATGTGCCTTATAAAGTGATGTCAAGAGAGCTATGGAGAACAGCCCTGATGTTGATGTCTCCTGTGATTTTACCAGATGTAAACAGGCAGGCAACTCTTTCTTATATTGGTCTGTTTGAGAAATAACTTCTTTGGCTGAGATGGCAGCTTCATGCCAAAAGATGGCTGGAGCTCCCCATGATTAACTAGAGATTTCATCATTTGGATCTTTCAGTGCCTTGCTTGTCTTTCCAGTTGAGAAAGTAAATGGAAAACTTCTTTTCTGTAAGTTATGATTTGTTTCTGGGGAAAGCCCAAATCCTCCTTCAAGAGGAATGGCATGCTGCCATCACATTCACTGAAGCATTCAGTGCACTGTGCAAAGCTGCTGATAGATATCTATTCCATCCTTTCAATGTGGTTTCAGTAGTTTAGTTTAAAGAGGAAAACTCCCCACAATCTCTGAGAAACACTTTAAGGTAGTGACCGGAATTAAATACAAGGACACAAGTCCACTAAGATTAGTACTCAAATTGATCTTTCTTTCTTAAACAAACAAAAAACCCAAAACCCAAAAAACACACCACACGTTTTGTACTGTCTTGGTGATCTGGTATGATCAGGGTTATTGATGCACTTAATTTGCAATGAAAGAAAAGGGGTGTACCTAGATGGCCCCGACAGCTTTCTTATCATACGTTTGAATGTTCTCAACAGTTTATCAATAACACACTTTTGTCTTCTCAATCTATTTCCTAAAATTCTAATCATAAGCAGCAAGTATGCAAGGTCACTCTTCATGTTTCTTAGACTCCTTCCCTAACATCCACTATTAGACACTCTTGGAGTCAAAAAAACCCCAAACAGACTAAGCAGACCGGCTTTATGGAGAAACTAGCTCCAGAATACACACCTCCAAAACACTAGGACACAACCAGTCCGATGAAGCCAAATGCTACTTATGTGGATAGTGTGTCCTTCAATCACAGTGCAATCATTCTTGAGAATAATGACCAGGAACACCCAACACTTTTTTTTTTTTTTTTAAATCTGGAACTCTATTGCTCTTAGTATTCAGTTGTGGCTATTTTTTTCAACCATCATTTACTACAAGTTCTTGACAGTGACCAGACAATCCAGATGGGACTAGTTTCTTCCCTGCACTGTATGTAGACAACATCATAGATTTATTGCTGATCATTTAGGCCCTTGGAACTTCCATCAGAAGGCCCTTTTTAGCCACTGTTATCAATCTGGCCTGCCCTGAGATAAAGCCAACGCACACTTAGCACTCCCTGAGAAACATCTTTTTTCCTGATTACTGAAGACAAATGGGATGCAAGTCAGACATTTTGTTGTCTTATGACATACTCCATTTAAATCCCAACATTCACCCAGAAATGTGCAAGACTGCTTCGTTATGAAGGACAAGAAAAAAGTACTGGCTCAGACCACACCATATGGTTTCAAATCTATCATTGAGAGTTAATTTATAAAGAAGGCTGGTGGAACAAATAGTCCTATCATCTGCTAAGCAGCAGATGATCCTGAGACTGCTGGTGAGATGCCTCTTTCCTCATTTCCTTGCCACTACCTCCTTTCAGTTAGAGAACACATGCGCTAAAGCTGTCATTTAACAGAAAACCACGTGCCCCCAGAGTGTAATTCTAGAAGAATTTGTAACATAGAATGCTGTTTTATGGTTGCAGATAAACACTAATTGTACATTTATAAATGATTATACTGTAGTTAGTACAGACATCAATTGCTTTTACAGATGACAGAACCAAAGTAATTTCTTCTTAAAGGGAACAACACTTCTTTAGAAAAAAAGACTAGGTCTTGATTACCAAGCTTTTTCCCCTTTTCCAAACCACTACTTGTGCTCTTTCTAGATGACTTGTGAATACATACCGCATGGCTCTCAGTGCAGTTTTGTATGCCAATTCAGCATCATGAGGTAGGAGAGAGGTGAAAAGATATTTGGCAAATGTGTGCATTGGAACACTCTCTCGATGGATGACTTCACCTAAACCACTATATGGTCCAGCTGTGGGAAAGAGAAAGAGAATGTCAGTCTTTACAGACTGTTAAAACCCAACTTCTGGACCTTTAAAAACATTCACCATACTTTGAGTTAGAGTTTGGACAGTTTGCTGTACAAAAGGTAAAGTTACATTGATATTTTTGTGAAATATATTACAAGTATATTAAATACCATATATTCTTTGAGACAACAAGACAAACTGCAAATTGTATAGTACTAAGCACGCTACCAGTGCACATACAAATGACAAAATGGTCCCAGGGCTCCATGGGGCTCATTCAGCAAGTCTATGGTATGCAAAAGTAGAAGATGATAATCCTAGCTTTGCCTCTGCGTAGTTATATTGTGCACATGAATCCATATGCATCCTTTGTTGGTGCATAATTGCTTTATCACAAATCCACCAGAAAAAAAAAGTGGTTACAGTGGAAAAACATGTATCTTTAATTGAAATTACATGACCAATCACTACAGCAGCACCTGATCCCTATTAATGTCTCACCTGACATTAGGCATTTAAATAACCTTTTGTTCTGGACTTGGTCTCCAGAGAAGAATAGGTCAGATCTTGTACCAAAGCTGCTTTTGTTAGTCCATTATAGCCACACGATCTTAAAAATTGTATTTGTTGTGGGGAAACTATTCCCATTGTCGGGGCAATGGATTTTGCTCACACTCAGTGCAGCCAGTGCAGTACTTCATAACAGCATAACTTCATAACAGCAGTGTCAAGATTGACAACAGTAATGACAATTTAAAAAAAATTAAATTAATCTATTTGCTTGCTGAGTTCTGAGTGTTCACGGTGCATATGAATCCCATTTTTACATTTTTCCTGCAACATTAAGACTGTTATTCCTATTAATAGGAAAATGTGTCAAGCAGGTTTTTTTTACTTCAGCAGCTAGAGGGTTCAATCATTAAATGTTGCAAGATACATAATAAGAAACTTACATTAAGTATTATTGGACAATTATTGCACAAATAGCAGTCAGCAGTCCTAGAAGTTACTATTTTCTCTTCTACTAGAGATTCCAACCCACCACATTTGGATGGATGAACAACTGTGTGAGCACACTTCTTCACTGCAGTCACACATGTCATAGCTTCCAGCAGTGGTTCAAACTAATATGTCTGACCCTACACTGAAGCAGATGAGGAATACTCACAAAATTTATTCAACCACTTCTGCTACAGAGGATGATGAACTCCATGAAAAAGAGATGGTAACAACTTGGACCAACACAGCTGTTTCAGCAATGTTTTTTTGACTGATGCCTTAGCACAAAATGCAAAGATAAAAATCACTAGGCATAAAAAAAATATCTGAGCTCCATAGGTAGGCATTTCTGAAGACTGGGGCTCATCAAGGAAACATCAGTGAAGATTAAGTAGGTGACAGCGTGTCTCTCAATCATTTAAGTTGAAAGCCATTCAAAACTAGCTAGCATTGCTTCAACGAAAGAATCCATTTCGTGTATGTTTGCCAGTTGGTGGTTGAGTCGGGAACCCAGTTAAGACACGAAGAATACATGACAAAGCATTGATATGAAAATATATTCTTCCATTAACTTAGCAATCAAGCAAAAATTTAGAACAGTTCTTGCAACACAGTCTTATGTTCTGCTTTCCCACGCATTCAAATGCTAGCTACATACAGCATACATTAATCTGCACTAACAGCACAGAAATCAGCTTAATATTGAATTAAGCTTTCTTTATTATATCTACAGGACTTTAACTATAAAAACACAATTGATATGATTTGGATCTTAAATCACTGCACAGTTTTTCCTCCATGTGAGCTGGCAGTTTCCGCCTAACCTGGAGTAAACTGAAGCTATTGCAGAAAAGACAGATTTCTCAGCACACAATAATGCAAGACCATCATTGCACACTGCTCACCACAGCAATTTTGTAGGTAGTTATTTTAGCAGATTTCCTGCTATGATCGCTTGTTTACTACTCTAAGAAAACAAAAAGAATATCAGTGATCAAAGCAGTAAACTAGAAGTATCAGAGAATACCTGAGAGAAATCCTGCCTTTTCCTCATAAAGCATCCTTACCAGTAAATAGATGCAGCAAGCAGCTGCTCTTGTCCAAAGGCCATAAAGCAGCAGTTACAGCCATGCCATAATAGAAACTCTCCCTATGGTGCAGCTTCTCTGCAGTATCAAATGGCACCATCAGTAGGTACCAAAGTCTTTAAGGATCTGGGCAATAATAGTGACTCAAAGCTGAGAACCCTAAACAACATACCGTGTCTCTTCCATTAAAGAAGTAGTTTTAAAAGAAAAATGTCTTGCAGAAAGAAAGCAAAACCTGACTGCTGTGTAACAGTCTTCACAACTTACCTAGAGCAGTATCATGCTCTCCATCCCTTGAGCAAGCACTCAAAACTTGGGCCATGCCTTTAGCTAATTGGTTCCTTTAAAGTTTTTTCTTCCATTTAAAAAAAACCCAAAAACTAGAAAGACAACCTTAGAACCCACAAGACTACTCTCTGAACATGAGGCTTAAGTGCTATATGTTAAGCCTTTTTAAAAGCTAAGGCAAAAGCATGCAATTTTCTGTACAGATTTTATTGCAATACACTGGCTAATTCCCAAACACAAGTTATTTGTCTTAATCAAAATTTAGTCACAAGACCAGGCCATAAGCCTCAATATTTTACCATATATTTCAATTTTCATGTATGATACAAACTTCAGAGGCAAGTAATTTTCCTAATTGCTACAAAGAAAATGTTATATTTCTGTCCCAGCAATTCTAAGTGATTATTCTGAGCTCTTCACTTGGGAACAGAGGTAAAAATCTTCATACATTTATAAAGCTGACAGTCTTTTTTCAGGATACAAGTGACATTTAGAAATTTGCTACCCAAGAACTGCTGATGATAACTGATGTCTATATTATTTAATTGTGAGCCTGGGTTGTATAATTAGGATACTGAGATTATGACAAGCAACAAATCTAAAGAACAAAATGCAATAAAAATTAAAATGAAAGGCTTATAGGTCAGTAGATGCCTTATCTCTACAATCATGTGATATCTGAAGTATGTTTGATTTTCATAAGGGACTGGAAATAAAAATTTTGCTGGAGTTCTACATCAAAAAACATCTTAAGTATGTATGTAAGGCAGTTTCCACGGGAATACTAATTCAGTGGGCTTGTGTAAGTGAAGACAGTTTAAAGAAGCAGTTAGCATCTACATTGAGCTACCTTCTAATAGGAAGACTGCTTGTTTTCGAAAAATCTTCACCAGAGTATCATCCAGTTCAATTTCCTGTAGCTTAGAAATGAGCTGCTCCTCATTTCGACAAACCTTCTCTTGTGCATACAAGCCATCTGGCATTATTCGTTGCTGTCCCAGCCCTATCAATGCTACTTCCACAGCAAGCGTTAAATAAGATTCCCCTTCTTCTAAGAACTTGTGTGCAGGCAGGTGCTGGTACTCCAGAGATTTGCATTGCCCCACATTCCCTGTAAAGGGTGACACAAAGAATGACACATCAGGAAACCATTCTAATCCATAATCTGCCTATAATGCCACATTTACAAATGCTTCCTCTGTCAGTATTCATTTTTTAAAATTATTTAAATTACTAGCGCAATATTAAGATCCAGCGATCCAATCTAAATTACCTGATCCAATTCCACATGGCAGAAATACACAAAACAATTAGGTTTTAAAAAACCCACTCAAGTAAAAATAAGTTTTCATTTTAAACTGCATGATTTCGAGAAAGGCAGTTTCTCCAGTTTTGTGTTAACAAGGCCAAAATTGGAAGATCTATTTCAATTTTTTTCCCCACCCATTTCCTTATCTCCTTAAAGCTTTGATGTTGAGTAAGTGGAAAGGAAAGGTGCTTATACACCTGCATATATTTCATTTGAAGTTATTAGGATTGTGCAAATACAGTAGGCCTGGGAATTCCACAACTTTAAAGCATCCTGTTTGCTAGAGCTCTTTTCATGGTTTTTTATTTGTCATATTTATGATAAACATGTATAATGTTTCTGACTTTTATTAACACTAGAACTGCTATTTTTAGTAAAGATTACTTGTAAATTCCACAAAGACCAAGACATAAATTGCTTTAAAGAGTACTAGTGATTCATTTGGCACTTCACAGATACACCATGACAAAATGCTATCCCAACCTCTAGTAGTTTACAGTCTAGTTTGGGAACAAAAAGTTGTAATGTACAGATGTAAGGAGATGGACAGCTGCAGCAAATGAGAAGGCAGAATGCATTTGGTAGATTACATATGTGTGTGTAGGGGGAATTTACTTTTCAACACACACTACTTTTATTTCATGGGGCTGTTTTGGTTTTTTCTAATTGCAAAGAATCTGATTTCTTTTCATTAAAGTTCTTCCAGAATTGCTGGATATGGGATTAGAAGTTTATTGCAGAAAATCTAATTGAATAAAATGAGTTTTGAGGCAAAGCCCCAAGAAGATTGGGGATGTGCATATAAAAGAGCTGTAGGCAGAGGGATGAATTGAATTCCTGACCACACAGAAGGTGATAAGAAACTACCATAGAGGTGGAAAGAGACTGAGAATAAGGAATAAATCAGTTAAACTCCTGGGAAGCAAATACTAAAGTTAAAATGGGCATACACATCCTGTCCTAAATCATGTATCAATACTGCACAACTATTTTCCAATTCATAACCTTTATAGACCACATATGTTACAAATGTTAAGTGTTTTGTCATCAATTCAAAGTATTATGTACACTAGTACATAGGTAGCTAAGAAGTCAAATAACATCCCGGACTGCATAGGAGGAACGTCACCAGAAGATCAAGGGAGGTGATCCTTCCCCTCTGCTCAGCACTGGTGAGCCCACACCTGGAGTGCTATGTCCAGTACTGGGCTCCCCATGGACATATTGGAGCAGACCCAGTGAGGGGCCACAAAGATGATTAAAGGACTGGAGCATCTCCCATATAAGAGACTGACACAGCTGGTATTGTTTAGCCTGTAAAATAAAAGGCTCAGAAGGGTATTACCAAAATGTATGAATATCTGATGGAAGAATGTAAAGAAGAAAGCCAGACTCTTCTCATTGGTGTCTTGTGACAGGACAAGAGACAATGGGCACAAACTGAGCATAAGAAAACACTTTTTTACTGTGAGGATGGTCAAACACTGCAAGAGGTTGCCCAGAGAGGTTGTACGGTGTTCATTCTTGGGATTATTCAAAACCCAACTGGACACAGTCCTGGGCAACCTACTCTAGGTGACCGGGCTCTGAGCAGAGCAGGTGGACTAGATGATCTCCAGAGGAGCCTTCCAACCTCAACAATTCTGTGATTTCCTGTAATTTCTCAAAAAGAGGAGCAATGTATGTGAAGAGGGTTGCTGCTATAAAGTCTTATTCCATTTTATTTCAAGCATGAAATACATAATTGTCTTCAGGAACGAGTAACTGGTAATTTTTGAAGTGCTTTCATATAACTTATAAAAAATTTTACTTAACATGAGGGAGAGAAAATGTTTATTCTTAGGGAATGCAAATGTGAGTTCTTATACTATAAAGACACTGGCTTCGAAGTTAATTCAGAAAGGCGAGATACAAAAACGCTTCCAGTTACTGAAGATTTAGAGAAGATTGCTCCCTTTGCATTGCCTTACCCGTGAAGTCTGAGAATCCATGGAAGCTCTCATCATCCACCCTGCAGGCTTCCATCAGGCTACTGAAGAGGGTGCCAATCGGATCCAAAGGGTGTCCCACCCAACCTTCAAGATTTGTTATTGAGGTTACACCTTTGTGTAGAACTTCTGTGACAGAAAAGATGGAGGGAAGAGGGAGGGAAAGAGAGCATGTGTTAGCCCCTCAAAACAATTATAGAAGTAAAACTGATTAAAAAGCCCTCAGTACAGAATTCAAAGTATTTCTAGTAGCTTCTGCTTAGGAGAAGAAAATAGGATCTTTCAGGGTGAATTCATTGCCCTTTGTGAATATGTTAAAAGAGGAAAAAAAGAAAATGGACGAAGGCCAAACATTTTGAGCACTAGCAAAGTGCATTATGGGTCAAAAATTTCAACAGCAGTATCTTTTGAAAACTCTTACTTGATACCAGTAACTTATAGCAAAGACTTTTTCTTTGGTAAAGTATTCACAACCGTTTCCTCACTCAAAAGACACAGTACCATTTTTACATTTTAAGTGAATCTGATGGCACTGAAATACATAAAAATAATCTAAAATTTCCATTTTAATAAATAAAATATGATCTTATCTTGCATCTAAATATTTATTGAAGTAATAAATTCAGGATGACAGCTCCTAAAAAGGATAAAGTATTTAAATGAGGTATACGAGAAAAAATTGTCCTTTAAGTGCATTATTCTGTCATTCTAAACTTTCAGTCAACAAATACCTTCATGGATACTTTGTTTTGTAGCCCTCATCCATCAATCAGTTACAACATGAAAAAATTGTTTTAGCATAATGAGTTGAAGGAAGTGTGTCTGTGGTAACAGATGTCAGAGATTCTCCAAATCCCTTTTTTTAACTAAGAATCACAGAATCATAGCATAGAATCATAGAATTGCCTAGGTTGGAAGGGACCTTTCAGATCATCGAGTCCAACCATCAACCCAACACTGACAAAAGCCATCACTAAACCATATCGCTAAGCACTATGTCTACCTGTCTTCTAAATACCTCCAGGGATGGTGCCTCAACCACTTCCCCAGGCAGCCTGTTCCAATGCTTGATAACCCTTTCAGTGTAAAAATTTTTCCTAATATCCAGTCTAAACCTCCCCTGGTGCAACTTGAAGCTGTTTCCTCTTATCGTATTGCCTGTTACTTGGGAGAAGAGACTGACACCCACCTCACTGCAACCTCCTTTCAGGTAGTTGTAGAGAGCAATAAGGTCTCCCCTCAGCCTCCTTTTTTTTTAGGCTAAACAACCCCAGCTCCCTCAGCCACTCCTCATGAGAATTATTCTCCAGACCCCTCACCAGCTTCGTTGCCCTTTTCTGGGCATGTTCCATTACCTCAATGTCTTTTTTGTGGTGGGGGGCTCAAAACTGGACAGAGTACTCGAGGTGGGGCCTCACCAGTGCTGAGTACAGGGGGACAATCACTTCCCTAGTCCTACTCACCACACTGTTCCTGATACAGGCCAGGATGCTGTAGGCCTTCTTGGCCACCTGGGCACACTGCTGGCTCACATTCAGCCAGATGTCGACCAACACCCCCAGGTCCTTTTCTGCCAGGCAGCTCTCTAGTTGTAACGCTGCATGGGATTGTTGTGACCCAAGTGCAGGACCCGGCACTTGGCCTTGTTGAACCTCATACCATTGGTCTCGACCCATCGATCCTGCCTGTCCAGATTCCTCTGCTAAGCCTTGCTACCCTCAAGTAGGTTGACACTCCTGCCCAACTTGGCGTCATCTGCAAGCTTACTGAGGGTGCACTCGATCCCCTCCTCCAGATCATTGATAAAGATTTTAAAGAGAACTGTCCCCAATACCAAGCCCTGGGGAACACCATTCGTGACTGGCCACCAAATGGATTTAACTCCATTCACCACCACTCTCTGGGCCCGACCCTCCAGCCAGTTTTTTACTCAGCGGAGTGGCACTCAGGATGATCTGTTCCATGACCTTCCCAGGCACCGAGGTCAGACTGACAGGCCTGTAGTTCCCCAGATCCTCCTTCTGGCCCTTCTTATGAATGGGTGTCACATTTGCTATACGCCAGTCAACTGGGACCTCCACGTTTTGCCAGGACTGCTGGTAAATGATGGAAAGTGGCTCGGTGAGCACTTCCGCCAGCTCCCTCAGTACCCTTGGGTGCATCCCATCCGGCCCCATAGACTTGTGTATGTCTAGGTGCTGCAGCAGGTTCCTCACCATCTCCCTTTGGATTACAGAGGCTTCATTCTGCTCCCCGCCCCTATCTGCTAGCTCGGATCCCTGAGTACTCAGGGAACAACCGACTCTACTACTAAAGACTGAGGCAAAGAAGGCATTAAGTACCTCAGCCTTTTCCTCATCCTTTGTCACTATGTTACCACCCCTATCTAATAAAGGATGGAGATTCTCCTTAGTCCTCCTTTTATTACTAATGTATTTATAGAAACTTTTCTTATTGTTCTTAACATCCAAAGCCAGGTTAAGTTCTAGTTGGGCTTTGGCCTTTCTAATTTTCTCCGTACATAGCCTCACAACATCTACAACGTCCTCATCAGTGGCCTGCCTTTTTTCCCCTGAGTTGCAACTATATCTGTTGCAACTATTCAGCCACGCCCCGACGGCTCATTTTACGGCACATGGGGACAGCCTGCTCCTGCGCCTTTAAGACATCCAGCTTTCCTGGACTCCTTTGCCCTTCAGGACTGCCTCCCAAGGGACTGGGAGTTTGCCCTCCAGAAGACCATGGTGGCAGTTCTGCTGACCCCCTTCCTTGCTTCTCCAATAATCGAGAACTCTATCCTTTCATGATCACTATGCCCAAGATGGCCTCCAACTGTCACATCCCCCACAAGTCCTTCTCTGTTTACAAACAACAGGTCCAGCAGGGCTCCTTCCCTAGTTGGCTCCCTCACCAGCTGTCAGCTGATAACTGTCAGGAAGTTATCCCCAACACACTGAACAACACACTGTACTCAACACACTGAACCTCCTGTACTGTTCCCTCTCAGCTATATTTGATTCACAGCTGATATCTGGTAGGTTGAAGTCTCCCACCAGGACAAGGGCTAGTGATCTTGAGATTTCTCCCAGCTGCTTGTAGAATATTTCATCTGCCTCCTCATCCTGGTTGGGCAGTCTATAACGGACTCCCACCACGATATCAGCCTTGTTGGCCCTCCCCCTGATTCTTACCCATAAACACTCAACCCTATTGTCACCATCATTAAGTTCTTGACATTCATAACACTCCCTAACATACAGAGCCACCCCACCACCTCTCCTTCCTTGCCTGTCCCTCCTGGAGAGTTTGTAGCCATCTAATGCAGCACTCCAGTCGTGCAAGTCATCCCACCATGTTTCCGTGATGGCAACTACATCATAGTTTTCCTGCTGCACAATGGCTTCCAGCTCCTCCTGTTTGTTGACCATGCTTCGAGCATTAGTGTAGAAGCACTTCAGTTGGGCTACTGGTCCTGCCACCTTTTTGCTGGGAGAAGCCTTAACTCCCACCTGTCCATTCCCAGGCACGGCCATAGACACCCATCACTGACTCTCACATCTCTGCTGCTGTGTGAATCTCCATCCCCTGCCTTCTCTGAGTCAGCATACCAAGGGACCTCACTAGCATCCCATCCCACAGACATTGGTGCACCACCCCTAAGCTTACCTCTAAAGAGCCTGGTTTCATCCCCTTCCCCCTTCAAATCTAGTTTAAAGCCTGTTCAATGAGCCCTGCCAACTCCTGTGCGAAGGTCCTTTCCCCCCTTTGAGACAGGTGTACCCCATCCATCTGCAGCAGACCTGGTGTCATGAAAACCAACCTGTGATCACAAAACCCAAAGACCTGTTGCTGACACCAGGCTTGGAGCCAGGTATTGATCTGCAGACTTATGTCAGTAGCTCCCCTTTGAGTCCAATTCCCAACTTTTTTTCTCCTAGATACATACACACGACTGAACTATGAGAGATCAGATGCATTACAGGTGACCGTTTAAAAATTGTACACAAGCCATTATGGATGTTCTGTTTCTCTGCCTATTACACACTAACTTGTACCTGCCTCTGCTCTCTCTTGTTCACAAAGTGCCATCTTTCTGAGTAACCATATGTATTATCACAAAGCTTTAAAAACTTGCTTCTTGTCTATTTAAATGTGTGGGGCTACAAAGTGAAATACAGCCACACTGTTGAACTGAGTGCTCAGGAGGGTGGCTTTTTTTTAAAAGAATCAACTGATATATAATATGAAAAACAAACAAGTAAATAATTGTCTTACTAACAAATACCATGTGGTAAAGACGACAGGCAAAAGCATGTCATATTACCAAAAAGGATTAATATCAGTGACTTCTTACTGACTTATATTCCATTTCATCTACTTATGAGCTTCACTTGTGTCATGCCAAACAAAGGCTTCAGTCCTCCATTCATATAGAAATTTAACTTTAAATCATGCAAGTGGTTCCACGGACATCAGATCAGTCACATAAATAAAAGCTAAGTAGAAGCAAGTGGTGGTTGTTGAACTGAAACTGTAGCTGCAGAATTAAACTGCTTATAGAGAAGATCAGCATATTTTGCAGTATTAAAAGAATATTTTTTTAAATTCCAAACATAAGAGGAAAAAAACCAAAAGCAGTGAGTAACAACACAGAAATGACAAACTACTTTGCGGTAGGACGAATCCATTTCATACACTTCATTTTTAGCATAATATTAGTTGACAGCTGTAGAAACTGCTCACAGGGAAAGGAACTTAACAGAAGTATTGAATGTCTAGATATTGCATTAGCAACTGGGAATGAAAAGGAGCAGTGCTATGACCAGCACACTTGCAGCAGACCCTTCACACCTGTCAGTGGTATGTACACACATACACACACTGACATAGCCCCCTCCCTTCTTATCTCCCCAGTCTGAGAAGCTGGAAAAGGTGCAAAGCTTTTAAGGGAGCACATGTTAAGGAAAGATATATTACACGATAAAAAGACTCAGAAAAATTGTCCTAAGTAATAATACAAAGTGCTTTTAAGTTTTGTTCGAATCTAAGATCCACAATAGTGCTCAAAACTTCTTCCTTGGGCACTGTGAAACAGAAATGGAGGCACACAGGAACTGCCAACTAATTATTTTTTTTTTCGGTCAGGTGTCTGTCTACCTTGTCTTCATTTCAATTTCTAAGTTATTATTTCTGGGAAAACACCTGCAATACACTTGAAAAAATTACACACGTGACTTCACACTGGTATTTTTGCCTACAATGCATGAGGATACACATAGTTAAGAGTAGCAACAAAGACCTAAAATAAAATTTGAATGAAAGGTGTTCTTGTAGTAGCCAAGAACGTAATTCCAGTTTTTTCATGTGCATACTTTAACCACAAAGCCAACCCTTTCTTCTTTCACTATCTCTTTAAACTTATGACAAAGTTCAGCGCAGGATTATTTTTGATAGAATGTTCCTTCAACAAATAGGGGTAGTGCTCAGAGGAATACCACAGAACATTTTATAAAGCCAGTGTTTCAAAAATCTCATTTTCAGTGATGTGAATCCACTAAAATTTTAAGCATCATAAGAGACTTTTGGAACAAACTGCCAAATTTGATGAATTTCTGTAGTGCAGGCTTTGCCTTGTTACCCTTAATATCAAATTTATACTTCCAACTCAGAAATATATAGCTTTGATAAATTATATGTCAGTGGAAAAAAATATTTTAAATACCTGATGTGCCAGTTGTAAAGCTCTGTTTAAAAGCCTATAAATTACACAGGATGAATATTTACACTGTGTAACCAAAACCCCTTATGGGGATAAAGGCCCCATCATGTCAGAGGTATTGCAGAAGGCAGAACAGAGCTCACAACCCAGCTTAAAAAAACCCTCCAACATCCAGAATGTGACATTACCACTATGATCATTTGGACTGAAGAGTTAGTCACCTCTTTTGCTTTAGTTTCAAAAGCAGTTTTCTCATGCAAAGTTCCAGTCGATGTTATTGTCACCTTGTCATGTCCTTTGCCCTTCTCTCTTCCCCACATTTACCTTTCTTCTGAGCCTGGAACATTTCCAGCTGTTTCTGCTGCTGCCTTCTTAGCGTATTAACAATAGCTATTGCTAGCCTCAGTGCTTCTCGTGGGTATCCATGAGATCGTAACGCATCCACCCTCGCACAGGCTGTAGGAACGTGTTCTAAAATGGAGAAAATAATTGAGGAACAGCAGTGCTTCCATGTCTGCAATGGCCTGTTTTGCTAGGTTACTCAAAAAGGGCTTTTTTGTTTGCTTTCTTTGTTTTGTTTTTAAAACTACAGAAGAGACACTTAAAGGACTAGTTCTGAGCCAGCATTTCAAGGGAGCCTCTGTTCTTTTTACCAGGCTTTTCATTCATCTCCCCACCATCCCCCCAAAATAATGCCACAGAAACTGAACGAAGCAGCACATCATGGAAAAGTCTTTCAGGTTTAGCCACTTACCATGCCAGAGAGGCCACCCTTGAGAGTCAAAGAGTGAGTTTTCAGTGTCGTCATGGTAACAGTAGTTGGTGTATAGGTCACTGCCGATAATGTGCTGTAAGTGGCTGTCCTGCCAGTGCAGATCGCACGCCTCAATGGCTCGAGTGAACACCGTCCGATGTGGCCTGTTCGATGAATCTGTCATTTTCACAAGTTCAGAAAGCTGCATCAGCTTTTACTCATTCATATGTGAATCAGTCATTCACAGTATTCTTGTCTTCTGCCTATTCACCAACCCCCAACTGATGGCAGCCTGCCTTGCCCCGCTCCACAAGGAGCAGCCCGCAGATGACATTTCACATCCTATTACCCAACAGCTCAGGTGAAGTGCATGCCATTCACTTTGCATTCAGAGAGATCTACAAACCAGCATGGCTAATGCTAAATAGGACTTTGCAAAGGGAACAGCTAGAGATGAAAGACATTAAACAGCATATACAGAACTCCCCTAAAAACAAACTAGAAAGTATATGTCACACAGCTACTCAAGCATCCCCAGCTTCTTTCCTTCTCAGACCCAGAGTTACTTAGGATGAGGGACAGATAAACATAGCATGAAAGATTTTTAGTTGTTTTCTTTGAGAAGTGACATTAACTTTGAACACTTGTCTAATTTTTTGTCATAAACGTATACAAATACTGCAAAGAAAGCAAGGTACTGAGGCCATGGGAATGACATAATCCTTACTGGACATCTTCCTATGGCATTGTGTCTATGAATGTTGAAATGCCATCAGAGTTGCCACTAGCCTGCCCAGGTTGGGCTGAACATCACAAGCAAAACACCTCTGTAGGAAAGTATATGTTGAATGAACTTCTGTCCCCAGCCAGCTGCAAGATTTAAAAATGAAGCAAGTCTATTTCCTTCAGAGGTAATCTTCCAAGAAAAAAAAACAAGGAAAAACCCATCTAAGCCCAAATCTGCCACCTCCCATAAGCACTTAATTTTAACTTTATCATGATTATATGAAATATGTATCAAAATACTAAGGGTTTTGAGGATTATGAGGGTTTTTTTCCCAGGTAAATATCCTGCATCTTCCTCAGTTATTAGCAAAGTAGCAATCTTTGCTTGAAGGAGAAGGCTTCTGTCAGATTTGATAATCACATTTTAGATTAGAAAGCGTGATATCGAGTAAAAGACACCTCCTCCAAGAAGGCAGTATTGCCTCTGCATCCCCCCCAGTCAACGCAGACTGCACAACACAGAGCACATCCCACAGATGGTTGCTTTAGTTTCGCACACACTCAGTTTAATGCAGTTACAACAGATCTCCCTTTAAGTAAGTATCAAAGGCTTTGTAACTGCAAACAAAATAAAAACCCCAACACCAGAAGGGATGTAAGATTATAGTCAAGCAAAGAAACAATAGGCTTTTACATGACATACTTCAGGGGCATCCAATTTTCACGAGACAAGTATTTTATTTATTTTGCTTTGAAAACATTGCAGCCCCAGCACACCTCCCCCCTCCATTTATCCTTTCGGCAAGGATAGTATTAGTGAAAATAAATTTGTCTGATCCTCAACAAGAAATTTACTTGTCCCAGGAAAGAGTGCTGAATTCTGCAAGGCTAGGATATATAAGATAGAGACTATATTATATGTTGCAGTCAGTGCATATATTTAGGCTCACCTTGGTTAGCATTTGCACCCTGAGGCAAAGCATTGGTTAAATTGGGCAGCTCGTTTCCATGGTTTCCATCTTCCCAGGGGCAAACATCCACGTTGTTCCATTTTTTCAGCTGTTTTAGCCAACTGGCCTTCTGCTCCAACTTGCAGTGGGGATTTAAGACTATACACATCCACAGAGCACCTGATTTAAAAAAAAAATTGCTAAATTAGGTGTTCTATTAAAAATGCAATGGCCAATGACTAATTGCAAACTTCTATACTGCAATACTTTTTCTCTCCTCAAAGGCTACACTGCTTCTTTCCCAGCTATGCCTAACACCAGGCAGACTGAATTCCTGATGCAGAATCTTGGAGGTGGTGTGGCCCATTTGAAGCAGTTGAAAGACTATCAAGCCAACCTTCTCAAATAAAAGGCATTAAAGTGGGTCTTTTGTATTAGAAAATCCATAGTTCACAATGTATGGCCCATTAGACAGGAACATCAGTCAAAAGCAAACAAGAATTCACACAAAGTTACAGCAGGAAATTATCCAAGTTTTTCTTCTAATTTTTTGTACCAGAAGCAAATGTTGTTTTCTACAAACAAGAATTATGTAAGAATTATGTATCTTCCAGCTTCGCATTACAGGAACCAAACAAGTGCATTAGTAAGACATGCATTTTGTAAACATATACTTCCATACTTAAAACCCAGCAGAAATACTGCTGGTCATATAACTCATTCCCAAACACATCTGGACCTCAGAGATTCAGTAAACACTGGTTTTGCGCAGTCTAATAGGAATAAGATATTTTTACTGTTACTACTTCAGTAATTTGGTTATGCTAGAAAATTTGTTTTACATTTCCTGATTATGGAGCTTGAATAGAAAGCTAATTTGCACTGATGTTTCACATATGCCATCACTTTAGAACCTGCTCCCTGACACTGTATGGCAGGGCAGGCATAAATACATCAGGGTCTCTAGCAACAATTTTCAAATTGAAAGTTTTTTCTCTAAATCAGCTGTCTCTTCATCAGTGTGAACTTTGACAGAAGCATGAAGACATCTGAAAGTAGTTTAGCAACAGTTCATTTGCTTATTAAGAACATGCCTTATACACTACAAGAGATTTAAAGAATATGCTTAAACTATGCAATCTTCATTACAGGCTCAAAAAAAAAAAGAAGAAAAAAAATGCAGCTGGTTCTGCCAGGATAATAGAATTCTCATATTCAAGTATTCTTTTGATAACAAAGAATGCAAAATGGATACCGAAGAGCACAGACCATCACATTACATTCATTCCTAAAGTAACTCAGTATGTTGGTATGCCACAGCACAGGAGCCAGTGGAAACAGCTTGATCCTTAAGGTTGCAAGTCTACTGCTATTCAGGCACACATGGAATGGGAAATTAATATCAAAGAAATCTGAAAACCACAACAAAATAAGATATGGTACAGTGCAGAACACCAAAGAGATACTACACTAATACAGTAGTTACATACAGTAGAGCATGCTGTTCTGTTGGGTTTTTTGTTTGTGGTTTTTTTTGGGTTTTGTTTATGGGTTTTTTTGGTTGTGCTTTGGTTTTTTCTTTAAGTGTCCAAAACTTGCCATGGGAGTCAATAAAGCCAACACAGTTTTTAAAAACTTATTTTAAAATCAAATCATATGACTTTCTTTAGACATGCTCTTCAACATGCTTCACTCCCCAAACACAGTCAATTTATAGAATAGAATCATAGAATGGTTTAGGTTGGAAGGGACCTTTAAAGGTCATCTATAGTCCAACCCCCCTGCAATGAGCAGGGACATCTTCAACTAGATCAGGTTGCTCAGAGCCCCATACAACCTGACCTTGAATGTTTCCAGGGATGGGGTATCTACCGCCACTCTGGGCAACCTGTTCCAGTGTTTCACCACCCTCATCGTAAAAGATTTCTTCTTTATATCTAGTTTGAATCTACCCTCTTTTAGTTTAAAACCGTTACCCCTTCGCCTATCACTACAGGCCCTACTAAAAAGTCTGTCCCCATCTTTCTTATAAGTCCCCTTTAAGTATTGGAAGGCTGCTATAAGGTGTCCTTGGAGCCTTCTCTTCTCCAGGCTGAACAATCCCAACTCTCTCAGCCTGTCCTCATAGCATAGGTTCTCCAGCCCTCTGATCATCTTCATGGCCCTCCGCTGGACCCATTCCAACAGGTCCATCTCCTTCTTGTGCTGAGGACTCCAGAGCTGGACACAGTATTCCAGGTGGGAGAATACTCCAGAGAAGAGTAGAGGGGTAGAATCACCTCCCTCGACCTGCCACGCTTCTTTTGATGCAGCCCAGGATGCAGTTGGCTGCAAGCACTCATTGCTGGCTCATGTTGAGCTTCTTGTCCACCAACACCCCCAATCCTTCTCCTCGGGGCTGCTCTCAAGCCATTCTCCACCCAACCTGTATTTGTGCCTGGGATTGCCATGACCCAGGTGCAGGACCTTGCACTTGGCCTGGTTGAACTTCATGAGGTTTGCATGGGCCCACCTCTCAAGCCTGTCAAGGTCCCTCTGGATGGCATCCCTTCCTTCAAGCGTATCGATCGCACCACACAGCTTGGTGTCATCGGCAAACTTGATGAGGGTGCACTCAATATGCATCCTCTTGTGCCCAAAAAATGAGTGGCCTTTTCCTTTTCTGCATCTCAGAAACACCAGTAGAAGCAAAGGAAATTCACTTGTGCTCTTCAGAAGCTCCATTATGCATGCGGTACATCTAAGAGGCAGGAAAGGGAAGAGATACCCCAAAGTACCAAAATCCTTTAAAAACTTCTTTGGTTTAAAGAGGGAATATATGTCAAGCATGACTACACTGCTAGCAGTGATTATCTCAGAAATCCACGCTATTTTTATGCAAATGAAACACAAGGACAAGTGTCTAATAAACCCCACACAAAACACTTAAAATTTCAATAGATCAACTGCACCCTGCTCACAGTGACTTCAGGGTGAGCTGCATGCACATCTGAGATGTCACCCAGCTTTTACAGCTGCCCGATTCCCTGCAGAAAGAAGAGTGAGAGATAAAACTCCCCCACTGAGAAGAGAATGGAACAGAAAGAGGCTGTTCCAACTAGGCTCAGCTCCTGTAGTGCTACAAAGGCTACCATTTGGGAGAAGGAAGCATACTGCCAATGACCCCACACTCTTCAGCCTATTTGAGTTTCAAGTTTTTGTGTGTGTGTGTGTGATCTTCCCCTCCCCCCAGCATGTGTGCATTTGCCTGTATTCATTTGTTCCTCCTCCTTCTCCCCAAGCGCCTTCCCCCTCCCCTGACATCTACGCCATTCGGGCTCTTTCAATTCACTGGTTCCTGTCCTGCTCCTATCTCTTAAAAGTCTGAGGAAAGTGTTCACTTGTGCCCAGATTTTACCACATGCCAACTGGAAGGAGCCTGGAGGATATTCTTCCTATTTCACTCTGATGCTGTTCAGTGGAAGCCCTCATAAGCTGGCCCATAAATGTCACCACCAACCTGAAAGCTTACACTGGCCTCAAACGAGAGATTCTCGATTTTCTACCTAACGGATCCTATATGGGGAAACTGTTGATCATACTTACCCCTTACTACAGATAAGGCTTATGGAAAAATGAAGGGCAGCTACTTGTAATTAATTAGTGGGGAACATATCTAAATCCATTTCTAGTGACTTCAGCCTGGAAACTGCTGTTCGCAACAGCCTATACTCAAAAAGAAGTTTCCCAAAATACATTCCTGTCATTCTCAAGTAAGTTTACCTGTTTGACTAGATTTAATGATGTTACCAATGCCACCCGCAATACGAACAAATGTCTCATTAAATGGAAAAAGAAAAAAGCAAACAGAGAATGTGTTTGTGTTTATATATTCTGTTTTTCTAACACAGCTCACTTTTTCCTGTCTCCCTTTCCCCAGGCACCAGATATCTTTTCATACTGGATCTCAGAAGGCTGACACATCATCTCTTCCCCACCAACTAAACCAAAAGTAAAGTTCTGATTTGGATCCCTTGACTGTGACCCATGTCTTTCCAATATGAAGCTCCTCACAGCACAGTGGCAAAATATCACAAACCAATATGCAAATTTTTTACCCCCAGAAGATAACTGAAAGACAAGTCATGCTGTGATTGCAATTTGATATTAATTTCACAAGGGAATGAATATTAGAACTGAGAAATTGCCTGTTTTAGTTCAACACTAATCCTTTTGACCTGAAAAAAGCCAGCTTTGCCAAAACAGACCTTTGGTTCAAATAGCCCTCTTTTTGAAAATGCATGGTTGTCATTCATCTTTAGTGTGCCTCGCACCACAAAGAAATTACTGCTTTACACAAAGCATGCATGCCTTGTACATACAGGGGAACATCAGTACTTTTGTATTTCTCAGTAGACATCCATACCTCTGAATTCATGAGGGAGAAAGGAACAGCATGCCTTTACACAGATTAGGATTTAAACATGCAAACTGAAAAACATTAAGTAGTATTCAGTCACTGTAAAAGTAGGTGTTGTAAATAATTACACATCTTGTGTATGCATGTATTAATGTTCCAAAGAAAGTGCAAGGAATGTATATGCTCTTCCAAGAGATTAAGCATTGCTCAGTTTTCATAACTCCCATTATATTTTACTCTTGTCCCAGTAAATGGGAGGGTGGTGGTGGAAACAGTTTCAGTGGGGGCTAGGGCACTGAGCATGACTGAAGATCCAGCATACAATTCTGTTTGACTGTTTGATTACAGTCTTCCCAAGAAATCTGCTTTTCCTAGAAATATTATGCTATCTTGTCATGGCTGCTGTGTAGCAGCCCTGGTTTGGGTCAGCATTTCCTCATTTACAATATCTGTGTAATCAGTGGCTGAAACTTGGCCTTTGCCTTGGAATTTTACATTTAATATACTTAAGATCAATCTGTTCATTTGCAAAATTATGCAAAGAAAAAAAATATGCAAGAAACTGATGCACGTTTGACATGTCTTTGCTCTTACCATTAAAGTATGTCTCTCTCTTAAAAAACTAAACCCCATAAGCTACCACATTAGTAACATTTGATTATTTCAAAAAAGGTGAAGCCAGGTAATCAAGATCATTCCCTTTGTGCAACAGGCAAATCAGCTTCAGCACTTGCTGAACACTTGCCACTGTGCCCCATTTGAGCCTAATCAATTCTATTATAAAAGCATCATTTTTCAGCATTGGAAGTGCCAGAATAGTAACAATAATAGGAGACTATGACCCCTTTAAAATAGAAGAATCAGCAAAGGATTTTAAAGTGGTTTACATCTGGTTTTTAAACACATACGTACTTTCACTGGGACAGTCACTTGGAAATCTCAAAGAAGGTAGCGTATGATATTTATTGCTTCTCAACAAGAAAGACAAGTGCCTTCAGAATGACTGGCAAAGTCACCTCGCTCCTCCAGGAACGGAGAGATCTCCATTAGAACAAAGCATAATCAGAACTCCCACTGGAGAATGCGCCAATTAAACAGTTGGTTTTACGGAATAGTGAAGATAGGCAAAGCACTTCATAGAATCATAGAATCTTCATGGTTGGAAAGGACCTTTGAGATCATCAAGTCCAACCATACACACACAAAAAAAACCAAACCCCTACAATCTCTGCCGCTAGAGCATGCCCTGAAGTGCCACATCTAGACGTTTCTTAAATACCTCTAGGGATGGTGACTCAACCACCTCCCTGGGCAGGCCGTTCCAGTGCCTGACCACTCTTTCAGTAAAGGAATTCTCCCTAATGTCTAATCTAAACCTCCCCTGCCGCAACTTCAGACCATTTCCTCTGATCCTGTCATTATTCACCTGGGAGAAGAGGCCAACACCCACCTCCCTCCAACCTCTTTTCAGGTAGTTGTAGAGGGCAATGAGGTCTCCCCTCAGCCTCCTCTTCTCCAAGCTAAGCATGCCCAGCTCCCTCAGCCTCTCCTCATATGACCTGGTCTCCAGACCCCTCACCAGCCTGGTAGCTCTCCTCTGGACACACTCCAGCACCTCAATGTCCCTCTTGTACAGAGGGGCCCAGAACTGAACACAGTACTCGAGGTGAGGCCTCACCAGTGCCGAGTACAGAGGCACGATCACTTCCCTACTCCTGCTGGCCACGCTATTCCTGATACAAGCCAGAATGCTGTTGGCCTTCTTGGCCACCTGGGCACACTGCTGGCTCATGTTAAGCTGGCCGTCCACCAGCACCCCCAGGTCCTTTTCTGCTGGGCAGCTCTCCAGCCACTCTTCCCCAAGCCTGTAGCGTTGCTTGGGGTTGTTGGGACCGAAATGCAGGACCCGGCACTTGGCCTTATTAAACCTCATACAGTTGGCCTTGGCCCATCGATCCAGCCTGTCCAGGTCCCTCTGTAGAGCCTTCCTACCCTCAAGCAGATCAACACTCCCACCTAGCTTGGTGTCATCTGCAAACTTACTGAGGGTGCACTCAATCCCCTCATCCAGATCATTGATAAAGATATTAAACAAAACTGGCCCCAAGACTGAGCCCTGAGGGACACCACTGGTGACTGGCCGCCAAGAGGATTTCACCCCATTAATCACAACTCTCTGGGCACGGCCATCCAGCCAGTTTTTAACCCAGCGAAAAGTACACTTGTATATGCCATGATTCGCCAGCTTCTCCAGGAGAATGCGGTGGGGGACGGTGTCAAAGGCCTTACCAAAGTCCAGATAGACAACGTCCACAGCCTTCCCCGCGTCCAGAAGGCGGGTCACATGGTCATAGAAAGAGATCAGGTTGGTTAAGCAGGACCTCCCTTTCCTAAACCCATGCTGGCTGGCCCTGATCCCTCGGCTGCCCTGCACTTGCCCTGAGAGCTCACTCAAGATGATCCTCTCCATGACCTTTCCTGGTACCGAGGTCAGGCTGACAGGCCTGTAGTTCCCCGGATCCTCCTTCCGACCCTTCTTGTAGATGGGCGTCACATTAGCCACCCTCCAGTCATCTGGTACCTCCCCTGTTGACCAGGATTGTTGATCAATGATGGAGAGAGGCTTGGTGAGCTCTCCCGCCAGCTCCCTGAGTACTCTTGGGTGAATCCCATCCAGCCCCATAGACTTATGAGTGTCTAGGTGCAGAAGCAGATCACTGACTACTTCCTCCTGGATTATGGGTGGGTTGTTCTGCTCTCCATCCTTATCTTCCAGCTGAGGAGGCTGAACCCCCTGGGGATAGCTGGTCTGACTGTTGAAGACGGAGGCAAAGAAGGCATTAAGTATCTCAGCCTTCTCCTCGTCCTTGGTTGCAACTTTCCCCCCTGCATCCAGTAAGGAATGGAGATTCTCCCTGGTCCTCTTTTTGTTGATGTATTTATAAAAGCTTTTTTTGTTGTCCTTAATGTTAGTGGCCAAGTTGAGCTCCAGCTGGGCTTTTGCCTTCCTAATTTTCTCTCTGTATAACCTAACGAGATCTCTGTACACTTCAGTGCTGTTCTCTCCTCAGTAAGAACCCCAAGGAAAAGTACTCTTGGCATTCAGTTGGATCCAAGTTGTAATTTTATTCATAAAAAGAATTCCTTAATGCACTCTGGTTTCTCTATGCAGCCTTCAGAAAAAAAAAGGCTTGCTATGGGTGCTGTGTTTCTTGGAGAGCAGAATGTTTCATTTTGCTATAATTCATTCTGTTACTGAATTAAACTTTGATGTACTGGTCTTGACAAGTGCTTCATGCTGATTGTATTCTGTATGATAGTATAATCACTCCCCATGCATTTTACACTAGCTGATTAATGCAATAGATTACCTGCAGCACTGACAGCAAGAGGGAATCATTGCCCTTCTGCACACTAAACTTTGAATGTGCATTAGAGGGAGTGGAGGTGTAACCCAGGGACAAAAAAAAAGTGTCTAATTCCTTAAGTTTCCCTTTCTCTCTTCTGCATACCTCTGCTCCAAGGGTTAAAGGCACGCTTGTATTGTGCTGAAAGGAAACAGGTATTTAATTTTTGAGATTCTATTCTAAGCTATCATCAAACTCCTGCTCCCGTCTTCCTACGTTTTCAACTTTTAGCACAATGGAAAAAGGAACTAACCGAGCATTTCTGTCATTTTGCATTAGCCCATTGTTCTGGGTTATGCCTTTTTCAGTTTGTTTTAAAAACTGCTGCATCTTTGTGTACATTGACATTTGGGTTTCATAGAAGAAGATAAATTTGCTTGAAAGGTGCAGTTTAAAGTATTATAGCCTGAGACTACAATCTCCCTAAGAGAGCTTTAGGTATCTGTCACGTCCATTAGATGCCCCTCTATGCACTTATAGTACCCTAAAACCTATAATCACCATAGCAAGTCATGGGCTATTGGTCTACAAAGCTAGGGGAAAGTATAAAGCACCTGGAAATGAATCTCACCAATTAACTTCCCTAATATCCACAAAACTATTAATTAATTTGTTCACAAACAGACAATTGAAGGTAAAAACATTGCTAATACTAGCACAAACAGTACAAAAATACTCCTTTATGAATAACTTAATATGATTCTTCACAATTTTAAGTAGTTGCCAGCATTTACAGCTAGGCAGTGAACACAAACTATGTTCCTGCCCCAAAACAGAAACTAGATATTTTATCAAATATTTTAACTGGTAATACATTCTCAGCAGCCACAGTCTATTTTCAGAGACTGACCATTTTCAGAATAATAGTTAATGTGACTGCTAACTATAAATACACTACTCTACCTCTACTTAAATCTATCATAAAGATGAATTAATTCCCCTGAGTTAATTTTCTTAGGAAGATACAAAACTGGAAAGTTTGAGAAGTTTGTCGAACAAAACAAGATATTCATAAAAGAAAGGGATGAAAATACATCTCATTTTTTAAGAGAGTGGAGCAAGTGCGAACACTCCCTTGTATGGTGGGAAAGGTCAGGAAAAAAAAAGTATGATTGCTATAACTATGTTCACAGAAGGTAAATAACCCAATATAAATGGCCATAAGAACACATTCTGATTGTCTAGTCTGAATTACTTCATGCTCTAAGATTTCCTGAGTTAATTTTGTCTTCAAGTCCAAAAGCGATGGTTGAGTTCCTACAAAAACAGCATACTTCAATTTTTAAGATTTCCAATACGAGAATCTAGCACAGCTCCTGGTTAGCTGATCTACTGCCTGGCTACCATGATTAAGCTTATTGCAAAGTTTTCTAGTTAAATTTGTCCAGCTCCAATTACAATTTTCATCTACCTTTTGTTTGACTGCTAGAAGTGTCTTCACTATCAAATTTTTAGTCTATGTAGGTCTCTTAAATCATGAAGGAGATCATCCTCTGTTGTCTTGCATGACAGGCCTGAGCAAACTGAGATTCTTGCATCTCTCCCTTTAGATTACTTTTCCAATTTTTCAGTTATTTTTCCAGTATCCATTCAAGACAGAAAACTGGAAAATATCACAAGGCCAGATTGCTGGACTGCAGAAATCAGTGAAGATTCAGTAATTCCTCTCCATAGATCTATTACTTCTCTTTAGCTCTGGTATTTACTAGAAGTGGTATCAAAAAATTAAATGGCAGGTTAACGTTATTGAAGTATTAAAAATAGAGGATGCTAAGTACCAGTTTGGGCTCGCAGTAAAACTCTGACCTTAATCTTGGAAGTAACGACTCTATAGTTAGGGCCACAATGAGTTTTGTACCAGCTCCAATACACAACAATTTTTTAGAACATTTATAAGTAAATCAGTTCAACAGCTTAGAAATAAAAACTTCAAAAACTGTTTTTATGTGGGTACTTGAAGAAATTTGGCTCCTACTGTAAAAGTATTTTCCATCCAACTGAACTAAATGGAAACCCAAACTTTCTGTACGGCATTAAAAATAACCCCCTGTGGCGGTGTGCTCTCCCCTTTTCCCCTTTTGTGCTCTCCCCTTTTCCCCTGTGGTTACTGGGGTCCAGGAGTTTTCTTAAATTTAGGACCTGATCCGGCAGATACCCCCCATTCTATCACCAGCCGAGTAGCTTATTGGGCGGGAGGAATCGACACCATGGAACGGGGTGAGCCCACCATAATCCCCATCAAATCTCTAAGTGAGTTATCCACAGCCGTCACAAAAGCCGCTTGCATACAAGCCATGCACGATCGAGGACGCCACGATGTCCCACTATCTGCTGCAGTAGATTTTGCAATATTAAAGCCACTGGTCAGAGGAGCCCCAGCAATTCTTAAACCTCACCTAGTTGCAAAATGGGATGAGATTAGAAGAGATACCGAATTTAATACACAGGGCAATTGTCCTCCCAGGCAAATCCCTACCTGGGCAGAATTAATGCACAGCATTGTTAACTACTGCCATGAAATGGGCTGGGATGACAGTGCAGCAGTTGAAAAACAAAGCCAGAAATCCCGGGGAGGAGATCACAAAGTAAGACCCGTGAAACAGGGAACAGGAGTTAAATCAAAGGGAAATAAAAACTTGCAAACAGAGTCTCAAGAAAAGAGGAATGAATTGTGGAGGAAAGCATTAGCACTAGGCATTCCCAGAGCCGCAATTCAAGGTCGGCCTACTGGCATTATCTTGAGTCCGATTGAAGCATTCCTGAAACGAGATAGCGGTGGAAACAGAGACTGTATTTCAACTTCTTTAAAGGAGGATAATCCCTTTCTCCCTCTTAAGGAGGAATTGCGGGACACCAAGTCAAAAAACGAGTAATGTCCGGAAGGCAATTGGGCCTGCCTGTCCGGAAAGTGGAGGCTTATCAGTGGATAAGTGATGATGGCCCATACATATTAATTCCAGTTGGTCCTCGAAGACAATTAGTAAAGTTTTTAATAGATACAGGAGCACAAATTTCGATATTAACACAACAAGATGCCGAGAAGCTGGGCGTGTGATCCGGACGGCAAAGAGTTAGAATTACAGGTGTGAATGGGGGAACTGATGTATGTCAAACTGCTAAGGTTAGTTTATGGCTCCCAGGCGAGAAGCGCATATCGTCTACTCGCTTTGCAATTAAAGTTCATCATGAAAATATTTTAGGTTTTGATATTTTAAACGGCCGAACCTGGTGTCTGCCGGACGGCAGCGTGTGGTCCTTCGGCTCAAGCACTGACCTTAACCTGTGCAGAAACCGGGAAGCCGCAGTGCGGGTGCTCCGCTCAGCCCCTGCACTCCCCGAGTCAAAGATTACAAATGTACCGCAGTACCCGATCACTGCTGAGGCACGAAAGGGCATTTCTGAAGTCATAGCTGATTTAGAGAAAAGACAAATTATCTCCAGAACCCACTCCCCGTATAACTCACCCGTCTGTCCGGTTCGGAAACCTGATGGGAGGTGGCGTTTAACAGTCGATTACCGCCGTCTAAATGCTAATACAGCCCCGCTAACGGCCGCTGTACCAAACATTGCAACTTTAACAGCTACTCTGCAAGCAGCTGCACACCCATGGATGGCAGCATTAGATGTAAAGGATATGTTCTTTATGGTTCCCTTGAAGGAGAAGGATAAAGAGAAGTTTGTTTTCACTTGGGAGGGAATACAATATACCTTTAACGGACTCCCACAGGGGTATAACCATTCACCCACAATTGCTCATGCCGCGCTTGCCGAACTTTTGCAGACAGTCTCACTCCCCCAAGGTGTAAAACTGTATCAATATATAGATGATATTCTGATTGGAGGAACTTCTCCTAAGACAGCGGGGGAAGCAGCAGCAGCAGTGTGGCAAGTACTAAATAAAGCAGAAATTGAGGTTCCACCTGGAAAATGTCAGGGACCAAGTAAAGAAGTAAAATTTTTAGGTACTTGCTGGATATCGGGCAGTGCTGTGATTCCTCCAGATACCTTAAGAAAAATCAGAGAGCTGCAAATGCCCTGATGAAGGAAGGAGTTATAGCAATTAATGGGAACTTTAGGATATTGGAGGAAGCATGTGCCTGGATTTTCTATAATTTCCAGTCCATTATACTCACTTTTACGGAAAGGCAAATCCTGGGAGTGGAGATCAGAACATAACGAGGCAGTAAACACTCTAATCGAGGAATTAAAACCATACCAGTCACTGGGACCAGTACACCCCCGCGACCCTATCATAGCCGAATGGGGTTTCGCAGAACATGCTACTTATTGTAATCTGTTCCAAACTGGCCCCGATGGACCAAAAAGACCTCTATTGTTTAGCTCAACTGCATTTAAGGAAACAGAACAACGGTACTCTGAATGGGAAAAGGGACTTTTGTCTTTAGTCCGAGCAGTTAAACAAGTTGAGAAAATACATCAGGGACAACCTGTGCAAACAGAAGGACCCTTTAATTTACTAGAAGCAATCCTCAAGGGGACTGCTCCCCCAGAAGGAGTTGCACAAAACCCCACTATCAGAAAATGCTATGCCTACCTAACAGGAGTAGCAGAAAATATGCAATTAACTGAGGGACACACCAAGGCTTCCAAATTGCAGATGCCAGTAAACACAGACCCTTTAGCGTTACAACAACCTTTTAAACCTTCACCCATTCTGGATGCACCACCCCTTACTGAGAATACTCTGACGGAAAACATTTGGTTTACAGATGCTTCTGCGAAAAGAGTAAATGGTAAATGGCAATATAAAGCTGTTGCATTAGATATTACCTCTGGCAAACAAGTAGTAGAGGAAGGTGAAGGTAGTGCACAAGTAGGAGAAATAAAAGCAGTTGTTTTGGCGGCACAGAATGGAGCAAAAATTATATATGTAGACTCTTCTGCTGTATGGGCCGGTGCCACACAGTGGCTCTGTCAATGGGAAACCTTGAACTGGGAAGTAAATGGATCCCCAGTTTGGAGAAAGACAGACTGGTAACTATTGCTGGATATAGCCAGAAAAACACCTTTTAGGATTGGATGGGTTAAAGCTCATGCTAAGGATAACTCAACCTGCTACGAATCAAAAGGTGGATGAGCTAACCAAAATTAGAAAAATCACCTTAGATTCGGAGTGGTATCGATTGGGAGAATGGTTACATCAAAACTTAGGCCACACAGGTAAAGAAGCACTTTACTTTGCTGCACAGAGTAAAGGCTGGCCTATAAGCCGTAAAACTTGTGAAACTATTCTTACAGAATGTCCCCAGTGTAGACTGAGATTGCAGGCAGATCATCCTGCTAAAGCACCACCTCTACATATCAACAAAGGGAAAACTTTATGGTCTACATGGCAAATTGATTATATTGGACCATTCAAATCCTCCGCAGGATATCGATATATCCTCACAGGAGTGGAGGTCGTCTCTGGCTTGCTTGTGGCCACTAAATGTCAGAGAGCTGATGGAAAAAATACAATCCGAGGATTATCATTATGGTTCTCAAATCTACCTACTCCTGATGTTATCCAAAGTGATAATGGCTCACATTTTTCACGTAAAGAAGTACAAAATTGGGCAAAGCAAGAGGGAATTAAGTGGATATTCCACACTCCATACTACCCTCAATCAAATGGAATGATAGAAAGAGATAATGGTTTATTGAAAAAAAACCTCAAACCACATAAGGCTCAATGGGATAGGAGACTTTCCAAAGTAGTCCATCAATTAAATAATCGATATGGGCCCACTGGAAGCCCTGTAAGCCGAGCATTCTTTCTAAAAACTGAGCTCAGTGTCCCATCCAAAGAGGAAAAAGAATATCCGACAACATTACAGCCAGGACAGCCTGTGATGGTCAATTTGCCAGCCATAGGTATTCTGCCTATGACCTTAACTAAACCTCGTGGCCCACGTGCCTGGGAAGCTACCGATAGTAGTGGTGCAAAACACAGAATTAGCGCACGATGGATTTTTCCTTCTTGTTAATGGGGTAACCTGTTCAGACTCTCCCCACCGAAACAAGTCTTTGTTTTCTCTTACAGCAGCCTGCAGGATGGCAAAAGGAAGTGCTGTGTTCGTGTTAACATTCCAAACCTCAGCAATGCTGCTTCTAACCTGTGGTCAAAGAACTCTAGAGCGGCCATGGTCTCAAGCTCGTGTTAAGTATACCGGGAGTATGGGAATAGACTCTGGAAAGGGAGACTTAAATCTTTCCACTGTGGTCATGCATGGAAACAAAGTATACTTAGAAAAAGAACGGAGCTGGGATACAGATGGAACTAATGGAGTTCTCCGACTTCAGGGAACAGCAGGGAAAAAAATTCAAATAGGGTGCCGGATGATCAATGGGTCTACCCATGAGAAAGCATCTCAGATTTCAGTGTACAGCACTGTATCAAACCCAATAATCAATGGTACGAAACAATGCGCCTCTGAAAAATTGGACTGTTGGTACAATTTTACCTTAGTACAACCTGTTTTTGTAGTCTGGCTCTGGGCTCGCCATAGTGTGGGGCTATCATTTAAATTCAAAATTGACATTACTGAGCCTCATACGACAACTTCCACACTGATTGTAAATGATGAGAAAACTCTATCCCCACAAATTTCTGAAATTGGACCATATGTGATCAAATACACAGGCCAACAACGAGTGTTATTTAATCCATCATGGTCTCTTAAACGAGTAGAATTAGTGATGCAAATTAACATCTCCACCATCAAACCAGCCTGTTCATCATTCCCGAGTACATCCTATGCAGGATGGTTAGCATGGTTACATGGGTGAACATTCACCTCTCCAAGACGAACAAGGAGAGATGCGACTGGTATCATAGGGACAGGACTGGGAGTCTTAAATAGCATAGATGCTGAAGTACTTGCAAATAAACTAAGCACAACAATAAGTGATTTAAACAAATTGGAACACCCATTGTGATCCTCCCTATTAGCACTGGGAACTAACCAATGGCTCTTATCTGATGTGTTGCCTCAGTGGGAAAGAATTAGTAAGAGGGATCACCAATTGATTGTGGATGCCCTTGGTGTAGCCCAAACCAATGTTTCTCTAGCTCTTAGTTGTATCCAAGCTCAGCTGTGGATGCAATCTACGGTAGCAGCAATTGTACGAGAGGGTGAAGAAGGTACCTTACCCACTGAAATTCAAAAAGTAATCTGGGATAATGCAACTGAATTTGAAAGGGAATTTCAATCCTGATGGTATTTAGTCAATTTTACTTACAACCCCATCAACAACAAGGCTACAGCTTTTGTCCTAACAATACGCAATGCCTCGGTATACACCATATACCCAATCATTGCACTAGGATTAAATCACAATGGAACTATACTCTATCCATTAGAACATAGAGTGTGGGCCCAATGGAATGGGAACAAATGGCAGACCGTTGATGTTAATGCCTGCGTTGTACGAGAACAACAAGGATTTATTTGTGAGAGTAACACCATCAAAGCCCAAGATGTTTGTCTTGACACTGAACAGAATGTTTGTCATTTTGAGATACATCTTGATGAAAATCCTGAAACTGTACTTATATATGTTGGAAAAGGATGCGTTTGTATGAGAACCCTTTGTAATACTATACTTGTAGATAATGTCACTGTAGGTACAAGTAATCACTCAAATGTTTGTATTTGTAATTTCGCTAAAATTATGGGATGTGACTTCAATTATTTAGCTCCTGTTACGTCTTATCAGTTGCTACAATCTAATTATACATTGATTCAAGATTTGTTGACTACACCTATCGGAATGAATCTTACATTGGTGAAGAAACTACTACAGCATGATGACCTGCGTCAGCTGCTAGAACGAATTCGAAATAATGGACACAAAACTTTAATCACTGCTCAGTATGATACAGAAGAGATACACCGTGTCTTTGAAAGAGTGAAAAAGGATGGAGAACACCATTGGTGGGAAATTCTCCTTGGATGATCACCAACAGCAATGGGACTGTTTAATTGTATGCTTCACCCAGTTGTGATCTTGCTAGTTCTAATTTTAATATGTTTGTTGCTTATAGTTATGTTGTATATAAAAGTTTGGTACTTGACCAAACAAATAACCCAACTTCAACCACCCAAAACATACAAATTAACAAATAACAAATAGCAGTGCTTCACTGTCTACTTACCGTGAATCTCTAAGCGCACAAGCTATTAGCATACTATTTATGGCACAGCGGCAAGAGGTGACCGCACCACCACTCTGTGAAGGTAAGATGAATTGTCTATAGTCACGGGGTGGAGTGTGGTGGTGTGCTCTCCCCTCTTCCCGCCCCCCCCCCCCCCCCCCGGCTCCTGCTCAAGCCATGGCCATCAGCGGGAGTTGTTATGAGTTGCACTTGAACTGTGGGAGATGGCTGGCAACATAACCAAAACACTGTCTGGAGTGGGAACCTAGGTATCTTGTTCCCATGAGAATATGACTATAGGTCAATTATCTTACTCCATAAATAGCGGACAGCCCAAGAGCCCTTTGAGCTCTCCTGCACGGCAGCGGGCTGCACGACAGGACCTCCCCTTGAGTGGGGACGCTCGCTTAAGGTTCTTCTCCTCGAGGTTGAGAGATTCCTTGCCGCAACAGATTCTCGGTAAGTGACTAATAGCATGCTAAACTTTGAAATCTTAGCTAAGTGATATAAAGGGTAGGTTAAAGGTTGGACTCGATGATCTTAAAGGTCCCTTCCAACCTCAGCAATTCTATGATTCTATGACTGATTGCGCATATATAATCCTTTAGGCATAAACCGTTGACCAAGTCTGGGACTAGGATTGGATCCAGCCGCACCTAGACTCCTCTCTCAGAAGGAGTTTAGAAAGCAAGGGGGTCCTTTCTGAACCTCGTGACTCAACGGGAGGGTCTCCCTGACAGCTTGTCTGACCCTGGCCTCTATGCAGTAAATAATCAAGTGTACCCTGGCATCGAATCTCGTAAAACACTGTCGCATTCACTACTAACTTTGTTAAATCACTGTTTTATGTTAATAAACATTTCACTGCTTCTCTCTTACAAGTGAAGTTATTCACTCCGCCCACAACACCCCCTCAAGCTATGCTTATAGACTAAAGTTAATTACTTTCACCATTATTCCTCAAATTCGATAAATGCAGTTTAACCACATGAAAGAATATTCTCTTTGAAAATAGCTCCCACTTACTGTCATACTCCAGCCTCATATACCCTCAATTTCAAATACCACTATGGCACATGCCAATAATCTTCTACTGTTTGTAATGAAGGAGGAAGGAAATCATCATCAAAAAAGATGGACAGAACCTATCTTTGCACAACAGCAGCCTGGCTTCATTCACCAGGGAAATTAACTTGACAACAACAGTTGAGACAATCCAGGTCCATGGCAGCAATTTCTTTAAGTTGTCATCAATAACTCAGGCCTTAGAGGAGCAAAACTGTCTTGTGATGCTAACTCAGAAGTATTGTTAATTTAGTGCCTCCAATAGCATAAATCATTCAAATACACTGACATATATTAACAGCTTATTCTGTGAAAGAGATGTAACCTTAAGTGCATGAACTGAAGGCACGCATCTTTTGTAACTGTATGGCAGCCACACCATGGCAGCTAAGACTAAGCAAACCGACAATAAGAAAAGGATTATCAATTAAGCAAAGTCTACTGGATATGACACAGTTGTAGACACAAGTATGCGCAAGATATCATTCCACCCATAAGTCCCACAATGAAAGAACAAGGGAAATGGTGCAAAGCATGGTGCATCCCACCTCCTTTGAAACATGGGCATTCCTACAGCTTTCATTTCAAGGCCAGAAATGTAATGTGCAATTGATTAATCTAAACTATGAAATTTGAAGGTGCAGGGCATTTGTACTGTCCTTAGCTTTAAGGCAGAACATGATTCAATTAGAACTTTGGATACCCAAAGAAATCATGTAAATACAGAAATAAGCTTGGCACTCAAATTTCAAAATTAGAGCCTCGCTGTACCATTTTTGAGATACCATAAAATATGGAGAAAAGTGACTGTTTCTACTGCACAGTGGATTCTAAAAAGGGATTGCATGAAGTACACAGCTCCAGAAAAATGGTATTAGAACACAAAAACTGTAATGAATGCATAACTTTAGTGATTCTTTTTCATGGCAGCCCTGAAGTGGTCACCAAATCTGGCATCAGGAAGGAATTTCTCTAGGGGCATACTGGCAACAATCCTAGCTGCTTTTGTCCTTTTTTCCCCTCCCTTAAGCACTAAGCAGAGATAATCTGTTTAGAACAGCTGGCATGTCCCAATCATACAAGTTTTTCTCTCTAATTGCAAAAGGAACGAAAGCCTGAGATAGAAATATAGATGGAGAATAGCTTCATTTAGTTAAGGTTAAAAGAATCTAACTTGGTATTTTTTAGACATGAATATAAACTTTCATCAGAAAAATACAGAGTGGTTTCCGAATCAAAAAAACCATTATTTAATGTAGGAATGTGTCTGAGAGAAAATGGTCACGTGAGCCAGCCTCCCTACTATGAGAGATTAGATTAAGAGCAAAACAGGTGGTAGAAGATGGAATTAGTACATGGGAAAAACGGGAACTGAGAAGGTAGAAAACATGTTGTGCTAATGACTAAGCAATTTACTATGCGAATTCTTGTAACCAATCTGATCTGTGAATGAACTGCATGGACAGCGCGTGAACAGAGACTGTAAGCCAATCATATAGCTGCCGCTAGCGTGTGCTCTTATTGCCTGTCTATATATACTCTGTGAAAACTTGAATAAAGGGAGAACGATCATACTCATATTGAGACTCCATCGTTACTCCGGGTCCGTCTCCCACTCCAACATCTGGTAGCAGAGGATGGTTCAGCGCGACTGAGTTCTCCGAGACTGCGGTAAGCAGCTAGAGGAGGGGAGTGGGAAACTTCGGCTGGGAGACGTGCTGCTTGGGCGCATCAGCGGGAGCAGACAACGGCATGAGGTCGCTCCTCACCTCCCAGGCGCAGCTATGGAAACAGAAGCTGCGGCCACGCTACTCGCTGGGATCCTCTCTAAGAGAGGGATTGAAACACCAGCGAAACTGTTGCTCAAACTGATTAAGCCGGGGCAGGAGATGGGGCAACAAGTAACAAAAGAAGAAGGGGCTGTATTAAGACTTCTCCTGCATATCCCCTCTAAGAGAGGGGTGAAATACGATGAGCGTATGCTCCGAAGGTTGTTAACCTGGTGCAGAGAGAACGGATTCACACTAGAGCCCCAGACAGCTTTTAAACCAGAAATATGGGAGGCTGTTGGGAAAAAAACTGTGGGAAGTGATAAGTAAAGGAGACAAAGAGGCATCACCGTTAGCGATGACATGGTGGTTGGTTTTATCGACCTTACAAATATGAAGGCGGAGCGAGCCATAGCAGCCAAGGCTTTTGCAGCGTTACAACCCATGGGAGGGGGATCGAACAGGCCAGGTCCGAAGGTCTGGGACGATCCCCTGCTGATCCCCTCTGCTCCACCTCAGGCCGAGGGAGGAGGCAGAACGTCAGCAGAGCAGGACAGAGCCGGAGCTGTTTGCTCCTGCCATTGCCTGCCTCACCCCCTCCCCTCCCCAGTCGTCTCCCTGAGATAGAAGTGCTGTTTTTGTATGTCTGCTGTGTAAGTGCGTGTGGGCGCCAGCTTATACCTGCTGATCAGCATCTGTGCCTACTATTTGCTTTTTGTTGTGTGCAGTGTCGTTAGGTGACTCCCCTTGAGCAGGTGTTCTGCCCAGTGTGGTACTGTTCTCGTATGCAACTAGGGCTGACACTCCATCAAGTGAAGAAGTTTGTATATACACAATGTTTAGACATAAGGCGAGCGTGCCCCAGGTAGATACACCAGGATGGGCTGTAGAACCGATGGAAGTCCTGAAATATTGGGGGAGTTTTCACCAGCTGACACGTTTACACTCTCGGGAACAGCTCGCCCGTGCAGGGCGTATCGCTGGTTGTTTGTTGTTTGTCTATAAGGTCATGGTTGATTGGGAAAAGGAGTTGAGACAAAGTCTATAGGATGCTCTGTAGGAAAATTAGAAACTTAAGGAAAAATGAGAAACTGAGCTCTTGCTGCAAAGGCAGACTTTTATGTCAGTCATAAGTGATGAAAAAAAAAAAAGAAAAAACAAAAAAAGAGGAAAAAAAAGAGGGGAAAAAAAAAAACAACCAAAAACCAAACAAAAAGAAACCAAACAGGAACAATTAGATGGGAAATGTGCCACGTTAGCACAAAAGTATGCCATACGCATTATGAGAAAGCATCAGAAAAAGAGAAATAGGACACCTGATTCAAAGCAGTACCATAGAGATATGTTTTTGGTTTTTTCCTATATGTGTATATGTTCTTGCATGCCTTAGTAGATTGCTCTGTGTTATACCCTGCGAGACTAAAATGAACCCCAGCAGAAGCGGTCTCTTGAGCAAGGGGGTGGAATATGGGAAAGCAACGGAAGATTGGCAAGGAGGATTGTAAATACACTCAAGGGACTCGCACCTGGGTGCTGGAAAACACATATATCACACCAATTGTTATTCAGTCTTGGGTGCTGGCAAGAAAAACATTTGGATGACATAAGCCTCTAATGGACTCACAGACACCTTATCTAGCTGCTTGAGAATCTTGGCCTGTTGTGGAAGAAGATCAAAGCACAGTACCAGCAAGAACAGGGAGTCCGCATGCGCTCTTGCTAACGAGGACTCTTTTGCTGCCAAGGATTCGTGATAACAAGGACTCTCTTGCTGCCAAGGCTAAGTTTAACAATGCTACTAGTACCGCTATTTCTGAGTTATTGCTAGATGTAGATAGTATTCGATATGCGATGTTGCAAAACAGAACTGCTACTGATTTTTTGCTTTCAGCTCACAGACATGGTTGTCAAGATTTTAAAGGACTGTGTTGTATGGATCTAAGTGACCACTCCAAATCCATCCATGCCCAGTTGCAGGAACTGCACCGACCGAACCAGCAACTTGTGGAGACCACTGGGTGAAATCTCTTTGCTGGATGGACTTGGGGGTGGGGTTGGTTGAAGCAAATTATACTCATCGCCGGTGTGGAAGGAATTTGTCTGTTATGTTTAGTATGCTGTTTGCCGTGTTTAATAAGCATTATACGATCAGCTGTAAATGCCGCTTTGCATCGTACCCTTGAACGAGTTGTAGAATATGTTGCTCTAAAAACTATGTGTGTATCCATGAGAACCTGACCTTCACAGAAGAAGATAACAAGAAGGGATTACAACAATGTAGTCATGTATCAGACAGCTGCTGTTAGCAAAGCTGGATCATGAGTTTGGTGGGACTCGCTGCATACACTGGCCACGCGTGCAGCGACTCTAGCCTGTACTTTTCTACTCGATCCAGTGCAGGAGAGTCTGGTGGGACTCGCTGCGTGCACTGGCCATGCATGCAGCGACTCTAGCCTGTACTTCTCCACTCAATCTGGTGCAGGATATAAGGGGGCTGTCTCGGGTCAGAGAGGGGGAGAGAGACATGAGCACACTTTGAAGGTACAGGGGATGCCCTGAAGCACTGTGTCTGCCCCCGCCCGCCCCCCCCCCCCCCCAAAAGTTCTATGTTTATTAACCCCAACAGCTCAGAAGGCATTACAGCATGTTGCAGATAAGATATAGTCGACTACTGCTGCAAGACGCATTGAACACCTTCCTACAAGAATTTCAACTTTATGCCCTGATAGAACAGTGGGATGATGCACTCGCAAAGGGCCTGACTGCGTTAGAGTGGGTATTTTTGCCACATACCTTTTCAAAACCAGTAACTATGATGATTGAAATGTTACCGCGATTGTTTTCCCAGGGTCGTTTGTGCTGTCACCAGCTTTCTGGAATGGATCCAAGCCACATACATGTCCCCATCAAAAAGGATGACCTTGACCCTTGGTTATCACAATTTGACATGTCGTTGCAAAAAAAAAAAAAATATTCGTCCTTTACATGATCAGCTAAAAGCTCAAATACTAAAGATTCAAGACTTAATGAACCACAATGTATTTGAAATAGTACAAAAGGATTTCTCGTGGGTAAATCCAAAGAAATTGGCTTTCTGGGCTAAATTTAGGAATCTGGGTATTTATTGCCTTAGCAGGGTTCTTTTTGATTCTGTTTTTAATTGTGTTTAGTATATAACCTGCTAAGAGCGTCACAACGAGTAGAAGCACGAGTCATGGTGACCTTGTTAATAAATGGTCTGGTGTTAAACAAAAAAGGGGGAGATGTGGCAGATCTACGAGCAGAGGCCTGCATACGGCCAAAGACACAGTGAGCAGACCACACAGTAACCACAGAGCCAAGAGAACAGTTCATACCTTCACTCCATCCTGTGACGACCATATAACATTTTCGAATCTCGGACAAAGAATAGGGCTAAGTATTCTTCCTTCACTAGGAACAGCAACGGCATTAAATATGTTGAATAAGATAGGGTGTTGGGCAAGTAAACAGATAAACCTTACAACTGAAATCCTATCTAGCTTGCTTACTGATGCTGATAGCATTCGGCATGCTACGTTGCAAAATCGAGCGGCTATTGATTTTTTGCTGTTAGCTCAGGGTCATGGGTGTGAAGATTTTGAAGGTATGTGTTGTATGAACCTTTCCGACCACTCATCATCCATTCATAAGCAGTTACGGGATCTGAAGGATAACATGTCCAAATTAAAAGTGGTCAAAAATGGTTTCGATGATTGGTTAAGCTCATGGGGTATAACGGGACGGTTATCAGACTTCCTAAAACAAGGGCTCATGCTACTGTTGGTTATATTATTATTGATTATGGTAGCCTCGTGTGTTCTCCGCAAAGTGACTGACATGATAGAAAATGCCATGCATAAGGTCTGGCTTGCTCAAGAAGAAAAAGGGGGTATTGTAGGAATGTGTCTGAGAGAAAATGGTCACGTGAGCCAGCCTCCCTACTATGAGAGATTAGATTAAGAGCAAAACAGGTGGTAGAAGATGGAATTGGTACATGGGAAAAACGGGAACTGAGAAGGTAGAAAACATGTTGTGCTAATGACTAAGCAATTTACTATGTGAATTCTTGTAACCAATCTGATCTGTGAATGAACTGCATGGACAGCGCGTGAACAGAGACTGTAAGCCAATCATATAGCTGCCGCTAGCGCGTGCTTTTATGGCCTGTCTATATCTACTCTGTGAAAACTGGAATAAAGGGAGAACGATCATACTCATATTGAGACTCCATCGTTACTCCGTGTCCGTCTCCCACTCCAACAATTTAACACTCAATCATTAGTGTGCTCATAGCAAAATGGTAATTAAATCTCTCTTAATTGATCTATAATGATTCCTTGCCTAAACTCAACATTTAGAATTAAGTTTTAGATGAGGAACAAAGTGTTACTAATAAAAATTTAAGCATGATTCTTCAGGAAATACAATGTACTATTTCTCTGCAAAACATGATCTTGTAAAATGACATTTTAGTTTTAAATTTTAACACAAAAATATATCACTAAACAGAAAATGTCCAAAATAGCAGCAAAAGTGAACTCAAAGCAGATCATCAGGCTGTTCCAACAGTTAAGAAGCAGCCCACAATAGGGCAAAGTGCTAGTGAAAAACTACTATGACTAAGACTATTAGAACTAGTAAGGCAAAGACATATTATTCCACTCAGGAAATACCTTAGAGAACAAGCCATTTAGTATGCATAACAGAAAGGAGTGTAAGCACAGCACCCAGAAAAGCTTTATCCCATGAATGAGGCTCATGGCAATATCATAAGAGGTTCCTACACTTAAAAACTTTAAATACCAATAAACGTTTGAGATAGACAGGAGAAGCTTATGCATTAAAATGTGGAGAGCACACAGTTGGAAGTTCTCCTCAACTTCATGAAATACGAGAACCAACAGAGATTAGGATCAGCATGAGGAAAACCCAGAACAAGTTTGCCAATTTTATCCATTGCCCTGCCTTGCAAGAGCTCTCTGGATATACCCTCTTCCCCATGTGTATCGGGTCTGGCTGGGATGGAATTAATTTTCCCCATAGCCCTCATAGTGAGGGCTTTTTTCAAGACTGAAAACACCCAAGTCCCTCAGCCTTTCTTCATAACAGAGGTATTCCAGTCCCCTAATCATCTTGGTAGCCCTTTGCTGCACCCTCTCCAGCAGTTCCCTGTCCCTCTTGAACTGGGGAGCCCAGAACTGGACACAGTACTCCAGGTGGGGCCTCACCAAGGCAGAGTAGAGGGGGAGGATGACCTCCCTCGACCTGCTGGCCACACTCCTCTTGATGCACCCCAGGGTGCCATTGGCCTTCTTGGCCACAAGGGCACATTGCTGCCTCATGGTCATCCTGTTGTCCACCAGGACTCCCAGGTCTCTTTCCACAGGGCTGCTCTCCAGCAGGTCAGCCCCCAACCTGTACTGGTGCATGGGGTTATTCCTCCCCAGGTGCAGCACCCTACACTTGCCCTTGTTGAATTTCATAAGGTTCCTCTCTGCCCAACTCTCTGGCCTGTCTAGGTCTCTCTGTATGGTGGCACAGACTTCCAGTGTGTCAGCCACCCCTCCCAGTTTTGTATTCCATACCATATGACCTCATGCTCAGCAATAAAAGCTAAGAGAAAGGAGAAGGAGGGATGACATTAGTTTTTAAGAGGTTTGTCTTCCAGAGCAACCGCTATGGGTACTGAAGCCCTACTTCCCGGGAAGTGGCTGGACATCGCCTGCTGATGGGAAGTAGAGAATAAATCGTTTGTTTTCCTTTGCTTCTGCATGCGGCCTTTGCTTTTGCTTTTATCTTTACTCACGAGTTCTTTTCCATCTTATTTACTCCCCCTTGTCCTGCTGAGGAGGGAAGTGATAGAGTGGCTTGGTGGGCACCTGGCATCTAGCCAAGGTCAACCCACCATACCATGACACAGCCATCATATTTTTGTTCCATAAGAAACTAATAATTGACTCACAAAACAGCTGTTTTTAAATATAAAGCTGTTCTTAAATATAAAAATGGAGGAAATCTACTAGAAATGTTTGTTTTGAAACATGCAAATTATGTAAAGTTTCTTCACTGTGAAGGCAAACAAGAAGATATAAAGATATTGAAAATGGTAGTTCAAATATATATCTGATCCTGTAATCTACGTGTTGACAAGCTGTTTGGCTCCCACACTCCACCAAGTAGTAGATACTTGTCTTAGACTCTTCTACTTGACTGCTTTCATCAGGTTAAGCATCTGGGATTTAGTTTAACAGTTTCAGCTTTATTAAGCTGTTACAAGAGCAGCCCTGCTTTGATAACAGTAGCCGCTCCAATTATGGCTTGGTTTAGGGTTGACAAGTATAACGATTCATTCGTGGCACATGAGAAGCAATAAAAGGTTGTTTTGCATTACAGCTTTAAAAATGTGGGCACTTTTTAACTTTAATTTGTCACTTAGCTTTGGCTAAGAGGACATTTAAATTGCAGTAAAAGGCAAATGGGGCTTTTAGTTTAAATGCAATCCCCATATTTAAATGACCTGTAATGGCGCAGTGTTCGAGTGGGAACACTATTGTTTCACAGTGGGCCCTGATGGTGACATGTGACATTTGTATTCAGGTCCTGTATTATCCATGTGGCTAAAGGGCTTCCAATTTCATTTCACATCCAGAAGCCTGCAGAAAACACTAATTAACTTGCAGATCCCATTTGCCAACAAAACTCAGCCTCTTTTCAATGTCTGGCATCTGGCAGTGCTCAACATTTAACTCCAAAGCAGAGCCTCACAGCCATTGTGATTCCTGAACTGGGGCACAAAGTCAAATTTTCCCCATTTATTAAGGAAATTTTTTCACTTTTGTAGAGAACAAGAAACTTTTACTTAATTTTTGATGGATGAATATTAACAAATTACTGCTGTAGTAAGATTGCATTGACCACTTTTTCCCCTCTAGAGTACAAAGAAGGTTAACTGACCTTTTCTTCAAATCTGAGATTGCAGTTCAACAGGCATCAGAAGATATTTACTGTGCATTTCCATATTCCTCCATTTTACCAATGCAATTTAAATAAAAGAAAAAACTAAGGGGCTTCAGATAGTTAATCATTCTGATATACTGAAGTTTTTCAACCATGGTCACCAAGAGTTAAACACATAAAGATCAGCACGTGAAATTTACCTACCTAGACACCATTTAAACAGCAACAACATGAAGAATTCCAACTCCACTCTAAACTCTGGAAAATGCATTCATGTATTACTGTGGCAAGTTGGAAGTGTTCACCAGCGCATCACTGAAGCTGCATCTAAATTCTTCTAGCATGAGAAGTATATGAGCAAGTCTCATAGCTTTGAACTGTAATCTTAATCTTTCCAATACTACACCTTTGGAGCATTTAGCTCAACCTATTCTTTGATGTACAATAGGGGAATCTGATGAGCATAATTATATTCTTCCTCCTGATCTAGAGGCTTTAAAACACAAGAAAAAACCTTACACATAACTAGCTATTTAACTTGAGGCCTCTGAATCATAAATTGCTTACAGAATTAGGACTTCGTATTAGAAAATTGCCAGGCTCATACTTAGATGTGAAGTATTTAATTTTGTTTTTTAAATCAGCATCTTTAAACATACAAACCCAATCTGACTTCTACTGAATTCAACACAATTTGCCATAAACTTCAGCAGGAACTCTAATCAGAGCCCGATGTGTCCTTCCAGTATCCTTGGCCAATGTCCAATGCCAGGCAGGAAGCATCAGTTAAGTTCTAATTGAAAGGCTCAAGTCACCCAGTCAAGGAGCAAAGCTTTAGTTATTTAAGTATGCTTAAAAACCTATGCCAAAATGGAACTGACAAAGTGGCCATATGCCTAGTGGTTGGCAGACAGCATACCAGTGCAAGCAAGCAAGCTTTTATGAAGATTCTATATTTACATACTTTACATGTCCTAAAAATCTCCATAACTACAATGTTGCTACCTATCTGCGAAATAAATGAGATCATAGATAAAGCATTTTTTTAAGGCATACATATATGCCACTCCCAGATTACTCTGAACAGATAACACAAAAAGTTAAGCATGTAAAGGCCTGTCCAACTCCCTTTAGAGATATTTTAATTCTGACATCCTAGAAGATGACAAGAGAGGAAACCAACATTATTTTAGAACATAATGATACCATCGCCCCCTTAAACCCAATGTTTGAGTTCTCTCCCACTACTGTCACAGACCAAGGGTCGCCAGGGACATCCTGCTCTTCCTTCTGTAGTTTGCTATTGTAACTCTGGTCTCCCTTAAAACCTCCTTCAACTTTTGCACATTCACATGAATGTTTCACCTGGAAAAAGGGATGTGTTTAACTAGAGTGAAACTCAAGGTGAAATCCTAGCAAAACATGGCAGCAGCTTCTAATTTTCACACAAGGTAGAAGTCAAGTTGGAGACATTCATCCAATTAACAGAAATTTTCTGGGAACTTGCTAAGCACCAGTAGAAGGAATCCTACTGGTGTGGGGAAGAAATGGAGAGGTTAGCAACATAAACACAAGCTGGTGGTGAAAGAACCAAGTCAAGTTCTATCCTTAGCCTACTGCACACCTGAAGCAATTGAAATGTATTTGCAATTGAAACTGTGGTATATGATCAACATATTTTGATACTGTTAGAGGAGACAGAGCAGTTCAGGACTGAAACAACAGGGCCTGCCTCAGATTGCAAATACAGCAGCTGAGGTAGTGGCAAGGCTGGAGGTTGCACTGGGGCTTTTTGGGAGTGGCAACTACAATTCTGATTAAACAGAGGTAAACTAATCAATTCAATTAATCTAAAATATTGCTTATTTGATGCTGCAGGCAGAGAGATTCCACCTTCAGATAGGTGCTGTCAAGAAGATGACATTAATATGAAACTGATGAAACAAGAAGAGGAGCCACTAAAAAAAATTAACAAAACCTTTTATGTTTATTGGCAGCATGTGGTAAGACTGCTACAGGTAACAGATGGAGAACACATTTCTGCCTCTCCCACCACCTACCAGCTCAACCCACATAAGCAACGAAGCATGAGACCCTCCAATTTTCAGTATGGTGGGATGCAATTTTGCTGTGTACATGTCCAGCTTGGCAAAAAGCATTATGCCCCAGCAAGCAAAGGCATCATAAAAATTACATGCTAAGAGGGTTGATATACTTGAAGTCAAAGTAGTTATATCTATGCTCTCTGACAGAGCTTTGCCTGCTCTGATATTAAGGCTTTCCACCAAAGAAGTCTATAATATAAACTACAGACAGACAGTGCTTTATTATCCTAATGCTTCATTTAGAATGAACATAATTTATGCTAAGCAGGTTATCACAGAATCCCAGAATGGTAGGGGTTGGAAGGGACTTCTGGAGATCATCTAGTCCAACCCCCCTGCCAGAGCAGGGTCACCTAGAGCAGGTTGCACAGGAACACGCCCAGGCGGGTTTTGAATGTCTCCAGAGACGAAGACTCCACCAACTCTCTGGGCAGCCTGGTCCAGTGCTCTGCCACCCTCAGGGTAAAGAAGTTCCTCCTCATGTTTAGGTGGAACTTCCTATGTTCAAGTTTGTGCCCATTACCTCTCGTCCTGTCACTGGGCACCACTGAAAAGAGCTTGGCTCCATCCTCCTGACACCCACCCTTTAAGTATTTACAAATGGTGATAAGGTCCCCCCTCAGCCGTCTTTTTTCCAGACTGAAGAGACACAAGTCCCTCAGCCTTTCTTCATAAGAGAGGTGTTCCAGTCCCCTAATCATCTTGGTAGCCCTTTGCTGTACCCTCTCCAGCAGTTCCCTGTCCTTCTTGAACTGGGGAATCCTTCTTGAACAAGTCTTAGCCCCACCAGACAACATACAATCAATCATGGTCATCTTTAACCTTTAACAGTGGAAAACTTAAGTTTTACTTTTGATTTTTCCTTTCTAAATGAAGCATGTTATTCTTGCTTGGATTTAATTTCATTTAGCTTGATTTTGGACCTTTAAAATGTACGAAGAGCATTATGGGTTTGGCTTTGTTCTCTGCAGTGCTTACATATTCTCCCAAGTGGTGTCATCAGTAAGTTTTGGGTTGTTGTTTTGTTGTTTTTTGGCTGGAGTATTTTTGGGTTTTTTTGGGGGTGGTTTGGTTTTTTTTAAATATATATATTTATTTTAATATTCCATGCCACATAAGTCAGGAATAGCAATATTGACCAGAACACATCTCAAGACAGACTCCTGTAAATCTAGATTTGAAGTGTCTTTCCAGAGTGAGTGAGAGCACAGGTAACTACTCCAAGTTCCATGAATCACAAGGCAATTCCATTTAGGCTGTGTGTATTCAACTTGCTTTGAGAAAGCCTCCAAGACAGCATCCAAAACCCTACTACAGCTAAGATACACACATTAATTCCTTCACTCATACACTCAGTGAATTATCTTTTAGAGAAACAAATTAGATTTACCGCTGTATTTTAAATAATTCATGTTGTCTTTTATCGCTTTTATCTTCTATATGCTTACATACCAAATGGTTAGTAGTTTGTTCCAGTACTTTACATCTAGGAAAGCAATGCTGGTGGTTACTTAATATTATTCTTTCCACTCACCTACCCACCTTTAAAATATTGGTGACATTTGCCTTCAAGTTGTTTTTAATTTCCCCTCCCTACCACAAATTCCTATAGATTTTGATAACTTCTGAAGCAGCAGTTCAAAACTGTGTCAGCGAGTTTCTGGAACACTTTAGAGAAAGTGTCTTCAGACTTTACCAGTTTAAATATTCCTTTCCCATTTCAGCCTGTGTTCCTCTTTCCATTGTACAAGTCATGTATCTGGTCACAACTGACCTTTCTTGTAAAGCAGTGTTAATTGTTATAGCCCTCTGTTATTTGATCTCCTTTCCTGCTCAGTAATGGACTTCTGCTTTCCTTTATTGCTATCGTCTCATACTCTTAATGAATCTTCTCTTTTTGCTTTCTATTTCTCTCTAGTTGTGAATTGATTTATTCCTTAACCTTTCCGGTTTAGCGATAGTGGCTTCTATACTTCCCCTCAGTTGTGTAGCTACATTTCCACTTTTTGCTTTATTCTTTTTAGATCCTCGGGTACTTACAACCTGTTGCAATCATACTTGTTTCATACCATGCTTCCTCTCCTCCAACTGTAATTGTCTCATGTAGTAGATCAAAAATTCAATTTTACCCAGCCTTAACTGAACAAGCAAACCTGCAGAAAACTCTAACCTGCTTTACCTATTACCACAATAAAGTGTCTCTATATCACATATATGTAATTGTTTCTTCATTATACACATGAACACCTAAACGATTTTGAAGTCTATGCATTTACCCAGTTCATCCCAGAGCTGCCTATACTTGTCAGTCATTGCAGTTCCTTGTTGTCTCCAAAGCAACAGACGAGGGTCAGCCATGAACTGTTCTGTTATCAATGTCAACATGCGCGCTCCATTTGAATCTCTCATCTTTAGCATCTCTCGCACCTAGGAAATGAGTCTTTTAATACAAACTTGAAAAAAACAAACCAAACCACAGTACAGACAATATGCTGCAGTGTTAAACATTCCATATCTGTTAAATAAGAAATATAATTTATATATCTGATGTGAAATTTTTAAGTTAAAAAAAATAGTCTGCCTTCCCAATTTTAACAACAACTTTTAGTTTCAGTATCCCATTGCAATTCTGCAAACACACTTCTTCCACAAGTAATCCACAGGTGTATTATGCAAGCTGCTGCAAGACCATAATTTCTACAGGTTTCTCCAATATTTTGGGGGTAGGAAGGAAGAGAACAAAGCTGCAGACAGTTGAAATGTTACTTCATATCCTTAAACTGATCTCAAGGCACACTGGATTGTGTTCCATTACATTATTATCTTGCCATCATGTTCCCAAGGCTTTGTCTTTTTTTAGAACAACAGGACTTTGAGTAAGATGTGAACGAGTACAGACTGGCTGGGGGAGTGGGGGGAGAGAGAAGAGGGAAGGTTTAGAGTACTCAACATACCTTTGCAAAAAGCAAATTGAGCTGCTTCCCTGATCCATGGTATCCACCCTGGGAGAGGAAGAGTTTAACCTGTTCTTGGACCTGTTCCTCATCCAAATGCCAGCAGTTTTCATCATCTATGCTAGCACCTGCTGTTGGGTCAGGAGCACCTGCAAACAGAAAGAAAATAAATCATTATGTTCCATATAAAGAAGAGAGGTTTGTGGGTCCAGAGGAAAGGAGTACTGCAGAGGTTTTTGGACTTGTGTATTGTTCCATTTTGAATATCTTGACTTTAATCTAAAGGTTCTTTAAAATAGACCCAAATTTCTCCTCAGTAGTCCTAAGCACTTTGAAATGACAGCCTATGAAAAGGTATTTAAATAAACAATATTTTATAATAAAACATTAAAATCAAGGGGAGTTTTTTCCTCCCATCTCAGCAGCGATTCTAGAATGCTTTTACAAAGAAAATTACACTTTAAATACTATTTCAACAACTGCAATGTCAAAACCACTCTCCCCAAAACACCTGTGTAATTTTTGTACCTTTAGCAATCTTGCTCAGGTTTAAGTGACTGCTAGTGAGCACTGCTATTGATGAACACGAGGAAAATCATCACCTCAGTGCCTCTGAGCTGTGATGGCTCTGCAAAGCTAAACAAAGAGTAAAAAAACCACAAACCACCCCAAACAAATACAAATTCCTTAAGCACTAAAGGTATTTCCATCATAAATAAGAGTTACAGCTGTATAAGACTGTGGTGCTTCTGAAGGAGCATTTTTACATAGGCAATGTCATCAGCACAGAGTCAATTCAGAGCAACTCTACCTGATTTAGCCTAGTGCCAACTAAAATGACTGGATTTACATCAGGCAGTGCTTTAGCCACAGGTTGCTCTAACTCAAATTTTGCAGTTGAGATCAGTGATTTGCCACTTGTGGCCTCTTCTAAAGGCTGACAAAACTAAAACAAGTTCTTGCACCATCTAACAATCTACATATTTCTGAAGAAGCCTACACATTCACTGGATATTTTTTAAAAGGTATTAAAATTGAAAGGGTTGAAAAGCACTTATCTAGACTGTCAGGGAAACAACTCAAGGTAGTGCATCACCATACCAGATGTAAGGTATTTTAAGCATGCCCAAGACTCAAGTTAACTTGACATTTTGATTTTGGGCCTGTCACAACTGTGTAATCTCTATCTCTGTTAGGTTTTGAGAAGATGTTAGAAACTGAATCGCATAACACAATCTATCACTTTTAAATACCAGGTCACATTACCTCTGTAGCCAATACTAAAAGGATACTGGCAGGGAAGGAAAATTACATGGTCAGATTTGTAAAAACTTGATTTCAAAGAAGTCCTGAGAACATGAAAAGCAAAGATACCTCCAACTCTTCAGATACATAGGAACTGAAAGACGTATAGAAACACTGATTCTATTGATTTAAGCCTTTAAAGAATACAGAGAAAATGTCCGAGTGGCCAGGAACCAGATTAGGCAAGCTAAAGCCCAGATAGAATTAAATCTGGCTAGGGGCATCAAGGATAACAAGAAAAACTTCTATAAGTACGTCAGAGATAAAGGGAAGACTAGGGAAGATGTGGGCCCTCTCTGGAAGGAAACAGGAGACCTGGTCACCCAGGATATGGATAAGGCTGAGGTACTCAATGACTTCTTCGCCTCGGTCTTCACTGGCAAGGGCTCTAACCACAACGCCCAAGCGGCAGAAGGCAAAAACAGGGGCTATGAGAATGAAAAAACGCCCACTCTAGGAGAAGATCAGGTCTGAGACCATCTGAGGAACCTGAAGGTGCATAAGTCCATGGGACCTGATGAAGTCCATCCGCAGGTCCTGAGGGAACTGGCAGATGAAGTTGCTAAGCTGCTTTCCATTATATTTGAAAAGTCGTGGCAGTCTGGGGAAGTTCCCACTGACTGGAAGAGGGGAAACATAACTCCCATTTTTGAAAAGAGAAAAAAGGAAGAGCCAGGGGACTACAGGCCGGTCAGTCTCACCTCTGTGCCTGGCAAGATCATGGAGCAGATCCTCCTGGAATCTCTGCTAAGGCAGATGGAAAATAAGGAGGTGATTGGTGACAGCCAACATGGCTTCACCAAGGGCAAGTCATGCCTGACAAATCTGGTGGCCTTCTACGATGGTGCTACAGCATTGCCATGACCCAGGTGCAGAATCATAGAGTGGTTTGGGTTCTAGTTCTAACTGGATGATCTTTGTCCCGTGGGCAGGGACACCTCCCACTAGACCAGGCTACTCAAAGCCTCATCCAGCCTGGCATTGAACACTTCCAGGGAATGGGGCATCCACAGCTTCCCTGGACAACCTGTTCCAGTGCCTCACCACCCTCACAGTAAAGAATTTCTTCCTAATATCTAATTTCCCCTCTTCCAGTTTAAAACTGTTACCCCTCGTCCTATTGCTACACTCCCTGATAAAGAGTCCCTCCCCATCTCTCCTATAGGCCCCCTTTAGGTACTGGAAGGCTGCTATAAGGTCTCCCTGGAGCCTTCTCTTCTCCAGGCTGAACAAGCCCAACTCTCTCAGTCTGTCCTCATAGCATAGGTGCTCCAGCCCTTTGATCATCTTCGTGGTCCATCTCCTTCTTGTGCTGAGGGCTCCAGAGCTGGACACAGTTCCCCAGGTGGGGTCTCACCAGAGCAGAGCAGAGGGGCAGAATCACCTCCCTCAACCTGCTGGCCACGCTTCTTTTGATGCAGCCCAGGATGCAGTTGGCTTTCTGGGCTGCAAGCACATATTGCCAGCTCATGTTGAGCTTCTCATCCACCAGCACCCCTAAGTCCTTCTCCTCAGGGCTGCTCTCCATCCATTCTCTGCCCAGTCTGTATTTGTGCCTGGGATTGCCATGACCCAGGTGTAGGACCTTGCACTTGGCCTGGTTGAACTTCATGAGGTTTGCATGGGCCCACCTCTCAAGCCTGTCCAGGTCCCTCTGGATGGCATCCCTTCCCTCCAGCGTGTCGACTGCAACACACAGCTTGGTGTCATTGGCAAACTTGCTGAGGGTGCACTCAATCCCATTGTCCATGTCTCTGACAAAGATGTTAAACAGCACTGATCCCAGTACCGACCCCTGAGGAACACCGCTCGTCACTGGTTTCCACATGGACATCGAGCTGTTGACCACAACCCTTTGAGTGCGGCCATCTAGCCAGTTCCTTATCCACTGAGTGGTTCATCCATCAAATCTGCATCTCTCCAATTTAGAGACCAGGATGTCATGTGGGATAGTGTCAAACGCTTTGCATAAGTCCAGGTAGACGACGTCTGTTGCTCTCCCCTTATCTACCAACGCTGTAACCCCGTTGTAGAAGGGCACCAGGTTTGTCAGGCATGACTTGCCCTTGGTGAAGCCCTGTTGGCTGTCACCAATCACCTCCTTATTTTCCATGTGCTTTAGCAGAGATTCCAGGAGGATCTGCTCCATGATCTTGCCAGGCACAGAGGTGAGGCCTGTAGTTCCCTGGCTCTTCCTTTTTTCTCTTTTCAAAAATGGGAGTTATGTTTCCCCTCTTCCAGTCAGTGGGAACTTCACCAGACTGCCACGACTTTTCAAATATAATGGAAAGCGGCTTAGCAACTTCATCTGCCAGTTCCCTCAGGACCCGTGGATGGATTTCATCAGGTCCCATGGGCTTGTGTACCCACATCTTCCCTAGTCTTCCTTTTATCTCTGACATACTTATAGAAGTTTTTCTCGTTGCCCAATCTTGCATTTATTTTCCTATTTCCACTCAAATTCTCAGGAATGTAGTTTGATCTTGTGAACAATTTATTTTAAGTGAGAGTTTCATATCTAAGACAAGATAGATCCAAAGCTGAAAAATGCAGCTGATAATCTGTCATCCTGACTGTTATCTTCCTAGCCTTACACACCTGCCAGCTTTCTCTGCTATGATGATACAAAAGTTAACAGGGGGGAAAAAAGCCTCAGCTAAGCAGGATCCAAAGCTACATCCAGCTTTGAGTCAGCATTCCTGAATTGAAACCCAATGTGAAGCCAACAGTTATGCAGTACAGACTTCAGGGTATCAGTATGAATACCTACTATTGTCTTCAGTACAGAGACTAGACACCACAGATTAGACAGATCTCCAGTTTTGAAATCATCAAGAACATGTACAGCTGTAGCACTGTCACATGAGAAAATCAGAACAAATTTTCTCAAATGTAAGAGGTGCTTTTGTGCCTTAAAAACATTCAAAAACCTAGAGCAATCATCTTGCTTCTGTCCACATCCCCATAGCCCTCAAAGCCAAAGAAGAGCACTGCTCCCAAAATTCACCTTCTTGCAGCACCACCTGCCTGGGCCTGTGTTATGGTTTGAGTAACCCACAACAATTTATTGTCATTTAGACAATTATTCTGTCACCCGATGACCCCTCCCCACCCGGGAAGGGGAATCAGGAAAAAACAAGGAAACACGAGGGTTGAAATATAAATAGATTTAATAGAATAAGACTAGATAATTAAGATTAATAACACTAAAGAACCAATATTGATCCCGATACCAATATAAAATATACAAAGATTACACTCAGCCAACTATATCAGTAGGAAGCTGTGCACTCCCAGCAGTGGACAGCAAATGTCGGACACTGCGAGTGCTACAGCTTCAGGAAGAAGGGAAGGCCTCAGGGGTCGGGCACTGGGGCAAGGAGTTCTCAGGATCGCAGCCATCATAGAAGAGAGAGAACTCCTCAGCAAACTTTCTAATTTATATTGAATGCGATGTTCATGGTATGAAATAATTCTGTTGGACAACTTGGGTCAAGTGCCCAGGTCTTGCTCCTCCTCATCCCTGCACCTGGATAACTCAAAAACACTGAGACCTTGAAACCCACATACTATAGCTGGCTATAAAATAAATATTTCCACAAATTCAGACACTAGAGTGTTCTAAAAGTGTAGTTTTCCCAAGCATTAGAAGATAAATTAGTCTTGTGTCGCTCAAACCAGGAGAGCCTGCCAGGGTCACCGGACCCTAAGGAGAGGGGCTAGGCTGCAGATGAGCCCCGTTATCAGAAAGACTCCCTTCTTTTATTCCACCTACTCTGTATCTAGCAAATGTGTCTTTTCTCTTTTCCAAAAAGTATTACTTACTAAACATCTTAAAGCAAAGATTCGGTAACAGAATCCTCTTTAGTAAACACCATAAAAATCACAAAATAATTCAGGTTGGAAGGGACCTCAGGAGGTCATGCTCCTGAACGTCACAAAAAAAAGCTCAAAACCAAAGAGGGAATGAAACAAAAGGAAGAACAAGTATCAAACTTACCGTGGACTTGATTGATTTCTGAATTCTGAGAAAGAATTTCATCTGCTAGTTTTTGAGCAGTTGGCAAAACTTCTGTGTGGTGCACTGTGATCAAATACTGTACAAATTTTTGTAGTTGGTCTCTGTTCATTTGAAAGAGTGTCTCTGAAATGGGAAGATGCAGTTTGACCCGATCTGGCTTGCGGATCCGGTATAAAGAGAGTGCCACGACGTGGGCACAGTAAAATATGTCCTTGTTTCCACAGCTACAGGTCACTGAGGTAATCTTGCAACGATCAAAGCTGATAGCTACATTGCAAACAGTTTCTGGCTCTGACTGCATTGCAGGCTCTGTTACTGTGCCACTTAAGTGGAAACCTGTGAAGGGGGAAAAAAAAAGCGCTTACATTATTAAGTAAAATACCATATCTCATTATCAATAACCTCCATCTATTTCTGAGAAACGATATATCTTAAAGGACTTGCTTTAGTTACAAATATGATGAACCCTTTCATATGTACCCTTTCCATCTCCAATAAAATCAAAAGGAGCTAGTTTACAAGCCCTCTTTGCCATTCCATCACAACATTCATAAAAGTTTGATAGTAAGAAAAACATTTATTTGGTAAATGATAGCTGCAGAAGCAGAATTGCATTCCAATTAAGACCAATGTGAAACTCCCAGTAGCTCATCAATTTGGCAGCAATTTTCCAAACCCCACACCAGGGAGCCTGCACCTACTAGCAAATTTAACCATTCTCTGAATAAGTAAGAAGGAAGTAGTGCACTCCAGTGGCATGAACCCAGGTCCTAATCTCAACTCTGCCACTGATTCACTGACACAAGTCACTTAACCTCTTTGCTTTCACCTCTCCCACCACTGAGCTGATGCTCACCTTCAACCCAAGCAGTCTTGTAGGGCAGCTATGTTTCTGTAGCTCTTTGGAGATAGAAACTGCTGCAGTTACCAATACACAGGATATCAGATTTATAATACTGAATGAGACACACACGCACTGTTTCAGAAGTCTGCATTTCCACTTGGCATGATAAGGCAAAAGAGCTGGGTTTTCTTATATTGTAAGAAGGTATGGTATACCATAAGAAAGATGTTCACTTCAGCTACTACACGACAAAACACCCTGTTGAACCAAGGTCTCAAACTCTGTTCTCTGAAGATCAGACCTAAACCCATCTCTCTTTTCCTAACATGAAGACCCAGGTTTGGCTCTCAATACTTTATCACTGCAGAATTTGGGTATTTCTTTTGGATTTTATGTATACATGACATTGATCTTTGTCTCAAGCATTAAGTCAGAGATATAGATACAGAGCAATACAAACAAATTTCATATGCTGTATCAGTATTAAACTTGAACAGACTGTGCATATAAAATCTGGAACAGATACTACAAGTAAGGTGTTACATGTTAACTATTTATAATGGAAATAATATAAAACTACAATCCCTCAAAGTCCAAAACTGATTTAGTATTCTTGAAATATAAGAAAAGTGCACTGTAGGACTCAATATCACAAGAAAATTAGGTGGAAAAAAGAAATATATAAAAGAAAAAAGGAAAAAAGAAAGCTCTAGTCCAAAATGTTGCATCTTCAATTGTTTTTAAAAATCTCTTCAAGCTACAGGAAATGAAGAGGAAAATCTCATTTTTTCCATTTGTTTACGCTGTACATTTCAGAGCAGGTTGTGCAGTCAGCATCACTGTTTGGATTACATTCAACTGCAGTACTCTGATACTCTAACCTGAAGAAGGCCATACACACACACTAACCTTGATTTTGCAAGAGGATGTTTAACTGGTAAAGTAAAGTTGAAGCTGAAGAGGCAGTAAGCTGTAAAATGCACAGAGAGGAAGGAGGGGAGGACGAAGAAGCCCAGGCATACATGGTGTTCTTGCTCTTGGCTCCACTCAACACTTATACAGAGAAGGGGAGTGGAATTGCCCCTCACATCATGAACTCCTCCCTCTGCCTTTCCCTTTGATTTTTAAATAGTCACAGCATGCTCCCATGCATGCCCTCTCAAAAAAAGAGGCTTTGTTAAAATTTAGCCAGCTCTGTTTCAGGTTAATTCCCAGTAAATGGGAGTTGGATTGGTGGTCTCAATGAAATTGTACAGGAGATTATTTATTTATTTTAATATCACTTTCCTATGAAGCATACATAAAACTCTCTCTCATCTATGAACTGAGGAAAAGCTTGAACACTGAAAGGGCCTGGTCCCACTCCTTCCTGCTCTCAGTAAGTAGCTAAACTCCTATTAATTCTGATAGAAAAAAACCCAATGAAAGATTTTCTATTAAACAATTATTTTTTTTTTAAAGTGCTCAACCAGCTACTCCAACAATATTGTCACTTTTAATTTGTCAGTATATAATTCAAGAATTCAAGAGGTTAAAATTTTCCTGGACAGATGAGTGTCTCCAGAAATATTTAGAGTTAACAGTAGACCCGCTTTTAAGTCCCTACTTGCATTCAGACACAAACTCAGCTCCCAGCTCCCCCTCCCTCTCCACTGAGATTTTTTGATAATTCATGTTACAAGCAGCAACATTTATAAACACAGATCCTGATCTAAACAATAACAGCACTAATACAGTCAAGTTACCTAACCCACCCTTCTTAAGTTACAGAGGGTTTAAACAAAAATATAAGCTGCCCTTGAAGCCTAAAATGTAGAAGTATTAACTACGGTGCAATCATGGAATCACGGAATCTTCAGAGTTGGAAGGGACCTCTAGAGATCATCTAGTCCAACTCCCCTGCTAAAGCAGGATTGCCTAGAGCACATCCCTCAGGACTGCATCCAGGCGGGTCTTGAAAATCTCCAGAGAAGGGGACTCCACAACCTCCCTGGGCAGCCTGTTCCAGTGCTCTCTCACCCTCACTGTAAAGAAGTTTTTCCGTGTATTTGAATGGAACTTCCTATGTTCTAGCTTGTGCCCATTGCCCCTTGTCCTGTCACTGGGAACCATTGAAAAGAGCCTGGCTCCGTCCTCCTTAAACCCACCCTTTAGATACTTGTAAACATTAATCAGGTCCCCCCTCAACCTTCTCTTCTCCAGGCTAAAGAGTCCCAGCTCTCTCAGCCTTTCCTCATAAGGGAGATGCTCCAGTCCCATAATCATCTTGGTTGCCCTTCGCTGGACTCGCTCCAGTAGTTCCCTGTCCCAATGATGTACTATGTTTGATAATTATGAAGAACTACTTTCTTTTTCTTTTTCTGTTTGTGTATTTAAAGAAAGAAATTGTTGCTAGTAAATATGACCTTTAAAAAGGTTTCAACATGCGACAAAACAATTAATGAAATTTCAGCTCAGAAGCCCTAGTAGGGCTGTTATAATTTAACCTACCAGACATCAAACACCTTCTCCACTAGCCCACAACGCTGCAGAGTACTCAACAGGGAGGGCCGTTCCCCTACTGCAGACATAGCCTTAATCTTTTTCAACCTAACCATCTAACATTCTCCAATCAAAATATCAAAAGCTTGACACTCTGTGCTTTGCTAGAAAGCTTTCACCAGCAGTAATTTATAGCCTGCCAAGAAGAGAGATGTTACATGCTTCTGGAAGAAGGCAAAAGGAATCACCTGCATGGGGACTCAAAGATAATGACGTTTCACTAAGATATAAAGGAGCAGAAAAAGTCTCTTCAGCTAAAAGCTGCAAGCCTTCACTCCAAATATGTATTTCCCTTCAAAGGGAAAATTCCTCTTTTACTCAAAGTTACAAGCCTTTGCTGAAAGTATTTATCCATTCCAAGATACCCCAAAAACTCTAGTGTTTCAACCTTTAGAATAAAAAGCTTGCACATTATTATCTAAAGACAACAAAAGATACGCAGGCAGAAAAGCATATGTTCACTACTATTTATAGAGCAGGCATGTTTCACCTTTGCTCTTCAGCTGCTGCAGTTCGAAATGTTTTACTGTTTTAAAACCAGCACATGACCAGTAATTCAAGCTCTGCTGACATTTTCAATGCACAGAGGCTTTGCATTCTGCAAAAATGCATTTAGAAAAGCAGTAAGAGCATTAAGACAACATACCAAATGAAGCTCTTTTGCAAAGTAATTTTGTTTTTGTTGAACACTCACCTCAGAAACAAACACACCACAAAAATGATTTAACAGCCAAAAAATAGCTTTTTCAGCTGCCCTACTTTTGGAAGGCAACTGTGCCAGAGTGCCATCAGGAGGCAAGCATTAAGTCACTGAATTCTACAAAGTAATTTTTGCCAAAATCTGTTTGACAGCATCCAATCCATTAAGTAAAAACATTCTGGGACTGTAAAGCTGCCTGATAAATAAAAATTCACATTACTACAATTTAGTATTTGCTAGCAAAAGTATATATGCTTCAGACATCCTTCTGAGTTTTGTCATAGAAAATATATACTTCAGAATAAAACAAAAGAAGCTTCAAACTGTAAGGCACTAAAGAAGAGAAACAATGGTGGCATGCAGAGAAACAGCAGCAGGTCAGCTTTTAGTTACTCAAGTCAAAAGCAAATTTTGAAATAGTGAGTTCCACTAATTCAACAGCATAAGCATCAAATTTACTGCATTAAATAAGCATCATCAATAGCATCTCACAAATTGAATTTGTTTCTACTGTCACCCTGTGTTACAAAGCATCTTCCTCAATCTACCCAAGTCTAAAGATGTACTTTAAAAGATACTGACCCAAACGAACAAAACCTAATCAGAACAAACAGCCATTTAAAATGATGGGAGGGGGGGGAAGAAAATTTATGCTGAGATTTTATGGTGGTGTGGCTCAAGGAAATGAAAAAAAAAAAGTACAATATAAATTTTAAATTAACTATAAATAGTAATTCAATCTAAAATTTTGGACTGTTGGATTCTTTTTTCTCTGTAGTTTAGAATTCAAAATTCTAAAATGTTCCTGTAGACACAGAAAAAAAGAAATTAAGGAAAAAAACCTCTCATTCAAAGGGAGCTGCATCCATTTGTGACTCAGTCAACAATACAGCAAGCTATTATAAACTGAACTTTAGCTGAAAAAATATTTGGAATAATTCTTTCTCAGTAAACTTTTTAGCTGCCTATTCAAAAGTCACAATAACATGACATCCAAACAAACACATCACCAGCTCAAAAAATAGGCTATTCTTATGAACATAGAATAATAGTACTTTAACAAAATTTATTAAAAAAAATCCAAACCTGCATTGCATATATTAAAAATATCTTTGCTGTCGAGAATTCTAATGGTTAAAAAAATACTAACTTTAAGTTCACACTTGCAATTGAAAGCTTTGATTGAAATGCAACCGTAGATCAACACTGGGTATTGTTTATCCTTTACAGAAAATACAAAAATATCAGAACTGGATTACATAAACACCCTAAAGCTTAAAAACTCTGAATAGCTTTCTGCTATGTACCTTTTGAGAACACCATACATGCCTCATCCACTATGCACACATTATCTTAAAATTAGAAAACGTGTTACCAACTGTATTTGGAAAACAGAAGCATTCCTTAATATTGATCCACTGACCTTTTTTCAAGTAGTTTACAAGAATCATCTTTATACTCCTATTTAAAAAAAACCAAAACAACTCAAGAGCTGTTTTACGTTCCCAGAAGAGACCAGCAGAGGAATTTATTTATAGAGAAAAAAAATGGAAGAGCTTGTTCTGAGAGCTGGAGAGTCTTCAGTGAGCAAGACCTATGTGGATAACTTCCTACTATGTAACTTTAAGTTGGCAATCAGAATCATAACCTCTATCTTTAGCAGTCATTTAAATTAACTTGCAGACCTGCCAGCTAAGATTTATTCAGACTAATATATTACTTGGCAAACACATAATCACTGTGTAAAGTGAAAAACACCTCTCCTTCATCTTGCCTACCAAACAACAAGAAATGCTTATGGAAAGTAGTTCCCAACTGTGCCCATTAGCTATTTTTTCATAACTTAGATCAGTGGTTACTCCCCCCCCCAAGACAAGCAAAAGTCTAAACCATGTTTACCTCATTCAAATTTTGTCTTTTGAGAAATGTTTTTCCTTTAAGATGGCAAAGTAGTATCCTACATTCAATTCTTCTGAACATTGTAACACTCTAAAAACAGATCAACAACACACTTTGAAATTATTACAAAGTCAAAACTTTGCATGCCACCACTTAGCCTGAAGCTAATGTTAACAGCCTATTTATAAACTAGAGAAAACACTTTTAAAATGGAAAATACTTACCCACAGTACCTTAAACATGCTGGCACAAAGGTAATGGGGGGGTAAGATAAATTAACACAAGCAGCAAATAAGATGTTTACTGTATGTAATGAACGCACAGGGTATAAAATAGTTTATTTTTTGAGAGCACTGCCACCTAGAATAAATTTGGCATGACCACTGCACCTAAACACTAACAGAGGACTAGTCACAAATAACTGCCCAGATTCCACAACTCACGTTCATAAAGGCAATTATAAGGATTTGATATTTCAAGTTTTTTGCATGCAAGAGAGAATGGAAGCAGCGATAACTTCATGCACACACTCCATTGACAACTTGAAAGTTCACTACTGCCGGTGCACGTCCAAGAATGTGCATGCTGTAACGGTGCCAGCACTAATGACAAACCACGAGATTTATTTGTCTCAACGCTATTAATTCAACAGTTGCATTTAAAGAAATAACTCTTGCCAGGACTTCCTTCAGCAGCCCAAACCTTCAAGTCTAAGAACTGTTCAACTAGTTATGTTCATTAGACAAAGGCCTCCACTAATCCCTCAAGCCAAACTACATGATAGGTCTGTATCACATCTCCGCTGCTCAAAAGCAACCACTTAACATTGTGATACAAGCAGGGGTCATGGATGACTGTGGATGAGATACATCCATCCAGACTACTCTTCCCTGAAGAGAAGGAAAGGCCATTCAATCAGCAAATAACACAGCAAAATGCCTTCCCCTGACCAACAGCCATATAAGATCTGGACTGTTTTAAGACAGATGCAGACTGCAGGAGCTCCTACTGTCTGGAGATGGAGGCATTGAACAAAACATGCTCCCCATGAGCATGGCCTCAAGGGTCCCTCAAAGTTTCACTGCTGTCCCTGTGACTATACAGCTTCCAACCCACTCCATAGGAACCCCATACTAACTACTCACAGACTCATACCACATCTCTGAAAAACCTGACAGTTGTCTGCACTCCAACTCATTTGGTACAAATATAATCAACCCCATTTTAGGTGTTTGTAGCGTTAGTTTTGTGGACAAAGCAAAAGCAGCAAAATCTTGGTGTAAATAAGATATGTGTTAAAAAAAAAAAGCGCACCTTCTGGGCAGCAGTAACATAGAACTCTATCTCTAGCACAGCGATCCTCAAATTATGATCTAGGATGCTATGGCAAACAATGCTTATGGCTCACAAAGCAGAAGCAGAGCAGAAGCAGACATGTCTCTTCAATTAAAGGCTCAACATAGCGCTGAGCATCCGCTAGAAGAAGCGTGAATGCTGACCGACCCCTGTCAGGTCAAGAAGGCTAGAAATCCATGGCTGCAGGACACTCTCTCTCAGGTACACAATCCAAGTTTGTTTCTTTTTAAAAGGGTATCAGTTTAAAACAAACTATGCTTCTCTGTGCTAAGAGTTTAACAGCTCCTCTTTCAGTATGATGTATCATAAGAGCAGCAGAAAAAAAAACAAATAAAAATCTCAGTGTGACCCTGGAAACCCTAAAGCTGATAGGCAGAAAAGTACAGTTTGCTGTAAGATACTAGCAGACAGGAAATGTATTTATATATCTGAAAATTTTTCTAATTATATATCCCACAGAGATCACATGACAGCTATTTAAAAAAAATCAGGAATGCCAAAGAAATCATAAGCTTCACAGAATGTATGCAAATTAACATTTTATGATTTATGATGCATGTGTATTGGGTTTGCGTGGCAAGGTTTTGGTAGCAGGGAGGGCTACAGGGGTGGCTTCTCTGAGAAGTTGCTAGAAGCTTCTCCTATGTCCAATAGAGCCAGTGCCAGCCAGCTCCAAGATGGACCCACCGCTGGCCAAGGCTGAGCCAATCAGCGGCGGTTGTAGTGCCTCTGTGATAACATATTTAAGAAGGGGGAAAAACTGCTACAAACATGGCAACCAAAGGAGAGGAGTGAGAATATGTGAGAGAAAAAACTATGTGGACACCAAGGTCAGTGAAGAAGGAGGGGGAGAAGGGGCTCCAGGCGCCAGAGCAGAGATTCCCCTGCAGCCTGTGGTGAAGACCATGGTGAGGCAGGCTGTCCCCCTGCAGCCCATGGAGGTCCACAGTGGAGCAGATATCCACCTGCAGCGTGTGGAGGACCCCATGCCGGAGCAGGTGGATGCACCCAAAGGACGCTGTGACCCCATGGGAAGCCTGTGCTGGAGCAGGCTCCTGGCAGGACCTGTGGACCTATGGAGAGCCCATGCTAGAGCAAGTTTGCTGGCAGGACTTGTGACCCCGTGGGGGGACGCCACGCTGAAGGACTGTTCCTGAAGGACTGCACCCCATGGAAAGGACCCATGCTGGAGCAGTTAGTGAAGAACTGCAGCCCATGGGAAGGACTCACGTTGGAGATGTTCATGGAGGACTGTCTCCCATGGGAGGGACCCCACGCTGGAGCCGGGGAAGAGTGTGAGGAGGAAGGAGCGGCAGAGACAACGTGCGATGAACTTACCGCAACCCTCATTCACTGTCCCCCCTGTGCCACTCAGGGGAAGGAGGTAGAGAATCCAGGAATGCAGTCGAGCCCAGGAAGAAGGGAGGGGTGAGGAGAAGGTGTTTTAAGATTTGTTTTTATTTCTCATTACCCTACTCTGACTTCTGATTGCCATTAATTAAATTAATTTCCCCAAGTCGAGTCTGTTTTGCCCGTGACAGTAACTGGCGAGTGATCTCTCCCTGTCGTTATCTCGATCCATGAGCCTTTTGTTGTATTTTTCTCCCCCTGTTCAGTTGAGGAGGGGGAGTGATAGAGCAGCTTGGTGGGCACCAGGCATCCAGCCAAGGTGAACTCACCACAAGCACGGAATATGGTAAGCCTCAAACTTTTGAGGGAGACTGTCCTCGTTCCATCATGGATAGGGTTACTTTACCCAAGGATCTGGCAGCGTGACATGGGTATTCCATGCCATGCCTAGTCTATAATGGAGAGCTGGCCAGGGGAGGGGGCAGGAAGTCACTGCTTGGGAGCGGGCTGGGGCTTCCTGGGTCTTGTCGGTGAGCGGTGGTACAGTAATTGTATTTTATATATTCCTCTATCCGTGTTATTGTTGTTGTTTTCTTGTTCCTTTTGCTGTTCTGTTAAACTGCCTTTGTCTCAACCCACGAGTTTTGCCTTTTGTTCTGATTCTCCCACACAGCTGTGGGAAGCTGAGAGAGTGACCGTGTGGTTCTTTGTTGTCTGCTGAGGCTAAACCACGACAGTCCTTTTTTGTGCCCAACGTGGGGCACAAAGGCTTGAGAAAATGACAGATCTGACCAAAGTGTGTTAAAATGAATTTGTTATACACATTTATTATATTAGTTAAATAGTCGCTGGTCACCATGTTGCTTTGTTTGTTCTCATGGCTGTGTTATGTAAATTCTTATATGCTCTATGTATTCCCCGCAGTGCTCTTTATCACCTCTGGGAGAGAGATCAGGATTATTATTTTGCTGTCCTGTGTAATATCAATTTATGATATGATAACATCACTGTTCACGTGGTTATGTTGAGGTGTTTATGCAGCATTGCTTTCCTGCCCGTACCTCGGGCGCCGTCTCTCAGAATTTATTAATCACACTCAATCTGTGGGGGAAACAGGGGGGGATACTTTCCTCAGCTCTCTTGCCTCCCTTTTCTCCTTTGGGCCAGGTATGACAGCTTTTGAGAATTTTGAATATCCTTGGGATGCTCAAACCAGCATGTTCCTATTGTTATGTCTCCTGAATGTGTTTCAGGTCTTGTTTAGGGTTAAACAACTATTTAAGACTACCACCCAGAGATCTGCCCCGAGGCTGGATAGTCAGGGGTGGCACGGCATGTGGGAGAACATGGGCAGGTACCTAGAGAACTTCTCACCTCCAATGGTCTGGGACTTCACCCCTGAACAACTACAGGACCCTGATAAAGTGGTAGAATATTTGAAAGGAAAATGCTGTGGCTATTCTAAAGAGGCACAACTCACTGCGCTGTGCTGGGCCCTGGCCAGTATCTACCAAATACTTCTCAATGTTATGCAGCACCCCTAGGGGAAAGAGAGGGACACCAAACAAACAGGCACCGCAGCTACTCCAACCCCTGTGACAGGCACTGCATCTGAACAAGGAAACCAACCCATGCCGGTATCAGTTGCCCCTATACAGAAGAACTACACGAAGAAATCAGTTTGCTTGGTAAGGGATGATGATGAACCGGGGCCATCACAAGAACAGGAGGAAGAAACAGAACCAGAGATAATCACCCGATCCCTATCCCAGGGAAACGTACCCCTTCAGTGAAGATGATGTATGTCACCCAAGCAAGTGGACCACCATGGAAAGAGGTATCCAGTACCTGAGAGAAGTAGCCATGCAGAAGATGATTTATTATGACTTGGACAATGCACAGTTACCCACAGACCCTGATGAGGTGCAATGCACAAGGCCCATGTGGCAGAAGTTTGTACAGAGTGCACCATCGTCATATGCCAACTCACTGGCAGTAATGGAATGGAAAGGCGAAGAGGGACCAACGGTGGATGAGGTGGCTGGCCGGCTCCGGTGATATGAAGAAAGTCTCTCTTCCCCCCTTGTCTCGGCTGTGGAGAAACTGTCACGGAAGGTCCAGCAACTTGAAGAGAATATGTCCTACTCCCCACCTGTACGGGCCAGCATCTCAGCTATTAGGAGGAGGCGCAGGCATTTCCCCACTCGAGAGAGACTACAGAGGGTACACACCACGAGGCACCCTGTGGTTCTGCCTGCGTGACCACGGGGAGGACATGAGGAAGTGGGATGGACAACCTACTTGGATCCTGAAGACATGGGTACAGGAGTTGCAAGGAAGGACAACCACAAAAGGGGATCCCTCCAGGAAAAGTGCCGCCCCAGTTTCCAGCGGGCAGTTCCCCAGACAGAGCAGAAGGCCTGATCTTACTTCTGATCCTCTTGAAGGAACTTCCAAGTCATTTCTGCAAGAAGTGAGTAACGGATACTATGACCAGGATTAGAGGGGCCCTGCCTCCAGCCAGGTGGAGGAAAGGGACAACCGGGTTTATTGGACGGTGTGGATTCGATGGCCTGGCACATCAGACCCACAGGAGTATAAGGCTCTAGTGGACACGGGTGCACAGTGTACCCTAATGCCATCAAGCTATAGAGGGGCAGAACCCATTTGTATTTCTGGGGTGACAGGGGGGTTCCCAAGAGCTGACTGCACTGGAGGCTGAAGTGAGCCTAACTGGGAATGAGTGGCAAAAGTATCCCATTGTGACTGGCCCAGAGGCTCCATGCATCCTTGGTATAGACTACCTCAGGAGAGGGTATTTTAAGGACCCAAAAGGGTACCGCTGGGCCTTTGGCATAGCTGCCTTGGAGACAGAGGAAGTTAAACAGCTGTCTACCTTGCCTGGTCTCTCAGAGGACCCTTCTGTTGTGGGGTTGTTGAGGGTCGAAGAACAACAGGTGCTGATTGCTACCACAACGGTGCATCGGCAGCAATATCGCACTAACCGAGACTCACTGATTCCCATCCATAAGCTGATTCGTCAACTAGAGGTTCAAGGAGTGATCAGCAAGACTCGCTCACCCTTTAACAGTCCCATATGGCCAGTGCAAAAATCTAATGGAGAGTGGAGGCTAACCGTAGACTATCGTGGCCTGAATGAAGTCACACCACCACTGAGTGCTGCCGTGCTGGACATGCTAGAACTCCAGTATGAACTGGAGTCCAAGGCATCCAAGTGGTATGCCACAATTGATATAGCTAATGCATTCTTCTCAATCCCTTTGGCAGCAGAGTGCAGGCCACAGTTTGCTTTCACTTGGAGGGGCATCCACTACACCTGGAATCGACTGCCCCAGGGGTGGAAACACAGCCCCACCATTTGCCATGGACTGATCCAGACTGCACTGGAACAGGGTGAAGCTCCAGAACATCTGCAATACATTGATGACATCATTGTATGGGGAAACACAGCAGAAGTTGTTTTTGAGAAAGGGAGTAAAATAGTCAGAATCCTTCTGAAAGCTGGTTTTGCCATAATACGAAGCAAGGTCAAGGGACCTGCGCAGGAGATCCAGATTTTAGGAATAAAATGGCAAGATGGATGCCATCAAATCCCAATGGATGTAATCAGCAAAATAGCAGCTATGTCTCCACCAACTAGTAAAAAGGAAACACAGGCTTTCTTAGGTATTGTGGGGTTTTGGAGGATGCATATCCCAGATTAAAGTCTGATTGTAAGCCCTCTGTATCAAGTAACCCGGAAGAATAATGATTTTAAATGGGGTCCTGAGCAATGACAAGCGTTTGAACAAATCAAACAGGAAATAGTCCATGCAGTGGCCCTGGGGCCAGTCCGGGCAGGACAAGATGTTAAAAATGTGCTCTACACCGCAGCCGGGGAGAACGGCCCTACCTGGAGACTCTGGCAGAAAGCACCAGGGGAGACCCGAGGTCGACCCCTAGGGTTTTGGAGTCGGGGATACAGAGGATCCGAAGCCCACTACACTCCAACAGAAAAAGAGATATTGGCAGCATATGAAGGGGTTCGAGCTGCTTCGGAAGTGGTTGGTACAGAAGCACAGCTCCTCTTAGCACCTTGATTGCCGGTGCTGGGCTGGATGTTCAAAGAAAGGGTTCCCACCACACATCATGCAACTGATGCCACATGGAGTAAGGGGGTCACAAATTCGAATGGGAAACCCCAGTCGCCCAGGAATTCTGGAAGTGATCATGGACTGGCCAGAAGGCAAGGATTTCGGAATGTCACCAGAGGAGGAGGTGACGCGTGCGGAAGAGGCCCCACCATATAATAAACTGCCAGAAAATGAGAAGAAATATGCCCTGTTCACTGATGGGTCCTGCCGGATTGTGGGAAAGCATCGAAAGTGGAAGGCTGCTGTGTGGAGTCCTACAGGACAAGTTGCAGAAGCCAGTGAAGGACAAGGTGAATCGAGCCAGTTTGCAGAGGTGAAAGCCATTCAGCTGGCTTTGGACATTGCCGAGCGAGAAAAATGGCCAGTCCTTTATCTCTACACTGACTCATGGATGGTGGCAAATGCCCTGTGGGGGTGGCTACAGCAGTGGAAGCAGGGCAACTGGCAGCACGAAGGCAAACCCATCTGGGCTGCTGACCTATGGCAAGATATTGCTGCCCGGATAGAGAATCTGGTTGTGAAAGTACGCCACGTAGATGCTCATGTACCCAAGAGTCGGGCCACGGAGGAAGATCAGAACAACCAGCAGGTGGATCGGGCTGCTAGGATTGAAGTGGCTCAGGTGGATCTGGACTGGCAACATAAGGGTGAACTATTCATAGCTCGGTGGGCCCATGACTCCTCAGGCCATCAAGGAAGAGATGGAACATATAGATGGGCTCATTCCCCAGGGGTGGACTTGACCATGAACACTATCGCACAGGTCATCCATGAATGTGAGACATGCGCTGCAATCAAGCAAGCCAAGTGTTTGAAGCCTCTTTGGTATGGAGGGCGATGGCTGAAATATAAATATGGGGAGTCCTGGGCAGATTGATTATATCTCACTGCCACAAATCTGTCAAGGCAAGCGCCATGTGCTCACAATGGTGGAAGCAGCCACTGGATGGCTGGAAACATACCCTGTGCCCCATGCCACTGCCCGGAACACTATCCTGGGCCTTGAAAAACATGTCCTGTGGTGACATGGCACCCCAGAGAGAATTGAGTCGGACAACGAGATGCATTTCCAAAACAACCTCCGAAATAGCCTCATAGACACCTGGGCCAAAGAGCATGGCATTGAGTGGGTATATCACGCACCAGCCTCTGGGAAGATAGAACGATACAATGGATTGTTAAAAACTACACTGAGAGCAATGGGTGGTGGGACCTTAAAACATTGGGATACACATTTAGCAAAGGCTACCTAGCTAGTTAACACCAGGGGATCTACCAATCAAGTTGGCCCTGCCAAATCAAAACTTCCATGTGCCCTACAAGGGGATAAAGTCCCCGTAGTGCACATGAAGAATATGTTGGGGAAGACAGTCTGGGTTAGTCCTTCCTCAAGGATCTGGGTGAACTTGGTGGGTGATGTAGAAGGATGGGGAACTCCGATGTGTATCTCATGGGGATCTGATTTTGGGTGAGAATAGCCAATGAATCAAATTGTTTGATGTTAATTGCTAAGTAACCCTGTCACTGTATGTCCTCATTACTATAATTGCTATCAGTTGTACTACAGTAAGAATCACACAAACTAATGACAGATCAATTTTGATAAAAAACCAAGTGCAGTGGTGATGGGATCAGAACTGACCTCACCAGCCGGCGCCCAGCAACTTTCTCGAGATCAACATCTTCAACCTGTGGACATGAATGAGCCGCACCAGATACACTAGCCGCAAACTCCAAAACACAGCATACAACAGTCCAGCACCACACACCATCTTGCCCGCCCTGAGAGACTGTTCTAAACAGATGGAGCCCAAAGTCATGTATTAAATGAACTCAACGGACATTTAAGAATGATGGTCCATAGACTAAGGGAATTATATCTGTATGAATATATATGTGCGTGTGTATATATATATAAAAGACAGGGAAAAGTGGTGGCAAAAGTGGTGTAAGATCTGTGCATGACGTAGATGGTATAGAATAACGGGTGGATAAAGTCCTGGTTCTGGTGGGGATAGGGTTATTTTTCCCAAGGTTCTGGCACAGGACACAGGTATTCCATCCTATGTGAGCCATGCCCAGTCCATAGCCAGGAGCTGCCGGGGGAGCCGTCAGGAAGTTGCCGCTTAGGGAGCGGGCTAGGGCATCCTGGGTCTGGTCAGTGAGCGGTGGTACAGTAATCGCGTTTGTACATTCCTCTATGTCCTGGTTTGGGGTGGAGCAGAACCAACTTTCTGTTTAGTCAGAAAGGCTCTTGCTTATACTTGTTGCTGTGGCAACCAGGGTCAGCTGACTTGGTTGTTTACCCTGATAAGGGGTTGCACCTGTGGGGAGGAGGGGACAGGTGACCCAAAACTGACCAATAGGGTATTCCATCCCATCTGCCATGCTCAGTATAAAAGCTGAGGGATCAAAAAGTTAATGTCTCTTCTAGTTGCTTCTTGAATGGCTTTCTTCCTTTAGTGGCTGAGGAAGATGCTGTCTGTTTGTCTGCCTTTTCATCTTGATCAGTGTGGTTCTGGAATCCAGTTCCCATGTGTTGCTGAGTCCAGTCTGGGACTTCCCCAGTGCCTGCTGGTGACATCTCCCTGGGAACTTGATATGGTTTTGTATATGTTGTATCTATTTCACTATTTTCTTTTTATTTTATTATTAATATTTTATTGAAGTAGTTTGTTTTGTTTTTTTCTAAACTCATAACTCCCTTTATCTCTCTTCTTCCTCTCCTTGGAGTGAGAGGTGGGGGAGAGCATCTGTTGTCTTGTCACTGGCCAACCTGTCCCAAACTGTGACAGATTTATTGGTGCCCAATGTGGGGCTCGATGTGATGGATTCTATTACTAATTACACCTTTGGTTTCACCTGGGATTAATTTTATTTTAATTTAATTAATTTATTTTAATGCTTATGTCAAAGAGCTAAGAGATGGATACCTTTTGGGCTGTTTAGAAAATTAATGTTACTTTCAAAAGATCGTGTTTTTGTTGATGGTTCTCTTAAATATGTGTCAGGGGTGGTTTTATGTTAAACACTGGTGCAGGAGTGAGTATTTTGTGACACGTGCTACTGCTCCTCAAATGCTACAGACCAATTCACAATGGCACAGGCACAAACTACTCCCCAAGCTACCCCCCCCCATGCAGGCCATGCCTCGGTCCCCACACCTATCGGTACCAGCTGCTCCAGCCTCAACAATGAGCACTGTCACTACTCCAGCTGATTTGACAAGGAGAACTGCTACTACTCAAACTCCAGTAGAACCAGTACAAGTTGCCCCAGTGACCAGGAAGCAGAAAGGGAGATCAGCTTGTTCCCCTGCCCCTTACAACAAAGACCAGCTCAAGCCAGACAGCATAGGAGAGAAGATCCAGGAGAGGGTCCTTCTCAGGCAGTGTCAATGTAGGAGGAGGACTCAGATACAGATATGATCATTAAATCCTTCTCTATGAAGGACTCGTGAAATATAAGGAAGGACTTCAGTTGTCATGAAGGGGAGACACCTATTGCCTCTTTGCTCTGATGCTGGGACAATGGGGCTGATTCCATAGACTTAGAAGGTAGAGAAGCTAGGCAGTTGGGAAACCTGGCCAGAGATGGAGGTATTGATAAAGCGATGGGGAAGAAGATAAACGCTCTCAGTCTCTGGAGGCGACTGCTTTCAGCTATAAAGGGCAGGTATCCCTTCAAGGATGATATAGAATGCTGTCCAAGCAAATGGACCAGCATGGAAAAAGGTATCAAGTACCTGAGGGAACTGGCTGTGCAAAAGGTGATTTATAGCAACTGGCAAGTGATTATAGACCCTGATGAAATGCCATGCAAACGATCTTGGTTGAGAAAGTTTGTGCAGAGTGCACCATCAATGTATTCCCACACATTGTCAACAATGGTTTGTGGAGGATCTGATGCTGATGCACCAACTGTAAATGAAGCGGCTAACAAGGTACGACAGTATGAAGACAGTCTCTCTTGTCCCCTTCGTGTAGCAGCTGTGGAAAAAAATGCTGAGAAAACAGAGGAAATAGCTAAGAAAAATGAAAAACTGTTTGAAAAGAATCCCACTCTTCCCCTGAATGGACTCATGTCCCAGTCGTTAACAAAAACCACCCTCCTATGAAACTGATTCAAGAGAAACAGGACCTGCTCTGAGATTTCCTGTGGCTTTGCCTCTGCAACTATGGAGAGGACATGAATAAGTGGGATAAAACCTACTCTGGCCCTGCATGCACCAGTGCTTGAGTTGCAAGGTAAAGCAGATGGAAGACAGAATTCTTGCAGGAGGGTGGCTGCTCCAGTCCCTGGTAAGCAGTTCACTGGTCTGGGTAGGAACTCATCTACTAATGGTAGATGTTGTCCTCATCATTAGAGGGGCCCTGCCTCCAGCAAGGAGGAGGAGAGGGACAACCGAGTTTATTGGACTCTGTGGATTCGATGGCCTGGCACATTAGAGCCACAAAAGTATAAAGCCCTGGTGGACACTGGTGCACGGTGCACCCCATTGCCATCGAATCATAAAGGGGCAGAACCTGTTACTATTTCTGGAGTGACAGGGGGATCTCAAGAACTGACTGCATTGGAGGCCAAAGTGAGCCTAACTGGGAATAAATGGGAGAAGCACCCCATTGTGACTGGCCCAAATGCTCCATGCATCCTTGGCATAGACTACCTCAAGAAAGGGTATTTCAAAGACCTGAAAGGATATTGGTGGGCTTTTGGTATAGCAGCTGTAGAGACTGAGGACATTACACAGCTGTCTACCTTACCTGGCCTTTCAGATGACCCTTCTGTGGTGGGACTGCTGAGGGTTAAAGAACAGCAGGTGCCAGTGGCTGCTGCCACAGTGCATAGATGACAGTATCGCACCAACCGAGACTCCCTGATTCCCATCCAGAACCTGATTCATCAGCTGGAGACCCAAGGAGTGATCAGCAAGACTCACTCACCCTTTAACAGCCCTAGATGGCCAGTGCAAAAGTCTGATGGAGACTGGAGATTAACAGTAGACTCTGGTGGCCTGAATGAAGTCACACCACCACTGAGTGCTGCTGTGCCAGACATGCTAGAACTGCAGTATGAACTGGAGTCCAAGGCAGCCAAATGGTATGCTACAACTGACATTGCTAATGCCTTTTTCTCTATTCCTTTAGCAGCAGAGTGCAGGCCACAGTTTGCTGAGTTGTTGTTGATAACTTATCTGTTGCTGAGTCTAGTCTGTGACTTCCCCAGTGCCTGCTTGTGACATCTCCCTGGGAGCTTGATATGGTTTTGTGTATATTGTATCTATTTCATTATTTCCTTTTTATTTTATTATTAATATTTCATTGCAGTACTTGAGTTTTTTTCTGAACTCATAAATCTCTTTTTTTTTTTCCTGTCCTTGGAGTGAGAGGTGGGGGAGAGCATCTGTCGTCTAGTCTGTGAGCCAACCCGGCCCGAACTGTGACACACTATCAGTATTATTGTTGTTGCTTTTTGTTCCCTTTGCTGTTCTGTTAAACTGTCTTTGTCTCACCCCAAGAGTTTTGCCTTTTTCTTGTGATTCTAGCCTAAGGCTGTGGGGGGTCAGGAGAGCAGCTGTGTGGTTCTTTGTTGCTGGCTGAGGCTAAACCATGACAGAGACTTAATAGGTTCTCTGAGCTAAGGGAAATCAGCTGGAACAGTCCTACAGCAGCTCGCTGCAGCAAAAGTGTGAGGTGTGAATCGTCAAATCTACACTGGCACTGAAGAGAAACTGAAAGTAAATTCAAGACAAAGGGTAAAGAAAAAAGGGTAATTAATACTCAAATGTGCTACAGGTGGAGCTACTCCCAAATAATTGAGCTTTTAACTAACCATGCTGCCCACACAGTCCAGCTGGTGTACGCTAAAATGTTTATAGGTGAACTGTAATGGAATATAAGTTTTGGCAGGCATCAGGCTCAAGTTTACGTTCAGCCATAACAAAGACTGGAAACAAAAGGTTAAGATGTATTACTAATCTACAGTTAAGTTTTGATAAACAAACTTTCACTCTGCTGGTGAACTTGAGAGGCTCTGGTTTTTTGCAACAAGAACAGACTGAGACAGCAGAACGTGCAAAAAGTCTGCAAGGATCTGCATCCCAGCAATATGCTGAGGGAGCCCAAGAACAAGGAGTGATTACTAGCAGTCTTCAGAGGATCAATGTGAAGACATTTGTTGCTAGGTTTTGAGGAGGAATTTGCTCTACTACAGTGGGCAGAAGCTGGCATCCCTCCTGCAGGAAGTAGGCGGCAGAGATTTATCCCATAGCCCAGGGTATCTATCTCCCAAGGTGATACTGTTTTAGCTTTTACTGCTACTTAGTTATCACATCACAACATTTGCAGGGAAAAACTATGCTTAGTTGCTACAGCACAAGTATAAATATCACAAATAAGAAAGTGACTGCAAATGAGGAAGAGCAACACAACCAAACAAACTTAGATTAAACCTCCTGCTTTCATTAAAATATCTTTAAAGCAATACAAGAAATAAGCTACTCTTACATTCATGGAAGTAAATATTTAGAGACTATCAGTTGTTTTAAGCACCTTAGAAGATGCCTTGCCTGTCAAACAGTTAAAATACAGTCGTTTGTTAAAGTTGCTATTTACATTCTTATTGCTAAGAGGTGAAATTTTCCATATTACATGTCTACAGTTAAAGGCTTACCCTCAATTAAGAATCATCTCTCTCCACCAGAAGGGAGTAACAAATGAAATCATCTGAGACTGAAGAAAACCTCTCTCAAGACATACTCATTTTTAAGGGAGGGATAGAGGGGAACAACCCAGCTCTGATCAAACTTTTTTTTGTTTTGAAGTTTTCCTCTCCCAATCCAACCTCATCTCTGCTCCTTTCACCTTCAGCTGGCTCAATACATGCACTTTTCCCATTTAATGGGAAGTGGATAAAATCCTAATAAAGGAAGACGACAGCAATCACTGATATAAACTTGGGAAGAGATTTAAAAAGATTAGAAAATAACTACTTCCTGAAAAGAGTGTGTCTGGATTTCTGTAGCCATACTTACAGTTTGGGAAAACCCAGCACAGGATGCCTGAAACACAGGCATCCTGCAGTAAAAGGTATTTAGGTCATTCCAACAACATAAAACATTTAACCGATTGAGTAATTTAAGATTGCAATAAAACAGTTAAAGTTTATGCTATGCAAAAGCGCAAGCCAGCATAGTTTTGAAACTAAACTGACCTTCCATCAAGAAGTATTACACTTTTTCTAAGAGAGGAAACTGCCACTCCCATTTCCATTACTAGTTGTGGAATAAATAATTTTCTTTGTTTAAAAAGGGGAGGGAAGAAACAAACAAACAAAAAAAAGTCAATGCTGCACTTGTGCCAAATGAAAAATAGCATTAAAACTCCTAGAAGGGAGACCCTTTCTTTATTACCAAGTCTTGCATTGGTAAGATCCTAATTTGCTTCTCGCTGTTCAAATTATTAGTTGATAAAATCAAATCAATATACAGAAGTCCTGGCTAGTGCACCCCATCATCAAAACTGGCTGATAAGACTTGCCATACTCCTCCATATTAGGCATGCACCACCTCTTTCCAGACATAGGATGCAGAATGAATAGGCTTCATGTAAGAAAAACATATTTCCAAAGGCACAGAAAACTGAGTGCAAGTCACTTGCATATTTTTTTGTATTTTAAAAATACAAATATCTGATAGTTCAAACAAATAATTATGTATGTTCCCAGGCCCTAATTTCTGGGAGCTGCATGCAGAGCAAGCACTTGGAATAGGTAAAGGACAGGTATGTGCGGGTGGAGGAGCCTAAGGTATGTTCTTCTACTGACTAAACCAATGCTAGCACATTCAGAGCACACAACTGCTCCTCAAACAATGCAGGTAAGATTAATATGCCATTTCCTTAAAGAGGTAATTTAGGAGCCCACCCCTTCCTCTAAAGCCACACATTAATTCTCCTTGAATGAGCAAGGCATACCATTCTTCCTTGCCAGAACCAATAAATTCTTAGGAATATTTACCTCTAACCTGCGGCACCCAGAACTTTAACAAGCTATAGTTATTCTGACTATTCATCAGATTCTAGATAGTATTTTAGTATGTAATGTGTTATCCAAACCTCTGTTAACATGCATAGGGTTGAACAATACAATGCAATATGAGATTTTTCCTTTTTTTTTTTATATTTGTGTGTCACACAGAAAATCAAAACTTTCCAGATAACAAAGACTGAGATAGTGAAAAGTTTGGAAAGGCAAGGGGAAACAGGAAAAAACAGAACTGCACAATCAAGGAAGCAAAACTTCCAGGGTAAATTAAAGAAAACCAATCTAAGCAAGGAGGACAAATTATACAACTAAACACAATTTAATTTGTCATTTAGATTTATTAAGCAAGTTACTGGAATTCAACATACTGTGGTTTGGCCTCCAAGACCAGGTTTTACAGTACCTAAAGCTATTAGACTCAGGACCCCAACAAAAAAAAAAACAACAAAACAACCACACCACACTTCTGGTAACATATAACGTTTCTAACTTCCATTGACAAGCCAAGAAACACCTTACAACTACCCTTAGACAGAGGAAAAGGAAACAATTACAGAACCACCACCATTTATTTCACTTTTACAGTGCACTGCAGGCAGACAAAAAAAACAAGAGGACAGAAGACAAAAACCTCAGGGATGACAAGTCTCTAGCTGCCAGTGAGCCAAGCAACATGCTGCTTTTATAGAATCATAGAATGTGTTGGGTTAGAAGGGACCTTTAAAGGTCATCTAGTCCAACCCCTCTGCACTTTCATGCAATGAAGTAACTCACTCTCCCTTCCAGATCCCTGCATTCTCTTGTTGCTTATTTTTGCGCTTCAGCTGCCGATAACTTATCTATACTACAACTATTAGCATCTGTGATAAGCTGGTAGGTGGTGTACATGTGTAAGTGTGCTTAATGCTTTGTTTTTTTAGCTTTGGTTGCCTACTAAAATAGTCAAGGGTTAGGCTTGCTGATGAACATGAAATCAAACACACAAGGCTAAGTACATTGCTGACTAATTTTATGATTCAAGGTTGTTTGTGGATTTTACTTATCTCAAACTACACATTGGTCTTGCATTGGTAGTAAATCTACTTTTTGATACAAGTATCATGCCTACAGGTCTACCTTTTGTGATAAGGAAAGGTTCTCTTTCTATGCTCTTTTAACTTTTATCATAACCTACATAAAAATAACTGGGAGAAAAAAAAGGAAAAACATTCAAAGTTCTTTGAAGAAAAAATACAGGTGTTTATATGAACTCTGAAACAGATGAAGGTAAAGATAGAAAGGGTGCTTGCTGTTTGCTGACGCAAAAGTTGAACAGGAATCATTCCTCTATCACCAGCTGTTGATATTATGGCATCCCTTCCCTCCAGCATGTTGACCGTTCCATGCAGGTTGGTGTCATCGGCAAACTTGCTGAGGGTACATTCAATCCCAACATCCATGCCACAAACAAAGATGTTAAATAGTACTGGTCCCAGTACCGACTCCTGAGGAACACCACTTGTCACTGCTGGCCACTTGGACATCGAGCTGTTGACCACAACTCTCTGAGTGCGGCTGGCCATCCATCCAGTTCCTTATCCACTGAGTGGTTCATCCATCAAATCCACGTCTCTCCAATTTAGAGACAAGGGTGTCGTGCGGGACACTGTCAAACGCTTTGCACAAGTCCAGATAGATTACATCAGTAATCTTCCCTTATCCACCAACACAATAACACCATCATAGAAGGCCACCAAATTTGTCAGGCATGTCAAGCATGACTTGCCCTTGGTGAAGCCATGTTGGCTGTCAACAATCACCTCCTTATTTTCCATATGCCTTAGCAGAGATTCCAGGAGGATCTGCTCCATGATCTTGCCAGGCACAGAGGTGAGACTGACTGGCCTGTAGTTCCCCGGGTCTTCCTTTTTTCCCTTTTTGAAAATGGGGGTTATGTTACCCCTTTTCCAGTCAGCGGGAACTTCACCAGACTGCCACAACTTCTCAAATATGATGGATAGCGGCTTGGCAACTTCATCCACCTGTTCCCTCAGGACCTGCGGATGAGAATCTCATCAGGTCCCATGGACTTGTGTACTTTCAGGTTCCTCAGTTTGTCTTGAACCTGGTCTTCTCCTACAGTGGGTGGTTCCTCATTCTCACAGCCCCTGCCTTTGCCTTCTGCAACTTCGGTGGTGTAGCTAGAGCCCTTACCTGCGAAGACAGAGGCAAAAGAGTCGTTGAGTACCTCAGCCTTGTCCATGTCCCGGGTGACCAAGTCTCCTGTTTCCTTCCTGAGTGGGACCACATTTTCCCTAGTCTTCCTTTTGTCACTGATATACCTATAGAAGGCTTTCTTGTCGCCCTTGATGTCCCTGGACAGATTTAACTCTATCTGTGCTTTAGCTTGACTAACCTGGTCCCTGGCCACTTGGACAATTTCTCTGTGTTCCTCCCAGGCTACCTGTCCTTGCTTCCACCCTCTGTAGGCTTCCTTTTTCTGTTTGAGATTGTCCAGGAGCTCCTTGTTCATCCATGCAGGCCTCCTGGCGTTTTTGCCTGACTTCCTCTTTGTTGTGATGCATTGCTCCTGAGCTTGCAGGAGGTGGTCCTTGAATATTAGCCAGCTTTCTTGGGCCCCTCTTCCCTCTCAGCTTCCCTCATGGCTTTATCCCATGGTACTCCACCAAGCAGATCCCTGAAGAGGCCAAAGTCTCCTTTCCTGAAGTGCAGGGTAGCAAGCTTACTGTGCTCCCTCCTTGCTGCCCTAAGGATCTTGAACTCCACCATCTCATATTCACTACAACCAAGGCTGCCCTTGAGCTTCACATTCCCCACCAGCCCCTCCTTGTTGGTGAGAACAAGGTCCAGCATGGCACCTCTCCTTGTTGGCTCCTCTATCACTTGGAGAAGGAAGTCATTGTCAACGCATTCCAGGAACTTCCTGCATTTCTTGTGCTCTGTTGTGTTGTCCCTCCAACAGATGTTGGGGTGGTTGAAGCCCCCCATGATGACCAGGGCTTGTGAACGTGCTCCTATCTGTCTATAGAAGGCCTCATTTGTTCTGTCTTTCTGGATGGGTGGCCTGTAGTAGACCCCCACTGTAACATCACCTGTCTCTGCATTCCCTTTAATCCTGACCCATAAGCTCTCAGTTGGCTCCTCATCCATCCCCAGGTGGAGCTCCAAGCACTCCAGCTGGTCATCGACATAGAGGGCAACACCCCCTCCTTGTCTACCCTGCCTGTTTCCCACAGGCAGGGGAGACAAGGAGGCCAAGTGCAAGGTCCTGCACCTGGGTCAGGGCAATCCCAGGCACAAATACAGACTGGGCAGAGAATGGATAGAAAGCAGCCCTGAGGAGAAGGACTTGGTAGACAAAAAGCTCAACATGAGCCAGCAATGTGCGCTCGCAGCCCAGAAAGCCAACTGCATCCTGGGCTGCATCAAAAGAAGGGTGGCCAGCAGGTCAAAGGAGGTGATTCTGCCCCTCTACTCTGCTCTGGTGAGACCCCACCTGGAGTACTGTGTCCAGCCCTGGAGCCCCCAACATAAGAAGGACATGGAACTGTTGGAGCAAGTCCAGAGGAGGGCCATAAAGATGAGAGGGATGAAGCACCTATGCTATGAGGACAGGCTGAGAGAGTTGGGGTTGTTCAGCCTGGAGAAGAGAAGGCTCCAGGGAGACCTTATAGCAGCCTTCCAGTACCTGAAGGGGGCCTACAGGAAGGATGGGGAGGGACTCTTTATGAGGGAGTGTAGTGATAGGACAAGGGGTAATGGTTTTAAACTGGAAGAGGGGAGGATTTAGATTAGATATTAGGAAGAAATTCTTTACTCTGAGGGCGGCAAGACACTGGCACTGGTTTCCCAGAGAAGGTGTGGATGCCCAGTCCCCTGGAAGTGTTCAAGGCCAGGTTGGATGGGGCTTTGAGCAGCCTGGTCTAGTGAGAGGTGTCCCTGCCCATGTCAGGGGGGTTGGAACTAGATGATCTTTAAGGTCCATTCCCAACTCTAACCATTCTATGAACAAAATTTTTAATAACTGTATGTAGTAGTACTTTAATATCACTACTTAGTGTCCTCTAGTAGAAAGAATAAAATTTGTTGCTAAGGCCACTGATCTAATACGAGTATTCATATATCCAGTGGCAAGAGTAATCTAGAATAGGTTTCCCATTGGTTGTCCAGAAATGATTCCCTTTCCACTTCCCTTCATATCAAAACAATGTAAAACTATAGACTGGGAAGCAAGACCCAGGAAATAAACTAAAATTATGTTTGTAGTTGCAGGCCAGAAGTTTGTCACATTTGGTTACATATCCCCTCTGTTCCTCCCTCATCAGGGGAGGTACACTTTCTTTGACCTTCCTTTTCTGGCTGACATAACTATAGAAGCCCTTATTATTATTCTTTGCTTCCCTTGCTAAGTTAAGCAATATTCACAATACCAAATTACTTCAGAGGAAGGAAATCAAAGTTTTAAACTCAAGAAACAATTTTTTTTGGAGTCAAGTGTTGGACCAATGCATGTTAGGCGTTTCGTGTCCTTCAGGAAATACTTCAATGTGCTCCTACGTGAAATATAGTCTTAAAACAGTGTCACCAATCCTCCCTACACGTAACTCAGGGAAAACAGATTATGAATATGGTTATTCCACATAACAAAATGACTGGTCATTTAGTCTATAAGGCAGCGAGTACTAGCATACATAGTTCCCAGCTCAGATTTTGACTTCAATTACATACTTCCAAAGCAGCCCAAGTAAAAGGTAACTAATCTACTCTGCATTACTAAAGCGATGCCCTCTGGGAAACACTACTTTAAATCTGCTTTGGAGCAAGTGATAATCTGCTCTCTGTTGGAGGGCAAGTGCAATGCAAGGCAAAGGAGATTCCAATATACTTAGATAAAACAAGCTTTATCTCAACTAGACGCTCAGGATTATGCAGGCGGACATTTTCTCTAAAATTTATTTTCACATCATTTTGATGTTAGGAAGATTTGGGGGCTATGACAACACAGCCCCACAGTCTGCTTTAGGATGTTAGGAACAAAATTCCAACTGGTACATTTTCCTTGTTCCAAACTGCAAATAGATCTATCTAATCATCAAAAAAGCAACAGAGACCCTCTTGCTGGCCAGACGGAGCCTCAATGTAGTCTTCTCTTATCTGCTATGAGTACAGATAGTCAAATAGCCCACTGTTTTGATATGAAAGGCGTAGCAGGACTCTGCCTAGCATCATCTTGAACTTTGCCCTACTTGTAAGAGTTTTCTGGTGGAAAGTTACCAGACGTGTGGAGGTCATACTGTCCTTAGCGTTGAAGAACACTGAGGATTAGCCTGACACAGCAGCCCCAAAATAAACATCACGGGGCAAGATGTGAAACCAGATGTTTCCAGGAGGAACAAAAGAATGATAAAAATATACAGATCTTGCTGAGCAAGAAAGTTCGGCTTGGCAACAGATCTTGTTGAGCAAGACATTTTGTCTTAGCAACAGATGACTGGCAGTCAATCACTTTATACTATAAAAGCTTAGTCCCATCTTTGATCGGGAGAGATTTTAATACACTCCCCTCCATAGGTGTGTTTGGGATTCCTCCCTTGAAGGGGGATGCCCCTCAAGGTTACCCCTCAGAGACTGAGTGAGAGTGAGCTACTCACAGTCGTCAACTTGGGTGAGTAACATCAACCTCGATAAAATAATTACTTATCAAGCTAGCTTTGAATTATTGATTTAGTAAGTGATAACTGTAATGAATAGTAGCTATATCTTTTATACTATGTAGTAGATGTTCTGATTAACGTCCTTTAGCCTGAACGCACCATTATCAATCAAGATAAAGTTTTATTCTGTGTCCTTTAGCCTGATCACACATTATCAATCAAAATAAAATTTTATTTTGTTTGCATATATATCTCAGTTTGCCATCCTTAAGCTGTGCTTGTTCAGTATATTCATTAATGACCTGGATGATGGGACAGAGTGTATCCTCAGCAAGTTCACTGATGATACCAAGCTGGGAGGGGTGGCCGACACTCCAGAGGGCCGTGCTGCCATCCAGCGTGACCTGGACAGGCTGGAGAGCTGGGCAGAGAAGAACCTAATGAGGTTCAACAAAAGCAAGTGCAAGGTCCTGCACCTGGGAAGGAAGAATGTCAGGCACCAGTATAGGTTAGGGGTGGACTTGCTGGGAAGTAGTTCTGAGGAGAAGGATCTGGGGGTCCTGGTAGACAGTAAACTATCCATGAGCCAACAATGTGCCCTTGTTGCCAAAAAGGCCAACGGAATCCTGGGCTGCATAGGGAAGAGTGTGGCCAGCAGGTCGAAGGAGGTCATTCTCCCCCTCTACTCTGCACTGGTGAGGCCACAACTGGAATACTGTGTCCAGCTCTGGGCTCCCCAGTTCAAGAGGGACAGGGAACTACTGGAGCGGGTCCAGCGTAGGGCAACTAAGATGATTATGGGACTGGAGCATCTCCCTTATGAGGAAAGGCTGAAAGAGCTGGGACTCTTTAGCCTGGAGAAGAGAAGGCTGAGGGGAGACCTTATTAATGTTTACAAGTATCTCAAGGGTGGGTTTAAGGAGGACGGAGCCAGACTCTTTTTCATTGGTTCCCAGTGACAGGACGAGGGGCAACGGGCATAAGTTAGAACATAGGAAGTTCCATTCAAATACACGGAAAAACTTCTTTACAGTGAGGGTGACAGAGCACTGGAACAGGCTGCCCAGGGAGGTTGTGGAGTCCCCTTCTCTGGAGATTTTCAAGACTCGCCTGGATGCAGTCCTGAGGGATGTGCTCTAGGCAATCCTGCTTTAGCAGGGGAGTTGGACTAGATGATCTCTAGAGGTCCCTTCCAACTCTGAAGTTTCTGTGATTCTGTGCATTACAAAAGGATGCCCAAGGCTTTCCTATTCCTCCTTTTTTTATTTACGCAGTAGACAAGTCTCATTCCTGAGGACCGAGAGACTCCAATGGACTGGGCTTTTCAGCTCATCCAACACACATGCAGGCTGCTCGGATGTGCAACCCAAACACTGCCCCGAGAATTTTGTAAAGCAGAGCATTGCCACATTGCCTGACAACTTAGAGAAATCAGTAGGCTGAAGTAGGTTGCTGCCTGATATGCATCACTGATCAGAGTATTGACCGCAGATGCTGAGAAGACTGTACCAGGAAGGTACTGCAGAAGGAAAGACCAACATATTTCCCACCCTGCCACCTTTACACACACGTGTGCATGCACATACACACACAGTTTGCATGCAATCAGAACAACTGAAAAATTGTCAGTCTTTTCCATTTTGTATCTGCTTAAGACATTCTATAAAGCAACAATGATATGTTAATTTTTTTTTGTGCTGTTATGGGAATATACAAAGTTTCTTTTTGTAAAGCAGTAAGCCATTCAAACAATACATCAATACCTCTCTCAAGATGAGACAATGCTGACACTATCAGTGAGGAAATTGAAATCTATAAAGCATAAGGGTGAGTGCAGCATTTTCTCAAATGAATCATGCCAGATTCAGGATTCAGAACACAAAAAAACCCAAACACCAACAACCCAAAAAACCTCACCAAAAAACAAACAACCAACAAAAAAAATTTCTATATCTTCCACCATAGACATATTTAACAAAGACAACCCCCTTGTAGTCCATATGAAGAAGAAACAACTTGAATACCAAAATCATGAAGCAGAACCAAGACTCTTCTAAAAAAGTTTAAATTTTTTTTTAATCATCTACATAAAATTTGTGAAGTAAAAAATAGAACTGTTATATTCTGGTTTTGCAAATCTAATATGCTTTAATAATATTCCTGCCAAAGATAAAAGTGGTCAAAAAAAGAAGGGCTTATTTTCTTTTTAAGAGTAAGAATGTTGCAAGTCCACACATTTTGTTTTGAAAGGTGATGTTTGCTTTTTGCATGAGAGGGCAATGCAAATTCCAAACCTTCTAGACCATGAAAAACAAAAGACGGCTGAAGAAACCACCTTTTAAAGCAGGATAATATTTCATTTCTGGAAAAAGCTAAACAGAAAAAATAAATTGTACAGAATATTAAGAGATGTAACCTTTATATTTTCTCTTCAGTCTGCCTTCCAAATAAATGAACACTGGAAAAGCCACAAGCATTATTTCTATTTCAGGTGAGTTTCAGGGATTTTGTTTTTAATCTAGCTGTCCCTACAAACTTATTGTTAACCATATTTGGACAGTGAATTTTTATATGAACTAATTTTTATAGTCAAACATACAAAGTTTTTCTGAGGGCACTGGTAGGATTTATTGCTGTAATGAAATGGTAAGAGGAGGAGTAATTACTTTAAAGTTTTTCTACAATCTGACCAGCTCAAAACAAATACTACTTGTAGTTATTCTTTCAGAGTTAATATCAAAATCAGAAGTAAAACTTACTGAAACAAACTACTGAATTTTTTTTTCTTAATTTCATTAAGCAAGAAAAAAGCCTTAATAAAAAGCAAACAAAATTTGTTTGGATTCAGAGCTCCTGGCCTGGAGATCCCCAATAAGAAAATACCTTTCTTGAAAGCAGAGGAAGCCTCCCTTCTTACTGTTCTTTAAGGGTAATGAAGAGAGAAAGTGACTGTAATCTCACCAAGTACCTGTGCCTACAACCACCTAATGAAGTTTGTTTTGCTTTGTTTTCCTCAGGACTCCAAATGCCCTGCTGTAAGGAAGCTTCTCACCCCAACACTGACCCACGCCACCACTACTTCAGAAGGTGGAGAAAAATCTTCCCAAACACCAGAGGCAGTTTGCTAGTGCTTGCAGCACTATGGAGTATTATTTATACTCATAATCCACAAAAATCATCATCACTGGTGGTGGTGGTGGGGATATCTATTTCTTGCTTTATTATGGATTGCACAGGGCTGTGTTGAGGAAAGGCAGTGAAGGCATGGCACGATGACAGAGCGGGCTGAACAACAGCAAGGCTGACTGCTATCTTGGAGGAATGCCTATGTGACACCAAGCCTCTCTCAGCCCCAAAGAGTCAACAGGCTGTAGTTGCCAAAAACTGCTTCCTATTTGCAGCAGTCTGAAAAGCAGAAGCTTGTATATAAAAAAGCTCACAGGGTAGACTGGGGGTGTCAGATAAGAAGGATGTCTAACACCAGCAGAAGGTGAACTCCAAATAAAGAGAGGAAAAGAGCCCACGCTGCTGCTCAGAGGAGGGAGCAGCACAACCTGTGTGTAATGTCTGCTCCAAGGAAGAGCAGTGCATGAGAAACAGGCAGTTTAGCCAGGGGTGGGGGGGGTGGTGTCCTGCTTTTTTGCTTCAACCGACTTTTCCCACATCAAAAGGGGAGGAGGGAGGGGAAGAAGCAGGCAGCCTTGCAGGAAGGCTTACCCTGTTTTTAAAGAAAGAAGTCTACCACCATTTATTGATGGTTCTTACTTCGAGTCTTAGAAAAGGTTATTTTGCCACTTAATAGCTGAAGGACCATATTTTCTGGTAGCTGTGTCACCAAGAACAGAATCCGATCTCATTATCTCCACCAATTTGATGGTGGCTAAGTTGATGCTAAGAATCCTTCAGTCTAGTCTATAGCCTACTTTAAGAAACTAGGAAAAACCACTAAACTGACTATTTTAATGCACCATGTGTTCCAAACTGGCCCCGATGGACCAAAAAGACCTCTATTGTTTAGCTCAACTGCATTTAAGGAAACAGAACAACGGTACTCTGAATGGGAAAAGGGACTTTTGTCTTTAGTCCGAGCAGTTAAACAAGTTGAGAAAATACATCAGGGACAACCTGTGCAAACAGAAGGACCCTTTAATTTACTAGAAGCAATCCTCAAGGGGACTGCTCCCCCAGAAGGAGTTGCACAAAACCCCACTATCAGAAAATGCTATGCCTACCTAACAGGAGTAGCAGAAAATATGCAATTAACTGAGGGACACACCAAGGCTTCCAAATTGCAGATGCCAGTAAACACAGACCCTTTAGCGTTACAACAACCTTTTAAACCTTCACCCATTCTGGATGCACCACCCCTTACTGAGAATACTCTGACGGAAAACATTTGGTTTACAGATGCTTCTGCGAAAAGAGTAAATGGTAAATGGCAATATAAAGCTGTTGCATTAGATATTACCTCTGGCAAACAAGTAGTAGAGGAAGGTGAAGGTAGTGCACAAGTAGGAGAAATAAAAGCAGTTGTTTTGGCGGCACAGAATGGAGCAAAAATTATATATGTAGACTCTTCTGCTGTATGGGCCGGTGCCACACAGTGGCTCTGTCAATGGGAAACCTTGAACTGGGAAGTAAATGGATCCCCAGTTTGGAGAAAGACAGACTGGTAACTATTGCTGGATATAGCCAGAAAAACACCTTTTAGGATTGGATGGGTTAAAGCTCATGCTAAGGATAACTCAACCTGCTACGAATCAAAAGGTGGATGAGCTAACCAAAATTAGAAAAATCACCTTAGATTCGGAGTGGTATCGATTGGGAGAATGGTTACATCAAAACTTAGGCCACACAGGTAAAGAAGCACTTTACTTTGCTGCACAGAGTAAAGGCTGGCCTATAAGCCGTAAAACTTGTGAAACTATTCTTACAGAATGTCCCCAGTGTAGACTGAGATTGCAGGCAGATCATCCTGCTAAAGCACCACCTCTACATATCAACAAAGGGAAAACTTTATGGTCTACATGGCAAATTGATTATATTGGACCATTCAAATCCTCCGCAGGATATCGATATATCCTCACAGGAGTGGAGGTCGTCTCTGGCTTGCTTGTGGCCACTAAATGTCAGAGAGCTGATGGAAAAAATACAATCCGAGGATTATCATTATGGTTCTCAAATCTACCTACTCCTGATGTTATCCAAAGTGATAATGGCTCACATTTTTCACGTAAAGAAGTACAAAATTGGGCAAAGCAAGAGGGAATTAAGTGGATATTCCACACTCCATACTACCCTCAATCAAATGGAATGATAGAAAGAGATAATGGTTTATTGAAAAAAAACCTCAAACCACATAAGGCTCAATGGGATAGGAGACTTTCCAAAGTAGTCCATCAATTAAATAATCGATATGGGCCCACTGGAAGCCCTGTAAGCCGAGCATTCTTTCTAAAAACTGAGCTCAGTGTCCCATCCAAAGAGGAAAAAGAATATCCGACAACATTACAGCCAGGACAGCCTGTGATGGTCAATTTGCCAGCCATAGGTATTCTGCCTATGACCTTAACTAAACCTCGTGGCCCACGTGCCTGGGAAGCTACCGATAGTAGTGGTGCAAAACACAGAATTAGCGCACGATGGATTTTTCCTTCTTGTTAATGGGGTAACCTGTTCAGACTCTCCCCACCGAAACAAGTCTTTGTTTTCTCTTACAGCAGCCTGCAGGATGGCAAAAGGAAGTGCTGTGTTCGTGTTAACATTCCAAACCTCAGCAATGCTGCTTCTAACCTGTGGTCAAAGAACTCTAGAGCGGCCATGGTCTCAAGCTCGTGTTAAGTATACCGGGAGTATGGGAATAGACTCTGGAAAGGGAGACTTAAATCTTTCCACTGTGGTCATGCATGGAAACAAAGTATACTTAGAAAAAGAACGGAGCTGGGATACAGATGGAACTAATGGAGTTCTCCGACTTCAGGGAACAGCAGGGAAAAAAATTCAAATAGGGTGCCGGATGATCAATGGGTCTACCCATGAGAAAGCATCTCAGATTTCAGTGTACAGCACTGTATCAAACCCAATAATCAATGGTACGAAACAATGCGCCTCTGAAAAATTGGACTGTTGGTACAATTTTACCTTAGTACAACCTGTTTTTGTAGTCTGGCTCTGGGCTCGCCATAGTGTGGGGCTATCATTTAAATTCAAAATTGACATTACTGAGCCTCATACGACAACTTCCACACTGATTGTAAACGATGAGAAAACTCTATCCCCACAAATTTCTGAAATTGGACCATATGTGATCAAATACACAGGCCAACAACGAGTGTTATTTAATCCATCATGGTCTCTTAAACGAGTAGAATTAGTGATGCAAATTAACATCTCCACCATCAAACCAGCCTGTTCATCATTCCCGAGTACATCCTATGCAGGATGGTTAGCATGGTTACATGGGTGAACATTCACCTCTCCAAGACGAACAAGGAGAGATGCGACTGGTATCATAGGGACAGGACTGGGAGTCTTAAATAGCATAGATGCTGAAGTACTTGCAAATAAACTAAGCACAACAATAAGTGATTTAAACAAATTGGAACACCCATTGTGATCCTCCCTATTAGCACTGGGAACTAACCAATGGCTCTTATCTGATGTGTTGCCTCAGTGGGAAAGAATTAGTAAGAGGGATCACCAATTGATTGTGGATGCCCTTGGTGTAGCCCAAACCAATGTTTCTCTAGCTCTTAGTTGTATCCAAGCTCAGCTGTGGATGCAATCTACGGTAGCAGCAATTGTACGAGAGGGTGAAGAAGGTACCTTACCCACTGAAATTCAAAAAGTAATCTGGGATAATGCAACTGAATTTGAAAGGGAATTTCAATCCTGATGGTATTTAGTCAATTTTACTTACAACCCCATCAACAACAAGGCTACAGCTTTTGTCCTAACAATACGCAATGCCTCGGTATACACCATATACCCAATCATTGCACTAGGATTAAATCACAATGGAACTATACTCTATCCATTAGAACATAGAGTGTGGGCCCAATGGAATGGGAACAAATGGCAGACCGTTGATGTTAATGCCTGCGTTGTACGAGAACAACAAGGATTTATTTGTGAGAGTAACACCATCAAAGCCCAAGATGTTTGTCTTGACACTGAACAGAATGTTTGTCATTTTGAGATACATCTTGATGAAAATCCTGAAACTGTACTTATATATGTTGGAAAAGGATGCGTTTGTATGAGAACCCTTTGTAATACTATACTTGTAGATAATGTCACTGTAGGTACAAGTAATCACTCAAATGTTTGTATTTGTAATTTCGCTAAAATTATGGGATGTGACTTCAATTATTTAGCTCCTGTTACGTCTTATCAGTTGCTACAATCTAATTATACATTGATTCAAGATTTGTTGACTACACCTATCGGAATGAATCTTACATTGGTGAAGAAACTACTACAGCATGATGACCTGCGTCAGCTGCTAGAACGAATTCGAAATAATGGACACAAAACTTTAATCACTGCTCAGTATGATACAGAAGAGATACACCGTGTCTTTGAAAGAGTGAAAAAGGATGGAGAACACCATTGGTGGGAAATTCTCCTTGGATGATCACCAACAGCAATGGGACTGTTTAATTGTATGCTTCACCCAGTTGTGATCTTGCTAGTTCTAATTTTAATATGTTTGTTGCTTATAGTTATGTTGTATATAAAAGTTTGGTACTTGACCAAACAAATAACCCAACTTCAACCACCCAAAACATACAAATTAACAAATAACAAATAGCAGTGCTTCACTGTCTACTTACCGTGAATCTCTAAGCGCACAAGCTATTAGCATACTATTTATGGCACAGCGGCAAGAGGTGACCGCACCACCACTCTGTGAAGGTAAGATGAATTGTCTATAGTCACGGGGTGGAGTGTGGTGGTGTGCTCTCCCCTCTTCCCGCCCCCCCCCCCCCCCCCCCCGGCTCCTGCTCAAGCCATGGCCATCAGCGGGAGTTGTTATGAGTTGCACTTGAACTGTGGGAGATGGCTGGCAACATAACCAAAACACTGTCTGGAGTGGGAACCTAGGTATCTTGTTCCCATGAGAATATGACTATAGGTCAATTATCTTACTCCATAAATAGCGGACAGCCCAAGAGCCCTTTGAGCTCTCCTGCATGGCAGCGGGCTGCACGACAGGACCTCCCCTTGAGTGGGGACGCTCGCTTAAGGTTCTTCTCCTCGAGGTTGAGAGATTCCTTGCCGCAACAGATTCTCGGTAAGTGACTAATAGCATGCTAAACTTTGAAATCTTAGCTAAGTGATATAAAGGGTAGGTTAAAGGTTGGACTCGATGATCTTAAAGGTCCCTTCCAACCTCAGCAATTCTATGATTCTATGACTGATTGCGCATATATAATCCTTTAGGCATAAACCGTTGACCAAGTCTGGGACTAGGATTGGATCCAGCCGCACCTAGACTCCTCTCTCAGAAGGAGTTTAGAAAGCAAGGGGGTCCTTTCTGAACCTCGTGACTCAACAGGAGGGTCTCCCTGACAGCTTGTCTGACCCTGGCCTCTATGCAGTAAATAATCAAGTGTACCCTGGCATCGAATCTCGTAAAACACTGTCGCATTCACTACTAACTTTGTTAAATCACTGTTTTATGTTAATAAACATTTCACTGCTTCTCTCTTACAAGTGAAGTTATTCACTCCGCCCGCGACACCATGGTAAACAATTACCCAACAGATTAAAAATATATTAAAAAATATATATATAAAGAACAGCAGAGTATTCTGGGCATCCATACCCTGCAAAAAAACTATTTTCCTTCTTCACTCAGCAGCAGTTCTTCAATCATACAGCAGCTAGCCAAATGTACCAAGTTTCAACCTTTCGAGTACGAGGATACAATAGAATAAAGGTGAGGAAAGGACCTATTAGAAAAATTAAGCCTTCATGAAACCAGAAATTATTTGAAGCATAGTATTTAACAGTTGTTTAAAATATGCATAACTAGGTTTGGAATCATTATCCTGATTTAGAGCAGGAGCACATCTGTTTATGCTCTCAGACTGTATTTACTTACACAATTTGGATCATCAGAAAGAATCAACTGCAAGTTTAATAAGCATTATTTGTATTCTACATAAAAGTCTATTTCTTCTTTCAAGCCACGGCAGTGATAACACACTTAAAGTCTTCTACTGTGTACTAAATCTAAGGTACCTAGGCAAAGCACAGCACATTCCAGTTGGATGCTTCCCAAATCATATCACTCAACATTTTAAATATTACTGCCATCTGGTTACTAGGCTTTGTTTACCAAAACAGTAGCTGCGCACACATTTCTACAGCAGTTGTAGTCAAAAAATTTAAGTAATATCATGTAGTTAAGTTACAATTCACTTTAAAAAAACATAAGAGAAAACTAAAACTATTTGTCCTGGTTTGGGGTGGAGCAGAGCCAACTTTCTGTTCAGTGAGAGAGGCTCTTGCTTATACTTGTTGCTGTGGCAACCAGGGTCAGCTGACTTGGTTGTTTGCCCTGTGGAGGGGTTGAACCTGTGGGGAGGAGGGACAGATCAGGTGACCCAAAACTGACCAATAGGGTATTCCATCCCATCTGCCATGCTCAGGATAAAAGCTGAGGGACCAAAGGGAGCAGGTTGGTGCTGCTGTTTTGGTTCTTCTCTAATGTATTTTTTTTAATGATGGCTGTCTGGGGAGGACCCTGGCAGTTCATCTGCCTTTTGATCCTGGTCAGTGTGTTCCAGTTCCCGTTTGTCACTGAGTCTAGTCTGGAACTTCCCCAGTTCCTGCTAGTGAAAATATCTCCCTAGGAGCTTGATACGGTTTTGTGTATTTTTGTATATATTGTATCTCCTTCATTATTTCCTCTTTTATTTTTTTAATAATATTTAATTAAATAGATTTATGAGTTTAGAAAAAGATAAAACTACTTTATCTCTCTTCTTCCTCTCCTTGGAGCGAGAGGTGGGAGAGAGTATCTGTTGTCTTGTTATTAGTCAACCCAGCCCCAACTGTGACGCTATTTTATCAAATCAGTAACCATTGTAACTACAAAAATAAAATATATGTAACTTCGTGTTTTGTTTTCTTTCCCATTTTAGTGCTTTAATGTTGTTCAGCTCGTTTCCCATCTACACTGGCACAGGAAAGAAAGAAAAGTGACAGAAGAATTTGTCAAGAGCTAAATGCATAGTCTTGTATTATCTGTAATTCCTTTCTGGATGAGTACTGGCACTATAAAAGTAGGAGACTGAAATGCTGTTATGCTTGTACCTCCATTCTTAGCATATGTAGCAAGTCATACAACCCTCTCAAAGAGGCCCCAAAACCAAACTGAAAGCTCTGATAAATTCCCAGTGTCTAGGCCACACTAAACAAAATAAGTATTTCTATTATGACCAATCTGAAACAATGCACAGTGAAATCTGTGGACATCTTGGGAGGAGTGGGAATACTTAAATTGGAAGAGAGCCTGTGGGGATTTTTTTCTAATTACAGTACATTGTATTAATCAGGCCTGGAAACCACCAACCCAAGGCTCTTTTTGATCAAGTTGTCATAGCAGCACAAAAAGGTGAAGAAGCATTTTCAGCATCTTGCTGCGTGAATATTTTATAGGTATATAGCACAGAGGAATTCTGATCTTTAAAAAAGGTTGTGACCTCAGAGAGCAGATATCCTATCCTTGGCTGGATTTAAGTCAGTGATAATGTAATTACAACAGATTTTTTTTGAAGTTCTGCTGTCCTGTCGTGGTTTTGGCCAGATTGGCCAATCAGAATGACAGATGCCCCCCCAAAGAGAGGAGAGGAAGAGATAAGGAGATTTACGAGTTTAGAAAAAGAATTAAACTACTTCAATGAAAATAATAATAAATAATGAAATAATAAATAATAATAAAATAAAAAGAGCATACAGTATATACGAAACCATATCCAGCTCCCAGGATGATGATCACATCACCATCAAGCACAGGGAAAGTCCCAGACTGGAGTCAGCAATGGACAGGAGCTGAATTCCAGATCTGGAGTCAGGAGTGCTCAGATCGGAATCAAAGGCACGCAAACAGACAGGGTCCTCCTCAGATGAAGGCCATTGAAGAAAGAGACTTCTCCCTTTGATCCCTTAGCTTTTATACTGACCATGGGGCAGATGGGATGGAATACCCTGTTGGTCAGTTTTGGGTCACCTGTCCTGTCTGCTCCTCCCTGCAGGTGGGACCCCTCTACGCTTCTCCGCTTCCGACCCTCTAACGGGGCAAATAACAAAGTTAGCTGACCTTGGCTGTTATAGCAATAAGTCTAAGCAAGAGCCTCTGTGCATCCCATTCCTTGGTGTAATCAGGTCTTATCACTCTGGGGGTGAACAGTGTCTGAACAATATGCTGTTAATTTCAGAGTTTAGTCAGTTAGAAGAGGCCCAGCTAAAAAGTAAAATTACAAAACAGAAAATTGATTCTGTTTTACCTCAAACCAGGACATGTCCTTAAAGCCTTGCCTAAAACTCCATCCAGATATCTATTAATTTCAATACTCAAATAACCAAATATAAAATAATCTAGCAGTTGTTTAAAATAGGCCAAATTAGATTTGAAATAGTTGCAAAATTTAAAGCAAATGCGCATGTATTTGTGTGCAAGAAAATAGTCTGACAGCAATTTGGATCAACTACCAGAATCAACTGCAAACTTAAGCTATGGGATAACTAACAAGCATCATTCATACTCATGTGACTATGTCGAGCTATATACTGTTGGCCCAAGTTTTCCACCAGCAACTCTGTACGAGTTTGGTAAATGCATATGCATTCCTTGTGTCAGTCACAGCTCATTCCTAGATCTGAATGAAGACTGCAGACTGATAAAGCACTTCACAGTCCAGAACAGTTTTACAGGCTGATTTTGCAGATGCTCTAATAGAAAAAGGTCTCTGTTCTCATGCAGAGAGCAGAATGTTGCGTCCTACAGTTTGTTCACGTGTATCAATGTTTTAGAAAGAATTCAGTATTTTTGGAAGCAATAATTAGTCTTTTACTTTTGTTTCTCCTCTCTCTGGAGTCAGATAACCCCAGTCCCTGTGAGAAGTGATACGTTCTAGCCCACCATGACTGACACAGGTACAGCATCTGGCCATGTTTTAGCCTGAGCTGACTTGAACATTTTATATAAGATTTCAGGCCAGAGCAGTTTCCCCTTGCTAGCGATCAAAACAAAAAATGTTTTAAAAAACAAAACATATATACTTTTGATTCATAAGCAGTCAAAAAAATCCCACCACAACACAATTATGTGAGAAAATCACCCAATACACATGGAAGTCAGTGAGTCTATTAAAGTAAAATACCTTCATGAATGGATCCTGAAGCGTCAGAAAAATTACCATTAGAGGTTCTATATGAACCATCTCCTAGGCCAAAAAGATAAAGTAACGGTAAGTATTTTCTCTTCTTACTGTTTTGTATAAAACAGCTTTGAGAAGGTCATCTAAAAAAGAAAAGCTAAGGAGACACATTAGCTTTCCTCAGATATTTTCATAACATCCTGTGTATTTCATCCCTAAGATAAAATAAGCCCTAATACAAAAGATTCAATTAACCAAATATTAATGAACAGTAATAACATGAGCCTGATATTTTATGATAACTGCTCAGCTGTTCGATATTTGAGAATGACCAATACTGTCTCCTCCCATCTATCTGGGAAACTTATGGAAGGATTGTGCTTTAGATAGAGAAAACCAGTACAGGTTATACAGCAGAACATGCCAGGTAAATCTCTGAACAGATAAGTAGTGGAAAAAAAAGTGAACTATTAAAGGACTTTCAAATTTCTCAAGCTTGAACAAATTCAGGAATTGGATATTCCTTTTTTGGGTGTGGATCAATGAGTAAGCACTGTGCAAGACAAAATATATAGACAGGAAAAAATAGACAAGATACAAGAACTGCAACATCAGATTATTACTCCTTAACTCTACTTATCTCCTCGAGAAGTTTACTACTGTGGTGCTTGCTTCAGAAACATGTCCCTCCAAGAGATTAATTTGAGATCCTTCAAGCACAGCTGGCAGAGAAGAATAATATTCAAGTACAAAATTTAGTTTAACTTCTTTTTGGAAAGAGGTAGAGAAAAAAATACAATATATTATCTTGTATAAAGACATATTCATTTTTGATATTGCCTTATATCTTCCACCCCAATCTTTTATGTGTGTCTTTTATCTGGTAAATCTTAAAATTACAGAGAATTGGCACTGATGCACTAAGTGTTTTTCCTGTTTGTACAGCACACACTTATACACAGTTCTGGTCTCAATGAAACGCCTAGGAGCTACAAAATAAAAATAAATTATTTATATTTAATTTTTAAATATAACCTTGTTGTGGTTTTGGCCAAATTGGCCAATGGCTGGCGACAGATGCTCTCCCCCTACCTCTCGCACATGGAGAGGAGGAGGAGAGATAGATTTATGAGTTTAGAAGGAACTAAACTACTTTAATGAAAATATTAGTAATAAAATAAAAAGGAAAATAATGAAATAGATACAGTATATACAAAACCGTATCAAGTTGACAGGATGACGTCACCAGCAGGCACTGGGGAAGTCCCAGACCGGACTTGGCGATGGGCGGGAACTGGATTCTACAGCTGGAATCAGGAACCCACAGATTGGGAATCAAAGGCAGACAAACAGACAGGGTCCTCCTTGGATGTCCGCCATTGAAGAAAGAGACTTCTCCCTTTGATCCCTCAGCTTTTATACTGAGCATGGGGCAGATGGGATGGAATACCCCATGTTGGTCAATTTTGGGTCACCTGTCCTGTCCGCTCCTCCCTGCAGGTGGGACCCCTCTACACTTTTCCACTTCCGACCCTCCAACAGGGCAAATAACGAAATTAGCTGACCTTGGTTGTTATAGCAATATGTATAAGCAAGAGCCTCTCTGCATACCACTCCTTGGCATTCACTATAAACATTGGTCTTATCACTCTGAGAACAAACAGTTTTTGGCACAATATGCTGTTAATTTCAGAGAGTTAGAAGAGGCCTAGCTAAGAAGTAAAATTACTGAACAGAAAGTTGGTTCTGTTTTACCTCAAACCAGGACAAACCTCCAATGTGTATACTGCAATCTAAACACTTAAATGAAAGGTTTCAAGAAGTGGTGGTGGGTTTGTTTCTCTCCTCCCCCCTCTCTTCAGTTTTTTGACAACAAGAAATCCCCTTTTAATTCTCCCTTTTAATACTGACCTACACCTAACCACTTTTCCAGTGTTAAATATTACCAGCTGGGGTAGCTGTGGATGAAAGCATTATTCATTTGCCCTGGGCTTCAGGAGCTGAAGTCCATGGTTCAATTTGCACAGGTTGTGTAGATTCCATCACCACCTCTCCAATGATGCATAGACATCTAAATTCAAATGGAGCACAGACCAAAGTTTAATTTAATGTTGTTGGGAAGAGGGAGGCAGAATTGTTTTGAAGTTCTCCCTGAAAAGCAGCCTATTGTATTAGAACAAAGCAGCTTGTTTCTATCATCCCTTTGTCTGACAAGTTTAGGCTGGTTAGAAAGGTCATTTATGCCTCAAAGCATCAAATTAACATTTGAGGACATGAATTTTAAAAATTGCTATTTGCTTCTGCACTCTGAATTGCCAATGATTTTTTTTCTTAAGAAAAAAAAGAAAGAAAAAACGTAGCCAGATCCCAAAAGAAATAAGAGCCTTTTCCTCAGGCAAACTAGGCATTGATTTTATGTCTATGTCAGCACAAGCTGACTATATCTTAACTAAACCTCACAAATTAAGCAGGTAGCTGAAATGGTGTCAAACAAAAATACAATTACTGAATAAATACTTTTTGGCATATCATATGCAACTTCCTCCTTCCCCCCCACATAAACAAGCTCCAATACTTACAATGTGAAATCCCCACTAACAGCAACAGCTTCCAAGCATGCTTTGCACTGACTTGCAATTGTTAACACAATACCGCTCATCATCTTAATTCTGGTTTTAATAAGCTACATCCCTACTCATAACACAAATACAATTATTTATAAGTGTTGGGGTTTTTAAAAGAAATAAAGCCTATGTGCTTTTAAACTAGATAACTATAAGTATTTGGGACCAAGTTCTCCAAACATTAGGCCTTCCACTTCCCACCTCTGAAAGCACTTGCTGTTTTTGTCATCCCTTCACAACAAGCATCATCTAAACTAAAAATTGCATTTCAATGAAAACCTTACAAGCTTACAAAATGTTCTCAAACCCACAAATACTCTTCAAAACCAATCAAGTTGAAGTCAAATTATTCCAAACAGGTACAGTTTGGGCAAAAGTTCATACCTGGTCATTTGCTTTCTCCAACTCTCCTAAATCTGTTTGGCTATGTTGCATTTATTTCCTCCTCCCAGTAGATGGAGGCAGGAAGACAAACTGCAGACAACGTTCCCTACCACGTGCAGGTCTTGCTGGTTAAAAGGACTCTAATTTTAGGCAGTAATTCACAAAGAATAGCTCCAGCAGCTTGCACAACAGCAGCTGGCAAAGCCAATACCAACTAAGTTGTTTCAAAGAGGTGGGGCAGTGGGAGGAGCCCAAGGTAGTGCATGCACATCCCTGGGAAAGGTCCTCACCTGCCAAAAAGAATCACCCAGAATTCACTGGAGATTGTTTTGTAATGCTCCATTCAAATGGGAAATTTGTATTTATGGCAAACAAGCCACATTCACTGTAAAGAATTGTCCAAACCTTTCAGCCAAAAAGAAGAACCTCTATGCTCTTTCACAGTCAAAAATGTTTCAGACTCAGCATCCACAAGAGCTCAAATATCATACCAAATGTAACAACTCCCTTCCAGCCAGGGCAAGACTCACAAACTCAGTTACTCCACGGTATCTTAAACAGACACTGCTCACCTAAAAATCAACTAGATTGTCACAGAGTGTATACTGAGTAATCTGTAGAAGCAAAAGTACTGCCTAGATGTTGCTAGGCACTAGTTCATGGTAAATACAATTGCAACTCACTAGTACAAAACCAGCTGTTATTTTGAGGGCAGCAAAAGAAATTCAGACAACAGATCCTTACACAAGCAAGCGAAGTCAAAGCTTTCCTTATGTTTCCACCTGTCGATGTGAAAAGTATCTCATTGCTTTATGCCAAAACAAGGAAGAGAGCAGTGAGCAAAGAAAAAACCCAACCTGCATGAATCTGCTTATAAAAATGCTGCTTTGTCACTTTCCTGTAATTGTTGTGTTATTTATTGAAACATCAATGTGTGGAAAAGAAGTAGTATTAGTACAGAGTTACCCACACAAGTTACTTCTGAACCCAGAGGAATTATTATTTTAGTGTGTGCAGTTATCAGCATGAAAAGCCAGATACTGTACTTTTACATTATCAATTTTGCAGCTAATAAAGTTATAATAAACTATTATTAAAACAACCATGTAATTCCAGACAGGTAAGAGCAAGTATGTCAAAACCTGTGAATCCTTTTCGTTATTATTTTTAATTTCAGTTAGCATTACAATAACATGTTGATTACAAGGATCTGTGCAGCAACTGTCACTTCAAAGAGCATACTTTGAAATAGCCTGAAGAGAAAAAGTTTCAAAAATTTCATGAAGTCGGACAAAATGAAGCCTGTATTCTTCTACTCCACTCCTACAGATACTACAAATCTAAAAGCACTGGAGACTTGGCAGTTGACGCTTGTAGTGGGTTGATCTTGGCTGGATGCCAGGTGCCCACCAAGCCATTCTATTACTCCCCTCCTCAACAGGACTGGGGGGAGAAAATAAGATGGGGAAAAACTTGTGGGTCAAGATTAAGGCAGTTTAATAAAGCAAAAGCAAAGGCCACATGCAGAAGCAAAGGAAAACAAAAGATTTATTCTCTACTTCCCATCAGCAGGCGATGTCCAGCCACTTCCTGGGAAGCAGGGCTTTAGTACATGTAGCAGTTGCTCCAGAAAACGAACCTCTTAAAAAACAAATGTTGCCCCTCCTTCTCCTTTCTCTTAGCTTTGATTGCTGAGCAGAAGTCATATGGTATGGAATATCCCTTTGGTCAATTTGGGTCAGCTGTCCTGGCTATGTCCCCTCCCAAATTCTTGCTCGCCCACCCCCAGCCTACTGGCCTTTGGGGGTGAGGGGGAATATATTTGGAGAGACAGCCTTGATGCTGTGGAAGCACTGCTCAGCAGTAGCCAAAACACTGGCGTGTTATCAACACCTTTCTAGATACCAATACAAAGCACAGCACTGAGGGCTGCTATGGGGAAAATTAACTCCATCCTAGCCAGACCCAATACAATGCTGTATCTCAATGTACTATTACAATATCACTGTAACATAAGTACCAAACTGTGATATGAGAATTAGTCAGCTAGTACAAAAGGGCTCTGTAATATGTTTCAAGACTAAGAACATGTACGTTATGTTTCATGGAAAACAATCTTGCATACTCGAGCCATAAGAAGCAGTTAACAACAAAGAAGATGCAAAATCCCTTTAACCAAGTTTTAACTGAGCAGGATCCAGTTTTTCCCTAGCTCTGGGCCTCCTGCTAGCACAGGCAGACACATCAAACCATGCCAACTGGTGTCTTGCTTTCAGTATGCATACAAAAGATACACTCAGCACAAGGAGCTGTGGCATTTACATCCTAAAATTAATAAAACATAGTTTATATTTTGCAGAATAAGGTAAGAGTGAAATACAGTTGACATCAAAAAAAGTTCAAATCAAAAAGACACAAGAGTTGAAAGTTAATAAAATTCCTATAGAGACTGAAAAGTCATTTTAACAAAAGTTTAAGAAAAGGCTCCACTTGCTCATTTAGCTACAGTCCCCTGTGGATACAGTTATTTTACTGTTATTAGAAATATTAAGAGAAAAATTTAAATAACTGTTACAATGGTTAAGCCAGAAACCTGCACTCAAATCTATATCATGCAGAAGAGCTCTGAGCCACACGCCGTGGTTGGTGTGGGGTTCCCAAAGACATTAACATTCAGTTCCTCCTTGCTGCTGCTCAGCTGAGATTCCTTTATGAAAATGCAGAACTTCAATGAGTCTCTCATGGCTCAAACCCAACATACTCAATTTCTATTCAATACACAGCAATATTTAGGTAGCTTGAAAGCTCCAAAGTCCTGTTTCATTATGGTCTGTGCTGCATTTAACTAGACTTAGTCATTTTATAGCTCAAGAGGAAATCCCAGATTGTGCTGACTGGAATGAGAGGTGTAAAACTAGTCTGATTCACAGAGGCAACCCAGAGGCTTCCTTATAGTCATGCTACTGTATTACTACTGCCCAGATGCCTCAGACAGAACTTGAGGCACCACTGTGGTATGCACTGTCCAGCAGTAGTCATGAAATTTAATAATAAACTCCAACAGACAAGACAGGAGAAAGCAACACACACAAGCAGAGTGACTCACCCAGAGTCATGCAGCACCTCAGTAGTACAGAAGAAATTCACCTCTTCTGACTCCTAACGCTCCAACCACTGACTAGGTCATGTCTCAAATTTTAAAAGGTGTTTTCCATACTAGTACAGCTGGTCTTTTTTGCTCCACTTAAGACTTGGCCCCAATACCATCTGATAATGAATTTCATGAAGTAATGTTGCCTTGCACAAACAAGTTTCTTTTTAAGAGTTTCAAAATTTGTTATCTCCAGTCTGCTGATTGATCTCTCATTTGTCTTTATTATTAGGAAAAGGTAACTATACTGATGCCACCTATATCTGCAAAATCATTCACAGGATAGGAAGTGGGAGAACAAAGAGAAAAGGGCTTGTCTTGAATTTTTTTCCATCTCCCCTCCTCTTCATAAAACTCTTAGAAAATCAATTCCATCGTGTATTTATATTTAAACTCTAAATGGAGTCCTGCAACCTGTATCTCTAATTTACAACAGGATTAGACTGTTTTATACAAGACTTAGTGACAAGAGCACTGACCAGAGACACCCGTGATGAGAAACACTGCCCCAGAAGTTTTGCAGATCTAGTGAAGACTAGAAGCAGTAAGACTGGTTATAGGAGGAAAGGTAGTCCAAAAAAATAAAACTGAACTAGAAAAGCCAAGGAAGCAGATTCAAAGAAGCTGCCTGGACCTGCTTAGCAAGTGTCCAGACAGCCCAGAAGGCTCTGCAATCAACAGTTCTCCCAAAATCTTTAAAAAAAGAAACATTTAAGTAATGCTCCATTTACCTATATTGCCAGTAAGGCCGATATTGAAACATGCTTTGTCACTCTTCCACAGCCTGCTTATTTTCCAGATACAAAATATGATTGTATCTGTTTCATAATAATTCAGAACCATAAATCCGCACTGACTCTGATTATAGAGCTGAAGAGAATATAACCCAGAAAGCAATCAAATCCAAAAATGCTAATTTTATTCATTTTGAACCAAAAGCTTAACACCTTGCCACCCTCAAAATACTTTTCTATGGAAGTTTTCCCTAATTTATTTTTTTTTAAAAGGAGCTGTGATGGCACCATGGCATCCTTACTGCTCTGGTGCTTCTGGCTGTAGCTGATACCTGACAAGTCACCTCCATATGGGGCAGACAAGTCACAAGCTTCTGCTTCAGAATCTGTCTGGGCTGAAGATGGACCAGATAGGCAGGGGAAGGAGCTCTGACAGTGTAAGACACACACTGCCTCCCAAAATCCTCCAATCCCAAAACTGCAAAACCTAAAGGCTATTTTCTGCACCCTCTTCACCAGCTCATCTGCAGTGCTGAAAATGAAATACAAAAGCAGACCTTGCACCGTTGGGGGGAGACATTATTTTTCACTTAAACAACAACTTTGCCTTTATACTGTAGGCCCCGGTATGTCAGAGCAAGATGAAGGAGGGGATGGAAGCAGCAGGGAGGCTGCAGGACCTCGGCAGGGCAGAGGGTGTGAGAAGAGGGTATTTCAAGGCAGCCTGCCTGCCTGGCCCTCAGCTGAACCGCCCACTCTGATATCAGCTAGCAGCAGAGGCAGCATTCCTGAACAGTTCAGACAAACCCACTGGCAGGAAACTTAGAAAGCCCTCAGCTGTAGTGAAGAAAGCAAAGGCTTGGCCAGGAACCAGACTACTGAGCTCAGAATTTTGCAATGCACTTCCTTTTTTACTTAGCAGCTTGCGTAATGCCTCGGCCCCCTTCCACCTTTATCCCTTTACGCACCCACACACCCCCACGCACACCTTGAAATCAGGTTTACAGCTACAGCACTTTCTTGTCACCTACTCCCACAATGCTGGGCTGGCAACTCTCCATTAGAAACACCAGAAAACAAACTGAGAGGCTGCAGTGACCAGGGGAGTTACTGCCGCATTTACTCAAAACTGTGTGTTAGAAAAAGGAAAAAGAGGAACTAATACAAAGTACTACAAAGTAGATACAAATTCAGCAGTAACATTCACAGCCAAAAGATTACCTTAATTTCCTCTGGTTCTGCATGAGTCTGTGTGTTGTCAGAGACAGTTGGATGCAGATACTGTATTTACAACAGCTCTGATTTTAATCAGATTTATATATATGATATTTACACATGAATCCTGGAAGCACCACTGGTCACAGATTCATCATACAAACCAGAAAAACCAGAAGATTGGCATTTGTGCTGCACTGGGGGCCAGGTTCAGGGCTCAGGGCAAACGCAGGACAATGTGATTCTTGTCACACTGAGCTGGACATCTAATTTAAGAAAAATCTCAAAACAAGCAGATCTGAAACCAGAAGTGGGGAGGAGGCTAAGAATAGCTGTGGCTGCTACATACACTATGCAAGTGATTTCCAATAATCTCTACAAACCTGAAAAAATGAAGGAAGTTTTCTGAAGGTCACGTAACCTTAGTTTCCACATTTCTTTCATATAGCCCTACTACTTTTGAGACCACACAGTTCCTATTTTAAAGCTGTGAAGACAGTACAGTGTAGTAAATTCCTTCTTCAAAGCCTTCCATTTTGTAACATTATCTAATCACAGATCCCTATTCTAAACCATCAAGTTTAGCTCTATTTTTCTGAGCACGCCATACAAAAAATAATTTTCTAGCACATACAGAGTTTTTGCCCTGTTAGGTGAACATCTGTCCAGTACACGCTGCCTCACCCAGCAAGGGGCACTCATTTTAAAATAGTGATAACCCTAAGAAATATTTGCATAAGATTCTTTGATTTTGACTATCAGCATCACCTCAGTACCATAACATTACAGATATTACAAACATGAATCAAATTGTCTCTGAGAAATATTGTAGTAAAACTGTAAATAAGTTTTAATTCAGCTAGCAAGTAAATTGCTGGCAATGTGAAACTTTGTGTCATAGAAAATTCTTTACAAAAAGCATGAAAGCCTTTTACAGAAGTTTAGTTTTGATCAGCTGTTTCCAGATCCCTACTACCATTTACAACACAAGTAATCATATTCCTGTAACCAGGTCAGATGACCCAAGTCCAAAGAAAAAAAAACAAAACCCAAAACACATCTGTGTACTTCCTGGAGGGGCAAGTATAATGTTCACAAGAATTCATAAGTTTACAATTACTTTTTTTAAATTACAAACTAGATTTCCTAGAATGGATTTTCATGTTTTTAATCAGAAAAAAACATAAGTTCCCCACTTAAAAAGAAAACAAAAAATCCCAGGAAAATAGCCATCTCATCTAGCATTCCTCAGAACAGGACACTGCTCAGGGATAGTTAAATCAAAACAAAAGCTTTGACTTCTGAACCATAATTTTTCTCACTACATTTTAATTTGAATGAGATACAGTACAGCCTGTGCTCCTAAATTGTATGAGAAGGTAGGGTGGGGGAAAAGAAAGGATATCTCTTCCCTCACATTCCCTCCATGCCACCTATGCAATCTAAAACATGATTTCAAGGAAAGTCCCTTTTCCAGTCTTCTATAACTACCACTGTTAGGAAGTGTAGCAGCTCCAGTTGTCAAGACTCTCCAGAGCTGAAGCTTTACAATGTTATAAGACTACAACACACGGCACATATTATTTTAACTCATAGCATAAAAGATTTCAAATATTAAAAAATATCTAACAGTTTTAGAACTCCTTTCATGTTAAGTTTTATAAATCCTGCACAGATTGCATGTGGTGGCAATCTGGACAAATTGAAGAGTTAACTACGAGTAAAAGCATTTTATCTGACTGTATAAATAACACCAGTATCTAAATGCATGAAATGAATCAGTTCAATGCTTTCAAAACACATGGGCACTTATTTGAATAAAAGTTCCCTATAGCTACTATAACCACCACAACATACATATTTTAAGGCAAGATTTTATCAGCATATACAGCAACACAAAAAACTCAAGCGCACTAGGGGATGACTTAATATTTGCTATGGGGGCCATAACTTTTAGTTTTCTTGATGTTTACAAATTTGGTCTCTGCTTTAAACATGCAAGCTCTGTATTTCTTTTACATTTACTAGATAATCGAGTTGGAAAGGATCTGTTGCTTTACCAGATCTATTCTATCATTGCAGTGTACAATTCACAGATTTATAAAGACATTTATCTTCCTGAAATACTCCTAACAATGCCAATTACACAAACTGACTAAAATGTTCCACTAGGTAACTGATGATCTGGATGAGGGAATTGAGTGCACCCTCAGTAAGTTTGCAGACGACACCAAACTAGGTGGGAGTGTTGATCTGCTTGAGGGTAGGAAGGCTCTACAGAGGGACCTGGACAGGCTGGATCGATGGGCCAAGGCCAACTGTATGAGGTTTAATAAGGCCAAGTGCCGGGTCCTGCATTTCGGTCCCAACAACCCCAAGCAACGCTACAGGCTTGGGGAAGAGTGGCTGGAGAGCTGCCCAGCAGAAAAGGACCTGGGGGTGCTGGTGGACGGCCAGCTTAACATGAGCCAGCAGTGTGCCCAGGTGGCCAAGAAGGCCAACAGCATCCTGGCTTGTATCAGGAATAGCATGGCCAGCAGGAGTAGGGAAGTCATCGTGCCTCTGTACTCGGCACTGGTGAGGCCTCTCCTCGAGTACTGTGTTCAGTTCTGGGCCCCTCTGTACAAGAGGGACATTGAAGTGCTGGAGCAGGTCCAGAGGAGAGCTACCAGGCTGGTGAGGGGTCTGGAGACCAGGTCATATGAGGAGAGGCTGAGGGAGCTGGGCATGCTTAGCTTGGGAGAAGAGGAGGCTGAGGGGAGACCTCATTGCCCTCTACAACTACCTGAAAAGAGGTTGGAGAGAGGTGGGTGTTGGCCTCTTCTCCCAGGTGAATAATGACAGGATCAGAGGAAATGGTCTGAAGTTGCGGCAGGGGAGGTTTAGATTAGACATTAGGGAGAATTACTTTACTGAAAGAGTGGTCAGGCACTGGAACGGCCTGCCCAGGGAGGTGGTTGAGTCACCATCCCTAGAGGTATTTAAGAAATGTCTAGATGTGGCACTTCAGGGCATGCTCTAGTGGCAGAGATTGTAGGTTGTTTGGTTGGACTCAATGATCTTAAGGGTCCTTTCCAACCATGAAGATTCTGTGATTCTGTGACAGTAGCATTAAAGGGATTTCACAATTATTGAGGTTCCACTTTCCTAGTTTTAGGTTTTCATTTGATATACTTGCATGAACTATTAAAAAATAGCTCCCCACATGCCTCCCCTGTTGCTTTTGTTCCCTAATGCCCCTAAATCATCCTTGCTGATAAAACACTAGTTGAGAAACATTAAGTACATCTCCTTTTTAGACACTACAGATTGTTATAAAATTCAAATTGACAATTACTTTCAGATGTAAAGTGGACAGACATTTTGAATTTGGATTTATGTCATGTTTATAACACTTCCTCAGGACAATTCCAGGTAGCACGCTCATTGAGAACAATATCATTTGAGTGGTTTTTACCTTATCACCATCACCATTATCTCAGTAGTCCTCAAAAGAAAAAAAAGTCATCAGCACAGAAACCAACCACATCATGTGCTGTTTCTGGCTCCTCTGGAGGATTTGAAAACAGGAAAGCAACTGATGGTCTACAGGCCATTCTGATCCTAGCAGGTTTGTGTTTCACTACTAGCTTACCGTTTGAAAAAGCTGAACACCTCAATACTAGGACAGGCAGCTGCTATCTTCGAAAGTCTTCCTAGAATAATCCCATTCTTAAATTTCTCAGGATTTTCTACTTGCCATTGGGCTTCTCTCATTTAAAAGATTAAAGTTTTATTTGTGTCTGCTTTTTGACCTTTGGGTTGTTTTTAAACTTCTCTTTTTAGCTGCAGAGGACAGTTTGAAAACTGCTGTCCTGGTTTGAGGTAAAACAGAACCAATTTTTCTTTTCAGTAATTTTACTTTTCAGTTAAGCCTCTTCTAACTCTCTGAAATTAACAGCATATTTTTCAGACAGTGTCTGCTTCTAGCAGATAACATCTGATGTTTATAGTTAATACCAAGGAATGGTATGCAGAGAGGCTCTTGCTTATACTTATTGCTATAACAACCAAGGTCAGCTTACTTTATTGTGTGCCATATTGGAGCATCAGAAGCAGAAGAGTGTAAAGGTGTCGTACCTGTGGGGAGCAGCAGACAGGACAGGTGACACAAAACTGACCATCCGCATGATGCTCAGTATAAAAGCTTAGGGATCAAAGGGGTCAGTCTCTTTCTTCAATGGCTAGCGCCCAAAGAGGACTCTCTCTGTTCATCTACCTTTGATCCTGAGCCCTGCGTTCCTGAGTTCAGCTCCTGTCCATCGTTGAGTCCAGTCTGGGACTTTGCCAGTGTCTGCTGGTGACGTGATCATCATCCTGGGAGCTTGATACTGGTTTTGTATATATTTCATTATTTTCTTTTTATCATCAATATTTCATTACAGTTTTTCTTTTCAACTCGTAAGTCTCTCTCTCTCTTATTCTCTCTCCCTCTCTGAAAGGGGAGAGGTTAAAGAGAGCATCTGTCAGTAGTTTAGTGGCCAGTCCAGCCCAAACCATGACAAGTGCAAACCCTTTAAGCATTAGAAGAGGCAAATAACCATAGAACTTCAACATTATCTCCTAGGGTTTTTTATTATTATTTTTCACGCCTTTTGATTTCAGAAGTTAATCATGATTTCTGAACACTTCAGTTGACAATTACACAAGACTGTAATTATGTACCTATTTAGCCTGTGAAACCACACGTTCACATCTTTGTTCTCATTCACTCTTCCCCTTCAGGTTTTTTTGCTACACCCTTTTGCATCATAATTTTACAGATAAACTTTTCAGAGCAAGGACTAACTGGTAACCTGAGTTTGCACAGGATCTAGCAAAACCAGGATAAAATAATAAATGAGTACAGGTAGGTAAGGGCAGAGGTGATGGGGAAGTACTGGAGTGACAGTGTACACAAGCTCTGAAGAAATCCTTCAGTCATCAAATCAACCAAACAAGATGACTTTATAAACTCTAAACAAATCACTCAGACTTTGTAAGGTGGATAAATAGTTATAAAAAGCTTCTAAACATGACTAGTACAAAACAGAAAATCCAGAGAGGAAATTCTTGTTCATGTGTTAGAGAAGTGAGTGAAGGGAATCAAAAGGACAATTCAGCATAAAGATCATACAGTAAAAATTTCCATTTCAAGAGAAAAGATAAGGCGGCTCTTATAACCAATAAGCATCTTTATTTTTATTGCAGTTAAATATAAATTACTAGCCTTGCAACTATTCTTAAATACAAACTCCAGTGCTAAACTGCACCCTTTTTAACTTCACAAGTTCTATTTAAGAACACACACTCATATATTTCATTTATGCATTTCATTTATTCATTGTTTTCTCCTGTGAGCTCTGCAGTTTCAAAAGATCTCATTCTTGGTCATCTCTACAAACCCATATTTCATTCATAACAGGCCTAAAAAAAAGGAAGTTTCAAGTGACCTTAACTTGTCCCTTACCTAACTTTACAGTTTATACTGCAACGGACAGTTAAGTGCACAAGCAGCTGTTACTACTTTGCACTGCAGTGTATTACCTGCTTTCTTAGGGATAAAGATGAAGTGCTGAGCATCAGGCTATTTCATGAACTGCAACTCTAGCAACTGAAGGAGCGTCATCATAGGGCTCAAATGAAAAGTAAAAATAATCACCCCTTCTTATTGACATTTTAACGGATCTGAAAAAGTTGGAAAAATTCCTGCCTTGCACCAAAAGAGAAAATCCAGCTGTTAAAACTGTGGTATTGCCGAGGCAAAATAAAATGAACAAACAGGATTGCCAAGTGCATTGAAAAATTGCAGTGCCACTGCTATAGGGCAAAATTAAGAGGTATTAGTGACTCAAAGCTACCCCAATAATTGCCAAAATAAAAAGCATAATATTTACCATACAAGAAAAGCTACCATTACAGAAACAAAGTTAAGACACTAGTAAAATGCCAAACTTGCATGATGTTTAAACATCATAGCAACAACACTGCCTAGAGCAGTAATGTTCACAATTAGTAACAAAGCCTCCAAGCTCTAATTCTATTTACAGAATGCTGGTGTGTGTGTGTGGGGGGGGTGGTGTTCATTTTTATCCTGATGCATTAAAAGATTTTGTCCCCAAGTTAAGGATAGGATGTAAAAAATGTGGACTGTCCTAGCTAATGACAACAGTACTGAGGTCCCAGGGAATTTGATCCAGACTGCCTTTGTAAAGGGGCAGCCTCTCTGACAAGGGTATAAGTCATCCATCTAACCTCTTAGTAGTTTCCTGGAAACTTCCCAACAGACAAAACGAGAGAAACTGGCCTTGCAAAACTGAGATGTAGAAACCAATCCAACCCTGTGTAAATCATCTTCTCCAAAGATCTTTAGGGAAGAAAGTGGTCTCCAGGGAGTACCTGTTCGCCCAGGATGGCCAACTTTGTTGGAGAAAAGTCTTCTAAAGTTTTAAGAAATTAGCAACAATGAAATACAAATAATATTTACACAAAAGTTCTTTCTTGTTGCTCCTAAACTACCCTATTTGTCAAGGATTAAGTCATAATAAATATTCTCTATTTCAGACCCTTTTATTTTATTGCTGTTATTTCAGGGAATGTCACTTTAAAAAATTATCTTCACAAATAACAGCCTTTCAAGTCTTTTAATTAGGTGATGGTGGTTACCTCAGATTTTATCTGAAAACCTAATACCATACTTAGTCATCATGCAAGGGTGTCCTGGTTTGAGGTAAAACAGAACCAACTTTCCGTTCAGTAATTTTACTTTCTTAGCTAGGCCTCTTCTAACTCTCTGAAATTAACTGCATGGCTGTCCAGGCGTCCAAGGAGGACCCTGTCTGTTCATCTGCCTTTGATCCCAATCCGTGGATTCCTGACTCCAGATCTGGAATCCAGTTCCCACCCATCACCGAGTCCAGTCTGGGACTTCCCCAGTGCCTGCTGGTGATGTCATCTTGGGAACTTGATAAAATTTTGTATATACTGTATCTATTCCATTATTTTCCTTTTTATTTTATTATTAATATTTCATTGAAGTAGTTTAGTTTCTTCTAAACTCGTAAATCTCTCTTTATCTCTCCTCCTCCTCCTCTCCGTGTACGAGAGGTTGGGGGGAACATCTGTTGCTGGCCATTGGCCAATTTGGCCAAAACCACGACAGGTTTATTGGTGCCCAACATGGGGCACGAACGGAGCTCTGATAGATTGCCTGCATAGTTTGAATTCCACGTTGTTCAGGGAGAACAGACAGTTCACATCATGTCGTTCTTACGTGAAATCTTATATCATGCCTTTAGAGAGCTTTGTATGAAGTTAATTGATGCAATGGGGATTAACTGGTCAAATATATTGCATGGTTTATTTCTTCTCTGTGTTTAGATGTGGTGGTCTAAGCATGACATGTTGGTGTGGATTTGCCTTCAGATTTATAAAATAATTGCTTGGATAACGATTCTACCTGCATATCTTGGGCATCACGTGATGGAATCTTTTACTAATTACACTTTCGGGATGGATTCTTTTACTAATTACACTCTTGGTCTTACCTGGGGAAAGTTTACTTTGTCCTTTGATGATTATGCCAATGTGACAGTAACAGAATCAGGGGATGAGAAACCTTTGGGCTGTTTAGAGAGTGAACGTTACTTTCATTCGTACATGATTCTGTTGTCGGTTTTCCTGAATGTGTTGCAGGGGTGGTTTATTGTTAAATATCAGTGGAGGAGTATTATGTAACATCTGATATTGCTACTCAAACCCCAGGGCCAAAGTCAAAGATAGCAGAAATTCAGACAATTCTGCCACTAAAAGCCACAGCAGAAACTCAGACAGCCCCGCCTCCAAAAGCCACAGCAGAAATTCAGACAACACCCCCACTGAAAGCTGCAGTAGGAATTCAGACAACCCCCCCACTGAAAGCTGCAGCAGAAACTCAAACAACTCAGATTATTGCCCAAGCCACAACACAGACAAAAACAACGCCACCGGCCCCGACAACAGCCCGAGCGGCATCAGCTGCATCCCCACAGGCCACGACATCGGCCAGGCCCACATCGGCTGCCCCTCCACCGGCTCCGGCGAAAGCCACGGCTCCGGCCATACTGACACCAGCGCCAGCGGCATCGGCTGCCCCGTCAAAAGCCACGGCACCGGCCCTGGCCCAGGCAACGGCCTGGCCCATGCCGGCACCGGTCACTCCACAGCCTGCGGTCAAAGTCACTCCACCGCCTGCCCCCCCCACGCCTGTATCGCCAGCCCCTCCCTCGCCCGCAGCGGCACCAGCGGCACCAGCTGCTCCAGCCCCGACAAGGAGCACGGTCACTGCTCCGGCTGCTCCGACAACGAGCGCTGCCGCTACCCAAACTCCACCAGAACCGGCACAAGTTGCCCCAGTGACCAGGAAGCAGAAAAGAAAACTCGTTCCCTTGCCTCTGAGACAGAGACCAGCCCAAGGAGACAGCATGGAAGAGGGTCCTTCTCAGGCAGTGTCAATGTAGGAGGAGGACTCAGATACAGATATGATCATTAAATCCTTCTCTATGAAGGACTCGTGAAATATAAGGAAGGACTTCAGTTGTCATGAAGGGGAGACACTTATCTCCTGGTTGCTCCGATGCTCGGACAATGGGGCTGATTCCATAGACTTAGAAGGTAGAGAAGCTAGGCAGTTGGGAAACCTGGCCAGAGATGGAGGTATTGATAAAGCGATGGGGAAGAAGATAAACGCTCTCAGTCTCTGGAGGCGACTGCTTTCAGCTATAAAGGGCAGGTATCCCTTCAAGGATGATATAGAATGCTGTCCAAGCAAATGGACCAGCATGGAAAAAGGTATCAAGTACCTGAGGGAACTGGCTGTGCAAAAGGTGATTTATAGCAACTGGCAAGTGATTATAGACCCTGATGAAATGCCATGCAAACGATCTTGGTTGAGAAAGTTTGTGCAGAGTGCACCATCAATGTATTCCCACACATTGTCAACAATGGTTTGTGGAGGATCTGATGCTGATGCACCAACTGTAAATGAAGTGGCTAACAAGGTACGACAGTATGAAGACAGTCTCTCTCGTCCCCTTCATGTAGCAGCCATGGAGAAAATGGCTGAGCAAACAAAGACCACGGATGAGCAAACCAAGACAATGACTGAGCAAACTAAGACCATTGCTGAGACAGTGGAGAAAATGACTAAGACAATAGCTGAGCAAAATGAGAAAAATTATAAACTTTTTCATGAGCTGCTTGAAAAACTGTCTGAGAAGGGGAAAGAATCCCACTCTCCCTCTGACCAGACCCAGGTTGCAGTCATTAAGAAAACACACCCTCCCACAAGACCAACTCAAGGGAAACAGGACCTGCTCTGAGATTTCCTGTGGCTTTGCCTCTGCAACTATGGAGAGGACATGAGTAAGTGGGATAAAAAAAACCTACTCCGGCCCTACAGGCACAAGTGCTTGAGTTGCAAGGTAAAGCAGATGGAAGACAGAATTCTTGCAGGAGGAGGGCTGCTCCAGTCCATGGTAAGCGATGCTCCAGTCCTTGCAGGAACTCATCTTTTAATTGTAGATGTTGTCCTCAACATTAGAGGGGCCCTGCCTCCAGCCAGGAGGAGGAGAAGGACAACCGAGTTTATTGGACTCTGTGGATTCGATGGCCTGGCACATTAGAGCCACAAAAGTATAAAGCCCTGGTGGACACTGGTGCACGGTGCACCCCATTGCCATCGAATCATAAAGGGGCAGAACCTGTTACTATTTCTGGAGGGACAGGGGGATCTCAAGAACTGACTGCATTGGAGGCCAAAGTGAGCCTAACTGGGAATAAATGGGAGAAGCACCCCATTGTGACTGGCCCAAATGCTCCGCGCATCCTTGGCATAGACTACCTCAAGAAAGGGCATTTCAAAGACCTGAAAGGATATTGGTGGGCTTTTGGTATAGCAGCTGTAGAGACTGAGGATATTACACAGCTGTCTACCTTACCTGACCTTTCAGATGACCCTTCTGTGGTGGGACTACTGAAGGTTAAAGAACAGCAGGTGCCAGTGGCTGCTGCCACAGTGCATAGATGACAGTATCGCACCAACCGAGACTCCCTGATTCCCATCCAGAACCTGATTCATCAGCTGGAGACCCAAGGAGTGATCAGCAAGACTCACTCACCCTTTAACAGCCCTAGATGGCCAGTGCAAAAGTCTGATGGAGACTGGAGATTAACAGTAGACTCTGGTGGCCTGAATGAAGTCACACCACCACTGAGTGCTGCTGTGCCAGACATGCTAGAACTGCAGTATGAACTGGAGTCAAAGGCAGCCAAGTGGTATGCTACAACTGACATTGCTAATGCATTCTTCTCTATTCCTTTAGCAGCAGAGTGCAGGCCACAGTTTGCGTTCACCTGGAGAGGCATCCAGTGCACCTGGAATCGACTGCCCCAGGGGTGGAAACACAGCCCTACTATTTGCCATGGACTGATCCAGACTGCACTGGAGAAGGGTGGAGCTCCAGAACACCTGCAATACAGTGATGACATCATTGTGTGGGGTAATACAGCACAAGAAGTTTTCAAGTAAGGTAAGAAAATAAACGAGATTCTTCTGAAAGCAGATATTGCTGTAAAAAGAGGAAAGGTCAAGGGACCTGCAGGAGACATCCAGTTCTTGGGAATTAAGTGGCAAGATGGGCATCACCAGATCCCAATGGATGTGATTAACAAAATAATATCTATGTCCCCACCTACTAACAAAAAGGAACCACAAGCCTTCTTAGGCATTGTGGGTTTCTGGAGACTGCATATTCCAGGTTATAGTCAGATTGTGAAACCTCTCTATGAAGTGACTCGAAAGATAAATGAGTTTACGTGGGGTCCTGAGCAAGGACAGGCCTGTGAGCAAGTTAAACGAGAGATTGCACATGCAGTAGCCCTTGGACCAGTCCGAACAGGATGGGACATTAAAGATGTGCTCTACACTGCAGCTGGGGACAATGGCCCTACCTGGAGCCTCTGGCAGAAAGCACCAGGGGAGACTCGAGGTCGACCCCTAGGGTTTTGGAGTCAGGGATATAAAGGCTCCAAGGCCAACTACACTCCAACTGAGAAAGAGATCTTGGCAGCATATGAAGGAGTTAGAGCTGCATCAGAAGTAATTGGTACTGGAGCACAGCTCCTCCTGCCACCCCGATTACCAGTACTGGGCTGGATGTTCAAGGGTCAAGTTCCTTCTGCTCATCATGCCACCGATGCTACCTGGAGTAAGTGGGTTGCCTTAATCACACAGTGAGCTCAAATAGGAAACCCCAGTAGTCCGGGAATTGTAGAAGTGATCACAAACTGGCCTGAAGGCAAAGGCTTCACAATGCCACCTGAGGAGGTGGTGACACATGCAGAAGAAGCCCCACCATATAATGAACTCTCAGATAATGAGAAACAGTATGCCTTCTTCACTGATGGATCTTGTCATATTGTAGGGAAACATCGAAGGGGGAAAGCTGCTGTGTGGAGTCTTACACGACAAGTCGCAGAAGCTACTGAAGGAGAAGGTGAAGATAAGGATCTGAAGCACGATCAGCCAGAGCTAACAGACTGTGTGTGGTTTGCCTGCTTACATCCTCTGCTGATGAGAAATCTTCTGTCTTCATCATCTTGACACAACAGATGAGAAAATGAAATAAAGTGTACAGAAATTCTAAAGAAGATCCCAAACACCAATTTTATCTCAGTCATACTGCTCTCCAGTGACCAAGATAGTTGCCCAGAGAGGTGGTGGAGGCCTCATCCCTGGAGACATTCAAGGCCAGGCTTGATGAGGCTCTGAGCAACCTGATCTAGTGAAAGATGTCCCTGCTTAGTGCAGGGGGGTTGGACTAGATGACCTTTAGAGGTCTCTTCCAACCCAACACATTCTATGATTCTATGATAGTGAAACTGTAGAGGCAGAGAATATGAACAGGAAGAGACAGGATGAGTTTTATTAATTGCAGATTTCCCTGTCAAGAAAACTCAACAAAACACCTACCCGCATGTTTGCGCCAACAGTCCTGCCAAACCAAGTTGCTTCGACCCAAATAACTGACTGAAATGATCCGTTTGCCTCCTTTGGTTCGGTATTTAAATTAGAACCTATTAAAATGCTCTTCAGTACCTAAATTCCATTATTATGTCACTTCACCGTGGACTTGTAAAACACTGAATTTTCCTTAAGTCTTGCTTGGAAGAATCTAATTTACAGTAGCTTCCTCATACTCAAACATACATTTTCTTACTGATTTCAGTGACTAGACTGAAACATTAGGTAAGATGCAAGGCAAAATTTTAGTGGGGATGGGATTGGTTAAATGAATACTTTGCTAAACATGTTCATAGCATGGAGTGAACGTGAATGAGCAAGCATCTAGTAGCTTGCTTGTCAATAATGTAATAATTATGAGTCCTCTGTCTGTACTTGATACTTTCCTGTGTCTGGCATGATCCTAAACATTTTAAATTTTTACCTAGTCAATACATCTTCAATGATCCATTGCAATATATGAACTTACCCTTAATTACCATGAAATCTTCTGTACTACTTTTAAGATAAACTGTATGTCTTTTCCTAGGACTTAATTTTTTTGAACATCCTCTTAAAAAACAACAGTAGCATTTCTGCAATGTATTCTAAAATAAACACTGAGTCAGACATATAATCTCTACCATGAACTTTTCCTGCGTGTTTATCTCCACCTGCTGCAAGATGTGCTCAAGAGTACATAGAAAGGCTACAGCTTAACAGATTCCAAGTCAACTTAGGTCCACCTAAATGTATACACCAAAAAAAGAAGCAAGTGTTTGACAATTATTTGTGGCTATGACTTCATCCTTACCCATCCAGAGATAACTTGAAGGTTGAGATAACTTGAGGTTTCTCTGAGAGCGAGAGCTAAAACATTGACTGCAAGGTGGTATCTATATTTTAATACCTACTTTCCCACCTTCCATTCGTACACAAGTCTTATCCAAATCACAGTTTCTCCAGGAGAACGCTGTGGGAAACCATGTCAAAGGCTTTACTAAAGTCTAGGTAAACAACATCCACAGCCTTTCCCTCATCCACTTGCTGGGTCACCTTGTCGTAGAAGGAGATCAGGTTAATCGAGCAGGACCTGCCTTTCATAAACCCATGCTGACTAGGCCTGATCACCTGGTCGTCCTGTATGTGCCACGTGATGGCACTCAAAGTGATCTGCTCCATAAGCCTTCCCCCACACCAAGGTCAGACTGACAGGCCTGTAATTACCTAGATCCTCCTGGCCCTTCTTGTGGATGGGTGTCACATTTGCTAACCTCCAGTCAACTGGGACCTCCCCAGTTATCCAGGACTGCTGATACATGATGAAAAGTAGCTTGGTAAGCACATCCGCCAGCTCCCTCAGTAAAGCTTTAAGAAGTAAACACATTTTAAAAAGGTGGTAATCCTTTATTTATTTATATATTTGTTTAATCCCTCCTGTACTACTTATCTTCTGCAAATACTCCAAATGTTTTTCTTGCCTTTCACCTTCTCTGTAACTGTGTGTGGTGGGTTGACCCTGGCTGGATGCCAGGTGCCCACCAAGCTGCTCTATCACTCCCCTCCTCAGCTGGACAGGGGAGAGAAAATATGATGAAAGGCTCACGGGTCAAGATAAGGAGAGGAAGACCACTCACCAGTTACCATCACAGGCAAAACAGACTCGACTCGGGGAAATTAATTTAATTTTTTACCAGAGTAAAGAGAAATAAAAACTAAATCTTAAAACACCTTCCCCCCCACCCCTCCCCTTCTTCCCAGGCTCATCTTTGCTTCCAAATTTTCTACCTCCTACCCCTGAGTGGAGGAGGGGGACAGGGAGTGGGGGTTGCAGTCAGTTCATCACAAGTTGTTTCTGCTGCTCCTTCCTCCTCAGGGGGAAAACTCCTCACGCACTTCCCCTGCTCCAGCTGGGATCCCTCCCATGGGAGACAATCCTCCACAAACTTCTCCAACATGAGTCCTTTCCATGGGCTGCAGTTCTTCATGAACTGCTCCAGCGTCAGTCCTTTCCACCTGGTGCAGTCCTTCAGGAATGGACTGCTCCAGCATGGGTCACCTATGGGGGTCACAGGTCCTGCCAGCAAACCTGCTCCACCGTGGGCTCCTCTCTCTCCACGGGTTCACAGGTCCTGCCAGGAGCCTGCTCCAGCGCAGACTCTCCATGGGGTCACAGCTTCCTTCAGGGTACATCCACCTGCTCCAGTGTGGGGTCCTCCACGGGCTGCAGGTGGATATCTGCTCCACTGTGGACCTCCATGGGCTGCAGAGGCACAGCCTGCCTCACTATGGTCTTGTCCATGGGCTGCAGGGGAATCTCTGGTCTGGAGCCTGGAGCACCCCCTCCCCCTCCTTCTTCACTGACCTTGGTGTCTGCAGAGTTGTTTCTCTCACATATTCTCACTCCTCTCTCTGGCTGCAATTGCTCTGGGTTTTCCCCCCCCCCCCCCCCCCCTTCTTAAATGTTATCACAGAGGCACTACCACCATCATGGACTGGCTCAGCCTTGGCCAACAGTGGGTCCGTCATAGCCAGTTGGAACTGGCTCTATCAGACATAGGAGCTGGAAGCTTCTGGCATCTTCTCACAGAAGCCACCCCTGTAGCCCCCCCCCACCAAAACCTTGCCACGCAAAGTCAATATGCTGTGATAAACTGAACCTATACAAATATGATGCTTATTAAAGACAAATAATAACGGTCTTGAAAACTACTTGGCTTTCAGCATTCTCTGCTCTACATTAAAACATTCTTTGCCATCTCACCAGAAACTAGCCACTCAGATGTATTTTACAACTACAAATTTTGTTTTGAAGTATCATCTTTTTGTAAAAGATTCATCATAAGATTTATTTACATTCTGGGGGGCAATCCAGGTAAACCTTATGTTAATACCCCCATGCCCCAAGAGACCTGTCTATGAGAACCAAAGCAGCAGCAGGTTACCCACAACCAAGTTCTACTAATCAGAAATCCAAGAAAATCATAGAAACAACCATAACAAACTTACACTGGTTAGGAAACAATATGCTAATGGAAAGAAAATACACAATTAATGAAGTAATTTTGTAGCTCCTTTCAAATAAAAACAGCACCAATTCAAATCTTCATCCACTAACACATTAGTATTAGTGCTGGTGTTACAAATTCAAGCTTAAAAACTATTCCCTCAGAGTTAAGAATTAAATTGTTCCAATTACACAGGCAGAGCAAATGAGGAGTTGTGATTGCTTTTTAATTTAAATAAGTGTTTTTATTTCACTGCTGTTTGGGGTTAAGGGTAGTCTGAAACTAAAAAAAAAACGAAACAAGACACAAAACAGTTAAATAGCTCTCTTTTGATTATTAGTCAAAAAATAATTAGAAGCTTCAAAATTCTTAAACTCTTCACTTACATTAGTAAAAAATAACAACAAAACTCCAACTTCACAAACAAGTGCAAGCACTCATTCATTAACAAGCTTGGAAGGATACTCATAAGCAAATAATTTGAATTCTACTTTCAGCCAGAATCACCATGAACTACCCTGAACTTCCAGACTGAAAAAAGCAAGTTATTTGCACCGAGTCCTACTCCACCAAAAATCAGTTTGAAGAAAGCAAGTGGAACTTGCACTACTAGATAGAGTAGAATTATTTTTTTTTTCAGTCTTCAACACACAACCACTGTTTACAGCTATCACCACGGTATCTGCATCCTGGACTAAGAACATGGTAAGCATTTTACATCGCATTTCTTCCTGCTCCAACAGTTATCTCCTTTCCCAAGCGAAAGCTGAGTATATTTGATGAGTAAGAGGACAGATGATGTTTTTTTAAAATCCCCCGCTAACTTAAGTGATGCATACTGTGCTTGAAATAAAGACCAAAAATGTTTCTTAAAAGGTACCTTGGGACTGAGCACAAGATTTCTCAGCCCCAGCAGTTGTTTGATATAAGCTAAACTGCACCTATATCACTGAGCATACTGAAGAGATCCAAACGCTGATGTGCCAATCTATCCCATGGGCAGTAGAAAGGCAGTTACCACAGGCTCAGATCCAAGCAACCCACTGTCTTGGTCAGAACTTCTTTGGATGAAGCCTCTCATGCCCAAGAATAAATCAAGTTCTGATGCATTATCTGCTGTGCAAGCCTCTGGTCACTGATGTTTAGCTCTGCAGTAATGCAAGTTGTATCTGTACTATCGCACAGAAAATACAAGATTCTCTTCCATGAGTAGCCTACAAAATTTTTTTTTTATGTGTCCAGGTATTTCTATCGTTCCACGTATTGTGCTGTGGGCCAACCAACTGGAAAGCAGCTTTGCAGAAAAGGACCTGGGGGTCTTCATGGACACCAAGTTCAATGGGAGCCCTTGGCAGCAAAGGCAGCTACTGGCATCCTGGGCTGCATTAGGAGGAGCATCACCAGCAGGTAAAGGGAGGTGATCTTCCCCCTCTGCTCAGCACTGCTGAGGCCACACCTGGAGTCCTGTGTCCAGTGCTGGGCTCCCCAGTACAAGAGACACATGGACATACAGGACAGAGTCCAAAAAAGGGCTATGAAGGTGATGAAGAGACTGGAGCATCTCACATAGAAAAGGCTGAGAGAGCTGAGACTGATTAGCCTGGAGAAGAGAAGACTCAGGGGAATCTCATCAATTTGTACAAGTATCTGAAGGGAGGGTGCAAAGAGGACAGAGCCAGGCTCTTTCCAGTGGTGCCCAGTAACATGACAAAGTGAAACACAGGAGGTTCCTCCTGAACATAAGGAAACACTTTTTTCCTGTTAGAGTGAAATCCTTACCAGTCTTCCAGGCTATGGCTTTAAACTAGACAGAAATCTCAGGAAGGAATCAGATAAAATAGTTGATTCCTAAAGAGTTTGCATGTTTTACCCTATCAGTTTGATAAGCATGCCCGTCAATATTCTTGAATCTTGACTGAGAGGTCAAAATCCCAGAAACAGAAATAGTTTTCTCCCTGGATACAGACAAACAACTCACCCACCTACAAAAAACACACCCCACAAACAACAAACACCACACACAACCAACCACACAAAACACCACCACTAAACAAAACCAAGGAGACAATGGTCTAAACTATATTGATAACTGTCCAAAAATTCTAAAGCTTAAATTCAGCTGCCAGAAAACACACAATCAGAAGTGGTTAATGCCTGCCAAAAGATTTGAAAAGCTCAAAAGAAAAGGGAAAGATTTATTTTTGTTTAAAAATCTCTTGTTAAAGCTCATTCTTCTTGGAGCAGTTATTTCTTGAAAGAAACCAATGAGGACCTGTTTGGGTTTTTTTAAAGACATTTTAGTGCCAACAAATACAAACATGCACCAAGTGATTAGCTGCGTAACTACTGTTGAGCTATACATTTGTCCACAGACTTAGGTATTAAGTACTCTACAAATCGGACTCCAACCATTTCTGGTTTCAGTAAAAATTAGGTTTAAATTCTGCAATCACTTATCAGCTTTCAGTAGGTTCCACATTAGCAGTATATGCCTCACAGCACGTGTAATTCATGTAAGCTCAACTTAAAGTCATCTTTAAATCATCTTTTAAATTATCTTGAATAATTGCAGAGTAATTTAAAAACAGTGTAAAGGACTTAGAAAGCAATTTAAAATTGGTTACAGCCACCTTTTTTTCCATTGTTCAATGAACACATTGCATCTTATCCTTTGTAAAAGCAGCCTATGCGCTCAACTCTGCTGTAACTCAGAACCACGCTATTTTTGTAAGCTTTTATGACTGGCAGAGAACAGAACAAGATTTAAAAAAATAAACATACTTCAATGAGTATAATAATTTATTCTAATCGGTGAATTTAATTATTTTCATTTTAAATATTCTGTATCAGTTAAAGCTCCAAACGAAGTGTTAAACACAAAAATGTTATTTTGTTTGAGATCATGTAACTCAGCTAGGATAATACCTCTTTTCTCCAGGAAGCCTCCCAAAGTGTTCAATAGCACACACTTTAAAAGAGGTAGCACATCATATTAGAAATACTCTTTAAATTAAAGAAAAAAGCAGTTTCTACGGTTGGTTTTAGACTGATAGATTCATGACAGTTTGTAAACCAAAGTAAAAAAAAATAATCTGTTGCCAATTTTGAAAGTTGTAATAAAACCTTTTGTTTTGCTCATCAAGACGAGTAAATTTACTCTCAGCAAATGAACAAGCTGAATTATACAACATTCCCTTGGTCCATTTGTGCAAGAGTTTACTTTCTATATGTCATTTAGCTTGAACGGTGCAACTGTGCTGCTTTCTCATTATCATGCTGTTGCACTCAAGTAGTTGTTCTTTGTGCCTGGAGAACTTGATTTAGTTTCTGCCAGCACAGCTCTCCCCTGACCCAGTCACATACATTAGCAGCAGCTACCCTTAAAAGCAGTACATGCACCTCTCCTTAAGAAAGTTCTCAGAGCATTGCTGCTGAGTTATAAGGTTAAAAAGCAGAGTAAACAAACAACTCAAGAGTTAAAGCAGTCACAGAGCTAGATCAAGGGTTTGCTGTAATGGTTTAGATACAAGAAAAAAAAAACAACGAGGAGATGAGCAGCATTCCTTTAAGGTTGGTGCTCTTGCTTGGTGGTTGAGGGAAAGGCCCTCATCCTCTTGGTGGATGAGGGAAAGGCTGTGCGCGTTGTTTACCTGCACTTTAGTAAAGTCTTTGACACGGTTTCCCACAGCGTTCTCCTGGAGAAACTGGCTGCCCATGGCTTGGAAGGGAGTACTCTACACTGGGTTAAAAATTGGCTGGAGGGCCAGGCCCAGAGAGTGGTGGTGAATGGAGTTAAATCCAGTTGGCGGCCAGTCATGAGCGGTGTTCCCCAGGGCTCCGTATTGGGGCCGGTTCTGTTTAATATCTTTATCAACGACCTGGATGAGGGGATCGAGTGCACTCTCAGTAAGTTTGCAGACAGCACCAAGTTGGGCAGGAGTGTTGATCTGCTTGAGGGCAGGAAGGCTCTACAGAGGGATCTGGACAGGCTGGATCAATGGGCCGAGGCCAATGATATGAGGTTCAACAAGGCCAAGTGTCAGGTCCTGAGCTTGGGTCACAACAACCCCATGCAACGCTACAGGCTTGGGGAAGAGTATCTGGAAAGCTGCCTGGCAGAAAAGGACCTGGGGGGCGTTGGTCGACTGCCAACTGAATATGAGCCAACATATGCCAACAGCATCCTGGCCTGTATCAGGAACAGTGTGGTGAGTAGGACTAGGGAAGTGATCGTCCCCCTGCACTCGGCACTGGTGAGGCCCCACCTCGAATACTGTGTCCAGTTTTGGGCCCCTCACTACAGGAAAGACATTGAGATTCTAGAGCAGGTCCAGAGAAAGGGCAACAAAGCTGGTGAGGGGTCTAGATAACAAGTCTTATGAAGAGCGGCTGAGGGAACTGGGGTTGCTTAGCCTGGAGAAAAGGAGGCTGAGGGGAGACCTTATTGCTCTCTACAACTACCTGAAAGGAGGCTGTAGAGAGGTGGGGGTTGGTCTCTTCTCCCAAGTAACAGGCAATATGATAAGAGGAAACAGCCTCAAGTTGCACCAGGGGAGGTTTAGACTGGATATTAGGAAGAATTTCTACACCAAAAGGGTTATTAAGCATTGGAACAGGCTACCCAGGGAAGTGGTGGAATCACCATCCCTGGAGATATTTCAAAGATGTGTAGACCTGGTGCTTAGCAGCATGGTTTAGTGATGGTTTTTGTCAGAGTTAGGTTGGTGGTTGGACTAGATGGTCTGAAAAGGTCTCTTCCGACCTAGTCAATTCTATGGTTATCTAAGTAATAACACATATGCAAAATAAGAAGCACTAGGGCTGTGGAAGGAGTATTACAAAAGCAAGCACATCAAAATTCTCATTTAAAAAGAGCATGGGTTGCTTATTTGAATTAGTATCTCCATAACACTCCCACATAATGCCAAATTCAGGAAAACCCAAGAGCTCCAAGACCTACAGCATTTATTTAATCTAGTTTAACCCCATTGACCCCTTATTCCTCACAATACAAATCACATCATTTGTGCAAGCGCTTCTTTTCCTCTATTTTAACAGAATTATTCTCTGTGCATTACAGCATTCTGAGCTAAAACAGGTGCAGTACTTGCACCCTGAATCTGCAACAGATTCAACTTGATGGAAGCCTATCAAATCACTTTATGCACTCTAAGGTAGAGAAAATCAGGAACAAAGTTGAGCCCAGGAAGAAGGGAGGGGTGAGGGGAAGGTGTTCTAAGGTTTGGTTTTATGGCTCATTATCCAACTCTGATTTGATTGGCAATAAATTAAATTAATTTCCCTGAGTCAAGTCTGTTTTGCCCGTGATGGTAATTGGTGAATGATCTCCCTGTCCTTATCCAGACCCACGAGCCTTTCGTTATATTTTCTCTCCCCTGTCCGGCTGAGGAGGGGGAAACAACAGAGCAGCTTGGTGCACACCTGGCACCCAGCCAAGGTCAACCCACCACAAACTGACAGGAACTCTCTGTCCTGAATTCAAACAGCACCAAAGCAGATAAAACCAAACACACAATTTTAATAGTAGTTATCTGAGCCCAGTATAACCTCTTCCTCATATCTTCAAAATTAAAATCCTGAGAGTTTTCTTAGACTTCTCTACTAGGTCAAACAACCTTGTATAACTGCACACCTACTGCAGCAACAGAAACTATGCAAAGGCACAGCTGGTGACACATACATCACTACAGAAATTTCCCTGTGGACAGTCTCCCAACAGTGACTGGAAAGTAATCAACAGGACTTTACCCCTTGGTGGAAAGCAGTCAGCTGTCTTTAGGGAAAGTGCAAGATAAAGGTCCAAAGAGAGGAAATTGCAGCAAGCAGCTTCTGGCCATGCACCCATAGGCAGCATTCTCACCTTTACCTGGTGTGATGGTATTTACATAATGCTTCTGGAGGTCTTTGGAAAGTATGGCAAGTGCAAGTCATGATTCCTGAACCAGTTCTGCAAAATTCTGAACTTGTGATCAAATCTGTGCGCAAAGAACTAGGTAAGTTGTTCCGTTTTTTGATGATAGACTGTTTTTCATTCAACCCCAGAGTTGTGATGAGAACATTCACTATGAGCTTTCTGTTCCATTAAGAATCATCAATCCCACCGAGTTTTAAGTTTGGCAGGTTTGAGGAGGCTTGCTCAACTGTAGGGTACAAAAATCCCAGGCTTTTAACCCTCTTAAATGCTTTTCCAATTAAAAAAATATGGGTTTTTACTGAAAAAAAAAAAATTTTCCTCAGATTAAAGACAAAACATACTCAGTTATGAAAGAAATGTGACTTAAAATACTTTTTCTAGACTAACCTGAATCTGTGCCTCAATCTTGGATTTGTGTAATTATAGTAATTGAAGTACATGCATCCATCCATAGCAGATGAAATAATTTAAGAATTCCATGAAGATAAAGGAAGCTTACAAGCACTGATCCTTTCCCTCTTCCCCCATTCAGGTCCTGTAAGCCTTAATCCTTCCTGGGATGGCACTTCTTACACTGAATATAGTTTATCCGAGCTTCAAAGTTGAACACTTTTGTTTTATTTGACTATTTAAAGAACCTCTTGCATTACTCATGGAGACTGTTCTTTTTCCTAGTTGTTAGCTCCATGTGAGCAACAGAACTACATATAGCTCAGTACACTGTTCTGAACAGACAGTTTCCCCCATTGTATGCCTTCAAAATAGCAAAGAGGAAGTAAGGGTAGAAGTGGAGGGGTTAAAAGGAAGACAGCCACAAAACCAAACTAATTGGTACCAAAACTGAAGGACTGATATACCTGACTGCTCTTCATTCACTAAGTGGACAAGAGTTTAAGTGGTACTTTAACAAACCTGGCTTGTGGAAGTCATGGTCAGCTCACAAAAGTATCACATTAAACACCTGTGATCAGCCTAAAACATGATTTGTCAGAAAGGAGCCATCTAATTTTAGAAGAGTCTTAGCAGTGCAGCAACGGAGCAGGAAAGATAACTGACTGAGTAACTTCACCTTCCTCAAATGAGGAAATGTTTCACTTAAAAGCCTGGATAAACATGAACAATAAACACCACCAGTCGAGGTTCAGAAGGAAACCAGACACTTCAACTGGGGTTGGAAGTCAAGCAGGCTCCTTTCCAGCAGGAGACAACCAAGAGAGGTACAGTATTAAGCTCTGTACTCGGTCAGTAGTCAAGGACTCGGTCTCACTCATGCATGCTTTAAAAGAGTCCGGCAGCCACAATCCTCTAGGCAGACCTGTAGGAAGACTCTAGGAAGTGAGCAACCCAGATCAATCCTTCCACATCAAAACAGGATACTGTTGAAAGCAAGCCTTGTTGATAAGCTTTAATCTCCCCCAGTGCAAGCAGTTCTTTGTGGTAAAGGGAAGCCATTTCTGCCCTGAAAAATAGACTCATTCACACTGTGAAGTGTGCAACAGGGCTTCCAATTCACTTCTTCCCTCCACCAGTTATGGGAAAACTTAGCGCTGTGTTAGTTCAGTCCATCTGGAATAGATCACACATCTACTTTATTCTAGTCCTGAAAAACAGATCAATTCAGTAAATATGCCTCACTTACCAGAGCAGCTGTCTGTCATTTAACTTCCACACTATGCAAGTTATACAAAAGCACCAACATTCTACTCAATCGCTGTTCTACTTGGGGAAGTAGTAATGACACTGGAACCCCACAAAGCTATTTTAGACTCTCAGTGAAGTCCATATCAAAAGTACTCAGTTTACAAGCAATAAGTTTTGGTTTTTCCCCCCCCCACATGCCAGCCCTACAAACTCAGTTTGAGATCTACAAGTCCCGCTCCATCATTTCCTTCTCATGCATTACAACCAGTAATGAAGACCATGCAAGCCAACTGAAGTTTCTGCTATACCATCATGACGCTGTAGCCTCCAGTGAGGCTGCTGAGATGCAACCAAAGTCCAAGAAACAAAGAGATTCCAGCTCATTCTTAGCTATGTTGGCTCAGCAGGCCTAACCAGACAAAAAGCTGTGAATGCTTACTTTAGCAACTGAAGTCAACAGCTATGAATGAAAATAAAACATAGAGCACATTATTTGGTCACCAAACAACTGTATAATAAGTGGAAAAATTGCCTCAAAAGTCTGTGTTATGCATAAGTATGCTGAAACTCAGTACTGTCTCAAAAGAGGCAAGATATGAACTTTGAAGGCAAAAAGCACCTTTTGCGACAGCTATGCAGATACAGAGAGAAGTGAACATGCACGATTGGAGTAGTTAGGTATTTCCTTCCCCTTTCCTGTACTCCTAAAGTAAACATTTGTCTGACTTCCTTTTAACCACTGGGGGAATGTGGTAGGAGGACTTGTCTCTTGGTCAAGGTGTTGTAACAAGGAAAAACACTATGGATGAAGAGATGTGGAAGATAGCTCGCTCATACAGGCCCAACACACATCACAGCTCAGGAAAGGCCCATCTAGAACAATCAGGCCACCTTTTGCCAATAGTGAACTCCCAAGCACAGCAGCCATCTCCTTTTCCCAGGCAGCATTCAGAGCTTCATGATCACTTTAAGCCAGTCTAAGCGTGACTGACAAAAATGAGTCCTGCACTTCTCAGTGTCCCCCTCTTGCAATCTACTCTCCCTTGAATCAACAGTAACATTTTTTTGGCCAATAAACCAGATAAGACTCACCTAGCAAGATTTGAATTCATAAGCAAGCCAGTTGTCTGGCTCACCACACAGCTCCACAAACCCTGGCACAAGGTGCAAGCTTGAGGAGAACTGCAACATCCCTTTGACAGCAGGCTGCATTTAAGCCAGCCTAAAGCAACCACATAACTTCAAGGTGAATGACACACAATGGTCTCCACAGTGGGTGAAGTTTGCAAATGACAATCATGAAAACACTTTCCAAAATACAAGTTTATAAGCACGGCAATGTGCATTTTCCATTCTAGGAGTTACACAATGAGGCACAGAGCAATGAATGAGTCACAGCACAGCAAATGAGTCAGTTATTTACCATATTCATGACTGGAGTATTTCACAATGGAAAACATTTGTTAGGTCTGTTTCATAGTCTGTCCTCAGAGGAATTCACCAAGTTACAAGAGGGAGAAAGTTTGCTGGAATGGGCTCCTGGAGAAGGACTACCACCCTCACAAGGAAGTGTTACAACCACACTGTGCTGCTGTATCAGCAGCTTTCCTCATGGCAGCAGGCTTGGTCTATGAGGAATATGCCTACTCCCTAGAAAAAGGGAGGGGGAAGAGTGATAACGCTGCTAAATTATAAGTTTGAACTTCTCTCAGAGTAAAGGTTTATGGCTTTTGTCATTTATAATCTTTGTCAGGCAAACTAAGGTTACCAGCCTTAGAAAGAAGATAGACATCAGGCTTGTATTTTAACTTTAAACCTGCGTTTACAAAGACCGTAGACTACTGGTCTCAGCCTTTGATCAGCACACTACCTTTATGACACAGGTTTTGTAGGCCAGCACAAGAGTCTCTGAATAGCTGACACACGCAGCTCAAGCTAACAGAGGTCCTTTTATCATAACACCAACTCCTAGTACCTGTATCACTGCACAAGCACACCCATGTCAGGGCTAACGAGCTGTAACCACCACACTAGACGCTGTCATTAGACACCTATAGCACATATCGCTAACAAACCTCACAACAGCCTCCTGCTCACAAATATACATTCCCTCAGGAAAACAAACTGAACAAAGGCCTGGCAGTGCTTTGCCCACAGAAGAGGAGCTGCTCAGTGTTGAGAGCAGGGTGTGATGGCACTGAGCTCTGCAGGGGATGAGCCTGTCAAAAGGTCCTTCCAACCTGTGCTGAACATGCTGCTGGCAACTTACACTACTTGTACCCAGCTACTGATGGAAGATTAAATCACAGGCTACCTCAGCAGCAGTCCCACCACCAGCCCACACTGCAAACGTACCCTTCCCACTGTACTTCAAATCAACATCAGATAGTAACAACTGCAATATAGGTGGATCTGCTTATTCCCCTCATACCACGCTCCCCTATCCCCAGGTTCAGAACATTCATTTCCTTTACCAAGGTCACATGCAATGCTATCCTTATCAAGCTACCTGGCCCAAAACACAGATACAGATAACACCCCACCTACCAATCAAGCTACATGTATGCTAGGCTACTACACAGACTTCTTTTTGCATAAGCTGCTGACTCACCCACCTCATTCACCCATGTAACTTCTGCCTGAGTTGCTTGTGGTATATCATAACACCACCTGCCCCACATCACCACTCTCATTCCCACTGCCAAATAACTGAGTACTCTGAAGCCCTTGCCTGGAATGCATTTCTGCCATTAAGCCTTTGCTGGTTCCAGTGCAGTGCATCTCACTGGGATGGCTCTCACCAAGGTCCCCAGGGGAAAGCTTTTCTGGATATGCTTCAGAATTTGTATTCCTTTACCTTTCAGTACTTCTATAAACTGATGATTCCTCTCCCAGAACTTTTGACCTTTACTGGCTTTTGCAGCTCTCCTTTTACTTCCTAAAAGAAAAAAAAAAAAAAAAAAAAAAAATCACAGCTCAATGTCTCATTGCAGTCACCCTCCTCTGCTTCCTCCTTTCAGTAGATGTTTCTCAACACTTCACCTCTAATTCTTAACTTCATTTTATTATTCAAGGAGGGAGGGGAAGATGGACCTCATAACAGGCAGGATTCACTGAAGTGCATGCTCATGATTAATTTCTCTTTCCATTTATCCAGTCTAACATTGCATTCCCCATCTTTATTCCCAGGTCAGCACAACGTATAGCCTGTAGTGATGGAGCCTCCACCATAACCCAACAGAAATGGCTTCTGCTTCTGATAAAGTACAGTCCAACAAACACCCTTCAATTAAACAGAAAGTCAGCACTTTCTGAAAAACAGTGTTTCCTTTGTGTGCCAGATACATCTTATTTATAAAATTTAAATTGGGATGTAAGGTTAAAAAAAAAAAAAAGAGAACAAGAGAACACCTACTTCACAACTTTAAACATATTTTACAATTTCAAAAGCTACAGGACATCTAAGCTACAGTTTGCCAACCTGCTTTACATTTTGAAAGCTTTGTTTCATTTTGTAGGAAAGAATCTATCAGCTTCTGTGCCTTCACTAATACCTGTTGAAAGTAGACCATATAGAGGCAGCAGTCATTCAGACTATATCCTCCTTAAATACACCTCTTCAGGGATTTACTGAGTTCTTTGACCTCTACCTCATCTGAGGCATCACCACTTGCCCACTTCTCTTACTAGCCTCTCATCTATAAAGGTCAACTCAGCATTTTACTACCTCTCTTCTTTTTAAGTACATCATCTTCAGTGAGCCAAACTCTTGTTTACTCCTAAATACTTCTTCACTCCTGCCACTAAAAAGCCACTTACATTTATCATCTACATAACTACCTAGACATTAAGCCTGTAAATTATTGCCAGGATACATGACAACGTAAAGTTAGTTTTACTGACAGTTTTCAGTCATCAAAGGGGTACGCTGTTTCTAAAAGTAGCACTTTAAGTTATTCTCAGCTTCCTTATCCCATCAGACTGCCAAGGCATCTGTTAAATCAAGTCCCATTCCTAGTCACTGCCTACCATTCATGCATTAGTAGCACATTTAGCTGAAGTCACCTCTATAAATTCATGCATTTAGATTTGACCAAGAAAGTTGCATGATGGCGCTCTCACATATCATAGCTTGCAATAACAAAGAGCTAAAAAACAGTTACACATTTTACGACATCCTCATCCCTCTGCTCTAGAAGAATCAAAATCAAAGTTTCATGCTTCTATGTAACATAGCTACACTAAATCTAGATACAGAATATAATGGACTGATATTTTATCCCCAAAACACTAACTGTAGTCATTTTGCAAGGTTTCAGTTTACAACTTAAATCAACAGAGGAACTAGGGCTCATTTTGCATATACAACAGCAGCAGTACAGCCAGTTGTCCCAGTTATCATTGGTCATAACACAGTATTTCAGAATAAAAGCATTCCACGTTTCCTTCCTTTAGCTTATATAATAAACAATTCATTTAGACTATTGGTTTTCCCCTGTTCTTGAACTTTAAAAAAAAAAATCAGCTCACTCAGCAGAATTATCTTGAAGATGCACAAGCCATGCTTAATGTGCTCACTGAAGCCAGATTTATAAATATGCAAATGAGTGTTTTACTAAGACTACTTTTTACCCTCCCAAAGCAGCATACTGTATTCCTCAAACATGAGGGGGGAAAAATAAGTGCTTCATTGAGGCAACTGCTGTGCAAGTAATCAATAGCTGTAAGATTCCTCACACAACTTTGCTGACTAGCTCATGTTTTCCAGAAGATTATCTGTAGACATTTTTGTTAAAATGATTGTGTTCAGAATTCGTTATCTGCCATCCTTTCATGGCCAAAACTGCAGGTAAGTGGCAAAAGTGACCAGCCCCCAAGCATATGAACTCCTGAAGACCATACTATCTGCATTTATTTATGCTTTCCATAAATGCACTATCAATACCATCATTAATCACTGAATATGGATTGGTGCTCTATGAACTTTAAGCCAGTCAAAATATCAAAGCTGAATGTAGAAATCAAGTATTAGTAAAGCTCACTAGTTGCTCTTGACAAGGGTAGGCTAGAAGCTGATTTGCTGGAGAGAGTTTGTGCTGCCACTATGCCTTGCACACATAGCTGAAACACTGGTATGCAGAGAGAACACAAGCCACTAGTATAAAATAAGAAAGAATCAAACTTTAAGCATAAGGAAGCAAACACGAGAAAACCAGTGCTGGTAAAAGCCTTTAACCCAAAACCTCACTTTTAACACAAGTTTAAAAATACAAAAATAATAAGAATACATGCAAACTTGATCCTCTACTGCATTACAGATTGTAATTTGGTCTCACGCTTTATAAAACAGTTCATCCAATTTTAAGCGTCTCAATGGTCAAATGTTCTTTATTTTATTAGTTAGCATAAATTAAGCATGGTAGTCAGCTGCACAATTCCTGCACGGTTCCTGCACCATATCTGCATTACTACCCAGCTGTCAGTAACCAGTTAGCAGTTAAACTTGGCACGCGTACAAAGTGTCTCACTTCCTACAAGTCATACAGCTATGCAACATTTGATTTTCACAGCCTTTAAAATGATTATTTGAATGTCAATAACTTTGTCCAAAAAACCCAAATAAAAAAAAATATATATATATAAACACGCCTACTTTTGTGAAATTTCTGCCTACTTAGCTTACTGACAAGTTTTACTGCATCCTTCCAATTAACATCAGGCCTTCTCAGCCATTGCCCATGCATTTCCAAAGAAAAAATTACAGATATTTCAAGACTGACAAATGTACTCACTTGCAACAAGGAATAGAGGGTTAAAGTAAAAAATAATAGATAAATAAAAAGATTAAACTCTCCTTCTTAAAGGATACAATGGTGCACATCATAATTATCTTAAAATATACTTTAAATGCAGTTAAAGATATCCCTCTTTCACACTTCATTTTTCATAAGGGTTTCATAAAGCATTGGTAAAAAGCCCACATTCGGAGACACTTCAGTCTATTTCTGATTTGACACAATTCATTAAAGTATTTTGTACAACTGCTCAGCTCCTACAGCAGGCCTTTTATCAGTTCTGACTTAACCACAAAGGAATTCTCTACACTTTAGTTACTATTAAAAGGCTACACTCCTCTGGTCTGTTTGCACATTTGCAGAATTAAGTCAGAAAAAGAAATATGTTTTAAGATAGCGACTTATATCACAAGTTTTCTAGATATCCTGGTCTCTGATAGTGGGGCCAAGGCAACAAAGACTGGATGCATATTGCTACCTCATCAGAGGATGGCACAGTAATGCATCGCAAGGGCATCACATAAATCATGATAATTGGCATGTAGCTGAAGGAGAATGCGAACAAGAATACAGTACCAGCCAACATGTCTAGTGATCCAGGTCATAGGAGGTTATGAAGCCATGTCAAGAGTTGCATGTATATCAAGCTGAGATAACTTTTATACACAGGTAGTTTTAGATAGTAAACCAAAAGGAAAAACTGTAAGTTCAAGAAGACAGATCTCACAGAACAACAAGTGCGGTTGTTGGACAGTACTCAAGTATTCACATGCTGTCAGGTTGACTGCATTCCAGGCAATCAGAATTCACATTAAATCTGTACCCTTGCTGCACATAAAGCTTTAAAATTTCAAATTAGTTCCTGTCACAGCACATTCATAAATTAGGATAGCTTTTGTCAGTTAAAATAGTATATTCCCTTTTTTCCTTATTTTTTTTAAACAATGCAGTAAGTTCTCCTACCTAATCCCCAAAGGAAACCAGCTAAAGAGAAAGTAAGTTAAAGGGTGTCAGCTGCATTCCTATACTAGCATAACTTTGCACTCATCTTTTGTTAACTACTACAAAACTTCAGGATTTGTCTTGTCATAACAACTAGATTACCTGGATAACAGGTGGCATTAAAACTGAACCCGTGCAGACATATCTTATAGCGTGCCACATACTATACTGTATCCTTCACCAGTAAAAACTGCTGTACATAATAATATACTACTACTCACTCTAAGTAGACTGGGTTTCTTTAAGATTTTTGTTGGTGGGTTTTGCTGTTTTTTGGTTTGGGGATGTTTTGTTTTGGGGTTGTTTTGTTTTTTATTTATTTATTAGAACTTTACCAGTCTTATGTAAGCATTCAATTTTAACAGGTTCATTTAAAAAAAAAGCAAATGATATGACAAAACACTACAACTAGCTACTGATTTTTTTTAAGGAAACCAATTTGTCCAAAGCTGACTGTTAAATTGTTTCAGCCTACCCTCACAAACAGATTTTGCTTTTAATTAATTGTTCATCTCAAAGTCAGAGTGCAGAGAGAGCGCACAGGTGCACAAGCATCAGTTGCTGTCATGACAACTAGCTCAAATTCAAGAATTGCTACACAACAAAACATCTGATCATATACAGAGATGGAATCGCTTTCCTGAACTGAAAGCAAACTTTGAAAATAAAAATTGATTTCTTGGGAGCAAGGTAAGCCTTAAAATTCAGGGGAAAATGAAACAAGAGAAACATGAAAACTGACCCAAAACAAACGATGAAAAATTCTGTTAGGTCAACCCAATATAAAACTTTCAGAGTAAAGAAGATTTGTCATTGTAAAAACTGTGATGGAAGCAATTTAGAATTCATTTTCTTCTTAAAAAAAAATAAAATAAGAGAGCAATAAAGACATTGTCCTATTACAGGTCAGAGACTTGCCAAGCTTGTAAAGAGGGCTTTAAACTAGAGTTGCTGTGGGAGGGGAACCTCAGTCCAGCCCACTCCTACCAATATGATGCCAATACCAGTACTAGATGCCCAAAATCTGGAGAAGGGTTGCAGGTCAGCAGGAAAGCACCTGGAGTGCAGCATAAAGGAAAACTAGCCACTCCAGCCAGGAAGCTAGCTTCATCAGGGGGCCAACTTAAATGCCTCTATGAAAATGCACGTAGCATGGGAGACAAACAAGAGGAGTTAGAGATGTGCGTGTACCTGCGCCTGCAAGGCTATGATCTAATTGGCATCACAGAGACATTGTGGGATGGCTCCTATGACTGGAGAGTTGGAATAGAAAGATAGGATACAGACTCTTCAGGAAGGACAGGCAGGGTAGACAAGGAGGGGGTGTTGCCCTCTATGTCGATGACCAGCTGGAGTGCTTGGAGCTCCACCTGGGGATGGATGAGGAGCCAACTGAGAGCTTATGGGTCAGGATTAAAGGGAATGCAGAGACAGGTGATGTTACAGTGGGGGTCTACTACAGGCCACCCATCCAGAAAGACAGAACAAATGAGGCCTTCTATAGACAGATAGGAGCACGTTCACAAGCCCTGGTCATCATGGGGGGCTTCAACCACCCCAACATCTGTTGGAGGGACAACACAACAGAGCACAAGAAATGCAGGAAGTTCCTGGAATGCGTTGACAATGACTTCCTTCTCCAAGTGATAGAGGAGCCAACAAGGAGAGGTGCCATGCTGGACCTTGTTCTCACCAACAAGGAGGGGCTGGTGGGGAATGTGAAGCTCAAGGGCAGCCTTGGTTGTAGTGAATATGAGATGGTGGAGTTCAAGATCCTTAGGGCAGCAAGGAGGGAGCACAGTAAGCTTGCTACCCTGCACTTCAGGAAAGGAGACTTTGGCCTCTTCAGGGATCTGCTTGGTGGAGTACCATGGGATAAAGCCATGAGGGAAGCTGAGAGGGAAGAGGGGCCCAAGAAAGCTGGCTAATATTCAAGGACCACCTCCTGCAAGCTCAGGAGCAATGCATCACAACAAAGAGGAAGTCAGGCAAAAACGCCAGGAGGCCTGCATGGATGAACAAGGAGCTCCTGGACAATCTCAAACAGAAAAAGGAAGCCTACAGAGGGTGGAAGCAAGGACAGGTAGCCTGGGAGGAACACAGAGAAATTGTCCAAGTGGCCAGGGACCAGGTTAGTCAAGCTAAAGCACAGATAGAGTTAAATCTGTCCAGGGACATCAAGGGCGACAAGAAAGCCTTCTATAGGTATATCAGTGACAAAAGGAAGACTAGGGAAAATGTGGTCCCACTCAGGAAGGAAACAGGAGACTTGGTCACCCAGGACATGGACAAGGCTGAGGTACTCAACGACTCTTTTGCCTCTGTCTTCGCAGGTAAGGGCTCTAGCCACACCGCCCAAGTCACAGAAGGTCACAGAAGGCAAAGGCAGGGGCTGTGAGAATTAAGAACCACACACTGTAGGTGAAGATCAAGTATGAGACCATCTAAGGAACCTGAAAGTACACAAGTCCATGGGACCTGATAAGATTCTCATCCGCAGGTCCTGAGGGAACAGGTGGATGAAGTTGCCAAGCCGCTATCCATCATATTTGAGAAGTTGTGGCAGTCTGGTGAAGTTCCCGCTGACTGGAAAAGGGGTAACATAACCCCCGTTTTCAAAAAGGGAAAAAAGGAAGACCCAGGGAACTACAGGCCGGTCAGTCTCACCTCTGTGCCTGGCAAGATCATGGAGCAGATCCTCCTGGAAACTCTGCTAAGGCACATGGAAAATAAGGTGACTGGTGACAGCCAACATGGCTTCACCAAAGGCAAATTGTGCCTGACAAATTTGGTGGCCTTCTACAATGGCATTATAGTGTTGGTGGATAAGGGGAGAGCAACAGACATCATCTACCTGGACTTGTGCAAAGCATTTGACACTGTCCTGCGTGACATCCTTGTCTCTAAAGTGGAGACACATGGATTTGATGGATGGATGGACCACTCAGTGGATAAGGAACTGGTTGGATGGCCACACTCAAAGAGTTGCAGTCAACAGCTCGATGCCCAAGTGGAAACCAGTGATGTGGTGTTCCTCAGGGGTCAGTACCGGGACCAGTACTATTTAACATCTTTGTTTGTGGCATGGATGTTGGGATTGAGCGTACCATCAGTAAGTTTGCTGACCACACCAGGCTGTGTGGTGTGGTCAACACGCTGGAGGGAAGGGATGCCATCCAGAGGGACCTGGACAGGCTTGAGAGGTGGGCCCATGCAAACCTCATGAAGAGTGTTCAATAGGAAGCTGGATGGGGCTTTGAGCAACCTGGTCTAGTGTGAGGTGTACCTGCCCATGGCAGGGGGGTTAGAACTAGATGCTCTTTAAGGTCCCTTCCAACCTAAACCATTCTATGATTTATCCTACTATTCATAATTAAAAAATAAGTATAAAAGATAGTATAAAGGGTTTTTCTTCCACCTCTTGGAATCACTTTAAAATGCTTACTTTCTCTTGAGTTCCAGATTAGATATTTTTAGAGAAAGACTGAAAAAAGGCAGGAGCTGATTTACAAAGTTCTCCCCCTTTAGTAATCTGGTCTTGAAATAAAGCTTTTTTCCTCCCGCCCTTTTTTTTTTTTTAGGGTTTCCAAATAAATTATTCAAGGTCAAGGATAGTACATCAGAACACACATGGATACACACTGAAAATAGCTTGTGCATTCACAAATTAATGCATTGCATTCCAAATCTAACAAGGAAACTGGAATGCATTCAGACTTCTCCATTTCATGAAGAAATATTTAAAAGTTAGTTTACTTGTTTCTGTTCTGGAACTTGGAAATATTGGTAGTTATTTCTTGAAACTGTAATCACTGAAGATATTTTCACAAGACTCTAGTAGTCTTGGAACCAAGTAAAAAAGAGTCCTGCAAGAAGTCAGACATCATTTGTTTACTCCCCTACCACAACACTGTATTAACAAATTCTGGATTACGTGTTCTAGTCATACCAAATCCCAACATCAGTTTGACTGCAGAAGAAATCACGCTTGTTTCTTCAGCATATCAGCAGATAAACTTTTTGTCCTCCTGAAACAGGCAGAGTCTAACACAACCTTCTCACCTCAGAAAAAGGTCACTACACATACCAGGACTATTTGGTATCACAGGACACCAAGATGTTAATGCAAAACACAGTGCTTGTATCTGCACAAGTGACAGACTTAGTTTTGTCAGATAATTTAATATTATTTGCATTAAATAAAATTTTTTACTAAGTTTTACTAAATCCTATAGGTTTCATCAAAAATCATGTCTGCTAAAAGGTACATTTCAATTCACAACACAAAAACATTTGTGCCAGCTTTGCTAATAAAATACCTGGTTTTGTTTTAATCAACAGAAATGTGTTTCACATTATACTGTTGGCACTCAAACAATCAAGCCTTGAAAGAAGAGAAATTACATTTGTTTTACTTGCTCTACAATTTCACATTATTTTGAACAAAGATGGCTAGAGAGAAAAATTAATAACTAGAATCATCATCCATTAAAAGGATCTGAAATTTGCCAGTTACAATACATATAGGAATCATGTTCCACCGGAACTACACATAACAGTTATCAACATGGTCTTGTAAAAGCTTTTTCTTCCTGGTGAGAAAATAGCTTCTCCTGGTTTTGAGAGCAATCTCCAACTTTTAGCTCATATTTCCCCCCCCCCCCAAAAGAGAGGGAGAATAATTAGCTGTAACAATAGATGATAAAAGTACCTCTGAGTCAGAAGATAAATATTTCTCATTAAAATAAAATTGAGGAAAAAAATCAAGTCTTTAACTTCATTTAAAAAACAAGTAAGGAAACATTTAGGGAGCTCCAACCATAATTTTACACTTGAGAAATTTTACTTTGTTTTTCTTTAAAAAGTATTACATTTCACTGAGGGGCTTCAGATAAACAAGTCTGCAGCTCCACACTGATGATGCTGTTCGACTGAACCCTCTTTCACAGACAAGGCAGTTTTCTAGCTCACAATATTAACATTAAAATCTAGAGCTGTGCCAAGTCCCGGTCAATTAATTCTTTACATTATTTTCCTTTCCTAGGAGTTTCTTCCCTCCAACTCGCTCCCTTGCCATTCATACCCAAGGGGCATGACTACAGTGATTACAAAGCCTTATGCTATCATGAAAAGAATTGTAACACCTTAAAAGAAGGCCTGTATGAGCAAGCAGGGTCTATGCAGCAAAGACAAGCTGACCTCAAATTACAGACAGACAAGAATACTCTAGGAGTACTTATAAGACATATAAAAAACCCAACACTTCAAGTACTTCTAATGTGGATGCAGCTACAACAGCAAAGCTGAGCTTTATAGCAGTACAGCAAAGGCAGTCTCCATCTTTCCCCAAGCAAGAGGAGTCATACTAGCAGAGGCACAGGGTCTGGGTTTTTTTTTTTTCTTCTCCTAGAATAGCTGCATTAAGGGCTCTTGCCAGGTCAACTGTGCTATTGAGGGATCACACCTCTTCCTGACCTTAACAGCCACAGCTGTGACAACAATAAAGTACTGTATACTAACAGGGCTAACCTCCAAAACCAAATATACATTTCACCATCTAAAACTGTCTGCTCACTCCTGGCATATTCACCAATTTGGCCAAGTGAAACACAGTCAATTTCTAATTTTCCTTCCAGATTGTTGTATTTACTCACAAAGTGCTTTCATGTTTAGACTGTAACTTTTACTAAAAATACTTGGTTTGAAATAAATCAAAAACATGTATAGTAGAAAAGCTCTGTTTTATATAGTTGAAAAAGTTTGCTTTAGGAGCCTGCATTCCCTTTTTTTTTTTAAATGAACTACAAAAGAAAACTATGTCCAATTGAAACAGAAAAGCCATAAAAACATCAATAAGTTACATGCAAATGGAATTTTGAATCCAACTTCTTTGGAGAAATTTAATTAAATTCAAAATTAAGTGATGCTAATTATTATGCTAGGACAACATAATTCAACTTCAAAATAGGCTAGCAGACAACTTTACTGATTGAATATTATTTGCACATATCACTGATGTGTTATCTTCCTTTTATTTAGGTGGGGTTTTTTCCATTACACATATGAGATGAAGTTGGGTGGGCATGAAGCAGGATCACATGAAGTTTTTTAGCAGAGCATAGACACAAGTTTTTGAAGTTTCTTTCACTTGAAATGAGTTGCCATGATAAAGTTGTCTGAATGTTTATTCAGGGCTAGACTGGGAAAAAAAACACCAACATAAAATTCAGAAGCAAATTGTTCCATTTAACCACCACTGAACTGAAATTTATGTGTCTCCCTCAGAAATCAAATCCTACATTCCCTGTTTATAGTAATACTTCACATTACAAGTAAGGCTGTTAGAACTGACATGTAATAAAGTGTACTTTGTACAATAACTGCACTTTTCCATAGTAAAATAGTAAACTTTTACAGAGTTTCCATTACTCATACTGCAAAGAACATAAGTTTACATTTACGTGGACACTAAACATGCACTTACACAAACTCAACATTAAGTTTTCCTCAGTGCTACATATTCAACGGAACCAATTCTGTTCTCTACCTAATATAACTCACTCCAGTTAAATTTGCTTTCAGTTGCACCTTTCTGCTTCACAAGGAGTATCCCACCAGCAAGAGCCTTTACCAGCCCTAATGACACAGCTACCTATCCAAATTACACAGGAACTTTCCTACACCAAGACCCAGCCTACCCAAGTGCTCCACGACTCCCTTGCTAGGCCTGTCAGAATAAAATAGAATAGAATAGTTCCGTTGGAAGGGACCTACAATGATCAGCAGGGCTGACCACAAGTTAAAGCATGTTATTAAGGGCATTGACCACCTCTCTAGGAAGCCCCTTCTAGTGTTTGACCAACCTCTCAGTAAAGAAATGCTTCCTAATGTCCAGTCTAAACCTCCCCTGGCACAGCTTTGAACCATTCCCATGCATCCTGTCACTGGATACCAGGCAGAAGAGATCGGCACCTCCCTCTCCACTTCCCCTCCTCAGGAAGCTGTAGAGAGCAATGAGGTTGCCCCTCAGCCTCCTTTTCTCCAAACTAGACAAACCCAGAGTCCTTAGCCCCTTCTCATAGGGCATGCTTTCCAGCCCTTTCACCAGCTTTGTTGCCCTCCTCTGGACGCATTCAAGGACCTTCACATCCTTCTTAAATTGTGGGGCCCAGAACTGCACACACCACTCAAGGTGGGGCTACACCAATGCTAAATACAGGAGGAACAATGCCCCATGCCTGTCAGTGTTTAAGGAGCATTTGGACAATGCCTTTAATAACAATACAATTGATGTGTTTCATATGATCAGCTTCCACTACTATTTTTACGCAGTTTCCACAGGAGGCTAACATAAGGTTGAAAAAAAAAAAAAAAACTAACCAAACCCAACCAAATATATTTTCAGCAGTAGGTATAGCATTTGTTTGGAACGCAGTTAAGGGGTCCAGAGGCAGCAGCCAACACTTCAGTTGTATTTATGCATATTTTCTTTCTTCACATTGACTCTTGCCAACATTACTACCCTTTTAAAGCTATGCAAAGAGTTACTTTTTTTTTTTTCCTTTCACAACTACTCATTGAGGCCTATTCCACTGCTGAAAGCAAGCAAAACCAAGCCCACGCTGGGCATCCTAGAAAAGATTGCATCTTTTATTTATCACCCCTTGGCTTTATTTTCACAGTGAATTCCTAGCTTAAACATAATCAGCCAAGAAACCCTCCCTATGTGCACTCCTGTCATTCTTCATTGCTTGTAAATAGAATCAAGTCCAAGCAAAAGGGGGGGGGAGAAGTCTCAGCATTGTCAGCTAAAATAAGAGAGCCCTACTTCTGGTTTTGCCAGTCCTGAGGAACCACAGAAGCTCCTCAGACCTCTGGAAAGCCAAAAGATTAAATTTAAAGCCTTTCAAAAGAAACATTTAAAACCCTTTTCTTTTTTAAAAAAAAAAAAAACTCTTAAAAAGTTAAAAAAATAACAAATGTCTGAAGCTGAACTCCACCCATGCAGAAGGGAAGGGCGCTTAGCCCAGGAACAGCAACAGAGCTTCCCTTCAAAAAGCAGAAGGCACACTTGCAGACTGCCCACGAAATGAAATCCGCTGCCGACAAGGCCGAGGGGGAGCGCAGTACCCTCCGACCCCGAGCCGGGGCCGCCGCTACAGCTCGGCGCAGCTCAGCCCCACACGGCGTTGCGAACAAAAGGCGAGCCGCAGCCACAGCTGAGCCACCACCAGGGAACGACCCGACCCGACCCGACACAGGGGGACCAGCCCGCGGAGCCACCGTCCCGCCCTGCCCCCCAAACGTCAAGTCAGCGGTGAGAAGCAATAGAGTCTCTTTTGTCTAGCTTCCCCTTTCGGGGGGGGGGGGGGGGGGGGGGGGGAGGGGGGCAGGGACAGAAAACTGAAAAGAACACAGATAAACATGAAAATGAGAACAAAGTGCCCAGTCGCCGCCGCCTCCGCAAAGCGATGCCGCACGGCGATGCGCCCAGCACACCCGGGCCGCACAAAGCGCAAGCGCACACCCCACCCCCACGAAGTTTCCCGGGGAAGCTAGAAGCCCCCTTCCTGCAGGGCCGCCACCACTCCGACGGAGGGTTGCTTGCGGGCGGGGGGAGGAGCCCCCCAGGCAGCCCCCCCATCAGAACAGAGTTAACCAGGGGTGTCAGCCCGCTGCGGGTGAAGAGCGGCCGCAGGGGGAAGTATTATTCCAGGAGCTTTCCTCCTCATCTCGCCGTTGTCACGCAGGAGCTCAACGCAAAGTAACGCGTGGACCCCTCCGCGCCCGAGCTGCGCCAGCTCCCCGCCATCGCCCCGAACTGGGGGCTTTCCCCGACGCACCTCCCACCCCACCTCCGGCGGCGGCAGGGCTTGGGCAGATTGCGCCCCCACCCTCTGACTCGTCACCGTCGCTACCCTAGAAACGCCTTTGTTTGCGGCTTCCTCCCCCCCGCTCCTGGGGTCTCGCACCCTTTTATTTCTTTATTTTGGACCGCGGCGCATCCCGCCCTCTTCCCCCGCCGGGGCTGCCTTCTGCTGATTCACTTCCACCGGCGTTTCGGGAAGGGGGGGGGGGCGAGCGGCAGAGGCACCTCCTCGCTATTGTGTCTCGGAGTATGGCGATGGACCTGGATTACCGAGGGTGGACGCTGGGAGGGAGCAGAGCCAAACGGGATTACAGACAGGGAGAGGGCACGACGCATTGGGAGTATTAAAAGGGACAGGCGGGGGCAACGTGCCCGGCCCGCCTGTAGGGGACCGGGCAGGCCGCTGGCGGCAGGGGCCGTGGATGTGTTACACAGCGGGGCAAAGGAGTTATTCCGTATTCTGAGTGCGAGGAGGAGGAGGAGACTGGAGGAGGAAGCTACCCGATCCGAATTACGGTCTGGGATTAAAGGGTTCGTGCAGGCCGAGCTGCGGGGGGGGGGGGGCAGCTCCCTGGCCGCACTGCCGGCCCCCCGATGGGCTGCCGGGGCGCGCCAAGGAGGCGGGGTGACTCCGGTCGCCGGGGCCGCGCAGGGAGACGGCTCCCCGGATGGCAAGCGGGTGTAACGCAGAGGAAGACCTACGGCTGAGGAGGCCGGCGGCGCCGGGCCTGGGTGGCCGCGGCCCGGCTAGTGACTCACCGACTTGCAGGACGTTATCGACACAGCCACCGTCTAGCAGAGCTATGCCCCTGCGGAAGGGTAAGCGGTTCTCGGCGGCGGCGTCTGCGCCCCCACCGGGCGCGGTGCCGGCGGTGGCTACCCCAGGGGCGGCGGCAGGGTCCTCGGTGCTGCTGTTGAAGGAGGAGTACATGCAGATCTCCTTCTCGCTGCGGGGGAAGGACCAATAGACGATCCTGCGCTGCACCGGCTCCGGGATCCGCTCGAACCGCTCCTCCACCCGCTGGAAGGGCCACTTCTCCGCCACCTTGCGAGCCGCGATGTCCAGCAGAGACTCGGGGCTCTGAGTCTTGCCGAGCGGCAGCAACCCCAGGGCGGCGGCAGCAGCAGCAGCTGCAGCAGCAGCTGATGATGATGAGGAGGAAGAGGATGATCCAGATACGGCGTAGAGCACCCCGCTGCCGAGTCCAGTGCCGCCCACCTGCTGGCCCAGCCTGCACCCCGAACCATACCCGGGTCTGCAGCAGAGACGCTTGGTAGGAGGAGGGAGCTGACCACGCTCCGCCATGATCGCGCTGCTTCTAAGCAAATAGCGGAAGTGGCTGTACCCTATAAACAGCACCAGGAAGGCAGCGAGCAACCGTGAGCCACACCCCGGTCACGCCTTCTCTTCCCTTACATGGCCGTGGGGGGTGGAGCCTTATGTAAATGAGCGCCACAAACATAAATAGAACAGCCTGAGGAAAACTCTTTCTGCGCGCGGGGACACTATGCCCATGTGTCGCCTTTTTCTTCCTTTTCCCCCCGTTGACGTCACGCGCTCAAGCCCGAGAGCGCCTCGCGCGACTGGTGGGAAAAGGGGACGTGGGCTGGCGGCGCCCCTCTCTGACACCATGTAAGGAATGGAGTGCGGGGGCAGAGCCGCCGCGGCCTCAACCCGGTCACTTCTGCTAGGAAAGCCGGCGGGGCGGGTGAGGAGAACCGCGCCCCGCAGCCGAAAAATACGGTAACGGCTGAGGCAGTCACCCTCGCCTGCGGAAAGGCGGGGGCTGGACCGCCTCCAGTACCTCGCCTTAGGGAAGCAGAGCGGCGTTGAGAGCCGCTAGGAGGCGGCAGAGGAGCCTCAGAGGGCAGGTAGGAGGTGCCCACGGGCGGCCCCACATGGGGTGAGGTAGCCTGGCCTGGGCTCCTGCCTCAGAGGCGGGCTGAAATGGGGGAAGCCGGGGTGTTGTTGTCGGGGTGCTGCTCTTCTCGGAGCCACTCGGTATGTGCTGGCTCGTTGGTCGCGTGCGCGTCGTGGTTGCGTTTGCGCGTGGGCTGGTCCCTGGAAGCGCTGATTGCAGCTCGGTGCGAGTTCTATGTGGCTGGTTCGCTTTGCAGATAGTCCGGCTTGGAACCGCTCTGGTAGCCCAAGGTGAAGGGCTCCGTGCTACGACCCGCGGTGAGTAAATTGAACGCAATTAACGTGTTGTGTTTGCCTTGGTGTCGAAAAGGTCTGTAAAAAGGCTGGTGTCAGCCATCTGTCCCGGTTAATTTTTAGCAGGTGGTGTGGTGCGTAATGCTCGCAGTTACTGCAGAGCGTAAAGTGAGAATGATTCTTCTTATTTTTCTGTGTTCATTAAAAACCATACCGTTCGGGATCATACCGACTCCTCAAATTAAATGGCATTCCTAGAAAAAAAAAAAAAAGAAAAAGAGAAAATGCTGATGACCCATAGTGGCAGGCTGAGGATATGAGACTCCTGCATAGCACCGGTTAAATACCAAATGCTACCTCTGCTTGTAGCAGGGAATTCTGTCCCTAATTATGACCACACCGCTAATGTAAAATATTATGAAACATAATATATCATAAGGATCAGAGCTAGCAAATAAAGCTGATACCATCTTTCTTATGGAGAGAGACTTTGATGTATCATTTTAGAACAATCAATATTTTAATTAATTAAATAATTTGGAACTTTAGCTTGAAAATGGAATTTTTGGTGACTTACAGTTGAAAACACTTATTCATCCCGTTTGGATTTAACAATGAACAGCACTTGCTAGCATATGATGCAGACGCTGTAATTTGAGTGCCTAGTTGCTTCATTCACATAGGCTAGTTTACCCAGCTAGACTACATTTTCCATGATGCAGCTGGGAGGTGCGAAGTTGGGAGATGGCTCCATTAGGGAATGCAGCAGTCAGGTCTATCAGGCGTAAGATCTAAGAAGTATGAATAACATCAAATTGACTTGAAACTTAACATCTACTTTTGTTTCCACCAAAACCCGAGACTACAGCAATAGTTTATTTTCAAAACAGGTGATTGAAGAGCTTTGCAGAAACTGGGAAATTCAATGAACTGTATCAGACTTTCTGACTTGGATTTTTAAAGAAAGAACAGCAGAAAACCTGAAGATGGTTTAGAATATGCAAATATTGCCTTTTTTATATGCTAGTAAGCTCTTGGACAGTAGCGTTGATTTGTAATTTCCCAGGTACTGATTTTTTTTATGTCTGTGTATAGAACTTTTTTTTTGCTTTTTCTGCTGTCAGTTGCTTATACAAAGAAAATGGCTAATGGTTTTTAACCAAGGAGTTTAAACTGCAGACTACAGACAGGGACTAAACTGTGTTCTGCAGAGTTTATTTTCTGTATATACTACAAGGAGTTTTTCCTTTGGGATCATGAAAGCTGCCTCCTGGATAGGAAATGAGTATAAACTGATGCTTGTGCTTCTGGGTATAGACTGCACAAAACAGTTACTCTTGAGGTGCCAGTTTCATAAATTCACAGATACCTTGCTGGGATATTAATTGGCATCTTCATAATTTTAGGCATATGTTTTACAAGACATCTACTGGATTTATATACTTAACTCCAACTAAATTTTTGAGGTATTTGAGAGCCTGAATGGTACAGGCAAGAGATGAGGATGTAGTACTTTCTTTTACTATTAATATGGTATTGATTTCAGTATTTCTGAGAGCAAAGAAATGGAATATGTAGAAGGTAAAAAAATGAAGAACTCCATGATTACATGTGTATGGGAGCGGAGGAAAATTATATTTAATTTTCACCCCATCACTTACTCTTTGTTAATAATTGTTCACATCTTGAAGCAATTTTTCTTCTATGTTCTTCTAGCTCTGTTTCTGTTTTAAACAAGTGTCTAGCAAGTCAGTAAAAATGCTCTTCAAAATTGAGTAATGGCTGTTCTTTACCAGGTCTTAGCCACCTGCTGCAATAAAAATAACGCAGTAATGACACTGGAAGAATTCTTCCTGTCATAGTAAAGAAGTTTTACAGTAAAAAATGGTAAATAAGAAGAGTGAGAGAGATGCCAATGAAAAATAGAACTTCCATAATAAGCATAAGTAGCCCATGTGTCAGTTATCTCAACTTAGTCATTCTTCTGTCATTTCAGATCTGGACAGAAATTATCAAATTCACTCAACAAATCCCAGAGAAAAGCAGGTGGAAAAGCCCATAGATCCATCTTTTTCATCCATCTACTATTCAGCAGGAATAGCTACTTCCCATTAAGTCTATGAATATATAGCACAGGATGCTGTTGAAGCTTTTTTCATTTTTGGGCTAGGGAGTACATGAAGAGGTAATGGCATCTTTGCTCTTGAAATTCTGCCATAAGCACCAGGTATGCTTCTCCTTGGGCTCCCTCTGCATTGGTGTAGCTCCATAATGACTTGCGAATTATAATCTGAGTCTGAAGTTCCTTTGTCCCACTAGTATTGCCCCTTGAGTTCCTTTAACTTTCTGAAAGCAAGTGGGAAGATCTGTTAATTCCAGGGAAGAAATTAAAATGTGTTAAACCTGTACTTGAACTGTATTTAAATTTATAGTTAGTTTTTTCTTTCAATGGATGTTGTTCTTGTGGAAAGACCTCGCTGAGCTGAGCATTCATTTCCTCTTTTTCTGCCTCACAGTTTTGGGAGGTCTGTATTACAGAGCTACAACAGAGAGGAAGGAATGACTGCAAAACAGCAACCTTGACTTGGTTAACTTCCTACATGTAATCAAAGGCTATTTTATGAGCTACTTGGAAAAATACCCTTGGCCACCACTCAGTGAAATTCATTATTAATGAAGTTTCAAGGCATTAGGCCACTTACAGTCATTTTTGCTCATTCCAGTAATACATATAGAGCTTGAGCATTCTACCAGTTATGGTAATTTAAAAAAAAAAAAGATCACATACAGCTGCACAGTCATGTTTGTATGAAGCAAACAATGGTCTAAATGTATAAAAATGGATTGCAGACAATCTAATGCTGGCCAACACAAGTCACCCCGGTGGTTAAAACTTATCTGGAAATATGACAATAAGAACAACAATCATTAAGAGGAGACATGGTATTTAAACTGAACAAGAGTCCAGATTCACGCGCTGCATAAAATGTTTCTAAATGCTGGGAGGGTAGGGGATCAGAGATAAAGAGGAAGAAACTCGGGAAGGGAGACTAGAGGGCTCTCAGAGCTAGAGCTTTAAGAAAAAACAAGAAAAATTACTCAAGGTGAGGGCATGAAAATAATCAAATACAAAATGACTGATGGGCCTACTGAAACAGCTGAATTTAAAATGCTAAAACAAGTCCTTTTTAACCTGTTTCTTTAAGCTTTTTTTAGATAACAGCACTTCATTTCTTCTAAGAAAGCTATAGGTTTTATGTATTCTAAATGTATGCTATCATTTATGATTTGAAAGCTTGAAAAACAGTGCTGTAGGGTAAAGGTAGTGAATATCACTACATTTTGCAGTGTAGTGACCAGAAATTCAAATACAAGAAAAATTGATAATAATGATGAGTGTCGATGAAGTTACCATCTTAAGATTGGACAATAAAGAAAATAGTGTGCTCGATCAATATCTTGGGTTTTACACTGTTATCTTAAATAGTTCATTATGTTCAGAAACTATTTTTAATTCAAGGAGTTAAAAATAGAATGTTTGCCTTTTAAATCAAATACTCTAGAATGAATATTGCCATCTCTTTAGAGTCTCTCTATTAAAGTGAAAATAAACCAGCAGCACTGAATGAGCCCTTTCAAAGTGCAGCTTTTTATTCTAATTACATTCCATGACGATTCCAAAACTGGAGTCAGAGGCTATGTCATGGTTTGGGCTGGGGCTGGCCACTAAAATGAATGACAGATGCTCTCTAACTTCTCTCCCAAGTGAGAGAAGGAGGAGAGTGAGACTTATGAGTTGAAAAGAAACTAAACTACTTTAATGAAATATTAATGATAAAAAGAAAATAATGAAATATATACCATATATACAAAACCAGTATCAAGTTCCCAGGATGATGATCACGTCACCAGCAGACACTGGCAAAGTCCCAGACTGGACTCGGCGACGAACAGGAGCTGAATCCAGGAACTGGATTCAGGAACACACAGATCAGGATTAAAGACAGATGAACAGAGTCCTCCTTGGACACCAGACATTGAAGAAAGAAGCTGACCCCTGTGAGAAACGTTCCTTATCCAATAACAATGGCTCAGGCAGTGAACGACACGAAGCACATTTTATTTGAACATTCTTGCAAGAACAGGTGACCTAGTAAGTAGGCACACTTTTGGTTCTTGAAACACACCTTTTTATTTCCTAATCCCTGACCGAATTTTCCCTCCCCTGTTTCCCATTGGTTAGGTACTCCAGGGTTCACAGTCTGTCCGAGGTGCCTAAAATCCTTCCCGGATATCTTGCCTCTATTTACTTCTCCTTATGCTACACCTGAAGGGATTATCTGACTAGTTTATTTCTTTCCTTTTTGGTAAAAAAATTGCTCAATGTCATTAGCCCTGGTTAAATGTTTGACTACCCTTCTAGACACTAATCTGGTGCCCGGGTAAAGGACATCATAGGTAAACTCCCCACCCTTGTGAGCCCTTCAGATTATTACCCACTTCTGGTCTTTCAGGTGGGAAGTGATGAGGTAGCAATGAGAGGCTCACAATCATTTAAAAGAGATTTCAGGGCCTTAGGGCAACTGGTAAAGGGATCAGGAGCTCAGGTTGTGTTTTCCTCCATCCCTCTGACATCAACGATGGATGAGGGAATATATAGGAGGAGTCAACAGGTCAATTCATGGCTCCGGGATTGGTGTTGTAGACAGGGCTTTGGGTTTTACGATCACAGCTTGGTATATGAGGCACCAGAGCTGCGAGCAGCTAATGGGATGCACTTATCCCAGAGGGGGAAAAGGATTCTGGGGCAGGAGTTGGCAGGGCTCATTGACAGGGCTTTAAACTAGATTTGAAGGGGGAAGGGGTCAATAATTTCATGCTTGTCTGTGACAAACAGTGGGGCAGCACATCAGGGGCAGAGGGATGGAGTCCTAGTAAGGGCTCTGAACTTGTTGCCCTAAGGCAAGCCGAAGACAATGCACCGGGACACCCCAAGGGAATCAAGGGGGATGCCTCTACGCGAATGCATGCAGCTTGGGCAATAAACAGGATGAGTTAAGGGCCACTGTGCTGCCGGAAAGCCATGACATAGTGGCTATTACTGAAACTTGGTGGGATGATTCCCATGACTGGAATGTAGGGATAGATGGATACAAGCTCTTTAGGAAGGACAGGCAGGGTAGGAGGGGAAGAGGTGTTGCCCTCTACATCAGTGACCAGCTAGAATCGATGGAGCTCCACATGGGGAAGGACGAGGAGCTGGTTGAGAGTGTATGGGTTAAGATTAAAGGGAAGATAGGGGAAGGCAATGTCACAGTAGGGGTCTGCTACAGGCCACCTGACCAGCAGAGCCAAGCAGATGAGGCCCTCCATAGGCAGATAGAAGTGGCTTTACATTCACAGGCCCTGGTCCTCGTGGGGGATTTCAACCACCCTGACATCTGCTGGAGGGACAACACAGCAAGGCACCAGCAATCCAGGATGTTCCTGGAATGCATAGATGACAACTTCCTCCTCCAAATGGTAGAGGAACCAACAAGAAAAGGTGCTATGCTGGACCTCGTTCTCACCAACAGGGAAGGGCTGGTGACCAACACGAGGCTCAGGGATAACCTTGGCTGCAGTGACCACGAAGCAATAGAATTTAAGATCCTCAGGGCAACTAGGAGGATATATTCCAAGCTTACGACCCTGGACATTAGGCACGCAGACTTTGATCGCTTCAGGGATCTGCTGGCCAAAGTGCTGTGGGACAAAGCTCTAGAGGGAAGGGGGGCCCAGGACAGCTGGTCAGTATTCAAGGATCACCTTCTCCGTGTCCAGGAGCAAAGTATACCGGCAAAGAGGAAGGCAGGAAAGAATGCTAGGAGACCTGCCTGGATGAACAGGGAGCTCCTGGACACACTGTCACACAAAAAGAAACTTTATAAGGAGTGGAAGAAAGGACAGCTAGAATGGGGGGCATATAAGGAAGCTGTCTGAACAGCAAGAGACCTGGTGAGAAAAGCTAAAGCTCAGTTAGAATTAAATCTAGCCAAGGAGATCAAGGGAAACAGCAAAAATTTCTATAGGTACATTAATGGTAAGAAGACGACTAGGGAGGGTGCGGGCCCTCTCAGAAAGGAAACGGGGGAGCTGGTGACAAGTGATATGGAGAAGGCTGAGGTTCTCAACGACTTCTTTTCCTCAGTCTTCACTGGCAAGGGCTCCAGCCACACTCCCGGAGTCACAGAAGACAATGGCAGGGGTTGGAAAGAACTGTCCATTGTAAGTGAAGATCAGGTTTGTGACCATCTGATGAACCTGAAAGTGAACAAGTCCATGGGACCCGATGAGATACACCCACGGGTACTGAAGGAACTGGTGGATGAGGTTGCTAAACCGCTCTCTATTATATTCCAAAAGTCCTGGCAGTCTGGTGAGGTCCCCACTGACTGGGAAAGGGGAAACATAATCCCCATTTTCAAAAAGGGAAAGAAGGAGGAACCAGGGAACTATAGGCCAGTCAGTCTCACCTCCGTGCCTGGTAAGATTATGGAGCAGATCCTCCTGGAGGCACTGCTGAGGCAGAAGAATAACAAAGAGGTGATTGGGTACAATCAGCACGGCTTCACCAAGGGCAAATCATGCCTGACAAACCTGGTGGCCTTCTATGAGAAGGTCACAGCATCAATAGACAAGGGGAGAGCAACTGACGTCATTTACCTGGACCTGAGCAAAGCCTTTGACACTGTCCCGCATGACATCCTGGTCTCCAAGCTGATAAAATATGGCTTTGATGGACTGACAATTTAGTGGATAAAGAACTGGCTTGACGGCCGCACCCAAAGAGTGGCTGTCAATGGGTCCATGTCCAAGTGGAGGCCAGTGACGAGTTGAGTCCCTCAAGGATCAGTACTGGGACCAGTCTTGTTTAACATCTTCGTCAGCGACATGGACAGTGGCATAGAGTGCACCCTCAGCAAGTTTGCCAACAACACCAAGCCGTGTGGGGCAGCTGACACGCTGGAGGGAAGGGATGCCATCTAGAGGGACCTTGACAGGCTGGAGAGGTGGGCCTGTGCAAACCTCATGAAGTTCAACCAGGCCAAGTGCAAGGTCCTCCATCTGGGTCGGGGCAATCCCAAGCACCGATATAGGCTGGGCAGCGACTGGCTTGAGAACAGCCGTGAAGAAAAGGGCTTGGGGGTGCTGGTGGACGAGAAGCTCAACATGAGCTGTCAGTGTGCACTAGCAGCCCAGAAAGCCAATTGTATCCTGGGCCGCATCAGGAGGAGCGTGGCCAGCAGGTTGAGGGAGGTGATTCTCCCCCTCTACTCCACTCTCGTAAGACCCCATCTGGAGTACTGCATCCAATTCTGGAGTCCCTACTACAAGAGAGATATGGACGTGCTGGAACATGTCCAGAGAAGGGCCACGAGGATGATCAGAGGGCTAGAGCACCCCTCCTATGAAGACAGACTGAGAGAGTTGGGGTTGTTCAGCCTGGAGAAAAGAAGGCTCTGAGGAGACCTTATAGTGGCCTACCAGTATCTTAAGGAGGCCTACAAGAAAGCTGGTGAGGGACTTTTTAGGATGTCGGGTAATGGTAGGACTAGAGGGAATGGATTAAAACTAGAGATGGGTCGATTCAGACTGGACGTTAGGAAGCAGTTCTTCACCATGAGGGTGGTGAGACACTGGAACAGGCTGCCCAGAGAGGTGGTGGATGCCCCATCCCTGGAAGTGTTCAAGGCCAGGCTGGATGGGGCTCTGAGCAACCTGGTCTAGTGGGAGGTGTCCCTGCCCATGGCAGGGGGGTTGGAACTAGATGATCTTTAAGGTCCCTTCCAACCCTAACAATTCTATGAATCAGTTTGTCCTTTTGTCTGTGTGGATAAGAGATGTTCTACAAGCCTTTGCTGGAGCCTCTTTGTCTCAGTCATTCCCTTATCATGTCACCTCTGATGGAAACGGCTTTTCTCCTCTGCAAAAGCAATACCTGCCTTTCTTACAACTTCCCCCTTTCCTTTTTCATAATCTTATTGCTTTTTGCATTTCTAGGGCATGGTTCCATATGAGGCCTCTAGAGCCGACAGCATGATGTTACATTCTTCTTCTTGAGACTTTTGATTTTCTTCTTCTAGATGAAGCATTTTTCCAGGGTATGGGGGAGGGTCTACTTCCATTCGTTTCGTTAGGGCAGTTTCAATTAATCGTTGAACTAATCCTCGCACACAGGGAATGATACAGCATCCTACAGTCACTAATACTCCCGCTACCATTATAAGAGAAGTCAATATTGATACCACCATACCTTTCCATTTCCCAAACCAGGAATCCAGCCCAACCTATCAGTGAGGTGTCTATTCCGGAGTTCTCAGCTAACTCATCAGCTAGAGTGGTGAGCCCTTGAAGGGCTTTAGTTATAGTACCATCTGGAGCTGTATTGTTTGGGATGAAGGTACAGCACCGATTCCCTACCATTACACACACACCTCCCTTCTCTGCTAAGATCATGTCCAGGGCGATCCTATTTTCCCATGCCATTTGGCTGGTTGCATCCAATTGTTCCGCTACTCCTTTTAATGCATCCCTGGTATAATTAATAAACCTCTGTTGGTTATAGTAAATATAATTTATCCAATCTCCATTTTTGTTTATAGTTACCCACCAGAAAAAGGACAGATTTGAATCCTGCTCCTGTCTGATTCCTTGCTTTGTGTTCATCTGGGACTCCTCTAGGGACTCCAATGGGATCTATATATATATCCGTTCATCAAAGGATACATCCAAACTTCTTTTTACTCTATTGCCTGAGCTCAGGGTTCCTGTTCCTTTTTCAAATGCTAGGGTGAATGGTATTGCCAATTGTACTATTCCACATGTACCTTTCCAGTTAGCCGGCAACACAGATCGCAAGGTCTTCCCTCCACAATACCACCGGAGATTCGCCCGAGGCCCTCGTATCGCTGAGTAGTTTCCTTTTACATCCTTGGTCACATTCAGAGTTTCAGTGCACAGGGTAAATCCCCCCACAGGTTTGGTAGCATTCACACCCTGCCGTGAGAGGCACGCTGGATGGTTACCAATTGCTGTGGAAAATGCTGGTGGCACTTTAACATCTCTTGGCTCCAAGGCAGGAAACAGTAAGGAAAGTGAATGACAAGTCTCATTTCCCCAGGCGGTCTTTTCTTGGTATAATGCTATCATATACCACATCCCTACAGAATCTTTCGTCTACCCTAAGGGAAAAGGGACGATCTGTGCTGGGGGCCTTCCTGTGGCACAAGCATAGCAATTGCTTTGGTTCAAACTACTAACAGTATATTTTACCCATTCTACCCAAGCATTTGTCTCACCGTACCCTTTCTCAATCCCAAATGTTTGTCTAAGATCTTTAATCTCAGTAACCGTTACCAAAGCTGGATCATTCAGTGGTTCCCACTGTTGTATTACTGGGAGTTTTAGTAGTCATAGTTGTCCCTTCTGCTTAACTGCTATTTTCCAGTATGTCTATTCTAAATCTTCCCCTTGGATCTCTTCCAGACACATCTGCTGCTATTCCATATATTAGGTCACTTGATCCACCTATCATCAACGGTCCACCCTCCAATTTGGGTGGTCCATCACACTTCATTCCATTGTTCACAAGGTGCAGGCTCAGGATATCTCTCTGCGACCCTCCAAATTTCTGGGCACAGGTACTTGTTTTCGCCACTCAACTGTCTTTGGGCCTCTAGATCCCCACACTTCAGTACTTGACAGGCATCAAAGCATATGGTCTGTGGGGTATCTGGATGTATACTCCATAGGTGATCTGGGCATACACTCCAGCTTCCTAGTGGGAAGCACAACACCGCCCCTACAACCAGTATCATCGCAAAATGCTTCTTAAAATTCATGGCATACACAGATTTATATCTCCCGACTGGATCATCCTGCCCCAACCCATGGCTTATTGTCTCTTTAGAGTTACTCATAGCGGGCTGTCAGTAGAATATACAGCCCACTGTTCTACCAGATCTGTTGGCGGGGGTTCAACTGGTCCTTATAGCCGAGTGTAGTGAGTCCAACCCCTGTCAGCCGTCCTCACTGCAGTCTCAGTGGTCAGTAACACTTGGAACAGGCCTTCCCATTCTGATTGGAGCTTGGTTTCCTTCCAGGATTTGATCAAGACCCAATCTCCTGGTCGGAAGGCATGGACTGCAAATTCCAATGGGTGGAGTTTGGGCAAGAAGTCCTTTATTTCTGAGGAGAGATAAAGACGACGACAACCCCAGTATATAGTTCTTAAGAAACATATCTTTAATTTCAAAAGTGGGCACACCTTCCCTACCTCCAGTGTAAGGTAGTCCAAAAAGCATTTCGTAAGGCGAGAGATCAGTATCCTTTCTAGGGGAGGTCCGGATTCTCAATAGGGCTATTAGTAAGCACTTGATCCATGGCAATTTTGTCTCAAGAACTAATTTAGATAGTTGCCTCTTAATGGCTTAATTCATTCTTTCAACCTTTCCTGATGATGGGGGATGCCAGGGGGTATGAAATTCCCACACTATCCCTAAACTTTCCATAATTCCTTGAAGGATTTTAGAAGTAAAATGACTGCCCTGATCTGAGTTTATATTCTCCACTAACCCATATCTGGGAATAATTTGTTTTAGTATTATCTTAATTACCCCTGCTGCAGTAGCTGACACCAAGGGGTAAGCTTCCACCCATCCAGTAAGATGGTCCACTGGGACTAAAAGATATTTTAGCCTGCCTGTTGGTGGTAGTTCAGTGAAGTCTACCTGTATACTTTGGAGCGGTCTCAAGTCGGGCTCTCCTCCTCCTGAAGATTGCTTTCTCAAGGCTTTCTTGTTTACTTTCTTACAAATAATACATCCCTCACAAATTTGTTTGGCTATTGTGTATATGCCAAAGCATCTGTACTTCCACAAAACTATTTGCACATTGCTTGCATTCCCCAATGGCTTCCCTGTTGTAACACTGCCATTATTTCTCACATTGTTTGTTGACCATTTCCCTCCCATCAGGCAGAATCCATTTATCATATTTCTCCACTGCCCCTGCTTCTGTCATTGCTTCTCCTACCCCAAGGCCGCCTCTTTTGCCACCTTGTCTGCTAATCTGTTTCCCCTTGTGGTAATTGAATTGCCTCCCTGGTGGCCTTTAACATGTAAAGCTGCTATTTCATTTGGTATTAATATATTAGCTAACACCTGCTTTATAAGTTCTTCATGTACAAGTTCTTTCCCTTTGCTATTTATTAGTCCTTGTTCTTCCCAAATTTTACCAAAGGTATGCACTACTCCAAAGGCATAACAAGAGTCTGTATATATTGTTCTTTCCCCTTTCTCCAATTAATTTAAGTGCCTGGTTTAAGGTATCCATCTCACATGTTTGAGCGGACCATGCACTAGGTAATTTTTCAGATGCTTTTACTTGTTGGCTCGCTCCATGCACCACCGCATATCTATTACACCTCTTTCCTTCTATCGCTCTTGAAGAACCATCTACAAACAAATGAAGACCCCCAGATAGGGGTTCTTCCCTTAAGTCAGATCATATCTTAGTCTGGTACTCAATTACATCTAAGCATTCGTGTGTAAGTTCTTCATCCTTTGCCTCTATTTTTCCACAAAAAGCTCTCTGGGTTAAGGCAAGGACTGGTAGTTAAAATCAGATCATCCTTTTCAATTAAAATTCCTTCATACTTCAGTATTCTTGAATTGGTTAGCCGTTTTCCCATGGTTTGGGCTAAAATGGTTTTTACTTGGTATGGGGTGCTAACTTCTATCATTCCCCTGGCCACCCTCGGGAGACCGGATCTAAGAGTTTAGATAAATAGGCCACTGGCTGCCGCTTAACCCCCCCCACTCTTGAGTTCCTAATGCAGCCCCTTTTGTCTACAGTTACAAATAGTTGAAAAGATTTCTCCAAAGAAGATAAGGCTAAAACTGGAGCTCTGATTAGGCTCTGTTTTAAATCTTCCACTAAATCCTCCTCCTCTTCTGTCCAAACCAATACATTTGGTTCTTCAGCTAACAGTTTGGAATATAGTCCTTTAGTCTTTTGAGCATACCCCTCTATCCACAGTCTACAGTACCCAGTCAGCCCCCCAAAATTTTCTCTGTTTCCTCTTGGTCTTTGGCAGAGGTAAGTCTACTATTCCTTTGATCCTCTCAGGATTTATTTTTCGACTCCCTTCACTGACTAGATGTCCCAAGTACTTCACTTCTGTTTCCACATATTGCAATTTTTTTAATTTTTTTTTTTTTGAGACCCTCAAACCTTGCTGGCCCAAAAAGTTCAATAACTCATTTGTGGCTTCTTTTACCCTGCCTTCTTCCTCCCTGGATACCAATAAGTCATCCACATACTGAAGCAGGGCTACTCCCAATGGAGGGCTGAATTGTTCAAGCACTTGTTCTAACACTTGCCCAAACAAATTAGGGGATTCTGTAAATCCCACAATGATAACACCCTACCGGTGAACCTCGAGCTGCTGGTAGGAGTGGTCGGAGCAGTCCTCTTCCCTGTCCTCTTCCCCTGTTATTCACCCCTCTTCCTCGACCCCAAGTAACAGTCTAAGGGGTCCCACTTCGGGGATTCAACTTCTTTGTGGATTGAAACATCACCGACAGTCTGGGCTAGGAACATATAAACTGGATTTGGGCATCCCCAAATCCTGAATCTATTCATCTTGACCCAGCAAAAAACATATTCACCTTCTTCTAATTCCTTATTATTCACATACATGTTTAAAGTCTGACAGACCCAGTCTCCATCAGATCCAAATTTGGGCCAAAATACACTAGGAGGTCTTATGGGTTCTTTGGTCCAAACAAATTCAAATTCAAATGTAAACATGTTCCCCTGGGACACCCCGAAGGTCTCCCGTGATGGACACGGGACCCCCAGGGATGTCTCCAGGATCCCCCCCCGGGACACCCCGAAGGTCTCCCGCGATGGACACGGGACCCCCAGGGATGTCTCCAGGATCCCCCCCCAGGACATCCCTGGGATCCTCTAAGACAGACACAGGACACCCCTGGGAACCCCCCCAGGATGTCCATGGGCCCCCAACCCTGGCTGCCCCCAGCCCCTCCGGGATGCGGTCTGAACAAAACAAATAATTTTCTTTTTATCCCTTGTACAAGAAGAATCATTCCAAAACCTCAACTTTCTCCCCTAAAGGACTGTCTGGGGGAATGTTCCCGGGGTCTTCCTTATTATCTTATTAAACAGAGACTTTTCTTACACTTCTTCCTTTTGCTTCGTCCTTCTCCGGCTGTGACCCTCGTGGGACTACAGAACTGCGGATCCAGACTCCACACTCGCTTCGTACTGCAGTACGTCTCAGTCACTCACACACAAGTCTCTTAGAATGTCCCCGACCACCAAGGCAATACTTTAACAGTCCGATTTTTCTTACCTTGGTCCGTGCACAGAGTTGCCTGGTCGTAATCTCTGTGCCTACTGCATTAAGTTCATTTTTCCCCCTTTGTGGTTCATATGGTCTGCCGCTTAACGAAGTCTCGGGATCCTAGTCGGTTCCCTTCGGAGCCCCAGGCGACGATACATGAGACCGTTGAAATCAACAGGACGCGTCTTCCCATCCTTTGGTGACAAGGAACTCCGGAGAGGATGACTTCGGCTCCCAGACGAGCCCCCAAATTGTGAGAAACGCTCCTTATCCAATAACAATGGCTCAGGCAGTGAACGATACGAAGCACGTTTTATTTGAACATTCTTGCAAGAACAGGTGACCTAGTAAGTAGGCACACTTTTGGTTCTTGAAACACACCTTTTTATTTCCTAATCCCTGGCCGAATTTTCCCTCCCCTGTTTCCCATTGGTTAGGTACTCCAGGGTTCACAGTCTGTCCGGAGCGCCTAAAATCCTTCCCGGATATCTTGCCTCTATTTACTTCTCCTTATGCTACACCTGAAGGGATTATCTGACTAGTTTATTTCTTTCCTTTTTGGTAAAAAAATTGCTCAATGTCATTAGCCCTGGTTAAACGTTTGACTACCCTTCTAGACACTAATCCAGTATGAATCACTTTGTCCTTTTGTCTGTGTGGATAAGAGATGTTCTACAAGCCTTTGCTGGAGCCTCTTTGTCTTAGTTGTTCCCTTATCACGTCACCTCTGATGGAAAAGGCTTTTCTCCATTGCAAAAACAATACCTGCCTTTCTTACACCCCATTGATCCCTCAGCTTTTATACTGAGCATGATGCAGATGGGATGGAATACCCTGTTGGTCAGTTTTGGGTCACTTGTCCTGTCTGCTCCTCCCTGCAGATGCAAACCCTCTGTGCTCTTCTGCTTCCAGCCCTCCAATGGGGCACATAAAGTAAGCTGACCTTGGTTGTTATAGCAATAAGTATAAGCAGGAGCCTCTCTGCATACCGTTCCTTGGTATTCACTATAAACATCAGGCCTTATCTATGCTAGAAGTGGATACTGTCTGAAAAATATGCTGTTAATTTTAGAAAGTACACTTAGAAGAGACTTAACTGAAAAGTAACTTGGTTCTGTTTTACGTCAAACCAGGACATTCCACCCCTTATTCCATCCCATTTGTGTCATGCTCAGGTCACTAATGCTTGTTGTCTTAAAATATATACAGATCACTAATTTATGATTTAGCTTTATACACAAAAGTTCATTAAGTTCATTTAGTTCATAATTGCAGGTTCCCATCTATAATAGCAGTCTCTAAGGGCAGGATGGATAGTATGAAATTCATCATGGTTCATGTCCACTGGACGCCACTTCATGAAGTTGGTTCCAGTTTCATCACCACTATGTTATCCTGAAAAACACTTATTGAACACTGTTAGTATCATATAACAATTAATATCATACAACTCAGAATTAAGTATTCTCACTGAGGGTTAAATTTCCTTGAGGTACACGTTGAACTTCTCCATTCTCCAGCATCACCCACCAAGTACATCCAGGTCCTCGAACAAAAACAGTCCCATGAGGCAGGAAAAACCCAAACAGTTTTCCCCATATATATTCCTTTCATGCACCACAGGGACCTTATCCCCTTCTACAGTATGTAAAAGGTCTGATTGAGCAGGACCACCTCAACTGATGGATCCCCTGGTGTTAACCAGGTGTCTTGCACTAAATGCTTGGCCCAATTTTTGAAGGTTCCACCACCCATTGCTTTTAGGGTAGTTTTTAATAGTCCATTGTATTGCTCAATTTTGCCAGAAGCTGGTGCATGATAGGGGATATGATATACCCACTCAATACCATGTTCTTTTGCCCAAGTACTTATAAGATTGTTTTTGAAATGAGTCCCATTGTCCGAATTAATTCTTTCTGGAGTGCCATGTCGCCACAAGACTTCCTTCTCAAGGCCCAGGATGGTATTCCTGGCAGTGGCATGGGGCATGGCATAGGTTTCCAACCATCTAGTGCCTGCTTCCACCATTGTAAGCGCGTAGCGTGTTTGAGGGAGTGTGATACAGTTAGTTTGCCAGGCCTCCCCATACTTATATTTTAACCATTGTCCCCCATACCACAAAGGTTTTAACTGTTTAGCTTGCTTGATTTTGGCACACGTTTCACGATCGTGGATAACCTGCACGATAGCGTCGATAACCATCGATAGGGATGGTTAAATCCACCCCTCGGTCACGGGCCCATTTATATGTTGCATCCCTTCCTTGATGACCTGAAGTGTCATGGGCCCACTGAGCTAAAAATAGCTCACCCTTATGTTCCCAGTCCAAACCTGTCTGGGAAATCTTAGCAGCCTGGTCCACTTGCTGATTGTTTTGATGTTCCTCAGTGGCCCGACTCATGGGTGTTGCGTTAAGGGGCAAAACGGTTTTGGCAGAAAATAAACCCCCTTGCATTCTAACACTTCTCACTGTGGTGGGAGGCTAGGTGCGGCTAGGTTTAATTTCTGAATGATGCCCAACGCGTTAAGGGGCAAAGTAGTTTTGGCAGAAAGTAAACCCCCTTGCGTTCTAACACTCCTCACCGAGGTGGGAGACTAGGTGCGGCTAGGTTTAAATTCTGAGTGATGCCCAATTCAGCACTATCAGTCCAATCGCGTTTAATATGTATTAAACTGTTACGATTCCGGATGCACTAATAGTGGACTGCACCTTCAGTCTAGTCGTGCTCATGAACTAGCACGGCCACTCTCGAGTCTTTGGTTGCATTCAATGAGAAACCAAAACGACTAGCTACTTAAACAGTGCAGTTTATTTAAACAACAGATATATAGGTTCTTAGGATTGCTGGTGATAAATACACTGTCTGCAAAGCATGTGCAAATGAAAGTATTGTTAGTTATACAAAACGCGCGACAAAGTTATAAACAATACAGCCTGGCTATAAATATAGGAAAAAGACCCTCTAGAGAGATTTCTAAGTTTCCCGAGGAAGCACTCGGTATAGTCTAAGTCTTACCCAAAGGCATCCCTATGGGGGGGGCGGAAGAAAGGCTCAGTCCGTCGACTGGTCCCGGAAGTCAAAGGCAGTCTGTGACGGAGTCCTCCTTGACTTGTTCACGATGGTGTCTTCCCTGATATCCCCTCTTTCTTGGGCTATTTTTATACTATTTTTTACCTTCAAGGTGGAGTTTGAGTGACTCTAGTCATAAATATCTTTATTATGAGTGGTGTAAAATTCTCTCGCTTCACATTTAAGTGTATATATTACGAAAAATTCAGGGCGCAGACTCAAGGAGGAGTGGTCACACCTTGGAGGCGGGTAGCCTTCGGGATGGAGGTGTGTTTTGGTATTATAATGACATTATAATGAGCAAAGTTCGCACAAAGGACAGCATTTCATCAAAATTCGACAGACTGTTGGCTCAGGGTAGTAGGTATGCAGCTTATCAGTTCCATAGTACCATCTCGTTCCCATATCTGCTGTATATCACAGGGCAGGGCCGTGGAAGGTTACATTCCACTCCATTCCCCATGTTGCTTTGCAAGCAATATTGTACATGGAATCGCAGATGTTGAATTCTTCACATGCCAGCTGCGGCTGTATTCTACCCTAGAAACTTTTTGATTTTATACCTTTCCTTAATGTGTGAACAATGCTGTATTTTTGATCATTTTAGTAATTATTCCACAATGGGTACGTGGGCATCTACACAGTGTACCTTCACGACTATTTTCCCTAGCCGTTCACCAATATCTCACCACAGTTCAGCAGCCCAAATGGGTTCTAATCTAGAATCTAGTTCCCATCTGTCGCTGAGTCCAGTTTGGGACTTCCCCTGTGCCTGCTGGTGACATCTTCCTGGGAACTTGATATGGTTTTGTATATGTTGTATCTATTTCATTATTTCCTCTTTATTTTATTATTAATAATTTCATTAAAGTACTTTAGTTCCTTCTAAACTCATAAATCTCTTTATCTGTCCTCCTCCTCTCCTCGAAATGAGAGGTGGGGGAGAGCATCTGTCATTCTCATTGGCCAATCCGGCCCAAACCAGGACAAATGATAATGTGAAAGTGACTTCTTAAAATTAAACATGTTGAACAGATTTAGAAGATTCAGAATTTCAAAGTCTTGCAATAGAGGAATAAGAGTGTCTCACCTTTCTTTGGAGTTTTAACTATTTCACTTACCATTTGCAAAAAGTCAAAAGCAGAAAATCCTGTCTCTAAGAGGAAGATAGATTTAACATCCCTTCTATAGATCTGAGTTGCAGAATTCATGAACACTCAAAGTAAAAACAGTGTTCTTACTCTCACAAGCTTTTCTAAACTTTATTTTTAAAGGATTTTATTTTTTCTAATATCAAAATAAAAGCAAATTTGATGAAAACTTCAGGTTTTAAAGTAACTTTCTTCTAAGTATTTTTTCTCTTTACTGCGAGTGCGTACACTTAATTGTGGTAAAGTAGCTAAGTAGCTGTGTAATGAAAAAAAAAAAAGATTACTCAAAGCTTTATCCTTTTCTGGTCAGAAGTCCTCCACCAAAAATGTGATTGGCCAATTCAGAAGTTAATCAGTTGCAAAATGCCACTGATTGATCTACCATCATTTATAAGAACACCTCAGCACATATAATGTACAGAAAGTGAAGTAGACTGGTGGTCTAAATGGATACATCACCGGACTGCCTTCTTGTGGATAAGCATCCTACACTAACAAATTTCCTTTTTATCTTCTCTGGCTTCATCCCGTTAAACTGCATTTTACTTTAGACTTCCTTGCATTAGATCAAATAGCTACTTTGCCATAGCAGGCAACATAATAATTCACAGCTTGGTATATGAGGCACCAGAGCTGCGAGCAGCTAATGGGATGCACTTATCCCAGAGGGGGAAAAGGATTCTGGGGCAGGAGTTGGCAGGGCTCATTGACAGGGCTTTAAACTAGATTTGAAGGGGGAAGGGGTCAATAATTTCATGCTTGTCTGTGACAAACAGTGGGGCAGCACATCAGGGGCAGAGGGATGGAGTCCTAGTAAGGGCTCTGAACTTGTTGCCCTAAGGCAAGCCGAAGACAATGCACCGGGACACCCCAAGGGAATCAAGGGGGATGCCTCTACGCGAATGCATGCAGCTTGGGCAATAAACAGGATGAGTTAAGGGCCACTGTGCTGCCGGAAAGCCATGACATAGTGGCTATTACTGAAACTTGGTGGGATGATTCCCATGACTGGAATGTAGGGATAGATGGATACAAGCTCTTTAGGAAGGACAGGCAGGGTAGGAGGGGAAGAGGCGTTGCCCTCTACATCAGTGACCAGCTAGAATCGATGGAGCTCCACATGGGGAAGGACGAGGAGCTGGTTGAGAGTGTATGGGTTAAGATTAAAGGGAAGATAGGGGAAGGCAATGTCACAGTAGGGGTCTGCTACAGGCCACCTGACCAGCAGAGCCAAGCAGATGAGGCCCTCCATAGGCAGATAGAAGTGGCTTTACATTCACAGGCCCTGGTCCTCGTGGGGGATTTCAACCACCCTGACATCTGCTGGAGGGACAACACAGCAAGGCACCAGCAATCCAGGATGTTCCTGGAATGCATAGATGACAACTTCCTCCTCCAAATGGTAGAGGAACCAACAAGAAAAGGTGCTATGCTGGACCTCGTTCTCACCAACAGGGAAGGGCTGGTGACCAACACGAGGCTCAGGGATAACCTTGGCTGCAGTGACCACGAAGCAATAGAATTTAAGATCCTCAGGGCAACTAGGAGGATATATTCCAAGCTTACGACCCTGGACATTAGGCACGCAGACTTTGATCGCTTCAGGGATCTGCTGGCCAAAGTGCTGTGGGACAAAGCTCTAGAGGGAAGGGGGGCCCAGGACAGCTGGTCAGTATTCAAGGATCACCTTCTCCGTGTCCAGGAGCAAAGTATACCGGCAAAGAGGAAGGCAGGAAAGAATGCTAGGAGACCTGCCTGGATGAACAGGGAGCTCCTGGACACACTGTCACACAAAAAGAAACTTTATAAGGAGTGGAAGAAAGGACAGCTAGAATGGGGGGCATATAAGGAAGCTGTCTGAACAGCAAGAGACCTGGTGAGAAAAGCTAAAGCTCAGTTAGAATTAAATCTAGCCAAGGAGATCAAGGGAAACAGCAAAAATTTCTATAGGTACATTAATGGTAAGAAGACGACTAGGGAGGGTGCGGGCCCTCTCAGAAAGGAAACGGGGGAGCTGGTGACAAGTGATATGGAGAAGGCTGAGGTTCTCAACGACTTCTTTTCCTCAGTCTTCACTGGCAAGGGCTCCAGCCACACTCCCGGAGTCACAGAAGACAATGGCAGGGGTTGGAAAGAACTGTCCATTGTAAGTGAAGATCAGGTTTGTGACCATCTGATGAACCTGAAAGTGAACAAGTCCATGGGACCCGATGAGATACACCCACGGGTACTGAAGGAACTGGTGGATGAGGTTGCTAAACCGCTCTCTATTATATTCCAAAAGTCCTGGCAGTCTGGTGAGGTCCCCACTGACTGGGAAAGGGGAAACATAATCCCCATTTTCAAAAAGGGAAAGAAGGAGGAACCAGGGAACTATAGGCCAGTCAGTCTCACCTCCGTGCCTGGTAAGATTATGGAGCAGATCCTCCTGGAGGCACTGCTGAGGCAGAAGAATAACAAAGAGGTGATTGGGTACAATCAGCACGGCTTCACCAAGGGCAAATCATGCCTGACAAACCTGGTGGCCTTCTATGAGAAGGTCACAGCATCAATAGACAAGGGGAGAGCAACTGACATCATTTACCTGGACCTGAGCAAAGCCTTTGACACTGTCCCGCATGACATCCTGGTCTCCAAGCTGATAAAATATGGCTTTGATGGACTGACAATTTAGTGGATAAAGAACTGGCTTGACGGCCGCACCCAAAGAGTGGCTGTCAATGGGTCCATGTCCAAGTGGAGGCCAGTGACGAGTTGAGTCCCTCAAGGATCAGTACTGGGACCAGTCTTGTTTAACATCTTCGTCAGCGACATGGACAGTGGCATAGAGTGCACCCTCAGCAAGTTTGCCAACAACACCAAGCCGTGTGGGGCAGCTGACACGCTGGAGGGAAGGGATGCCATCTAGAGGGACCTTGACAGGCTGGAGAGGTGGGCCTGTGCAAACCTCATGAAGTTCAACCAGGCCAAGTGCAAGGTCCTCCATCTGGGTCGGGGCAATCCCAAGCACCGATATAGGCTGGGCAGCGACTGGCTTGAGAACAGCCGTGAAGAAAAGGGCTTGGGGGTGCTGGTGGACGAGAAGCTCAACATGAGCTGTCAGTGTGCACTAGCAGCCCAGAAAGCCAATTGTATCCTGGGCCGCATCAGGAGGAGCGTGGCCAGCAGGTTGAGGGAGGTGATTCTCCCCCTCTACTCCACTCTCGTAAGACCCCATCTGGAGTACTGCATCCAATTCTGGAGTCCCTACTACAAGAGAGATATGGACGTGCTGGAACATGTCCAGAGAAGGGCCACGAGGATGATCAGAGGGCTAGAGCACCCCTCCTATGAAGACAGACTGAGAGAGTTGGGGTTGTTCAGCCTGGAGAAAAGAAGGCTCTGAGGAGACCTTATAGTGGCCTACCAGTATCTTAAGGAGGCCTACAAGAAAGCTGGTGAGGGACTTTTTAGGATGTCGGGTAATGGTAGGACTAGAGGGAATGGATTAAAACTAGAGATGGGTCGATTCAGACTGGACGTTAGGAAGCAGTTCTTCACCATGAGGGTGGTGAGACACTGGAACAGGCTGCCCAGAGAGGTGGTGGATGCCCCATCCCTGGAAGTTTTTAAGGCCAGGCTGGATGGGGCTCTGAGCAACCTGGTCTAGTGGGAGGTGTCCCTGCCCATGGCAGGGGGGTTGGAACTAGATGATCTTTAAGGTCCCTTCCAACCCTAACAATTCTATGAATCAGTTTGTCCTTTTGTCTGTGTGGATAAGAGATGTTCTACAAGCCTTTGCTGGAGCCTCTTTGTCTCAGTCATTCCCTTATCATGTCACCTCTGATGGAAACGGCTTTTCTCCTCTGCAAAAGCAATACCTGCCTTTCTTACAACTTCCCCCTTTCCTTTTTCATAATCTTATTGCTTTTTGCATTTCTAGGGCATGGTTCCATATGAGGCCTCTAGAGCCGACAGCATGATGTTACATTCTTCTTCTTGAGACTTTTGATTTTCTTCTTCTAGATGAAGCATTTTTCCAGGGTATGGGGGAGGGTCTACTTCCATTCGTTTCGTTAGGGCAGTTTCAATTAATCGTTGAACTAATCCTCGCACACAGGGAATGATACAGCATCCTACAGTCACTAATACTCCCGCTACCATTATAAGAGAAGTCAATATTGATACCACCATACCTTTCCATTTCCCAAACCAGGAATCCAGCCCAACCTATCAGTGAGGTGTCTATTCCGGAGTTCTCAGCTAACTCATCAGCTAGAGTGGTGAGCCCTTGAAGGGCTTTAGTTATAGTACCATCTGGAGCTGTATTGTTTGGGATGAAGGTACAGCACCGATTCCCTACCATTACACACACACCTCCCTTCTCTGCTAAGATCATGTCCAGGGCGATCCTATTTTCCCATGCCATTTGGCTGGTTGCATCCAATTGTTCCGCTACTCCTTTTAATGCATCCCTGGTATAATTAATAAACCTCTGTTGGTTATAGTAAATATAATTTATCCAATCTCCATTTTTGTTTATAGTTACCCACCAGAAAAAGGACAGATTTGAATCCTGCTCCTGTCTGATTCCTTGCTTTGTGTTCATCTGGGACTCCTCTAGGGACTCCAATGGGATCTATATATATATCCGTTCATCAAAGGATACATCCAAACTTCTTTTTACTCTATTGCCTGAGCTCAGGGTTCCTGTTCCTTTTTCAAATGCTAGGGTGAATGGTATTGCCAATTGTACTATTCCACATGTACCTTTCCAGTTAGCCGGCAACACAGATCGCAAGGTCTTCCCTCCACAATACCACCGGAGATTCGCCCGAGGCCCTCGTATCGCTGAGTAGTTTCCTTTTACATCCTTGGTCACATTCAGAGTTTCAGTGCACAGGGTAAATCCCCCCACAGGTTTGGTAGCATTCACACCCTGCCGTGAGAGGCACGCTGGATGGTTACCAATTGCTGTGGAAAATGCTGGTGGCACTTTAACATCTCTTGGCTCCAAGGCAGGAAACAGTAAGGAAAGTGAATGACAAGTCTCATTTCCCCAGGCGGTCTTTTCTTGGTATAATGCTATCATATACCACATCCCTACAGAATCTTTCGTCTACCCTAAGGGAAAAGGGACGATCTGTGCTGGGGGCCTTCCTGTGGCACAAGCATAGCAATTGCTTTGGTTCAAACTACTAACAGTATATTTTACCCATTCTACCCAAGCATTTGTCTCACCGTACCCTTTCTCAATCCCAAATGTTTGTCTAAGATCTTTAATCTCAGTAACCGTTACCAAAGCTGGATCATTCAGTGGTTCCCACTGTTGTATTACTGGGAGTTTTAGTAGTCATAGTTGTCCCTTCTGCTTAACTGCTATTTTCCAGTATGTCTATTCTAAATCTTCCCCTTGGATCTCTTCCAGACACATCTGCTGCTATTCCATATATTAGGTCACTTGATCCACCTATCATCAACGGTCCACCCTCCAATTTGGGTGGTCCATCACACTTCATTCCATTGTTCACAAGGTGCAGGCTCAGGATATCTCTCTGCGACCCTCCAAATTTCTGGGCACAGGTACTTGTTTTCGCCACTCAACTGTCTTTGGGCCTCTAGATCCCCACACTTCAGTACTTGACAGGCATCAAAGCATATGGTCTGTGGGGTATCTGGATGTATACTCCATAGGTGATCTGGGCATACACTCCAGCTTCCTAGTGGGAAGCACAACACCGCCCCTACAACCAGTATCATCGCAAAATGCTTCTTAAAATTCATGGCATACACAGATTTATATCTCCCGACTGGATCATCCTGCCCCAACCCATGGCTTATTGTCTCTTTAGAGTTACTCATAGCGGGCTGTCAGTAGAATATACAGCCCACTGTTCTACCAGATCTGTTGGCGGGGGTTCAACTGGTCCTTATAGCCGAGTGTAGTGAGTCCAACCCCTGTCAGCCGTCCTCACTGCAGTCTCAGTGGTCAGTAACACTTGGAACAGGCCTTCCCATTCTGATTGGAGCTTGGTTTCCTTCCAGGATTTGATCAAGACCCAATCTCCTGGTCGGAAGGCATGGACTGCAAATTCCAATGGGTGGAGTTTGGGCAAGAAGTCCTTTATTTCTGAGGAGAGATAAAGACGACGACAACCCCAGTATATAGTTCTTAAGAAACATATCTTTAATTTCAAAAGTGGGCACACCTTCCCTACCTCCAGTGTAAGGTAGTCCAAAAAGCATTTCGTAAGGCGAGAGATCAGTATCCTTTCTAGGGGAGGTCCGGATTCTCAATAGGGCTATTAGTAAGCACTTGATCCATGGCAATTTTGTCTCAAGAACTAATTTAGATAGTTGCCTCTTAATGGCTTAATTCATTCTTTCAACCTTTCCTGATGATGGGGGATGCCAGGGGGTATGAAATTCCCACACTATCCCTAAACTTTCCATAATTCCTTGAAGGATTTTAGAAGTAAAATGACTGCCCTGATCTGAGTTTATATTCTCCACTAACCCATATCTGGGAATAATTTGTTTTAGTATTATCTTAATTACCCCTGCTGCAGTAGCTGACACCAAGGGGTAAGCTTCCACCCATCCAGTAAGATGGTCCACTGGGACTAAAAGATATTTTAGCCTGCCTGTTGGTGGTAGTTCAGTGAAGTCTACCTGTATACTTTGGAGCGGTCTCAAGTCGGGCTCTCCTCCTCCTGAAGATTGCTTTCTCAAGGCTTTCTTGTTTACTTTCTTACAAATAATACATCCCTCACAAATTTGTTTGGCTATTGTGTATATGCCAAAGCATCTGTACTTCCACAAAACTATTTGCACATTGCTTGCATTCCCCAATGGCTTCCCTGTTGTAACACTGCCATTATTTCTCACATTGTTTGTTGACCATTTCCCTCCCATCAGGCAGAATCCATTTATCATATTTCTCCACTGCCCCTGCTTCTGTCATTGCTTCTCCTACCCCAAGGCCGCCTCTTTTGCCACCTTGTCTGCTAATCTGTTTCCCCTTGTGGTAATTGAATTGCCTCCCTGGTGGCCTTTAACATGTAAAGCTGCTATTTCATTTGGTATTAATATATTAGCTAACACCTGCTTTATAAGTTCTTCATGTACAAGTTCTTTCCCTTTGCTATTTATTAGTCCTTGTTCTTCCCAAATTTTACCAAAGGTATGCACTACTCCAAAGGCATAACAAGAGTCTGTATATATTGTTCTTTCCCCTTTCTCCAATTAATTTAAGTGCCTGGTTTAAGGTATCCATCTCACATGTTTGAGCGGACCATGCACTAGGTAATTTTTCAGATGCTTTTACTTGTTGGCTCGCTCCATGCACCACCGCATATCTATTACACCTCTTTCCTTCTATCGCTCTTGAAGAACCATCTACAAACAAATGAAGACCCCCAGATAGGGGTTCTTCCCTTAAGTCAGATCATATCTTAGTCTGGTACTCAATTACATCTAAGCATTCGTGTGTAAGTTCTTCATCCTTTGCCTCTATTTTTCCACAAAAAGCTCTCTGGGTTAAGGCAAGGACTGGTAGTTAAAATCAGATCATCCTTTTCAATTAAAATTCCTTCATACTTCAGTATTCTTGAATTGGTTAGCCGTTTTCCCATGGTTTGGGCTAAAATGGTTTTTACTTGGTATGGGGTGCTAACTTCTATCATTCCCCTGGCCACCCTCGGGAGACCGGATCTAAGAGTTTAGATAAATAGGCCACTGGCTGCCGCTTAACCCCCCCCACTCTTGAGTTCCTAATGCAGCCCCTTTTGTCTACAGTTACAAATAGTTGAAAAGATTTCTCCAAAGAAGATAAGGCTAAAACTGGAGCTCTGATTAGGCTCTGTTTTAAATCTTCCACTAAATCCTCCTCCTCTTCTGTCCAAACCAATACATTTGGTTCTTCAGCTAACAGTTTGGAATATAGTCCTTTAGTCTTTTGAGCATACCCCTCTATCCACAGTCTACAGTACCCAGTCAGCCCCCCAAAATTTTCTCTGTTTCCTCTTGGTCTTTGGCAGAGGTAAGTCTACTATTCCTTTGATCCTCTCAGGATTTATTTTTCGACTCCCTTCACTGACTAGATGTCCCAAGTACTTCACTTCTGTTTCCACATATTGCAATTTTTTTAATTTTTTTTTTTTTGAGACCCTCAAACCTTGCTGGCCCAAAAAGTTCAATAACTCATTTGTGGCTTCTTTTACCCTGCCTTCTTCCTCCCTGGATACCAATAAGTCATCCACATACTGAAGCAGGGCTACTCCCAATGGAGGGCTGAATTGTTCAAGCACTTGTTCTAACACTTGCCCAAACAAATTAGGGGATTCTGTAAATCCCACAATGATAACACCCTACCGGTGAACCTCGAGCTGCTGGTAGGAGTGGTCGGAGCAGTCCTCTTCCCTGTCCTCTTCCCCTGTTATTCACCCCTCTTCCTCGACCCCAAGTAACAGTCTAAGGGGTCCCACTTCGGGGATTCAACTTCTTTGTGGATTGAAACATCACCGACAGTCTGGGCTAGGAACATATAAACTGGATTTGGGCATCCCCAAATCCTGAATCTATTCATCTTGACCCAGCAAAAAACATATTCACCTTCTTCTAATTCCTTATTATTCACATACATGTTTAAAGTCTGACAGACCCAGTCTCCATCAGATCCAAATTTGGGCCAAAATACACTAGGAGGTCTTATGGGTTCTTTGGTCCAAACAAATTCAAATTCAAATGTAAACATGTTCCCCTGGGACACCCCGAAGGTCTCCCGTGATGGACACGGGACCCCCAGGGATGTCTCCAGGATCCCCCCCCGGGACACCCCGAAGGTCTCCCGCGATGGACACGGGACCCCCAGGGATGTCTCCAGGATCCCCCCCCAGGACATCCCTGGGATCCTCTAAGACAGACACAGGACACCCCTGGGAACCCCCCCAGGATGTCCATGGGCCCCCAACCCTGGCTGCCCCCAGCCCCTCCGGGATGCGGTCTGAACAAAACAAATAATTTTCTTTTTATCCCTTGTACAAGAAGAATCATTCCAAAACCTCAACTTTCTCCCCTAAAGGACTGTCTGGGGGAATGTTCCCGGGGTCTTCCTTATTATCTTATTAAACAGAGACTTTTCTTACACTTCTTCCTTTTGCTTCGTCCTTCTCCGGCTGTGACCCTCGTGGGACTACAGAACTGCGGATCCAGACTCCACACTCGCTTCGTACTGCAGTACGTCTCAGTCACTCACACACAAGTCTCTTAGAATGTCCCCGACCACCAAGGCAATACTTTAACAGTCCGATTTTTCTTACCTTGGTCCGTGCACAGAGTTGCCTGGTCGTAATCTCTGTGCCTACTGCATTAAGTTCATTTTTCCCCCTTTGTGGTTCATATGGTCTGCCGCTTAACGAAGTCTCGGGATCCTAGTCGGTTCCCTTCGGAGCCCCAGGCGACGATACATGAGACCGTTGAAATCAACAGGACGCGTCTTCCCATCCTTTGGTGACAAGGAACTCCGGAGAGGATGACTTCGGCTCCCAGACGAGCCCCCAAATTGTGAGAAACGCTCCTTATCCAATAACAATGGCTCAGGCAGTGAACGATACGAAGCACGTTTTATTTGAACATTCTTGCAAGAACAGGTGACCTAGTAAGTAGGCACACTTTTGGTTCTTGAAACACACCTTTTTATTTCCTAATCCCTGGCCGAATTTTCCCTCCCCTGTTTCCCATTGGTTAGGTACTCCAGGGTTCACAGTCTGTCCGGAGCGCCTAAAATCCTTCCCGGATATCTTGCCTCTATTTACTTCTCCTTATGCTACACCTGAAGGGATTATCTGACTAGTTTATTTCTTTCCTTTTTGGTAAAAAAATTGCTCAATGTCATTAGCCCTGGTTAAACGTTTGACTACCCTTCTAGACACTAATCCAGTATGAATCACTTTGTCCTTTTGTCTGTGTGGATAAGAGATGTTCTACAAGCCTTTGCTGGAGCCTCTTTGTCTTAGTTGTTCCCTTATCACGTCACCTCTGATGGAAAAGGCTTTTCTCCATTGCAAAAACAATACCTGCCTTTCTTACACCCCATTGATCCCTCAGCTTTTATACTGAGCATGATGCAGATGGGATGGAATACCCTGTTGGTCAGTTTTGGGTCACTTGTCCTGTCTGCTCCTCCCTGCAGATGCAAACCCTCTGTGCTCTTCTGCTTCCAGCCCTCCAATGGGGCACATAAAGTAAGCTGACCTTGGTTGTTATAGCAATAAGTATAAGCAGGAGCCTCTCTGCATACCGTTCCTTGGTATTCACTATAAACATCAGGCCTTATCTATGCTAGAAGTGGATACTGTCTGAAAAATATGCTGTTAATTTTAGAAAGTACACTTAGAAGAGACTTAACTGAAAAGTAACTTGGTTCTGTTTTACGTCAAACCAGGACATTCCACCCCTTATTCCATCCCATTTGTGTCATGCTCAGGTCACTAATGCTTGTTGTCTTAAAATATATACAGATCACTAATTTATGATTTAGCTTTATACACAAAAGTTCATTAAGTTCATTTAGTTCATAATTGCAGGTTCCCATCTATAATAGCAGTCTCTAAGGGCAGGATGGATAGTATGAAATTCATCATGGTTCATGTCCACTGGACGCCACTTCATGAAGTTGGTTCCAGTTTCATCACCACTATGTTATCCTGAAAAACACTTATTGAACACTGTTAGTATCATATAACAATTAATATCATACAACTCAGAATTAAGTATTCTCACTGAGGGTTAAATTTCCTTGAGGTACACGTTGAACTTCTCCATTCTCCAGCATCACCCACCAAGTACATCCAGGTCCTCGAACAAAAACAGTCCCATGAGGCAGGAAAAACCCAAACAGTTTTCCCCATATATATTCCTTTCATGCACCACAGGGACCTTATCCCCTTCTACAGTATGTAAAAGGTCTGATTGAGCAGGACCACCTCAACTGATGGATCCCCTGGTGTTAACCAGGTGTCTTGCACTAAATGCTTGGCCCAATTTTTGAAGGTTCCACCACCCATTGCTTTTAGGGTAGTTTTTAATAGTCCATTGTATTGCTCAATTTTGCCAGAAGCTGGTGCATGATAGGGGATATGATATACCCACTCAATACCATGTTCTTTTGCCCAAGTACTTATAAGATTGTTTTTGAAATGAGTCCCATTGTCCGAATTAATTCTTTCTGGAGTGCCATGTCGCCACAAGACTTCCTTCTCAAGGCCCAGGATGGTATTCCTGGCAGTGGCATGGGGCATGGCATAGGTTTCCAACCATCTAGTGCCTGCTTCCACCATTGTAAGCGCGTAGCGTGTTTGAGGGAGTGTGATACAGTTAGTTTGCCAGGCCTCCCCATACTTATATTTTAACCATTGTCCCCCATACCACAAAGGTTTTAACTGTTTAGCTTGCTTGATTTTGGCACACGTTTCACGATCGTGGATAACCTGCACGATAGCGTCGATAACCATCGATAGGGATGGTTAAATCCACCCCTCGGTCACGGGCCCATTTATATGTTGCATCCCTTCCTTGATGACCTGAAGTGTCATGGGCCCACTGAGCTAAAAATAGCTCACCCTTATGTTCCCAGTCCAAACCTGTCTGGGAAATCTTAGCAGCCTGGTCCACTTGCTGATTGTTTTGATGTTCCTCAGTGGCCCGACTCATGGGTGTTGCGTTAAGGGGCAAAACGGTTTTGGCAGAAAATAAACCCCCTTGCATTCTAACACTTCTCACTGTGGTGGGAGGCTAGGTGCGGCTAGGTTTAATTTCTGAATGATGCCCAACGCGTTAAGGGGCAAAGTAGTTTTGGCAGAAAGTAAACCCCCTTGCGTTCTAACACTCCTCACCGAGGTGGGAGACTAGGTGCGGCTAGGTTTAAATTCTGAGTGATGCCCAATTCAGCACTATCAGTCCAATCGCGTTTAATATGTATTAAACTGTTACGATTCCGGATGCACTAATAGTGGACTGCACCTTCAGTCTAGTCGTGCTCATGAACTAGCACGGCCACTCTCGAGTCTTTGGTTGCATTCAATGAGAAACCAAAACGACTAGCTACTTAAACAGTGCAGTTTATTTAAACAACAGATATATAGGTTCTTAGGATTGCTGGTGATAAATACACTGTCTGCAAAGCATGTGCAAATGAAAGTATTGTTAGTTATACAAAACGCGCGACAAAGTTATAAACAATACAGCCTGGCTATAAATATAGGAAAAAGACCCTCTAGAGAGATTTCTAAGTTTCCCGAGGAAGCACTCGGTATAGTCTAAGTCTTACCCAAAGGCATCCCTATGGGGGGGGCGGAAGAAAGGCTCAGTCCGTCGACTGGTCCCGGAAGTCAAAGGCAGTCTGTGACGGAGTCCTCCTTGACTTGTTCACGATGGTGTCTTCCCTGATATCCCCTCTTTCTTGGGCTATTTTTATACTATTTTTTACCTTCAAGGTGGAGTTTGAGTGACTCTAGTCATAAATATCTTTATTATGAGTGGTGTAAAATTCTCTCGCTTCACATTTAAGTGTATATATTACGAAAAATTCAGGGCGCAGACTCAAGGAGGAGTGGTCACACCTTGGAGGCGGGTAGCCTTCGGGATGGAGGTGTGTTTTGGTATTATAATGACATTATAATGAGCAAAGTTCGCACAAAGGACAGCATTTCATCAAAATTCGACAGACTGTTGGCTCAGGGTAGTAGGTATGCAGCTTATCAGTTCCATAGTACCATCTCGTTCCCATATCTGCTGTATATCACAGGGCAGGGCCGTGGAAGGTTACATTCCACTCCATTCCCCATGTTGCTTTGCAAGCAATATTGTACATGGAATCGCAGATGTTGAATTCTTCACATGCCAGCTGCGGCTGTATTCTACCCTAGAAACTTTTTGATTTTATACCTTTCCTTAATGTGTGAACAATGCTGTATTTTTGATCATTTTAGTAATTATTCCACAATGGGTACGTGGGCATCTACACAGTGTACCTTCACGACTATTTTCCCTAGCCGTTCACCAATATCTCACCACAGTTCAGCAGCCCAAATGGGTTCTAATCTAGAATCTAGTTCCCATCTGTCGCTGAGTCCAGTTTGGGACTTCCCCTGTGCCTGCTGGTGACATCTTCCTGGGAACTTGATATGGTTTTGTATATGTTGTATCTATTTCATTATTTCCTCTTTATTTTATTATTAATAATTTCATTAAAGTACTTTAGTTCCTTCTAAACTCATAAATCTCTTTATCTGTCCTCCTCCTCTCCTCGAAATGAGAGGTGGGGGAGAGCATCTGTCATTCTCATTGGCCAATCCGGCCCAAACCAGGACAAATGATAATGTGAAAGTGACTTCTTAAAATTAAACATGTTGAACAGATTTAGAAGATTCAGAATTTCAAAGTCTTGCAATAGAGGAATAAGAGTGTCTCACCTTTCTTTGGAGTTTTAACTATTTCACTTACCATTTGCAAAAAGTCAAAAGCAGAAAATCCTGTCTCTAAGAGGAAGATAGATTTAACATCCCTTCTATAGATCTGAGTTGCAGAATTCATGAACACTCAAAGTAAAAACAGTGTTCTTACTCTCACAAGCTTTTCTAAACTTTATTTTTAAAGGATTTTATTTTTTCTAATATCAAAATAAAAGCAAATTTGATGAAAACTTCAGGTTTTAAAGTAACTTTCTTCTAAGTATTTTTTCTCTTTACTGCGAGTGCGTACACTTAATTGTGGTAAAGTAGCTAAGTAGCTGTGTAATGAAAAAAAAAAAAGATTACTCAAAGCTTTATCCTTTTCTGGTCAGAAGTCCTCCACCAAAAATGTGATTGGCCAATTCAGAAGTTAATCAGTTGCAAAATGCCACTGATTGATCTACCATCATTTATAAGAACACCTCAGCACATATAATGTACAGAAAGTGAAGTAGACTGGTGGTCTAAATGGATACATCACCGGACTGCCTTCTTGTGGATAAGCATCCTACACTAACAAATTTCCTTTTTATCTTCTCTGGCTTCATCCCGTTAAACTGCATTTTACTTTAGACTTCCTTGCATTAGATCAAATAGCTACTTTGCCATAGCAGGCAACATAATAATTCTTGGGCAGAAACTCTGCATGAAGATGGGCATGCAAGCCTCAATCCACTCATGTAAGGAATAAAAAGCATTGCTTACCCAGATTTTCACCTATGGCAAAGAAAGAGAAACAACATATACTAAAAGTTCTCAGAAGTGCATTTTAAGTGCTAGTAGAACAGCTTTAAAGCAAAAGAACCACCCCCACACCCCCAAAAAAAGAACACTCTTACTCCCATTTCAAGAAGTCTGAGTCCAGATTCATTTGTGATGGTGAGGGAGCTGTACTTACAAGGGAACAGCTCAAATATGCCAAAACTGAAGCTCCTGCCTACGCGCTAGAGATGCAGTGCATATCTGTAGGATACCTTGTTGTTCTGGTGCATCCTTGTCTCCACTGGTGCAGCCAAGACAGCAGTGCAAAGAAGAGGAAAGTATAGCTAACTGGCCAGCAATTGCTTCGGATATTTGCCAGTGTTCTGTGAACTTCTCTGCCTTTATAACTGAGGACCTGCAGAAAGTATGGAGGCAGAGAAAAGGCAGAGATAGCTAAACAACACTTAAATCATTCCTGTTTAAAAACCTGGCATTCTTTTAAAAAGCTTGGTTACAATGTCTTCTTCCTCTAACTTAGTCACCAGTGATTGCATTTAGCAAGTTGGGGAAACTGAACTGGACTTAAAGATTTTTTTCTTAACAGTCCATTTGAACTTTGATTCCTACTGGTTCTTAAATTCTTAGCTTACAAGTATTCAAACAATATTACAAACCTGCCTCTAGCTTTGCTGGGACTGAAACACCCAGTCAGGATTTACAGACTACTCTTTTCTTGGGTTGTATCAAAGACAAACTTACAAGGTAATGCTCAAAATATGAGGGCTTCTGTATAATTTAGACATACTATGAAATTAGAGACTGAATTTTTCTCTATGGCAGAAAAATGATGCTGTGCCATCTGGTTAAGCTTCATTTAGTCAAAGAGGACTATGCACTGAGGAATAATTAATGAAGACCCAGTGTGAGGGTATAACATTCTGGGGAGTTGGTTTTAATTTTTTCTTTTTTTCTTTCTTTATTTTTCCAGATTTCATCTTCTATTTGTATCTGTATAGCAGTATTTGGTGTCAACTCTATCCTTAAGCAAAATGCCATTTAAAGGTGATGGCATTTTTGCTTGTTGGATTTAACTAAATAAAACTTAATTACAGTAAAACTGTACTGCTCTGTCCCGACTAATGCCCTGTAAACATTCCATCCACTTATCTTCCTTCTTCCTATTCTTCCTGTCCTGCAGTCTTGGAAATTGTACCAGAGCTAATATCTCAAGCTCAGCCTTGTAATCAAATTCAGAAGATAGAGATAAGCTATGGTTAGAGCTCTGCAGTAAAATTTTGTCAGAGAACCCAGTACTTCCTTCTAATTCAGTAGCTTCAAAGGTTTCATTGTTTCATTGGAGTCCCTTTCTTGGAGCAGGGATTTAATTTTTTTTCCTACTGGTTTGTCGATAAACAACATCTAACTTTTGAAGTTTTTCTGAATAGAAAGGGAAAACATTCTTTTTCCTCTTCTGTGCTCCAGGGATTAAGATGAGCTGAGAGATATGCCTCTGCTGAATTTCTCCACTTGGAATAATAGTGGCATAATATACTCTTATATTTCTGGAAAGTTAGTGCTTTGAGCCTCTTCCAGGGGGGTATTAAGGGTTGCAAGAAGTTGGCAGTTTTACTACTGAAAAGGAAGGGACCCCTTGATACTTAATACTTATCCATGCTTCTTTGCTTCAGTAAAGTAGGCAGGATTCATGGGACAGCTGTCTTATTGCTAGACACTGTCCTCTGCTGAGCTGTATTGGGGTCCTTCAGGAGGAATAGATATGGGCACTGTACATGGTGTGGTTCAAATGCTCTAGGAGATACTGTGTCAGGCTGACTGTAGGCTTAGGCAGATGTCACCATCAATCATCCTGTGGATGTTGTGATCCATGAGCAGGAGGGAGAGAAAACTATTCTGGTGTGTTCATGTAAAATGCATTTTTTTTAGTGGTTCCAAAAAATTGAGCCTCTGGGCAGGGACAGGTCTCAATGGAGCCTCTGAATTCATCCAGTTGTAAAGATCTGATGCTGTGTTACTGCTCCCCCAATCTGAGAAGAAGGAAGAATCTCTCCAGTACCCTAAGTCAGAATTGTTTCCCAGTTAGTAATTTTAATATGTGCTTCTCAGAGCTTTGTTACAGCCAGCACAAAAATCACCTTGTTATTCTGTGGTTTCAGTGGTTCTGAGCAGCAAAGCCTGACAGATGCTGTATAGTTTTCACTGCGCTCAGGGCAGCAGCGCTGGCACCAAAGCTCTCTGTATGTACACTTGGACAACCAGTACTGAGTCAGTTTGCGCACTACTCTGACCTTTCAATTTATCTCTGCAAACATAAAGGCATTGATTTTTGTTTTCTAAAATAAAATTTCATTGTCTGCAGTTAAATGTCTGCTTTTGAAGTTCTCTAGGAAAGCTAGAGGTCTTTTCTTTAAAAAGAAAATAAGAAATCACTAGGATATGAGTTAGGAGTGGAAGAACTGAGGGACAGAAGGGCAAAACCTAATACAAGTAAAATTTAAGGATGAGTTTATAAAGCCAGTCCCTTGTCAACTGCACCCTCTAAATGGCATTTACTGCCAGGGACATTGGATCCACCCTGGACTGATTCTAGTGTTGGGAAAATCCTGCTAAAATAACTCTGGGCCTTACAAAAGTTGCAGTTTCCTATCCCAGTAATTGATGCTGTGGTGACAATTTCCATCTGGTACTTATGAGTCGCAGTCATCACATCTACTAAGGGGAAGAAGACAACTTTTCCCCTTTGCTGAATCTCTTGCCTTGTCTGCAATGATGATCCTAGGAGTGAAAAATTCTTTGCTAAGTTTGAGCACTTCTTGAAAGAGATGGTGTCCCCTATACTGACAACTTGGAAATGAAACTGCAATCTGTTTACTCAGATCAGTCTGAGAAAAGAGATAGACAGGTGGAACCATGCTCTACCCTCCCCGAGACAGAAACAGGAACAGCCACCAGAAAAAAAAAAACAAGATTGAGGGGATCCTGTATCCTCCCCCCCCCCCCCCCTCCCCAGGCTGAAGGCAGGAGCTTAAAGGAAAGGAGTAAATGGAGGCAATTCAATGCTCGGGGCGGCAGGCAAACCCCTTCCTTGCCCACCTTGCCTTCCCAGGTGCCTCTGTACAACAGGTATGAGGCTCTGGATGTGGAATGCCAGTCAATGGATAATGTGGACAATGGTCCATCTACACCAGAGGTGTTGCAAGGTCAGAAAGGCTCACTCCCTGTATCACGACCACCTCCACAAGGAAAAATAGATGGGTTGTAGGTGACTCCCTTTTGAGGGGAACAGAGGGTCCAATATGCCAGCCAGACCCTCCTCTTAGGGAAGTCTGCTGCTTCCCTGGGGCCCAGGTTAAGGACATCACTAGGAAACTTCCTAGCCTGGTACGGCCCTCAAACTACTACCCATTACTGCTCTTCCATGTGGGTGGCGATGAAGCCGCAACACACAGTCCAAAGGCAATCAAAAGAGACTTCAGGGCCTTGGGACAGCTGGTAAGGGAATCTGGAGCACAGGTTATTTTTTCCTCTCTCCTCCCAGCTGCAGGCAGCAATACTGGAAGAAACAGATGGGCCCTGTTGATTAATAATACATGGCTCCATGGCTGCTGTCACTGCCACAATTTTGGGTTTTTTTGATAATTGGATGCTCTACATGGCACCAGGCCTGCTGGCGTCGGTTGGAATTCACCTTTCTCAAAGGGGGAAGAGGGATGGCGTCAGGAAGGCCAAGGCACAGCTGGACCCAAACTTGTCAAGGGACGCAAAGAATAATAAGAAGGGCTTCTACAGATATGTCAGCCAGAAAAGGAAGGTCAAAGAAAGCGTACACCACCACCCCCCCACAATGAACACAACTGGCCAACTGGTAACAACAGACAAGGAGAAGGCTGAGGTACTCAACAACTATTTTGCCTCAGTCTTCACTAGCAACCTCTCTCCCCACACCTCTCGAGTGGATGGACCGCAAGGCAGGGACTGGGGGAACAAAGTCCCTCCAACTGTAAGAGAAGATCAGGTTCATGACCACCTGAGGAACCTGAACATACAGAAGTCTATGGGACCTGATGAGATGCATCCCAGAGTCCTGAGGGGATTGGCTGATGTAGTCCACAAGCCACTCCCCATGATATTTGAAAAGTCATGGCAGTCAGGTGAAGAAGTCCCCGGTGACTGGAAAAAGGAAAACATCACACCCATTTTTAAAAAGGGGAGAAGGGAGGACCCTGGGAACTACCGCCCTGTCAGCCTCACCTCTGTGCCTGGGAAGCTACGCTAAGGCACATGGAGGACAGGGAGGTGATTCGAGATAGCCAGCATGGCTTCACCAAGGGCAAGTCCTGTCTGACAAACCTAGTGGCTTTCTATGATGGAGTAATTCCATCAGTAGACAAGGAACAGCTATGGATGTCATCTATCTGGACTTCTGAAAGGCCTTTGACACAGTCCCCCACAACATCCTTCTCTCTAAATTGGAGGGATATGTATTTGATGGGTGGACTGTTTGGTGGATGAGGAATCGGTTGGATGGTCGCATCCAGAGGGTAGTTGTCAATGGCTCAATGTCCAGATGGAGATCAGTGATGAGTGCTGTCCCTCAGGGTTCTGTATTGGGACCAGTACTGTTCAATATCTTCATCAGTGACATAGACAGTGGGATCGAGTGTACCCTCATCAAGTTTCCAGGTGACACCAAGCTGAGTGGTGTGGTTGACACGCCTGAGGGACGGGATGCCATCCAGAGGGACCTGGACAAGCTCGAGACGTGGGCCCATGTGAACCTCGTGAGGTTCAACCAGGCCATCAATACAGGCTGGGGGATGAAGGGCTTGAGAGAAGCCCTGTGGACAAGGACTTGGGGGTACTGGTGGATGAAAAGCTGGTCATGAGACAGAAATGCGCACTCACAGCCCAGAAGGCCAACTGTATCCTGGGCTGCATCAAAAGAAGCGTGGCCAGCAGGTTGAGGGAGGTGATTCTGCCCCTCTGCTCTGGTGAGACTGCACCTGGAGTACTGTATCCAGCTCTGGATCCCTCAGCACAGGAAAGACATGGACCTGTTGGAGTGGGTCCAGAGGAGGGCCACGAAGATGATGAGAGGGCTGGAGCACCTCTCCTACGAGGACAGGCTGAGAGAGTTGGGGTTGTTCAGCCAGGAGAAGAGAAGGCTCCGAGGAGACCTTATAGCAGCCTTCTAGTACTAATAGGGGACTTGGAAGGAAGATGAGGACAAACCTTTTAGTAGGGCCTGTAGTGATAGGACAAGGGGTAATGATATTAAACTAAAAGAGAGTAGATTCAGACTAGATATAAGAAAGAAATTTTTTACAAGGAGGGTGGTGAAACACTGGAACAGGTTGCCCAGAGAGGTGGTAGATGCCCCATCCCCGGAAACATTCAAAGTCAGGTTGGACGGGGCTCTGAGCAACCCGATCTAGTTGAAGATGTCCCTACTCATTGCAGGGGTTTGGACTAGATGACCTTTAAAGGTCCCTTCCGACTCAAACTATTCTATGATTCTATGATTTTAAGAAGCGTAAATGAAGAGAAACCACTTTAAGAGTACCTGGGGACTGGTCTAAGTTGCATTATTGCCATTGAATGTGGGTTTATTTCATACTGTTTACTAAATGGAGAGTATAACCATGGCAATATTCATTCAAAAACATCTTCTGTATGGATCTGCCAACACGGGAGTGAAATTAGCATTCAGAAGACAACTATTTGAAAGTGGCTTGAGAACTGAAAAATCATGTTTTGGACTACAGTCCAGATGAGAATACACTTCAGCATATGCAAAATTAACATTATGCAAAATTTACTACATTGACTTAAGCTGATCTTAGCAAGAGTATTTGTGGTATCATTTGTATAGATCTTACCTTGATGAGTGAAAGCATAATGGCCACGCTGGACCTGTTGTTTGTGAACAGAAAAGGACTTGCGGGTGATGTGACAGTTAGAGGCTGTCTTGGGCACAGCAATCATGAAATAATAGAGTTTTCGATTCTCGAAGAAAAAAAAAAAAGGTTTTTTTGTGAAGGCTGTAAATGCTCTACCTATCACACAGTCCTCAGAGAGTTAAACTGGGAACTGGAACGGCTATGTCATTGACTGCATAATGCCCAGAGAGGCCACCTGTGCCTGAGGAAGGTCCATGAAGGCTCAGAAAAGCTTAGACACTCTGTTGGTGCAACTCCAGCTGAGTAGGCTTGAAAGCAAATAAGACCCAAAAGGTGGCCCCAATACATCAGTCCTGTGACTGCTCACAGAGGGGAACTCAACCAGGGCTATAACAAGAGTTCCCGTGGGTAAGGGACTGTGGCTGAAGGTGTCAGATGGTCCCAAAGGTAAGCCATTCCAAGTTTTGTGGGTTTTCTTTTTGGTTTCATGACCTTCATAGGTTAAGTTTTCGGAAGGTATGGTTTAGATATCAGCAATTCTAGATTTAAATATCAGCAATTATACACTTGATTAAACTTTATTTGCACATAAAATACTATTGCTGTTTCACCACATAATTTAATGAACTGTCAGATACTGGGTTTTTTTCCTGTTTGGTTGGTGCTGGTAGCCATAACTTTGGGCTAACATGGTGAAGGGACTGGAGGGATCCAGCGGGATGGCGTCTGGGTAGAAGTATTGTTACCACCACACGTGAGGTATCCACTGCACACAGAGTTATATCTGTAACTAGCTAGTTACAGAAGAAAAGAGGGAATAGACTGTTCCTGGTGAAAAGGTCTCGCTTTAGTGGTTAATCAGAGAGTCTTTCTGCCAAACTCATGAAGAGGAGAACATATTTTTCCCTCTTACTTGGGGACATATGCAGAAGGTGGCTTCCAAGAATGGGATCTGCTCAGGATTGCTGAAGAAGAAGATCTGAGTTTGTGGATTTGCCTCCTAAAGACAGTGGTGCTGAGCTGGATGGGACAGGAAGCTGAATTCCTTTAATGTGTGGACTTTCCTTTGATATTTTCTGGTCAATAGTTGACCTTCTTGCCTGAGACTCAAAGGAGGTTTTATGGGAACAGCTCTGCTGAAGGTATAGGCTTTAATGTGGAAGACTCTGGATTTCCTTCCTTGCATCTGTAACTAATAAAGGAAGAGGAGTCACTTTGAAACCTATACACTTTACACTCTGTTGCCTATTATTCATGGAGAGACCTGGGATAACAAATGATGCACTGAGCAGAGCCAGTTTGGAAGAACATTCATAGCAGGAAAAGCTTGGGGAGTGTGGGAGAGCATGGGATGAGAGAACAGCCTCAGTCCTCAAAACTGCTTTTGAAAAAACCCCATTAGACATGGGTGGCCCTGATCCGTTTGTTTTTTCTTAAGGGAAATAAGCTACAGCAGAGCACACTGCCTACCAGTGATTCCTAATTATGCCAAGTGATGGGTGTGGAATAATTACTAAATTGGCTAAAAATACAGAAGTACGGCATTGTTCACACATTAAGGAAAAGTATAAAATCAAGAGGCTTCTGAGGTAGAAAATAGCCGCAGCTGGCATGAAGGACACAACACCTGTGGTTCCCTGATAAGCTACATGAGGTACGGGACGGGATGCAATTATTCCGTGGCTTTACCTTATGATGTATAGCGGATACGGGAATGGGATGATACCATGAAACAGATAAGCTGCCAATTAGCTGCCCGCTAGATGCTCAGAGCCAACATTTTGTCAAATTTTGATGAAATGCTGTCCTTTGTGCGAACTTTGCTCATTATAATGTCATTATAATACCAAAACACACCTCCATCCCAAAGGCTACCCGCCTCCAAGGTGCGACCACTCCTCCTTGAGTCTGCGCCCTGAATTTCTCGTCAACTATACCTTTAATTGTGAAGCGAGAGAAATTTACACCAATCATGATAAAAGTATGTATGACTAAAGTCACTCAAACTCCACCTTGAAGATAACAACTAGTATAAAAATAGCCCGAGAGAGGGGGGATACCCAGGGAAGACACCATCATAAAGAATTCCATCACTGAGTTCTGGGATCAGTCGACGGGCTGAGCCTCTCTTTCCCCCCCGCCATAGGGACGCCTTTGGGTAAGACTTAGATTATACCGAGTGCTTCCTCGGGAAACTTAGAAATTTCTCTAGAGACTCTCTTTCCTACATTTAGAGCCAGGCTGTATCGTTTATAACTTTGTCGCGCGTTTTGTATATGTAGCAATACTTTCATTTGCACGTGCTTTGCAGACAGTGTATTTATCACCGGCAATCCTAAGAACCTGTATATCTGTCGTTTAAATAAACTGCACTGTTTAAGTAGCTAGTCGTTTTGGTTTCTCACTGAACGCGACCAAAGACTCGAGAGTGGCCGTGCTAGTCATGAGCACGACTAGACTGAAGGTGCAGTCCACTATTAGTGTATCCAAATCGTAATAGTTTAATACATATTAAACGCGATCAGGCTGATAGTGCTGAATTGGGCATCACTCAGAATTTAAACCTAGCCACGCCTAGCCTCCCACCTCGGTGAGGAGTGTTAGAACGGAAGGGGGTTTATTTTCTGCCAAAACCGCTTTGCCCCTTTTCACGCAACAGATGGGATAAAAGAAACATATTTAAGAGGATATTTTTAAAAAAGAAAAATTTAAAAAGATATCACATTTGGTATTTTCATGTGAGCGGATCGATCTGAGGTTTGTCCTTTATAACAGGAATACCACATCTAATTAAGTCTGAATGCATTTTTAACACATTTCTAGTTTCCTAAGCAAGTCAAAGATTTAACATGGCACTCTGATGACAACCTAAGAATATGACTTTTCAATAAGTTGTAGTAGTTCTGCTTAAGTTTCCTTAGGCGTGTTTGAATGTATACATGCATGAAGTAAGAGTAATGTTGGGATTGAGAGACCAAATACTAAAAGTCAGAAAATTCTCCAACTTCAGGGTGCAATATTAATTTGTCAGTGCGCATCTTGTATGTTTTACAGGAACAAGCTAATAACGAACGGCCCTAGGCTTTCATTAGGAGTGTGTGCACCATACGATGAGAGTACCTTGGACCTTCCTAGGTGTATAGTCAGCCATCTGAACTATTCTGCTTATCTTAGCAAGGGTGTCAGAGGACATATAAGACCAAATGGTTTGTAGCTCTGCCTGTTTGATGTTACCTCTCTTTCTCCTCTTCATCGCTCCCCACCCATCTTCTTGGCTATGGTTTCCCTGCTGGAGTTTTTTTCATTGTTCCTTCCTTGGCTGCTCCAACAACTCCCACAGCTCCTCAGCCTCCCTCCCTTGCCCCCATACCTGCTCTAGTCACTTCCCCAGTTTCCGTGTCAACTTCACAGCTCCTGTGGGCTCCCCCATTCCCACCTTTAAGTTTAGTTGCCAAATTAAGAAAATAAAAATAAAAATAGAGAACTGAGAAATGAAATAAAATGTGAAACTTGGTGCAGAATTGTGAATGCTTTGATGCTGATCATGCAAAGGATCTCAATGTGAGCCCAACTGTGTAAGCTGTCTTCTGCAGTGTGCCAGGATGCAGCCAGACACCGTACACCCTACAAGCCCCAACAGACCACCAGAAGGGGTGAACTCAGATCCTTGGCTAGCCACTGCAGATAGGTGCTTTCCATTTCTTCAGAATGAACTGCTTGTGTACTTGGTCTTTAAGAGAAGTCCCTGGTCCCTGGACACCTTGCTCTGCATCCCACTGTGTTTCTGGCGAAACAGGACTCCAGAAGGGTAAGACCAAATGATGGAGTGAGAAACGTATTATTAAAATATTTCTGTTTGGGACAATAGAGTATGTACTAGTTTCTCATATACACCAAACAGATCAATCTCATTTTTCACTCACTACTGTGATTGCACAGCTAGGTGGATGTCAGTGATCTTCAAATTTGAGAAAAGGACCATATAACTGTTTCATAAATATATATATATGTGTATATGTAAGAGACAAAAGACACTGAGACACTCTGGCACTGTAAGGTATGGAGTGGTGGGGTAGCCCTGTAAGTCAGGGAGTGTTATGACTGTCTAGAGCTTAACGATGGTAATGAAAGGGTCAAGTGTTTATGGGTAAGAATCAGGGTGAAGGCCAACAAGGCAGATATCACGGTGAGAGTCTGTTATAGACCACACGACCAGGATGAAGAGACAGATGAAATATTCTATAAACAGCTGGGAGAAGTCTCACAATCGCTAGCCCTTGTTCTCATGGGGGACTTCAACTTGCCAGATGTCTTGAAATACAATACAGCAGAGAGGAAACAGTCTAGGAGGTTCCTGGAGGGTGTTGAGGATAACTTCCTGACACAGCTGGTGAGGGAGCCAACTAGGGAAGGCGCCCCACTGGGCCTGTTGTTTGCGAACAGAAAAGGACTTGTGGGTGATGTGATGGTCGGAGGCTGTCTTGGGCACAGCGATCACGAAATAATAGAGTTTTTGATTCTTGGAGAAGTAAGGAATGTGGTTAGCAGAAATGCTACCTTGGACTTCCGGAGGGCAGACTTTGGTCTGTTTAGGGGCCTGTTTGACAGAGTCCCTTGGGAGGCAGTCCTGAAGGGCAAAGGAGTCCAGGAAGGCTGGACATTCTTCAAGAAGGAAGTGCTAACGGCGTGGGAACAGGCCATTCCCATGTGCCAAAAGATGAGCCACTGGGGAAGAAGACCGTCCTGGCTGAACAGAGTGCTTTGTCTGGAACTCAGGGGAAAAAGGAGAGTTTATGGCCTTTGGAAGAAGGAGCGGGGAACTCGGGAGGACTACAAGGAGGTCGTGAGGTTATGAAGGGAGAAAATTAGAAGGACCAAGGCCCAACTAGAACTTAATCTGGCTACTGCTGTACAAGACAATAAAAAATACATGAACAACAAAAGGAGGGCTAAGGAGAATCTCCATCCTTTATTGGATGCAGGGGGAAACATAGTGACAAAGGATGAGGAAAAGGCTGAGGTACTCTTATGGTTTGAGAAACCCACAACAATTTGTTGTCATTTAGACAATTATTCTATCACTCGATGACCCCTCCCCACCCAGGAAGGGGAATCGGGGAAAAAACAAGGAAACACGAGGGTTGAAATATAAATAGATTTAATAGGATAAGACTAAATAATTAACATTAATAACACTAAAGAACCAGTATTGATCCCGATACCAATATAAAATATACAAGGATTATACTCAGCCAATTATATCAGTAGGAAGCTGTGCACTCCCAGCAGTGGACAGCAAATGTCGGACACTGCGAGTGCTACGGCTTCGGGAGGAAGGGAAGGCCTCAGGGGTCCGTCACCGGGACAAGAAGTTCTCTGGACTGCTGCCATCGAGGAAGAGAGAGAACTCCTCAGCAAACTTTCTAATTTATATTGAATGCGATGTTCATGGTATGAAATAATCCTGCTGGCCAGCCTGGGTCAAGTGCCCAGGTCTCACTCCTCCTCATCCCCGCACCTGGCAAGGCTCGAAAACACCGAGACCTTGAATGACACATAGCCTAGCTGGCTAGAAAGTGAATATTTTCACAAATTCAGACACTAGAGTCTTCCAAAAGCGGAGTTTTCCCTATCATTAGAAGAGAAATTAGTCCTGTGTCGCTCAAACCAGGACAGGTATTTAATGCCTTCTTTGCCTCAGTCTTTAGTAGTAAGACCAGCTGTTCTCCGGGTTCCCAGCCCCCCTGAGCTGGAAGACAGGGACGGGAAGCAGAATGAAGCCCCCATAATCCAAGGGGAAATGGTTAGCGACCTGCTACACCACTTAGACATACACAAGTCTATGGGGCCAGATGGGATCCACCCAAAGGTACTGAGGGAGCTGGCGGAAGTGCTCACCAAGCCACTTTCCATCATGTATCAGCAGTCCTGGCTAAACCGGGGAGGTCCCAGTTGACTGGAGGTTAGCAAATGTGGCACCCATCTACAAGAAGGGCCGGAAGGAGGATCCGGGGAACTACAGGCCTGTCAGTCTGACCTCGGTGCCTGGGAAGGTTATGGAACAGATCGTCCTGAGTGCCGTCACATGGCATATACAGGGCAACCAGGTGATCAGGCCCAGTCAGCATGGGTTTATGAAAGGCAGGTCCTGCTTGACTAAACTCATCTCCTTCTATGACAAGGTGACCCGCTTAGTGCATGAGGTTTACCTGGATTTTAGTAAAGCCTTTGACACGGTTGTGGAATAAATACTAAATTGGCTAAAAAATACAAAAGTACAGCATTGTTCACACATTAAGGAAAAGTATAAAATCAAGAAGCTTCTGAGGTAGAAAATAGCCGCAGCTGGCATGAAGGACACAACACCTGTGGTTCCCTGATAAGCTACATGAGGTACGGGACGGGATGCAATTATTCCGTGGCTTTACCTTATGATGTATAGCGGATACGGGAATGGGATGATACCATGAAACAGATAAGCTGCCAATTAGCTGCCCGCTAGATGCTCAGAGCCAACATTTTGTCAAATTTTGATGAAATGCTGTCCTTTGTGCGAACTTTGCTCATTATAATGTCATTATAATACCAAAACACACCTCCATCCCAAAGGCTACCCGCCTCCAAGGTGCGACCACTCCTCCTTGAGTCTGCGCCCTGAATTTCTCGTCAACTATACCTTTAATTGTGAAGCGAGAGAAATTTACACCAATCATGATAAAAGTATGTATGACTAAAGTCACTCAAACTCCACCTTGAAGATAACAACTAGTATAAAAATAGCCCGAGAGAGGGGGGATACCCAGGGAAGACACCATCATAAAGAATTCCATCACTGACTTCTGGGATCAGTCGACGGGCTGAGCCTCTCTTCCCCCCCATAGGGACGCCTTTGGGTAAGACTTAGATTATACCGAGTGCTTTCTCGGGAAACTTAGAAATTTCTCTAGAGACTCTCTTTCCTACATTTAGAGCCAGGCTGTATCGTTTATAACTTTGTCGCGCGTTTTGTATATGTAGCAATACTTTCATTTGCACGTGCTTTGCAGACAGTGTATTTATCACCGGCAATCCTAAGAACCTGTATATCTGTCGTTTAAATAAACTGCACTTTTTTAAGTAGCTAGTCGTTTTGGTTTCTCACTGAACGCGACCAAAGACTCGAGAGTGGCCGTGCTAGTTCATGAGCATGACTAGACTGAAGGTGCAGTCCACTATTAGTGCATCCGGAATCATAACAGTTTAATATATTTAATGCGATTGGACTGATAGTGGTGAATTGGGCATCACTCAGAATTTAAACCTAGCCGCACCTAGCCTCCCACCTCGGTGAGGAGTGTTAGAACGCAAGGGGGTTTATTTTCTGCCAAAACCGCTTTGCCCCTTTTCACGCAACAACGGTTTCCCACAGCATTCTCCTGGAGAAACTGGCTGCTCGTGGCTTGGATGGGCGTACTCATCGCTGAGTAAAAAACTGGCTGGAAGACCGGGCCCAGAGAGTGGTGGTGAACTAGTTTTCTCCCTGGATACAGACAAACAACTCACCCACCTACAAAAAACACACCCCACAAACAACAAACACCACACACAACCAACCACACAAAACACCACCACTAAACAAAACCAAGGAGACAATGGTCTAAACTATATTGATAACTGTCCAAAAATTCTAAAGCTTAAATTCAGCTGCCAGAAAACACACAATCAGAAGTGGTTAATGCCTGCCAAAAGATTTGAAAAGCTCAAAAGAAAAGGGAAAGATTTATTTTTGTTTAAAAATCTCTTGTTAAAGCTCATTCTTCTTGGAGCAGTTATTTCTTGAAAGAAACCAATGAGGACCTGTTTGGGTTTTTTTAAAGACATTTTAGTGCCAACAAATACAAACATGCACCAAGTGATTAGCTGCGTAACTACTGTTGAGCTATACATTTGTCCACAGACTTAGGTATTAAGTACTCTACAAATCGGACTCCAACCATTTCTGGTTTCAGTAAAAATTAGGTTTAAATTCTGCAATCACTTATCAGCTTTCAGTAGGTTCCACATTAGCAGTATATGCCTCACAGCACGTGTAATTCATGTAAGCTCAACTTAAAGTCATCTTTAAATCATCTTTTAAATTATCTTGAATAATTGCAGAGTAATTTAAAAACAGTGTAAAGGACTTAGAAAGCAATTTAAAATTGGTTACAGCCACCTTTTTTTCCATTGTTCAATGAACACATTGCATCTTATCCTTTGTAAAAGCAGCCTATGCGCTCAACTCTGCTGTAACTCAGAACCACGCTATTTTTGTAAGCTTTTATGACTGGCAGAGAACAGAACAAGATTTAAAAAAATAAACATACTTCAATGAGTATAATAATTTATTCTAATCGGTGAATTTAATTATTTTCATTTTAAATATTCTGTATCAGTTAAAGCTCCAAACGAAGTGTTAAACACAAAAATGTTATTTTGTTTGAGATCATGTAACTCAGCTAGGATAATACCTCTTTTCTCCAGGAAGCCTCCCAAAGTGTTCAATAGCACACACTTTAAAAGAGGTAGCACATCATATTAGAAATACTCTTTAAATTAAAGAAAAAAGCAGTTTCTACGGTTGGTTTTAGACTGATAGATTCATGACAGTTTGTAAACCAAAGTAAAAAAAAAATAATCTGTTGCCAATTTTGAAAGTTGTAATAAAACCTTTTGTTTTGCTCATCAAGACGAGTAAATTTACTCTCAGCAAATGAACAAGCTGAATTATACAACATTCCCTTGGTCCATTTGTGCAAGAGTTTACTTTCTATATGTCATTTAGCTTGAACGGTGCAACTGTGCTGCTTTCTCATTATCATGCTGTTGCACTCAAGTAGTTGTTCTTTGTGCCTGGAGAACTTGATTTAGTTTCTGCCAGCACAGCTCTCCCCTGACCCAGTCACATACATTAGCAGCAGCTACCCTTAAAAGCAGTACATGCACCTCTCCTTAAGAAAGTTCTCAGAGCATTGCTGCTGAGTTATAAGGTTAAAAAGCAGAGTAAACAAACAACTCAAGAGTTAAAGCAGTCACAGAGCTAGATCAAGGGTTTGCTGTAATGGTTTAGATACAAGAAAAAAAAAACAACGAGGAGATGAGCAGCATTCCTTTAAGGTTGGTGCTCTTGCTTGGTGGTTGAGGGAAAGGCCCTCATCCTCTTGGTGGATGAGGGAAAGGCTGTGCGCGTTGTTTACCTGCACTTTAGTAAAGTCTTTGACACGGTTTCCCACAGCGTTCTCCTGGAGAAACTGGCTGCCCATGGCTTGGAAGGGAGTACTCTACACTGGGTTAAAAATTGGCTGGAGGGCCAGGCCCAGAGAGTGGTGGTGAATGGAGTTAAATCCAGTTGGCGGCCAGTCATGAGCGGTGTTCCCCAGGGCTCCGTATTGGGGCCGGTTCTGTTTAATATCTTTATCAACGACCTGGATGAGGGGATCGAGTGCACTCTCAGTAAGTTTGCAGACAGCACCAAGTTGGGCAGGAGTGTTGATCTGCTTGAGGGCAGGAAGGCTCTACAGAGGGATCTGGACAGGCTGGATCAATGGGCCGAGGCCAATGATATGAGGTTCAACAAGGCCAAGTGTCAGGTCCTGAGCTTGGGTCACAACAACCCCATGCAACGCTACAGGCTTGGGGAAGAGTATCTGGAAAGCTGCCTGGCAGAAAAGGACCTGGGAGTGTGTTGGTCGACTGCCGGCTGAATATGAGCCAGCAGTGTGCCCAGGAGGCCAAGGTGGCCAATAGCAACCTGGCTTGTATCAGGAATAGCGTGGCCAGCAGGACTAGGGAAGTGATCGTCCCCCTGTACTCGGCACTGGTGAGGCCCCACCTCAAGTACCGTGTTCAGTTTTGGGCCCCTCACTACACTGTAGTGTGTAGGTGTAGCGTAGGTGTAGACACTGAGATGCTGGGGCATGTCCGAAGAAGAGCAACGAAGCTGGTGAAAGGTCTAGAGCACGTGTCTTATGAGGAGCGGCTGAGGGAACTGGGGTTGTTTAGCCTGGAGAAAAGGAGGCTGAGGGGAGACCTTATCGCTCTCTACGACTACCTGAAAGGAGGTTGCAGCGAGGTGGGTGTCAGTCTCTTCTCCCAAGTAACAAGCGATAAGATGAGAGGAAATGGCCTCAAGTTGCGTCAGGGGAGGTTTAGATTGGATATTAGGAAAAATTTCTTCACCAAAAGGGTTGTCAAGCATTGGAACAGGCTGCCCAGGGAAGCAGTTGAGTCACCATCCCTGGAGGTATTTAAAAGACTTGTAGATGTGGTGCTCAGGGACATGGTTTAGTGGTGGACTTGGCAGTGCTAGGTTAACGGTTGGACTCAATGATCTTAAAGGTCTTTTTCAACCTAAATGATTCTATGATCCTACATTGCTTGATATCCACATTGTTTCAACATTCAAAGATGAGGTGGGCCTGGAATCTAGCACAAACCAACCACCACCTGTTTATTAAATAGGAAACCTTTTAAATGACAGTGGGTCGTAGGAAGCATGCCAACACTAGCTTGTGCATTGATTCAACATTGATTCAACACTAGCTTGATGCACAATCAACTTGTGCATCTTTTTTTAATATTTTATTTATAAAATTCCAGTTTCATTACCAACAAAACTGGTTATGGTGGATTGACCTTGGCTGGACACCAGGTGCCTACCAAGCCGCTCTATCACTCCCCTCCTCAACAGGACAAGGGGGGACAAAATAAGATGAAAAAGAACTCGTGGGTCGAGATAAAGGCATTTTAATAAAGAAAAGCAAAGGCCGTGGGCAGAAGCAAAGGAATTCTCTACTTTCCATCAGCAGGCGACGTCCAGCCACTTCCTGGGAAGTAGGGCCTCAGTACACGTAGCAGTTGCTCCGGAAGACAAACGGCTTAATAACGAATGCCCCCTCTCCTCCTCCTTTCTCTTAGCTTTTATTGCTGAGCAGGCATCATATGATATGGAATATCCCTTTGGTCAGTTTGGGTCAGCTGTCCTGGCTATGTCCCCTCCCAAGCTCTTGCCCATCCCCCCCAGCCTACTGGCCTTTAGGGGTGAGGGGATGTTGGAGAGGCAGCCTTGATGCTGGGGAGCACTGCTCAGCAGTAGCCAAAACACTGGCATGTTATCAACACCTTTCTAGCTACAAATACAAAGCACAGCACTATGAGGGCTGCTATGGGGAAAGTTAACTCCATCCCAGCCAGATCCAATACACTGATGTTGGGGGGGGGGGGGGGGGGAAGGAATTCTTCAGGTTTGCCTTCTTTGCTTCTGTCAGGAGAAAAAAAAAAAAAAAAGTCAAAAGCCAAACCTTAGTAGAATAGCTATACCTGTTGTCCTGTGGATCTTCTGTCAGGACTCTCTCTCAAAAAAAAAAGTTTTAAGAAGCTTTTCTCTATATTAGGTATCATGAAACTGATTGATTGTTCACAAATGGAAATTATTTGGTGATTTAGACCAGATCTTGCTGCTGAAATGTTGGTAAGCTGATACACTAAACCTGAATCCATTAATATGATTACTATTCATCATATTAATGATTAATTAATGATTAATATGATCCAGACCAGAACACCTATATTTAAACAATGTATTTATTAAAGGAGTACTTAGGCTAAGTCTCATATTTCAGTGATGCAGAACCAAGCCATTTTTTTCTCTTAAAACAGAGTATATTAGCTTTTCTAATTAATTTGCATTGTTGTTAGAAGATGGTGCTTACAATACATAAGACAAGCATACCTGATCCTAAATGGGTGCTACTACTGCTCTGTAGCATCAGTGCCTGCAGTGCAGGCAAAGCAGGAAGTACTGAAATTGGGAGGAATTTAAATTCTGTGGTGATTTAACTTGGTTTTGTTGGTTTTAAATACTAAAGAAACACTTATCTCTACAGCACTAGTTTTATACTATATATATTTTATTTTTTGTTCTGTGAGGAGTGTTCTTCTAAAAATCTCTAATCAAAAAGAGAAGGAAGATACTTTTATTGCATAAGAATGCTTATCTTGCACCAGTTTGCAGGTCTTTTCATACCTAGAGACCAAAGCAAAGGCGAGAACGCCAGGCTGGGGCACCGGCTACATCCTGTGGTCCTTACTCAAGCCAAACTCCAATCCACCATGTCACTATAGTGTTTTGTAGTATAACAATCTGTGGGACAAGATCAAATTTGGACATCACAGACTGCACAAATACCAAAATGCCAGCTATATATCCTATCCTATAGACGTTCTACATTTATGACATGGTGCAATAGTTTTTAGTGAAAGGAGGGTGAAGGGGGGAAACTTAAGGGAATACAACATGATCAGGGTTTACACAGCAGACAGGAGCTTTATCACCTGCTTAGTTGCTATCAGCTGGCACAGTTATGTGGTATCTGTCACAACTTCAGTCACTGTAGTTATAGGTTCAGTTATGATTTGCTTGCATTACTCACAATGTCCCAACCCCTCAGCTGGCCCAGCCAGAAGATGAATATTTCTGGCAAAATTTGCAGTGTATATGTGCAACTTTTTTTTAGCCTTTATCAAAGTTTGAATGAAGTAAGGCTGAAAATAAACTGTTCTGCATGCTCCTTTTAAAAAAAATTCCTTAGGATGGCTGTGATAGGCATCAGACCTGCTTCTTCATTTTATTAATGCTTTGATAACAGCGTAGCTCCAGGACTCACACTGTAAGTGCTTTAGGCGTGTGGACAGTCATTTAGTTGATTGTATAGCACCCAGCGTGCCGGGCAAGCGTTGGTGCTGAGGGGACGTGTATAACAGATGACTGGAAAGGAGCAGTGTCGGTTTCATCTTAATCAGATGGGATGTGAGATCCGGCCTGTCTTTGCCTTCGCTGGACAGCTTGTGCAAATTCACAATACCCTAAGCATTTCTGCTCTTCTTTCCCGGCGTGCTTGTTTCTTCTCGGTGCCCACTCTACTGCAGGACCAGGGGTGGGTTACATTGCAGTTGGCACTTTTTCCTCTACACTACATTTAGCCTTTTCATACTTGTTGGGCAAAGCCCTTGACTAGTGCTTGGACTCTCCCCACTTCTTTCCGCTAAAACTGAATGGATTCTTTAAATGCTAATGCTGTGCTTTGGGTTTTCCAAGTTCTAAAAGGGACACTAAAATGATGGTAAACTTGCCTTGCTGATGTTCCTAAACAAACTGCTGTGTCTGTTTTGTGTCTCTCTCTGTCTGGCTTGAATAGCAAGCGAAGACCGGTTTCACTTGCAGGTTCTCACTGATGAACACAGCATTATTCTTCTTTCCAGAACAGCAGTATTATTTTAATCGTTACAATTGTTAGATTCACCTCATCTTCCTTCTTTCACCCTTTCCAACATTAAAAATAACAATAAACCTGAAATGCATCAATGAAGCACAGACTGTTCCTACGTTGTCTCATCGGAGAACTGTGACACTGTTTAGTCCATGATATCAAAAGTAAGGAAATACAGTAACTGATTTGATGCTTTTAATAATCTCCTGTTTTTATTAAATGCTTTTCTCCATTCCTTTATACAAAACAATTTTGAGATTTCTCATGTCTAAGTCACAGGTATTGTAACATCATTTTCCACACTTTTACATATTTACTGGGTCTTAAGACTATCGTTTTATTAATATTACAGATACTAATGAAATAGAAATGTGGAACTTGTGCATGGTATAGAACCAGAAGTGGTACACAAAACCGGCATAGAGATATTGTATATTTGTTTAATGAATTTTTATTTTGATTCTGATGACATCTTGTAGAAACCGGGGCTAATGCAGTTCTCATGACATTTTCCACAAATTGTGTTGAGGCAAGTATGGAGTAATTGACTGTTGAAAAAATGTACTGCAGAAACAGCTCTAGACAAGTACAGTCTGTATTACTCGGGAAGTTGTAACGTGTAAATACTTAAAGTGCGTCTTTGAAATATAATGATACATGAATTCCTAGTCTAAGCATCATCAGCACAAGGACGTTTATTGGCGTGGGTGGAGACATTTTGGGGATAGGGAGCTTGTTTCTTTTTCTCTTTGTTTTGTTAAAGTGAAATATAGTGCTAAAAATGCAATGGGGAGCTGGTCTCTGGCTTGGAGAATTCCAGAAAATCCTCAGCCTTGTCAGTGGCCTGTCAATATTTTTGTCCTATTGAGTCTGGCTGTCAAACAACAACTTTGCCTAAATATGTACCACTCCTGTGAAGAAAGTGGTGCATTATTTAGCCCTAAACAAATTAGACTATGCTAAGCAGATTGGCAGGTGAGGAGACCATTAAAAGATGAAAAGGGATCGCAGAGTCTGTTTTGTTTTGAAAGTTTGATTATTCTTTAGAAGGGTGCAGAGTCCCCTTCTAAAGAATAATCAAACAGTGGAAGTGTTTGATTTGAGTGGAAGACATTCACATTTTGTTTTTATCAAAAGTAGTCCAATCTTCTCCTCACCTTCATTTTAGGAGGCTAAGTAAGCCAATTTAGGGAAATGTCTTTGATTTGCCACTTCCTCTCTGAGAGTGGTTGCTGTACGCCCCTGGGACACTCTGCATCTGGAAGGCTTGTGTCCCCCAAGCACCCCAGCCTGCTTGCTTTCCCAAGTTCCTCCTGCGGTTCAGATACATCTGAGATGATCTGGAAAGCTTCTCCCACTGAATCTGATAGCTTTCTGGGAGACATCTGTGCCGCTTCAGGCTAAGCTGGGTGAGCAGCAGCTAGAAAACAAAACCTGCTTCAGAAGCGTTAGGTGCATTGGTGGCAATGTAAAATAAAAATCAGAGAGGGATCACGATCATTTCTATTTAAATCATGGTTGCATGCCACGCATGTCCTTGTGAATTTTGGGTTTACTTCAACCGAATGCTAAGTCTTTGAAAATTGGATTTCTGTATGGTCATTGACAATTGTTCACATAAGCATTTGCCAGCAACTGCTAAAAGATCTGCACTCTGCTTTTTACCTTACTTACCTACACGCAGGTTTTTAGAGCTCTCAAGCCAGCCAGGTCCTACATCCACATATCTTTACCAAAAATCATGCCTTGCAGAAAAAATCCTGTTATTTTTTCTCCCTTCCTGAAATTTTGTCTTTCAGTTCAGTGGGGATGTGTATTGGGTTTGTGTGGCATGGGTTTGGTAGTGGAGGGGCTACAGGGGTGGCTTCTGTGAGAAGATGCCAGAAGCTTCCCCTATGTCCGACAGAGCCAGTGCCAGCCAGCTCCAAGATGGACCTGCTGCTGGCCAAGGCCGAGCCAATCAGCAACAGTGGTAGCGCCTCTGTGATAACATATTTAAGAAGGGGGAAATAACTTCTGCGCAACAGCAGCTGGGAGAGAGGAGTGAGAATATGTGAGAGAAACAACTCTGCAGACACCAAGGTCAGTGAAGAAGGAGGGGGAGGAGGTGCTCCAGGCGCCGGAGCAGAGATTCCCCTGCAGCCTGTGGTGAAGACCATAGTGAGGCAGGCTGTGCCTCTGCAGCCCGTGGAGGTCCACAGTGGAGCAGATATCCACCTGCAGCCCGTGGAGGACCCCACACTGGAGCAGGTGGATGTACCCTGAAGGAAGCTGTGACCCCATGGAGAGTCTGCGCTGGAGCAGGCTCCTGGCAGGACCTGTGAACCCGTGGAGAGAGAGGAGCCCACGGTGGAGCAGGTTTGCTGGCAGGACTTGTGAGCCCGTGGGGGGACTCACGCTGGAGCAGTCCATTCCTGAAGGACTGCACCCCATGGAAAGGACCCACGCTGGAGCAGTTCGTGGAGGACTGTCTCCCAGAGGTGGGACCCCACGCTGGAGCAGGGGAAGAGCGTGAGGAGGAAGGAGCGGCAGAGACAATACGTTATGAACTGACCGCAACCCCCATTCCCCGTCCCCCTGCGCCGCTCCGGGGGAGGAGGTAGAGAATTTGGGAGTGAAGTTGAGCCTGGGAAGGGAGGGGTGGGGGGAAGGTGGTTTTAGATTTATTCTTATTTCTCATTGTCCTACTCTGATTTGATTGGTAATAAATTAAATTAAATTAATTTCCCCAAGTCGAGTCTGGTTTGCCCGTGACGGTAATTGGTGAGTGATCTCCCTGTCCTTATCTCAACCCACGAGCCTTTCGTTACATTTTCTCTCCCCTGTCCTACTGAGGAGGGAAGTGATAGAGCAGCTTTGGTGGGCACCTGGTGGCCAGCCAAGGTCAACCCACAATATAGACAGAAAAGGTTGAGAGAAGAGCCAGAAAAATCATTGATTCATGAGGCGTGATGCAAGGAAGTTTTTCTTTTGGGTTTATCAAACAGAAAAGTGTATTGACTGCAGTTCAAAAGTATCTGCAATGAAATAGAAACTTAATACCCGGCTTTTCCTTCTAGCCGACAAAGACATAACAGGATCTGATTACTGGATGTTGAAGCTGAACAAAATCAGACTAGAATCGAGTGTTCCAATTTTCCCTAAATAATAAGCAATTAACCATTGGAACAGTTTGATGAAAATTATAATGGGTTTTCCATCTCTAGTAGTTTTAACCTCAAGAGATGTCTGTCTTAAAAGACATATTCTAGTTGAACTCAGCAGTAGTTCAGGAAATCTCTGGGACTTCTATGACAAAACAGATCAGCCCAGATGGTCACAGTGGATGTTCTAGCCTTATCTCCGATGGGGACCAAGATGTTTTTGGTGCGTCCTTCAGCTCTGCTATGGGCTTACTTTATGCTCCGTTTTTTTTTTGCCTATGGATGCTAACAGTTGTACTTGAGCTTCAGTGCAGCTGCAGCAGTTTAAGAAAGGACATAATCGTCTGTAAATGGTATAGTGTGGCAAGGGATCCAAACTGCAGAAAAGCCTGTCCTAAAGACGTACGCAGAGGACAGCCAGCCACACATGGAATTTTAGCACTCCTGTTTCTTGTTTATTCCAGTTTCTGAGCAACAGTCTTGTGAATTAACAGTGTATGTGGTGATTCTGTGCTACTATATAAGCTTGTAGCCATATACAGAAGGTGGAATACTGTTTTGGATTAACAGTCCTAGCTCATGTATCAGCTCTTGTATGCCTGCATGATTTTAAACGCATCAAGGATATGTCCATATTGACACTTGATTTTTTAGCTTGTCCAATACTTGCAACTTGCGTTCAGGCTCTTCTTTGTAAAATGATATTTTGTCCTTCAAATAAAAAGTGCAAAAGTAATTAGTAACATTAGCTTATCATTATTTACAGCAAACCAATTCCCTCTTTGTGCATAGAAAAATAAAATTATATCCTTGCCTGGCTGAAATCTTCCTTTCTGCTAGTAATAAAAAAGGCAAAGATCCCTTACAATGGCTACTTCAGCCTTCTTGCAGCTTGGGACAAAACCACATTGGCAGAAGGACAACGTTCTGTCTCTGATGGCTATGAAGCCTCACCGAACACGACCTGAATATGAACTTATACAAAAGGGACCTTTGTGCAGTGACAAAAATTGCAAACAGAATATAAATACGTAAGAAATTTAAAATAAGTTAGGGAGCATGTTTGAATGAGATCAGCATTCCAAGTAGTCCCTAACAAGAATTGGATGTTTGTATCTCTGGTGCCACTCATTTTTCTTTATGACTGATTATCTTCATTTTCTGTTAAGCTTCCTCCAAGCTAGAAACTTATATTTCATAGCAATCCTTCTTAACAGCCTTTTGGTGCAAAGTTGGCCTTGGTATCCTATACAAGTCTCCCAAACTCTTTAATTACTTTGATACTGATGAGGAAGGGAAGTGTTTAAAAAAAAAAAAAGGCATCACAAAGGACCCCATGTTTTCCTGTCCTGTGTTGAAGAAGCTGATAAATTGCGCAATCTTAAGAAATCAAGGGAAGGAAAAGCCACAGTAGTGCGATGAAGATAGTAGGTAGTACTGGTCACCTTGTCATTGCGGCACTGACCAGGAGGGAGCTGCACTAATTGCTGCCCTTGGTATTAGTAGCTCGAGGGCTTAGCCTCTATTCAGATGAAGCAAGTTTCTCTCTAAGCTCCCAGACAGTCATATTTTACTACTGAGGAGGTTCTTTATTCTCTTTTAGGAGTAGGTTTTCTCTTTTACATTCTCAGACTGACTTGCATGTTCTTTGTAGTTTCACTGGTCACCACTCATTGAGGAATGCATGTGATGTGTCACTACTTCCTCAATCCCTCTTTGAATCAGATAGTTGTTTGATTATACTACAAACTACTCTGGAAATCTACAGCTAAGCAAAGCATGAAATTTCTAAGTAGACCTTTGTCACGGTTTGGGCCAGGTTGGCCAACGACAAGACGACAGAGGCTCTCCCCCACCTCTCGCTCCAAGGAGGGAGATAAAGAGATTTATGAGTTTAGAAAAAACTAAACTACTTTAATAAAATATTAATAATAAAATAAAAAGGTCAAATATATACATACACACATATATATACACAGATCAGTCATTTATGATTTATCTTTATACACAAAAGTTTGTTAAGTCCATTTAGTTCATAATTGCAGAATTTCATCGATTATAGCAGACTCGGGATTGAGTATTCTCACTGAGGGTTAAATTTCCTTGAGGTATACACTGAATTTCTCCATTCTCCAGCATCACCCACCAAGTACATCCAGGTCCCTGAGCAAAAACAGTCCCAGAAATGGTTTTGCCTTTGCCCGAGGCAGGAACAACCCAAACAGTTTTCTCCAATATATTCCTTTCATGCACCACAGGGACCTTATCCCCTTCTACAGTACGTAAAAGGTCTGATTGAGCAGGACCAGCTCGATTGATGGAGCCCCTGGTGTTAACTAACCAGGTGGCCTGTGCTAAATGCTTGGCCCAATTTTTGAAGGTTCCACCCCCCATTGCTTTCAGGGTGGTTTTTAATAGTCCATTGTATCGCTCAGTTTTCCCAGAAGCTGGTGCATGATAGGGGATATGATATACCCGCTCAATGCCACGTACTTTTGCCCAAGTACTTATAAGATTGTTTTTGAAATGAGTCCCGTTGTCCGACTTAATTCTTTCTGGAGTGCCATGTCGCCACAAGACTTCCTTCTCAAGGCCCAGGATGGTATTCCAGGCAGTGGCATGGGACACGGCATAGGTTTCCAACCATCCAGTGCTTGCTTCCACCATTGTAAGCGCGTAGCGTGTTTGAGGGAGTGTGATATAGTCAATTTGCCAGGCCTCCCCATACTTATATTTTAACCATTGTCCCCCATACCACAAAGGTTTTAACTGTTTAGCTTGCTTGATTTTGGCACACGTTTCACGATCGTGGATAACCTGCACGATAGCGTCGATAACCATCGATAGGGATGGTTAAATCCACCCCTCGGTCACGGGCCCATTTATATGTTGCATCCCTTCCTTGATGACCTGAAGTGTCATGGGCCCACTGAGCTAAAAATAGCTCACCCTTATGTTCCCAGTCCAAACCTGTCTGGGAAATCTTAGCAGCCTGGTCCACTTGCTGATTGTTTTGATGTTCCTCAGTGGCCCGACTCATGGGGTATGTGGGCATCTACATGGCGTACCTTCATGACTAGTTTCCCTAGCCGGTCAGCAATATCTTGCCATAATTCAGCAGCCCAGACGGGTTTACCTTTGCACCGCCAGTCGCTCTGCTTCCACTGCTTTAACCACCCCCACAGAGCATTTGCCTCCATCCATGAGTCAGTACAGAGATAGAGCACTGGCCACTTTTCTCATTCAGCAATGCCTAGGGCCAGCTGGATGGCTTTTACCTCTGCAAATTGACTCGATTCACCTTCTCCTTCAGCCGCTTCTGCAACTCGTCGTGTAGGACTCCACACAGCAGCTTTCCACCTTCGATGCTTTCCTACAATACGACAAGACCCATCAGTGAACAGAGCATACTGTTTCTCATTATCTGAGAGTTCATATCTGAGAGTCTTTGCCTTCGTGACAGTTTGTGATCACTTCTACAATTCCTGGACGATTTGGGTTTCCTATTCGAGCTCACTCTGTGATTAAGGCAACCCACTTACTCCAGGTAGCATCGGTGGCATGATGAGTAGAAGGAACCGTACCCTTGAACATCCAGCCCAGTACTGGTAATCGGGGTGGCAGGAGGAGCTGTGCTTCAGTGCCAACCACTTCTGAAGCAGCTCTAACTCCTTCATATGCTGCCAAGATCTCTTTCTCAGTTGGAGTATAGTTGGCCTCGGAGCCTTTGTATCCCTGACTCCAGAATCCTAGGGGTCGACCTCGAGTCTCCCCTGGTGCTTTCTGCCAGAGGCTCCAGGTAGGGCCATTGTCCCCAGCTGCAGTGTAGAGCACATTTTTAATGTCCTGGTCCTGTTCGGACTGGTCCAAGGGCTACTGCATGCGCAATCTCTTGTTTAATTTGCTCAAAGGCTCAGGACCCCACGTAAACTCATTTTTCTTTCGAGTCACTTCATAGAGAGGTTTCACAATCTGACTATAACCTGGAATATGCAGTCTCCAGAAACCCACAATGCCTAAGAAGGCTTGTGGTTCCTTTTTGTTAGTAGGTGGGGACATAGATATTATTTTGTTAATCACATCCATTGGGACCTGACGACGACCATCTTGCCACTTAATTCCCAAGAACTGCATGTCTCATGCAGGTCCCTTGACCTTTCCTCTTTTTACAGCAAAACTTGCTTTCAGAAGAATCTCGTTTATTTTCTTACCTTACTTGAAAACTTCTTGTGCTGTATTACCCCACACAATGATGTCATCACTGTATTGCAGGTGTTCTGGAGCTCCACCCTTCTCCAGTGCAGTCTGGATCAGTCCATGGCAAATAGTAGGGCTGTGTTTCCACCCCTGGGGCAGTCGATTCCAGGTGCACTGGATGCCTCTCCAGGTGAAAGCAAACTGTGGCCTGCACTCTGCTGCTAAAGGAATAGAGAAAAACGCATTAGCAATGATGTCAGTTGTAGCATACCACTTGTCTGCCTTGGACTCCAGTTCGTACCGCAGTTCTAGCATGTCTGGCACAGCAGCACTCAGTGGTGCTGTGACTTCATTCAGGCCACGATAGCCTACAGTTAGCCGCCACTCTCCATCAGACTTTTGCACTGGCCATATAGGGCTGTTAAAGGGTGTCGTGGTTTGGCCTCAGACGGCAACAAAGAACCACGTGCCACTCTCTCGAGCTTTCCCAATACGGGAAAGAATCAGAAGAAAAAGGCAAAACTCATGGGTTGAGACAAAGGCAATTTAACAGAACAGCAAAAGGAAACAAGAAAACAACAACAATAGCACGGATAGAGGAATATACAAACACGATTACGGAACCGCCGCTCACCGACCTGAGCCGGGATGCCCCAGCCCGCTCCAAGCCGTGACTTCCTGCCCCCCTCCCCCGACAGCTCAGAGTGGGCATGGCTCACATGGGATGGAATACCCGTGTCCCTGCTGGAGCCTGCAGAAAATTAACCCTATCCCCGCCGGAACCAGGACAAAGGGTGAGCGAGTCTTGCTGATCACTCCTTGGGTTTCTAGCCAACGAATCAGGTTCTGGATGGGAATCAGGGACTCTCGGTTGGTGCGATACTGTCATCTATGCACTGTGGCAGCAGCCACTGGCACCTGCTGTTCTTTAACCTTCAGCAGTCCCACCACAGAAGGGTCATCTGAAAGGCCAGGTAAGGTAGACAGCTGTGTAATGCCCTCAGTCTCTACAGCTGCTATACCAAAGGCCACCGATACCCTTTCGGGTCTTTGAAATGCCCTTTCTTGAGGTAGTCTATGCCAAGGATGCGCGGAGCATTTGGGCCAGTCACAATGGGGTGCTTCTCCCATTTATTCCCAGTTAGGCTCACTTCGGCCTCCAATACACTCAGCTCTTGAGATCCCCCTGTCACTCCAGCAATAGTGACGGATTCTGCCCCTCTGTGATTCAATGGCAATGGGGTGCACCAGTGTCCACCAGGGCTTTATACTTTTGTGGCTCTAATGTGCCAGGCCATCGAATCCACAGAGTCCAATAAACTCGGTTGTCCCTCTCCTCCTCCTGGCTGGAGGCAGGGCCCCTCTAATGTTGAGGACAACATCTACAATTAGCAGATGAGTTCCTACCCAGACCGGAGAACCGCTTATCATGGACTGGAGCAGCCACCCTCCTGCAAGAATTCTTCCTTCCATCTGCTTTACCTTGCAACAAGCACTTGTGCCTGTAGGGCCGGGGTAGGTTTTTTATCCCACTTATTCATGTCCTCTCCATAGTTGCAGAGGAAATCCACAGAGTTCCACAGGAAATCTCGGAGCGGGTCCTATTTCTCTTGAGTCGGTTTTGTAGGAGGGCGCCTTTTCTTAATGACGGCAGCATGGATTCGTTCAGGGGAAGAGTGGGATTCTTTCTCCATCCCGGACAATTTTCCAAACAATTTTCTAAACAGTTTATCGTTTTTCTTAGCCATTTCCTCATTTTGCTCGGCCATTGTCTTGGTCATTTTCTCTCTTTCCTCAGACATTTTCTCAGTTTTCTCAGACAGTTTTTCCACGGCTGCCACAGTAAGGGGACGAGAGAGACTGCCTTCATACTGCCGTACCTTGTTAGCCACTTCATTTACAGTTGGTGCATCGGATCCTCCCCAGACCATTGTTGACAACGTGTGGGAATACATTGATGGTGCACTCTGCACAAACTTCCTTAGCAAAGATCGTTTGCATGGCATTTCGTCAGGGTCTACATTTACTCACCAGTCACCATAAATCACCTCTCTCACAGCCAGTTCCCTCAGGTACTTGATACCTTTTTCCATGCCAGTCCATTTGCTTGGACGGCATTCGATATCATCCTTGAAGGGATACCTGCCCTTTATAGCTGAAAGCAGTCGCCTCCAGAGACCGAGAGCGTTTATCTTCTTCCCAATCGCTTTATCAATACCTCCATCTCTGGCCAGGTTTCCCAACTGCTTAGCCTCTCTACCTTCTAAGTCTATGGATAGAATCCCAGCAGGCAGACAGAGCCCCTGCTACGGTGAACTCCCTGTCCTCTCTCCACCCGACTGAATGTGGTGACAGGGGGCAATGGCAAGAAGTTCCTGCCCGGCGCAACAGGCACCGCAGTCGAGTCTGCCCAGCGACTACCCCACCTTCCCAGATGCCGTTGCGTAACAGGTACATTGCTCTGCAAGGGGAACTGGACAACGATGAGGATGATAGTTCTTCCAGCTTGGAGGTGTCATTGAGGTCTAGTCGGACCACCCCCCCGCATCAAAACCTCTGCGGTAAAGAATAAAAGACAGGTCATTGGCATAGGCAACTCGCTACTGAAGGGAGCGGAAGGCCCGATATGCAGACCGGACCCACTACATAGGGAGGTCTGCCGCCTCCCTGGGGCCCAGGTTAATGATGTAAAGAAGCAGCTTCCTTCCCTAGTACGGCCCCCAGATTATTATCCCCTTTTGATCTTTCAGGTAGGCAGTGACGAAGTAGCGAGAAGAAGTCCGAGGGCAATGAAGAGAGATTTCAGGACCTTGGGACGACTGGTCAAGGGATCGGGAGCACAAGTCGTGTTCTCCTCTATCCCTCCGGTTGCGGGGAATGATGAGGGGGTAAACAGGAGGAGCCAGCAGATCAATGCCTGGCTCCGAGCCTGGTGCTACCAGCAGGACTTTGGGTTCTTTAACCACGGCTTGATTTACAAGACACTGGGCCTGCTGGTAATGGACGGGAATAGCTTATCTCGCAGGGGGAAAAGGGTCCTAGGACAAGAGTTATCAGAGCTCATTGAGAGAGCTTTAAACTTGATTCGAAGGGGGATGGGGATGTAACTGGGCTTGCTAGAGAGGTGCCTGGGTGTAGTAGCTCAGCACTTGTGGGGCAGCGTGCTAGTATTTTTGAGAACCAGAAGGCCTACCACCCCTCAAGGGTGAAAACTACACACACAACTCCTTCTCTGAAATGCTTATACACCAATGCACGCAGCATGGGGAATAAGCAGGAAGAGCTGGAGAGCTGTGCGCGGTCGCAGGGCCACGATCTCATTGCAATTACTGAGACGTGGTGGGATAGCTCACATGACTGGAACGCTGTCATGGATGGCTATGTCCTTTTCAGGAAAGACAGGCCAGCAAGGTGAGGTGGTGGAGTTGCTCTTTATGTGAGAGAACAACGGGAATGTATTGAGCTCTCCCTGGGGGTGGATGAAGAGAGAGTTGAGAGCTTGTGGGTAAGGATCAAGGGGCAGGCTAATATGAGGGACACTGTTGTGGGTGTTTATTACAGGCCACCTGATCAGGATGGGGAAGCTGATGAGGCCTTCTCCAGACAGCTGAAAGTAGCCTCGCAGTCACAGGCCTTGGTTCTCATGGGGGACTTCAATCACCCTGATATCTGCTGGGAAGGCTACACAGCCAGGCACGTACAGTCCAGGAGGTTCCTCCAGTGTGGTAGAGTGATAACTTTTTGACTCAGGTGGTGCAGGAGCCAACAAGGAGAGGAGTACTACTGGACCTAGTACTGACAAACACAGAGGGACTGGTGGAGGACATTAAGGTTGGGGGCAGCCTTGGCTGTAGTGATCACGAAAAGATAGAGTTCAGGATCATGGGTACTACGCACAAAACAACAAGTAGGATTGCAGCCTTGGACTTCAGGAGGGCTAACTTTGACCCCTTCAAGAAACTGCTTGGAGAGATCCCACGGGCTGGGGCTCTGGAAGGTAGGAGGGCTCAAGAGAGCTGGTTGATATTCAAATACCACTTTTTCCAAGCTCAGGATGGGTGCATCCCTAAGAGCAAGAAATCAGGCAAGGGAAGCAGGAGACCTGCATGGTTGAGCAGGGAGCTTCTGAAAAAGCTCAAGTGGAAGAAGGAAGCTTACAGCATGTGGAAGAAGGGACTGACCCCTTGGGAAGATTACAAGAATGCCGTCAGAGTATGCAGGGACGAAACGAGGAAAGCCAAGGCCTCCTTGGAATTAAACCTGGCAAGGGATGTCAAGGTCAACAGGAAGGGTTTCTTCAAGTATATCGGAGGCAAAAGGAAAACTAGAGAAAATGCGGGCCCGCTGTTGAATGAGACAGGTGCCACGGTGACAGAGGACGCAGAGAAGGCGGAGTTACTGAATGCCTTCTTTGCTTTGGTCTTTACTGCTCAGGCCAGCCCTCAGGAGTCCCAGACTTTGGAGAAAGTAACAGGGAAAGTCTGGACGAAGGAAGGCTTCCCCTTGGTTGAGGAGGATCAAGTTAGAGATCAGTTAAGTAAACTGGATATCCACAAGTCCATGGGTCCTGATGGGATGCACCCGCGAGTGTTGAGGGAGCTGGCAGAGGTCATTGCTGGGCCGCTCTCCATCTTCTTTGAGAGGCCCTGGAGAACAGGCGAGGTGCCTGAGGACTGGAGGAAAGCCAATGCCACTCCGGTCTTCAAGGGGGGCAGGAAGGAGAACCCAGGAAACTACAGGCCGGTCAGCCTCACCTCCATCCCTGGAAAGATGATGGAACAGCTCGTTCTGGGCGTCGTCTCTAAGCATGTGGAGGAAAAGAAAGCTATCAGAAGTACTCAACATGGATTCACCAAGGGGAAATCATGCCTGACTAATCTGATAGCCTTCTACGATGGCTTGCATGATTGGATGGACAGATGAGGGGAGGGCAGTGGATGTTGTCTGCCTTGACTTCAGCAAGGCTTTCGACACCATCTCCCACAGCATCCTCATAGGGAAGCTTAGGAAGTGTGGGTTAGTTGAATGGACAGTGGGGTGGATAGAAAACTGGCTGAAAGACAGAGCTCAGAGGGTCCTGATTAGGGGCACAGAGTCTAGCTGGAGGTCAGTGACGAGTGGTGTTCCCCAGGGGTCAGTACTGGGTCCAGTCCTCTTCAATATATTCATCAATGACCTGGATGAGGGGATAGAGTGCACCCTCAGCAACTTTGCTGATGACACAAAACTGGGAGGGGTGGCTGACACACCGGAAGGCTATGCTGTCATGCAGCAAGACCTGGACAGGCTGGAGAGTTGGGCAGAGAGGAATCTTATGAAATTCAGCAAGGGCAGGTGTAGGGTGCTGCACCTGGGGAGGAATAACCCCAGGCACCAGTACAGGTTGGGGGCTGACCTGCTGGAGAGCAGCCCTGTGGAAAGAGACCTGGGAGTCCTGGTGGACAACAGGATGACCACAAGCCAGCAATGTGCCCTTGTGGCCAAGGCGGCCAATGGCACCCTGGGGTGCATCGAGAAGAGTGTGGCAAGCAGGTCGAGGGAGGTCATCCTCCCCCTCTACTCTGCCCTGGTGTCGCGGGCGGAGCGATTAACTTCACTCGTAAGAGAGTAGTAGTGAGAGATTTATTAATATAAAACAGTGATTTAACAAAGTTAGTGAATGCGACAGTGTTTTATGAGATTCGATGGCAAGGTACACTTGATTATTTACTGCATAGAGGCCAGGGTCAGACAAGCTGTCAGGGAGACCCTCCCGTTGAGTCACGAGGTTCAGAAAGGACCCCCCTTGCTTTCTAAACTCCTTCTGAGAGAGGAGTCTAGGTGCGGCTGGATCCAATCCTAGTCCCAGACTTGGTCAATGGTTTATGTCTAAAGGATTACATATATGCAATCAATCCTTTATATCACTTAGCTAAGATTTCAAAGTTTAGCATGCTATTAGTCACTTACCGAGAATCTGTTGCGGCAAGGAATCTCTCAACCTCAAGGAGCAGAACCTTAAGCGAGCGTCCCCACTCAAGGGGAGATCCTGGCATGCAGCCCACTGCCGTGCAGGAGAGCGCAAAGGGCTCTTGGGCTGTCCACTATTTATAGAGTAAGATAATTGGCCTATAGTCATATTTGCATGGGAACAAAATATCTAGGCCCCCACTCCAGACAGTGTTTTGACTGTGTTGCCAGCCATCCCCCAAAAGTCCAGGTGCAACTCATCACAACTCCCACTGATGGTTACGGCTTGAGCAGGAGCCGGGGCAGGGAAGAGCACACTGCCACGCCTGGTGAGGCCGCATCTGGAGTACTGTGTCCAGTTCTGGGCTCCCTGGTTCAAGAAGGACAGGGAACTGCTGGAGAGGGTGCAGCAAAGAACTACCAAGATGATTAGGGGACTGGAACATCTCTCTTATGCGGAAAGTCTGAGGGGCTTGGGTCTTTTTAGTCTGGAGAAGAGAAGACTGAAGGGGGATCTTATCACTGCTTATAAATACTTAAAGGGTGGGTGTCAGGAGGATGGGGCCAGGCTCTTTTCAGCGGTGCCCGGGGACAGGACAAGAGGTAATGGGCACAAACTTGAGCATAGGAAGTTCCGGCTAAACATGAGGAGGAACTTCTTTACTTTGAGGGTGGCAGAGCACAGGAACAGGCTGCCCAGAGAGGTGGTGGAATCTCCGTCTCTGGAGACATTCAAAAGTCCCCTGGACGCATTCCTGTGCAACCTGCTCTGGGTGACCCTTCTCTGGCAGGGGGGTTGGACTAGATGATCTCCAGAGGTCCCCCTTCCAACCCCTATCATTCTGTGATTCTGTATCAGCCCCATTGGAGCTCCCAGCATTGGAGCAACCAGGAGATAAGTGTCTCCCCTTCTTGACGACCAAAGTCCTTCCTCATATTTCACAAATCCTTCATAGACAAGGGTTTAACGATTATCTCTGCATCCGAGTCCTCCTCCTGTGTTGACGCTGACCGAGAAGGACCTTCTCCTGGATCTGCTTTAGAAGGAACCTCTCCCATGCTGTCTGGCTTGAGCTGGTCTTTGTTGTAAGGGGCAGGGGAACGAGCTGATCTCCTTTTCTGCTTCCTGGTCACTGGGGCAACTTGTGCCCGTTCTGATGGAATTTGAGTAGCAGCAGTTCTCATTGTTGAAGCAGCTGGAGTAGTGACAATGCTTGTTGTCAAGGCTGGAGCAGCTGGTGCCGATACAGATGGGGCAGAGGCGTGGCCTGTGCCAGTGGAGGGGTAGCTTGGGGAGTGGTTTGTGCCTGTGCCAGCTGTGAATTGACCCGTGGGATCTGAGTAGCAGCAGCACATGGCACACAATACCCACTCCTGCACTGATGTTTAACACAAAACCACCCCTGCAACATATTCAGGAGAACCAGCAACAAAAAACACGATCTTTTGAAAGTAACAGTCATTTTTCTAAACAGCCCAAAAGGTATCCATCCCCTAGCTCTTTGGCATAAGCATTAAAGGGCAAAACAAACATTTCCCAGGTGAAACCAAAGGTGTAATTAGTAATAGAATCCATCACAGCGAGCCCCACGTTGGGCACCAATTAGTCTGTCACGGTTTGGGACAGGTTGGCCAATGACAAGATGACAGATGCTCTCCCCCACCTCTCGCTCCAAGGAGAGGAAGGAGAGAGATAAAGAGAGTTATGAGTTTAGAAAAAAAAATAAACTACTTCAATAAAATATTAATAATAAAATAAAAAGAAAATAGTGAAATAGATACAACATATACAAAACCATATCAAGTTCCCAGGGAGATGTCACCAGCAGGCACTGGGGAAGTCCCAGACTGGACTCAGCGACAGATGGGAACTAGATTCCAGAACACACCAATTGGGATCAAAAGGCAGACAAACAGACAGGGTCCTCCTCAGATATCAGTCATTGAAGAAAGAGAACCACTGAAGAAGCAAGCTGACCCTTTGATTCCCTCAGCTTTTATACTGAGCATGGCAGATGGGATGGAATACCCTGTTGGTCAGTTTTGGGTCACTTGTCCCCTCCTCCCCACAGGTGCGACCCCACAGGGGTCCTCCCCACAGGTGCGACCCCTCCACAGGGTAAACGACCAAGTCAGCTGACCCTGGTTGCCACAGCAACAAGTATAAGCAAGAGCCTCTCTCACTGAACAGAAAGTTGGCTCTGCTCCACCCCAAACCAGGACAGCCTTATGTCATAGGCCTGAATCTCTCGGGTGGGTGGTCCTATGTTTCTATGCCTTGTGAACTCCAGTTTTAGATTGCGTGCTTTTAAGAATCATCTTTAACTTTGGATCTTTGTGTGTCCCCTCCATGGTAAAGATTGCCTGGCAACTCTCACTGAGACAGGAGGCTCTAAAGTACAACTGTCATGAGACAACGGCTTAGTACCTCATGCATCTACAGTTGATTTTTGCCACCTTCTACTGGAGTCTTGTGTCTCAGATGCTATAGTCTGTGTTGCAACAAAGTCACAAGGAGACACCTTGCAAAGCAACTTCTCACATGCACTCAGCACAGCATTTGCTGGTCTATGCACAACTACACTTGACCATCATTTCCCCCTTTCTCATAGGCATCTGAAGAAACAAATTTTGATCTGTGGCTGTGGGGAAAGGAGGCAAAACTTTCTCCATCCTCCTTTCCCCGGTTTTGCTTTCCATCTTTGCATTGAAGGACACTAGACAGCATTCTCATTTAAGATTCCTGTAGTGAGGCTCTATTTCCCATGATAGCTCAGATTCTTATCTGGTATAAATTATCATAGTTCCAGTTGACTTCAATGGATTTGATAATTTATACCATCTGAGGTTTTGCATCTGAAAACTCTATAATAAAAAGCAGCTGCTACTTTAACTAATCAGAAAAATGATAAGTGCCTAGTATGTGTCTGAGTCTAGCTATCTTAATATCTCATACTCAGCTGCCAGCAGACCACCGCATACTGGAGAATTAAAGTCCTTTGTCTTGTGTCTGAGTAACTGGGATTGCGTCCTGTATTTTATCAAAAATTAAAGTTGAAATGAGACTGTCATAGTTCTTGACAGCAACTTTGATGGTAGACCCAAAAGACAACATTCCCTCGGCAAAGCCCATGAGCTTGGCTCTGCTAGAAGCAAGTCATATCTTTATACTGACCGTGAACATTACATATTATTACATGCAATGTTTTAGAGCAGCTACTTAGGTTTGTCACTTTTAATGTGTTTTAGTTTTGATTTCTATATTCATCTTCAAGCCATACGAACATTACTTGATGTTTGGTATTAATTTGAACTTGTAAAGAATATGAGATTGCACAGATATCAACTATTTATATCAAGAATATGGTAAGAAATTGTAAAATGTTTCATAGAAAACATGGTCTCTGACCTATTCCGGAATGGGATACTGTAAATAAAGTGCCTATCACTATGTTTGAAGAAAATGTGTCGTCTTTATTTACAGTTATGGATTTCTCTCTCCACACAGAACAAATCATCATTTTTATATTACTGGAATATGTTATGCAATTTTGCCTGTGAAGAGCTATTTTTTCCATAAAGCGTGAAACTTTCCCCTACTACTTTAAAATTACAGTTGTGCTCTTTCTATTAGTAACAACTGGGCATAGATATAAACAGCACCTTTCCTATAAATCACATTCAGTCCTGGCTCAGGCATATTCCATGACTGCTACCCAGTGGGGGACACCTTTAGTGAATGACAGAAGTTTCTGTCCATATACAGAAAACATCCTTAATAAGTCAGTGAGAAAAAGAATAAAATTTCATTCCAGTTTGTTCATCATAAATCACTGGTCTGACTGTCTTTACATCTTGCAAAGACTTTACATCTATCTAGGCCTAAAAGTAACTTTTCCTGGTATGCACGAGTAGAAGCATTGATAAATGAGAGAATACTGGATTTTAGGAGATTAACTTTTTTCCTGCTACCTGAAGGTCATCTTTTACATCTCTAGGGCTGGTTGTTTCATGTTTCCTCTGCATCATCCCCTCTGTTTAATACCCTGCTACATACTTTAAGAAATTGCTAGCTAGTGCTAAGCCCCAAACCCTCCAATTAGGGGAGGGGGGAAGTATTTTTGCTTTTTCCTCCTTTGTCAAATTTTCTTAGAGATGTGTAAACAAGAATGAGTTATGAATCACCAACCTAAAGAAACTAGGTGTTTACAGTCCCAAATTGTGAGAGGTATTTTGGCAATATGCGTCAGGTCCTACTACAGTCGTGGGACTTGGTAAGGGGATCCTGGGTTAGTTGCTTTGGACAATAGCTGTAGTTGCACTACCCAACAGAGCCTAGTACATGCAAAAGGAACACATTCGCCCTTCACAAGCCTTTTGGAGGTGCAAACAGAAGCATGACAAAAATTACCTTAGGTAAATAAAACACCATCAAGTGCAGCCCAAGTGTCCTTGTCTGTAGGTTGGCGGCAAAATTTAAGCAAGGATCTCCCCAAACTTCTCTTTTCCTAACTTTTCTTGGCCTCCCAGTGTCTTTACCCTCCACTGCTGTTTGACCACTGTCCACATTTGGGTGACTCCACCTTACTACAGAGCGACAACGTCCTCTGCCCATCCCAAACTGCAACTCGGCTTCCTGCTGTCTTGTTCCCACCTAAGTGGCCACATGTGAAAAGTAATCACCAAGGGTGAGAGAAAGGGCAAAGACAAATAAATGTGCAGAGATCATCTTCTCAGTGAGTCTGCAGGAAGCCTGAGGCTTGAACTAGTCTGGTAACGTTCTGCCCTTTGGCGCTACTTTATATATACTCAGAGGAAATAATCAGAAGTACGGTAATTTTTACATTTAGGGTATACAGATAATTTGTGAGTACAATAAATATTTTGTTTATGCAGCATGTATGTTTGAGTGTAGCTTTACCCACTTATGAGAAATTACTCTTTCTTGCGCATGTGCTTCAAAATACGCTGCTTACTTTTTGCAGTGCCACTATGGATATAGAATTGTATGTTATGTGTGGGACGCAAATATGGCAACACTTGTATTATTTTACATGCTGACAAATCGATTTGAATTTATTTGCAGCTAACCAAAGCACCATATCCAAAACCTGATCTTAATTATGAATATTCAGTTTTGCGTTTGCTAGAACAAATAGCATCTTTTGGCAGAGATGAGTTTGGACGATAAAATATAAAATCATAGAATCATAGAATCTTCATGGTCGGAAAGGACCTTTGAGATCATCGAGTCCAACCATACACACACAAAAAACCAAACAAACCCCTACAATCTCTGCCCTTCAGAGCATGCCCTGAAGCGCCAAATCTAGACGTTTCTTAAATACCTCTAGGGATGGTGACTCAACCACCTCCCTGGGCAGGCCGTTCCAGTGCCTGACCACTCTTTCAGTAAAGGAATTCTTCCTAATATCTGATCTAAACCTCCCCTGCCGCAACTTCAGACCATTTCCTCTGGTCCTGTCATTATTCACCTGGGAGAAGAGGCCAACACCCACCTCTCTCCAACCTCCTTTCAGGTAGCTGTAGAGGGCAATGAGGTCTCCCCTCAGCCTCCTCTTCTCCAAGCTAAGCATGCCCAGCTCCCTCAGCCTCTCCTCATATGACTTGGTCTCCAGACCCCTCACCACAGCCTGGTAGCTCTCCTCTGGACCCGCTCCAGCACCTCAATGTCCCTCCTGTACAGAGGGGCCCAGAAGTGAACACAGTACTCGAGGTGAGGCCTCACCAGTGCCGAGTACAGAGGCACGATCGCTTCCCTACTCCTGCTGGCCACGCTATTCCTGATACAAGCCAGAATGCTGTTGGCCTTCTTGGCCACCTGGGCACACTGCTGGCTCATGTTAAGCTGGCCGTCCACCAGCACCCCCAGGTCCTTTTCTGCCGGGCAGCTCTCCAGCCACTCTTCCCCGAGCCTGTAGCGTTGCTTGGGGTTGTTGGGACCGAAATGCAGGACCCGGCACTTGGCCTTATTAAACCTCATACAGTTGGCCTTGGCCCATCGATCCAGCCTGTCCAGGTCCCTCTGTAGAGCCTCCCTACCCTCAAGCAGATCAACACTCCCACCTAGCTTGGTGTCGTCTGCAAACTTACTGAGGGTGCACTCAATCCCCTCATCCAGATCATTGATAAAGATATTAAACAAAACTGGCCCCAAGACTGAGCCCTGAGGGACACCACTGGTGACCGGCCGCCAAGAGGATTTCACCCCATTAATCACAACTCTCTGGGCACGGCCATCCAGCCAGTTTTTAACCCAGCGAAGAGGACACTTGTCTATGCCATGATTCGCCAGCTTCTCCAGGAGAATGCGGTGGGGGACGGTGTCAAAGGCCTTACCAAAGTCCAGATAGACAACGTCCACAGCCTTCCCCGCGTCCAGAAGGCGGGTCACATGGTCATAGAAAGAGATCAGGTTGGTTAAGCAGGACCTCCCTTTCCTAAACCCATGCTGGCTGGCCCTGATCCCTCGGCTGCCCTGCACTTGCCCTGAGAGCTCACTCAAGATGATCCTCTCCATGATCTTTCCTGGTACCGAGGTCAGGCTGACAGGCCTGTAGTTCCCTGGATCCTCCTTCCGACCCTTCTTGTAGATGGGCGTCACATTAGCCACCCTCCAGTCATCTGGTGCCTGCCCTGTTGACCAGGATTGTTGACAAATGATGGAGAGAGGCTTGGTGAGCTCTCCCGCCAGCTCCCTGAGAACTTTTGGGTTAATCCCATCCGGCCCCATAGACTTATGAGCGTCTAGGTGCAGAAGCAGGTCATTGACTACTTCCTCCTGGATTATGGGTGGGTTGTTCTGCTCTCCATCCTTATCTTCCAGCTGAGGAGGCTGAACACCTCCCCTTGATTTTTTTTATTTTAAGTCTAAATTAATGGGAACAAAAGAGATATTTATCTAGTTTCATTCAGTTCAAACAGTTCAATGTTTGGAGAGAGACAGATCTGAGATACAATAGAAATTTGTGTACAGTATAAAAAGCATAAAGAGGAAAGAAATGAACTGCTTTTATTTACAATGAGGGTGGTGAGGCACTGGAACAGGTTGCCCAGAGAGGTGGTGGAGACCCCATCCCTGGAGACATTCAAAGCCAGGCTTGATGAGGCTCTGAGCAATCTGATCTAGTTGTAGTCTCTGCTTACTGCAGGGGGGTTGGACTAGATGACCTTTAAAGGTCCCTTCCAACCCAACGCATTCTATGATTCTATTCTAAGAGGGTAGGAATAAAGCTCTGTAGTTGTAGAAGGGAGACCAGGCAGGTCAGGATGTCAGGTGACAAGGAGGAATAACAAAAATCTAGTAAATCAGATGACATGTGGATACATAACATGGAAGTGATCTGAAAAGGGTAAGAAAGGTAGAAAAAGGGGCCAGGGATCTGTCCTTTCCTCCTGGGTTGCAGTTCACCAAAGACTCACATTTTTTAAAAAAAAGGCAGGACAGGCTGCAAAACTAGCTTTGTGGGAGGAGCTCATGCTGACTCCCTTCCCTGCCTCTGAAGATCCCCTGGAGCCCAAATACTTTCCTCCTCAGCTGCCAAGGTGTTTATCCTTACTGTGTGGGTTCTGGAGCCAACTGATAACTCAGTGGCTGGGGCATCCTTTGGCTAGACCCGAGGAGAAGTTGCAGGTAGTCAGGAGAAGGCTGAGATATTTAATGCCTTCTTTGCCTCCGTCTTCAATAGTCACACCAGCTATCCCCAGGGGGTTCAGCCTCCTGAGCTGGAAGATAAGGATGGAGAGCAGAACAACCCACCCATAATCCAGGAGGAAGTAGTCAATGACCTGCTTCTGCACCTAGACGCTCATAAGTCTATGGGGCCGGATGGGATTCACCCAAGAGTACTCAGGGAGCTGGCGGGAGAGCTCACCAAGCCTCTCTCCATCATTGATCAACAGTCTCAGTCAACAGGGCAGGCACCAGATGACTGGAGGGTGGCTAATGTGACGCCCATCTACAAGAAGGGTCGGAAGGAGGATCCAGGGAACTACAGGCCTGTCAGCCTGACCTCGGTACCAGGAAAGATCATGGAGAGGATCATCTTGAGTGAGCTCTCAGGGCAAGTGCAGGGCAGCCGAGGGATCAGGGCCAGCCAGCATGGGTTTAGGAAAGGGAGGTCCTGCTTAACCAACCTGATCTCTTTCTATGACCATGTGACCCGCCTTCTGGACGCGGGGAAGGCTGTGGACGTTGTCTATCTGGACTTTGGTAAGGCCTTTGACACCGTCCCCCACCGCATTCTCCTGGAGAAGCTGGCGAATCATGGCATAGACAAGTGTCCTCTTCGCTGGGTTAAAAACTGGCTGGATGGCCGTGCCCAGAGAGTTGTGATTAATGGGGTGAAATCCTCTTGGCGGCCGGTCACCAGTGGTGTCCCTCAGGGCTCAGTCTTGGGGCCAGTTTTGTTTAATATCTTTATCAATGATCTGGATGAGGGGATTGAGTGCACCCTCAGTAAGTTTGCAGACGACACCAAGCTAGGTGGGAGTGTTGATCTGCTTGAGGGTAGGGAGGCTCTACAGAGGGACCTGGACAGGCTGGATCGATGGGCCAAGGCCAACTGTATGAGGTTTAATAAGGCCAAGTGCCGGGTCCTGCATTTCGGTCCCAACAACCCCAAGCAACGCTACAGGCTCGGGGAAGAGTGGCTGGAGAGCTGCCCGGCAGAAAAGGACCTGGGGGTGCTGGTGGACGGCCAGCTTAACATGAGCCAGCAGTGTGCCCAGGTGGCCAAGAAGGCCAACAGCATTCTGGCTTGTATCAGGAATAGCGTGGCCAGCAGGAGTAGGGAAGCGATCGTGCCTCTGTACTCGGCACTGGTGAGGCCTCACCTCGAGTACTGTGTTCACTTCTGGGCCCCTCTGTACAGGAGGGACATTGAGGTGCTGGAGCGGGTCCAGAGGAGAGCTACCAGGCTGTGGTGAGGGGTCTGGAGACCAAGTCATATGAGGAGAGGCTGAGGGAGCTGGGCATGCTTAGCTTGGAGAAGAGGAGGCTGAGGGGAGACCTCATTGCCCTCTACAGCTACCTGAAAGGAGGTTGGAGAGAGGTGGGTGTTGGCCTCTTCTCCCAGGTGAATAATGACAGGACCAGAGGAAATGGTCTGAAGTTGCGGCAGGGGAGGTTTAGATCAGATATTAGGAAGAATTCCTTTACTGAAAGAGTGGTCAGGCACTGGAACGGCCTGCCCAGGGAGGTGGTTGAGTCACCATCCCTAGAGGTATTTAAGAAACGTCTAGATTTGGCGCTTCAGGGCATGCTCTGAAGGGCAGAGATTGTAGGGGTTTGTTTGGTTTTTTGTGTGTGTATGGTTGGACTCGATGATCTCAAAGGTCCTTTCCGACCATGAAGATTCTATGATTCTATGATTTTATATTTTATCGTCCAAACTCATCTCTGCCAAAAGATGCTATTTGTTCTAGCAAACGCAAAACTGAATATTCATAATTAAGATCAGGTTTTGGATATGGTGCTTTGGTTAGCTGCAAATAAATTCAAATCGATTTGTCAGCATGTAAAATAATACAAGTGTTGCCATATTTGCGTCCCACACATAACATACAATTCTATATCCATAGTGGCACTGCAAAAAGTAAGCAGCGTATTTTGAAGCACATGCGCAAGAAAGAGTAATTTCTCATAAGTGGGTAAAGCTACACTCAAACATACATGCTGCATAAACAAAATATTTATTGTACTCACAAATTATCTGTATACCCTAAATGTAAAAATTACCGTACTTCTGATTATTTCCTCTGAGTATATATAAAGTAGCGCCAAAGGGCAGAACGTTACCAGACTAGTTCAAGCCTCAGGCTTCCTGCAGACTCACTGAGAAGATGATCTCTGCACATTTATTTGTCTTTGCCCTTTCTCTCACCCTTGGTGATTACTTTTCACATGTGGCCACTTAGGTGGGAACAAGACAGCAGGAAGCCGAGTTGCAGTTTGGGATGGGCAGAGGACGTTGTCGCTCTGTAGTAAGGTGGAGTCACCCAAATGTGGACAGTGGTCAAACAGCAGTGGAGGGTAAAGACACTGGGAGGCCAAGAAAAGTTAGGAAAAGAGAAGTTTGGGGAGATCCTTGCTTAAATTTTGCCGCCAACCTACAGACAAGGACACTTGGGCTGCACTTGATGGTGTTTTATTTACCTAAGGTAATTTTTGTCATGCTTCTGTTTGCACCTCCAAAAGGCTTGTGAAGGGCGAATGTGTTCCTTTTGCATGTACTAGGCTCTGTTGGGTAGTGCAACTACAGCTATTGTCCAAAGCAACTAACCCAGGATCCCCTTACCAAGTCCCACGACTGTAGTAGGACCTGACGCATATTGCCAAAATACCTCTCACAATTTGGGACTGTAAACACCTAGTTTCTTTAGGTTGGTGATTCATAACTCATTCTTGTTTACACATCTCTAAGAAAATTTGACAAAGGAGGAAAAAGCAAAAATACTTCCCCCCTCCCCTAATTGGAGGGTTTGGGGCTTAGCACTAGCTAGCAATTTCTTAAAGTATGTAGCAGGGTATTAAACAGAGGGGATGATGCAGAGGAAACATGAAACAACCAGCCCTAGAGATGTAAAAGATGACCTTCAGGTAGCAGGAAAAAAGTTAATCTCCTAAAATCCAGTATTCTCTCATTTATCAATGCTTCTACTCGTGCATACCAGGAAAAGTTACTTTTAGGCCTAGATAGATGTAAAGTCTTTGCAAGATGTAAAGACAGTCAGACCAGTGATTTATGATGAACAAACTGGAATGAAATTTTATTCTTTTTCTCACTGACTTATTAAGGATGTTTTCTGTATATGGACAGAAACTTCTGTCATTCACTAAAGGTGTCCCCCACTGGGTAGCAGTCATGGAATATGCCTGAGCCAGGACTGAATGTGATTTATAGGAAAGGTGCTGTTTATATCTATGCCCAGTTGTTACTAATAGAAAGAGCACAACTGTAATTTTAAAGTAGTAGGGGAAAGTTTCACGCTTTATGGAAAAAATAGCTCTTCACAGGCAAAATTGCATAACATATTCCAGTAATATAAAAATGATGATTTGTTCTGTGTGGAGAGAGAAATCCATAACTGTAAATAAAGACGACACATTTTCTTCAAACATAGTGATAGGCACTTTATTTACAGTATCCCATTCCGGAATAGGTCAGAGACCATGTTTTCTATGAAACATTTTACAATTTCTTACCATATTCTTGATATAAATAGTTGATATCTGTGCAATCTCATATTCTTTACAAGTTCAAATTAATACCAAACATCAAGTAATGTTCGTATGGCTTGAAGATGAATATAGAAATCAAAACTAAAACACATTAAAAGTGACAAACCTAAGTAGCTGCTCTAAAACATTGCATGTAATAATATGTAATGTTCACGGTCAGTATAAAGATATGACTTGCTTCTAGCAGAGCCAAGCTCATGGGCTTTGCCGAGGGAATGTTGTCTTTTGGGTCTACCATCAAAGTTGCTGTCAAGAACTATGACAGTCTCATTTCAACTTTAATTTTTGATAAAATACAGGACGCAATCCCAGTTACTCAGACACAAGACAAAGGACTTTAATTCTCCAGTATGCGGTGGTCTGCTGGCAGCTGAGTATGAGATATTAAGATAGCTAGACTCAGACACATACTAGGCACTTATCATTTTTCTGATTAGTTAAAGTAGCAGCTGCTTTTTATTATAGAGTTTTCAGATGCAAAACCTCAGATGGTATAAATTATCAAATCCATTGAAGTCAACTGGAACTATGATAATTTATACCAGATAAGAATCTGAGCTATCATGGGAAATAGAGCCTCACTACAGGAATCTTAAATGAGAATGCTGTCTAGTGTCCTTCAATGCAAAGATGGAAAGCAAAACCGGGGAAAGGAGGATGGAGAAAGTTTTGCCTCCTTTCCCCACAGCCACAGATCAAAATTTGTTTCTTCAGATGCCTATGAGAAAGGGGGAAATGATGGTCAAGTGTAGTTGTGCATAGACCAGCAAATGCTGTGCTGAGTGCATGTGAGAAGTTGCTTTGCAAGGTGTCTCCTTGTGACTTTGTTGCAACACAGACTATAGCATCTGAGACACAAGACTCCAGTAGAAGGTGGCAAAAATCAACTGTAGATGCATGAGGTACTAAGCCGTTGTCTCATGACAGTTGTACTTTAGAGCCTCCTGTCTCAGTGAGAGTTGCCAGGCAATCTTTACCATGGAGGGGACACACAAAGATCCAAAGTTAAAGATGATTCTTAAAAGCACGCAATCTAAAACTGGAGTTCACAAGGCATAGAAACATAGGACCACCCACCCGAGAGATTCAGGCCTATGACATAAGGCTGTCCTGGTTTGGGGTGGAGCAGAGCCAACTTTCTGTTCAGTGAGAGAGGCTCTTGCTTATACTTGTTGCTGTGGCAACCAGGGTCAGCTGACTTGGTCGTTTACCCTGTGGAGGGGTCGCACCTGTGGGGAGGACCCCTGTGGGGTCGCACCTGTGGGGAGGAGGGGACAAGTGACCCAAAACTGACCAACAGGGTATTCCATCCCATCTGCCATGCTCAGTATAAAAGCTGAGGGAATCAAAGGGTCAGCTTGCTTCTTCAGTGGTTCTCTTTCTTCAATGACTGATATCTGAGGAGGACCCTGTCTGTTTGTCTGCCTTTTGATCCCAATTGGTGTGTTCTGGAATCTAGTTCCCATCTGTCGCTGAGTCCAGTCTGGGACTTCCCCAGTGCCTGCTGGTGACATCTCCCTGGGAACTTGATATGGTTTTGTATATGTTGTATCTATTTCACTATTTTCTTTTTATTTTATTATTAATATTTTATTGAAGTAGTTTATTTTTTTTTCTAAACTCATAACTCTCTTTATCTCTCTCCTTCCTCTCCTTGGAGCGAGAGGTGGGGGAGAGCATCTGTCATCTTGTCATTGGCCAACCTGTCCCAAACCGTGACAGACTAATTGGTGCCCAACGTGGGGCTCGCTGTGATGGATTCTATTACTAATTACACCTTTGGTTTCACCTGGGAAATGTTTGTTTTGCCCTTTAATGCTTATGCCAAAGAGCTAGGGGATGGATACCTTTTGGGCTGTTTAGAAAAATGACTGTTACTTTCAAAAGATCGTGTTTTTTGTTGCTGGTTCTCCTGAATATGTTGCAGGGGTGGTTTTGTGTTAAACATCAGTGCAGGAGTGGGTATTGTGTGCCATGTGCTGCTGCTACTCAGATCCCACGGGTCAATTCACAGCTGGCACAGGCACAAACCACTCCCCAAGCTACCCCTCCACTGGCACAGGCCACGCCTCTGCCCCATCTGTATCGGCACCAGCTGCTCCAGCCTTGACAACAAGCATTGTCACTACTCCAGCTGCTTCAACAATGAGAACTGCTGCTACTCAAATTCCATCAGAACGGGCACAAGTTGCCCCAGTGACCAGGAAGCAGAAAAGGAGATCAGCTCGTTCCCCTGCCCCTTACAACAAAGACCAGCTCAAGCCAGACAGCATGGGAGAGGTTCCTTCTAAAGCAGATCCAGGAGAAGGTCCTTCTCGGTCAGCGTCAACACAGGAGGAGGACTCGGATGCAGAGATAATCGTTAAACCCTTGTCTATGAAGGATTTGTGAAATATGAGGAAGGACTTTGGTCGTCAAGAAGGGGAGACACTTATCTCCTGGTTGCTCCAATGCTGGGAGCTCCAATGGGGCTGATACAGAATCACAGAATGATAGGGGTTGGAAGGGGGACCTCTGGAGATCATCTAGTCCAACCCCCCTGCCAGAGAAGGGTCACCCAGAGCAGGTTGCACAGGAATGCGTCCAGGGGACTTTTGAATGTCTCCAGAGACGGAGATTCCACCACCTCTCTGGGCAGCCTGTTCCTGTGCTCTGCCACCCTCAAAGTAAAGAAGTTCCTCCTCATGTTTAGCCGGAACTTCCTATGCTCAAGTTTGTGCCCATTACCTCTTGTCCTGTCCCCGGGCACCGCTGAAAAGAGCCTGGCCCCATCCTCCTGACACCCACCCTTTAAGTATTTATAAGCAGTGATAAGATCCCCCTTCAGTCTTCTCTTCTCCAGACTAAAAAGACCCAAGCCCCTCAGACTTTCCGCATAAGAGAGATGTTCCAGTCCCCTAATCATCTTGGTAGTTCTTTGCTGCACCCTCTCCAGCAGTTCCCTGTCCTTCTTGAACCAGGGAGCCCAGAACTGGACACAGTACTCCAGATGCGGCCTCACCAGGCGTGGCAGTGTGCTCTTCCCTGCCCCGGCTCCTGCTCAAGCCGTAACCATCAGTGGGAGTTGTGATGAGTTGCACCTGGACTTTTGGGGGATGGCTGGCAACACAGTCAAAACACTGTCTGGAGTGGGGGCCTAGATATTTTGTTCCCATGCAAATATGACTATAGGCCAATTATCTTACTCTATAAATAGTGGACAGCCCAAGAGCCCTTTGCGCTCTCCTGCACGGCAGTGGGCTGCATGCCAGGATCTCCCCTTGAGTGGGGACGCTCGCTTAAGGTTCTGCTCCTTGAGGTTGAGAGATTCCTTGCCGCAACAGATTCTCGGTAAGTGACTAATAGCATGCTAAACTTTGAAATCTTAGCTAAGTGATATAAAGGATTGATTGCATATATGTAATCCTTTAGACATAAACCATTGACCAAGTCTGGGACTAGGATTGGATCCAGCCGCACCTAGACTCCTCTCTCAGAAGGAGTTTAGAAAGCAAGGGGGGTCCTTTCTGAACCTTGTGACTCAACGGGAGGGTCTCCCTGACAGCTTGTCTGACCCTGGCCTCTATGCAGTAAATAATCAAGTGTACCTTGCCATCGAATCTCATAAAACACTGTCGCATTCACTAACTTTGTTAAATCACTGTTTTATATTAATAAATCTCTCACTACTACTCTCTTACGAGTGAAGTTAATCGCTCCGCCCGCGACACCAGGGCAGAGTAGAGGGGGAGGATGACCTCCCTCGACCTGCTTGCCACACTCTTCTCGATGCACCCCAGGGTGCCATTGGCCGCCTTGGCCACAAGGGCACATTGCTGGCTTGTGGTCATCCTGTTGTCCACCAGGACTCCCAGGTCTCTTTCCACAGGGCTGCTCTCCAGCAGGTCAGCCCCCAACCTGTACTGGTGCCTGGGGTTATTCCTCCCCAGGTGCAGCACCCTACACTTGCCCTTGTTGAATTTCATAAGGTTCCTCTCTGCCCAACTCTCCAGCCTGTCCAGGTCTTGCTGCATGACAGCATAGCCTTCCGGTGTGTCAGCCACCCCTCCCAGTTTTGTGTCATCAGCAAAGTTGCTGAGGGTGCACTCTATCCCCTCATCCAGGTCATTGATGAATATATTGAAGAGGACTGGACCCAGTACTGACCCCTGGGGAACACCACTCGTCACTGACCTCCAGCTAGACTCTGTGCCCCTAATCAGGACCCTCTGAGCTCTGTCTTTCAGCCAGTTTTCTATCCACCCCACTGTCCATTCAACTAACCCACACTTCCTAAGCTTCCCTATGAGGATGCTGTGGGAGATGGTGTCGAAAGCCTTGCTGAAGTCAAGGCAGACAACATCCACTGCCCTCCCCTCATCTGTCCATCCAATCATGCAAGCCATCGTAGAAGGCTATCAGATTAGTCAGGCATGATTTCCCCTTGGTGAATCCATGTTGAGTACTTCTGATAGCTTTCTTTTCCTCCACATGCTTAGAGACGACGCCCAGAACGAGCTGTTCCATCATCTTTCCAGGGATGGAGGTGAGGCTGACCGGCCTGTAGTTTCCTGGGTTCTCCTTCCTGCCCCCCTTGAAGACCGGAGTGGCATTGGCTTTCCTCCAGTCCTCAGGCACCTCGCCTGTTCTCCAGGGCCTCTCAAAGAAGATGGAGAGCGGCCCAGCAATGACCTCTGCCAGCTCCCTCAACACTCGCGGGTGCATCCCATCAGGACCCATGGACTTGTGGATATCCAGTTTACTTAACTGATCTCTAACTTGATCCTCCTCAACCAAGGGGAAGCCTTCCTTCGTCCAGACTTTCCCTGTTACTTTCTCCAAAGTCTGGGACTCCTGAGGGCTGGCCTGAGCAGTAAAGACCAAAGCAAAGAAGGCATTCAGTAACTCCGCCTTCTCTGCGTCCTCTGTCACCGTGGCACCTGTCTCATTCAACAGCGGGCCCGCATTTTCTCTAGTTTTCCTTTTGCCTCCGATATACTTGAAGAAACCCTTCCTGTTGACCTTGACATCCCTTGCCAGGTTTAATTCCAAGGAGGCCTTGGCTTTCCTTGTTTCGTCCCTGCATACTCTGACGGCATTCTTGTAATCTTCCCAAGGGGTCAGTCCCTTCTTCCACATGCTGTAAGCTTCCTTCTTCCACTTGAGCTTTTTCAGAAGCTCCCTGCTCAACCATGCAGGTCTCCTGCTTCCCTTGCCTGATTTCTTGCTCTTAGGGATGCACCCATCCTGAGCTTGGAAAAAGTGGTATTTGAATATCAACCAGCTCTCTTGAGCCCTCCTACCTTCCAGAGCCCCAGCCCGTGGGATCTCTCCAAGCAGTTTCTTGAAGGGGTCAAAGTTAGCCCTCCTGAAGTCCAAGGCTGCAATCCTACTTGTTGTTTTGTGCGTAGTACCCATGATCCTGAACTCTATCTTTTCGTGATCACTACAGCCAAGGCTGCCCCCAACCTTAATGTCCTCCACCAGTCCCTCTGTGTTTGTCAGTACTAGGTCCAGTAGTACTCCTCTCCTTGTTGGCTCCTGCACCACCTGAGTCAAAAAGTTATCACTCTACCACACTGGAGGAACCTCCTGGACTGTACGTGCCTGGCTGTGTAGCCTTCCCAGCAGATATCAGGGTGATTGAAGTCCCCCATGAGAACCAAGGCCTGTGACTGCGAGGCTACTTTCAGCTGTCTGGAGAAGGCCTCATCAGCTTCCCCATCCTGATCAGGTGGCCTGTAATAAACACCCACAACAGTGTCCCTCATATTAGCCTGCCCCTTGATCCTTACCCACAAGCTCTCAACTCTCTCTTCATCCACCCCCAGGGAGAGCTCAATACATTCCCGTTGTTCTCTCACATAAAGAGCAACTCCACCACCTCACCTTGCTGGCCTGTCTTTCCTGAAAAGGACATAGCCATCCATGACAGCGTTCCAGTCATGTGAGCTATCCCACCACGTCTCAGTAATTGCAATGAGATCGTGGCCCTGCGACCGCGCACAGCTCTCCAGCTCTTCCTGCTTATTCCCCATGCTGCGTGCATTGGTGTATAAGCATTTCAGAGAAGGAGTTGTGTGTGTAGTTTTCACCCTTGAGGGGTGGTAGGCCTTCTGGTTCTCAAAAATACTAGCACGCTGCCCCACAAGTGCTGAGCTACTACACCCAGGCACCTCTCTAGCAAGCCCAGTTACATCCCCATCCCCCTTCGAATCAAGTTTAAAGCTCTCTCAATGAGCTCTGATAACTCTTGTCCTAGGACCCTTTTCCCCCTGCGAGATAAGCTATTCCCGTCCATTACCAGCAGGCCCGGTGTCTTGTAAATCAAGCCGTGGTTAAAGAACCCAAAGTCCTGCTGGTAGCACCAGGCTCGGAGCCAGGCATTGATCTGCTGGCTCCTCCTGTTTACCCCCTCATCATTCCCCGCAACCGGAGGGATAGAGGAGAACACGACTTGTGCTCCCGATCCCTTGACCAGTCGTCCCAAGGTCCTGAAATCTCTCTTCATTGCCCTCGGACTTCTTCTCGCTACTTCGTCACTGCCTACCTGAAAGATCAAAAGGGGATAATAATCTGGGGGCCGTACTAGGGAAGGAAGCTTCTTCTTTACATCCTTAACCTGGGCCCCAGGGAGGCGGCAGACCTCCCTATGTAGTGGGTCCGGTCTGCATATCGGGCCTTCCGCTCCCTTCAGTAGCGAGTTGCCTATGCCAATGACCTGTCTTTTATTCTTTACCGCAGAGGTTTTGATGCGGGGGGGTGGTCCGACTAGACCTCAATGACACCTCCAAGCTGGAAGAACTATCATCCTCATCGTTGTCCAGTTCCCCTTGCAGAGCAATGTACCTGTTACGCAACGGCATCTGGGAAGGTGGGGTAGTCGCTGGGCAGACTCGACTGCGGTGCCTGTTGCGCCGGGCAGGAACTTCTTGCCATTGCCCCCTGTCACCACATTCAGTCGGGTGGAGAGAGGACAGGGAGTTCACCGTAGCAGGGGCTCTGTCTGCCTGCTGGGATTCTATCCATAGACTTAGAAGGTAGAGAGGCTAAGCAGTTGGGAAACCTGGCCAGAGATGGAGGTATTGATAAAGCGATTGGGAAGAAGATAAACGCTCTCGGTCTCTGGAGGCGACTGCTTTCAGCTATAAAGGGCAGGTATCCCTTCAAGGATGATATCGAATGCCGTCCAAGCAAATGGACTGGCATGGAAAAAGGTATCAAGTACCTGAGGGAACTGGCTGTGAGAGAGGTGATTTATGGTGACTGGTGAGTAAATGTAGACCCTGATGAAATGCCATGCAAACGATCTTTGCTAAGGAAGTTTGTGCAGAGTGCACCATCAATGTATTCCCACACATTGTCAACAATGGTCTGGGGAGGATCCGATGCACCAACTGTAAATGAAGTGGCTAACAAGGTACGGCAGTATGAAGGCAGTCTCTCTCGTCCCCTTACTGTGGCAGCCGTGGAAAAACTGTCTGAGAAAACTGAGAAAATGTCTGAGGAAAGAGAGAAAATGACCAAGACAATGGCCGAGCAAAATGAGGAAATGGCTAAGAAAAACGATAAACTGTTTAGAAAATTGTTTGGAAAATTGTCCGGGATGGAGAAAGAATCCCACTCTTCCCCTGAACGAATCCATGCTGCCGTCATTAAGAAAAGGCGCCCTCCTACAAAACCGACTCAAGAGAAATAGGACCCGCTCCGAGATTTCCTGTGGAACTCTGTGGATTTCCTCTGCAACTATGGAGAGGACATGAATAAGTGGGATAAAAAACCTACCCCGGCCCTACAGGCACAAGTGCTTGTTGCAAGGTAAAGCAGATGGAAGGAAGAATTCTTGCAGGAGGGTGGCTGCTCCAGTCCATGATAAGCGGTTCTCCGGTCTGGGTAGGAACTCATCTGCTAATTGTAGATGTTGTCCTCAACATTAGAGGGGCCCTGCCTCCAGCCAGGAGGAGGAGAGGGACAACCGAGTTTATTGGACTCTGTGGATTCGATGGCCTGGCACATTAGAGCCACAAAAGTATAAAGCCCTGGTGGACACTGGTGCACCCCATTGCCATTGAATCACAGAGGGGCAGAATCCGTCACTATTGCTGGAGTGACAGGGGGATCTCAAGAGCTGAGTGTATTGGAGGCCGAAGTGAGCCTAACTGGGAATAAATGGGAGAAGCACCCCATTGTGACTGGCCCAAATGCTCCGCGCATCCTTGGCATAGACTACCTCAAGAAAGGGCATTTCAAAGACCCGAAAGGGTATCGGTGGCCTTTGGTATAGCAGCTGTAGAGACTGAGGGCATTACACAGCTGTCTACCTTACCTGGCCTTTCAGATGACCCTTCTGTGGTGGGACTGCTGAAGGTTAAAGAACAGCAGGTGCCAGTGGCTGCTGCCACAGTGCATAGATGACAGTATCGCACCAACCGAGAGTCCCTGATTCCCATCCAGAACCTGATTCGTTGGCTAGAAACCCAAGGAGTGATCAGCAAGACTCGCTCACCCTTTGTCCTGGTTCCGGCGGGGATAGGGTTAATTTTCTGCAGGCTCCAGCAGGGACACGGGTATTCCATCCCATGTGAGCCATGCCCACTCTGAGCTGTCGGGGGAGGGGGGCAGGAAGTCACGGCTTGGAGCGGGCTGGGGCATCCCGGCTCAGGTCGGTGAGCGGCGGTTCCGTAATCGTGTTTGTATATTCCTCTATCCGTGCTATTGTTGTTGTTTTCTTGTTTCCTTTTGCTGTTCTGTTAAATTGCCTTTGTCTCAACCCATGAGTTTTGCCTTTTTCTTCCGATTCTTTCCCGTATTGGGAAAGCTCGAGAGAGTGGCACGTGGTTCTTTGTTGCCGTCTGAGGCCAAACCACGACACCCTTTAACAGCCCTATATGGCCAGTGCAAAAGTCTGATGGAGAGTGGCGGCTAACTGTAGGCTATCGTGGCCTGAATGAAGTCACAGCACCACTGAGTGCTGCTGTGCCAGACATGCTAGAACTGCGGTACGAACTGGAGTCCAAGGCAGACAAGTGGTATGCTACAACTGACATCATTGCTAATGCGTTTTTCTCTATTCCTTTAGCAGCAGAGTGCAGGCCACAGTTTGCTTTCACCTGGAGAGGCATCCAGTGCACCTGGAATCGACTGCCCCAGGGGTGGAAACACAGCCCTACTATTTGCCATGGACTGATCCAGACTGCACTGGAGAAGGGTGGAGCTCCAGAACACCTGCAATACAGTGATGACATCATTGTGTGGGGTAATACAGCACAAGAAGTTTTCAAGTAAGGTAAGAAAATAAACGAGATTCTTCTGAAAGCAAGTTTTGCTGTAAAAAGAGGAAAGGTCAAGGGACCTGCATGAGACATGCAGTTCTTGGGAATTAAGTGGCAAGATGGTCGTCGTCAGGTCCCAATGGATGTGATTAACAAAATAATATCTATGTCCCCACCTACTAACAAAAAGGAACCACAAGCCTTCTTAGGCATTGTGGGTTTCTGGAGACTGCATATTCCAGGTTATAGTCAGATTGTGAAACCTCTCTATGAAGTGACTCGAAAGAAAAATGAGTTTACGTGGGGTCCTGAGCCTTTGAGCAAATTAAACAAGAGATTGCGCATGCAGTAGCCCTTGGACCAGTCCGAACAGGACCAGGACATTAAAAATGTGCTCTACACTGCAGCTGGGGACAATGGCCCTACCTGGAGCCTCTGGCAGAAAGCACCAGGGGAGACTCGAGGTCGACCCCTAGGATTCTGGAGTCAAGGATACAATGGCTCCGAGGCCAACTATACTCCAACTGAGAAAGAGATCTTGGCAGCATATGAAGGAGTTAGAGCTGCTTCAGAAGTGGTTGGCACTGAAGCACAGCTCCTCCTGCCACCCCGATTACCAGTACTGGGCTGGATGTTCAAGGGTACGGTTCCTTCTACTCATCATGCCACCGATGCTACCTGGAGTAAGTGGGTTGCCTTAATCACAGAGTGAGCTCGAATAGGAAACCCAAATCGTCCAGGAATTGTAGAAGTGATCACAAACTGTCACGAAGGCAAAGACTCTCAGATATGAACTCTCAGATAATGAGAAACAGTATGCTCTGTTCACTGATGGGTCTTGTCGTATTGTAGGAAAGCATCGAAGGTGGAAAGCTGCTGTGTGGAGTCCTACACGACGAGTTGCAGAAGCGGCTGAAGGAGAAGGTGAATCGAGTCAATTTGCAGAGGTAAAAGCCATCCAGCTGGCCCTAGGCATTGCTGAATGAGAAAAGTGGCCAGTGCTCTATCTCTGTACTGACTCATGGATGGAGGCAAATGCTCTGTGGGGGTGGTTAAAGCAGTGGAAGCAGAGCGACTGGCGGTGCAAAGGTAAACCCGTCTGGGCTGCTGAATTATGGCAAGATATTGCTGACCGGCTAGGGAAACTAGTCATGAAGGTACGCCATGTAGATGCCCACATACCCCATGAGTCGGGCCACTGAGGAACATCAAAACAATCAGCAAGTGGACCAGGCTGCTAAGATTTCCCAGACAGGTTTGGACTGGGAACATAAGGGTGAGCTATTTTTAGCTCAGTGGGCCCATGACACTTCAGGTCATCAAGGAAGGGATGCAACATATAAATGGGCCCGTGACCGAGGGGTGGATTTAACCATCCCTATCGATGGTTATCGACGCTATCGTGCAGGTTATCCACGATCGTGAAACGTGTGCCAAAATCAAGCAAGCTAAACAGTTAAAACCTTTGTGGTATGGGGGACAATGGTTAAAATATAAGTATGGGGAGGCCTGGCAAATTGACTATATCACACTCCCTCAAACACGCTACGCGCTTACAATGGTGGAAGCAAGCACTGGATGGTTGGAAACCTATGCCGTGTCCCATGCCACTGCCTGGAATACCATCCTGGGCCTTGAGAAGGAAGTCTTGTGGCGACATGGCACTCCAGAAAGAATTAAGTCGGACAACGGGACTCATTTCAAAAACAATCTTATAAGTACTTGGGCAAAAGTACGTGGCATTGAGCGGGTATATCATATCCCCTATCATGCACCAGCTTCTGGGAAAACTGAGCGATACAATGGACTATTAAAAACCACCCTGAAAGCAATGGGGGGTGGAACCTTCAAAAATTGGGCCAAGCATTTAGCACAGGCCACCTGGTTAGTTAACACCAGGGGCTCCATCAATCGAGCTGGTCCTGCTCAATCAGACCTTTTACGTACTGTAGAAGGGGATAAGGTCCCTGTGGTGCATGAAAGGAATATATTGGAGAAAACTGTTTGGGTTGTTCCTGCCTCGGGCAAAGGCAAAACCATTTCTGGGACTGTTTTTGCTCAGGGACCTGGATGTACTTGGTGGGTGATGCTGGAGAATGGAGAAATTCAGTGTATACCTCAAGGAAATTTAACCCTCAGTGAGAATACTCAATCCCGAGTCTGCTATAATCGATGAAATTCTGCAATTATGAACTAAATGGACTTAACAAACTTTTGTGTATAAAGATAAATCATAAATGACTGATCTGTGTATATATATGTGTGTATGTATATATTTGACCTTTTTATTTTATTATTAATATTTTATTAAAGTAGTTTAGTTTTTTCTAAACTCATAAATCTCTTTATCTCCCTCCTTGGAGCGAGAGGTGGGGGAGAGCCTCTGTCGTCTTGTCGTTGGCCAACCTGGCCCAAACCGTGACAAAGGTCTACTTAGAAATTTCATGCTTTGCTTAGCTGTAGATTTCCAGAGTAGTTTGTAGTATAATCAAACAACTATCTGATTCAAAGAGGGATTGAGGAAGTAGTGACACATCACATGCATTCCTCAATGAGTGGTGACCAGTGAAACTACAAAGAACATGCAAGTCAGTCTGAGAATGTAAAAGAGAAAACCTACTCCTAAAAGAGAATAAAGAACCTCCTCAGTAGTAAAATATGACTGTCTGGGAGCTTAGAGAGAAACTTGCTTCATCTGAATAGAGGCTAAGCCCTCGAGCTACTAATACCAAGGGCAGCAATTAGTGCAGCTCCCTCCTGGTCAGTGCCGCAATGACAAGGTGACCAGTACTACCTACTATCTTCATCGCACTACTGTGGCTTTTCCTTCCCTTGATTTCTTAAGATTGCGCAATTTATCAGCTTCTTCAACACAGGACAGGAAAACATGGGGTCCTTTGTGATGCCTTTTTTTTTTTTTAAACACTTCCCTTCCTCATCAGTATCAAAGTAATTAAAGAGTTTGGGAGACTTGTATAGGATACCAAGGCCAACTTTGCACCAAAAGGCTGTTAAGAAGGATTGCTATGAAATATAAGTTTCTAGCTTGGAGGAAGCTTAACAGAAAATGAAGATAATCAGTCATAAAGAAAAATGAGTGGCACCAGAGATACAAACATCCAATTCTTGTTAGGGACTACTTGGAATGCTGATCTCATTCAAACATGCTCCCTAACTTATTTTAAATTTCTTACGTATTTATATTCTGTTTGCAATTTTTGTCACTGCACAAAGGTCCCTTTTGTATAAGTTCATATTCAGGTCGTGTTCGGTGAGGCTTCATAGCCATCAGAGACAGAACATTGTCCTTCTGCCAATGTGGTTTTGTCCCAAGCTGCAAGAAGGCTGAAGTAGCCATTGTAAGGGATCTTTGCCTTTTTTATTACTAGCAGAAAGGAAGATTTCAGCCAGGCAAGGATATAATTTTATTTTTCTATGCACAAAGAGGGAATTGGTTTGCTGTAAATAATGATAAGCTAATGTTACTAATTACTTTTGCACTTTTTATTTGAAGGACAAAATATCATTTTACAAAGAAGAGCCTGAACGCAAGTTGCAAGTATTGGACAAGCTAAAAAATCAAGTGTCAATATGGACATATCCTTGATGCGTTTAAAATCATGCAGGCATACAAGAGCTGATACATGAGCTAGGACTGTTAATCCAAAACAGTATTCCACCTTCTGTATATGGCTACAAGCTTATATAGTAGCACAGAATCACCACATACACTGTTAATTCACAAGACTGTTGCTCAGAAACTGGAATAAACAAGAAACAGGAGTGCTAAAATTCCATGTGTGGCTGGCTGTCCTCTGCGTACGTCTTTAGGACAGGCTTTTCTGCAGTTTGGATCCCTTGCCACACTATACCATTTACAGACGATTATGTCCTTTCTTAAACTGCTGCAGCTGCACTGAAGCTCAAGTACAACTGTTAGCATCCATAGGCAAAAAAAAAACGGAGCATAAAGTAAGCCCATAGCAGAGCTGAAGGACGCACCAAAAACATCTTGGTCCCCATCGGAGATAAGGCTAGAACATCCACTGTGACCATCTGGGCTGATCTGTTTTGTCATAGAAGTCCCAGAGATTTCCTGAACTACTGCTGAGTTCAACTAGAATATGTCTTTTAAGACAGACATCTCTTGAGGTTAAAACTACTAGAGATGGAAAACCCATTATAATTTTCATCAAACTGTTCCAATGGTTAATTGCTTATTATTTAGGGAAAATTGGAACACTCGATTCTAGTCTGATTTTGTTCAGCTTCAACATCCAGTAATCAGATCCTGTTATGTCTTTGTCGGCTAGAAGGAAAAGCCGGGTATTAAGTTTCTATTTCATTGCAGATACTTTTGAACTGCAGTCAATACACTTTTCTGTTTGATAAACCCAAAAGAAAAACTTCCTTGCATCACGCCTCATGAATCAATGATTTTTCTGGCTCTTCTCTCAACCTTTTCTGTCTATATTGTGGGTTGACCTTGGCTGGCCACCAGGTGCCCACCAAAGCTGCTCTATCACTTCCCTCCTCAGTAGGACAGGGGAGAGAAAATGTAACGAAAGGCTCGTGGGTTGAGATAAGGACAGGGAGATCACTCACCAATTACCGTCACGGGCAAACCAGACTCGACTTGGGGAAATTAATTTAATTTAATTTATTACCAATCAAATCAGAGTAGGACAATGAGAAATAAGAATAAATCTAAAACCACCTTCCCCCCACCCCTCCCTTCCCAGGCTCAACTTCACTCCCAAATTCTCTACCTCCTCCCCCGGAGCGGCGCAGGGGGACGGGGAATGGGGGTTGCGGTCAGTTCATAACGTATTGTCTCTGCCGCTCCTTCCTCCTCACGCTCTTCCCCTGCTCCAGCGTGGGGTCCCACCTCTGGGAGACAGTCCTCCACGAACTGCTCCAGCGTGGGTCCTTTCCATGGGGTGCAGTCCTTCAGGAATGGACTGCTCCAGCGTGAGTCCCCCCACGGGCTCACAAGTCCTGCCAGCAAACCTGCTCCACCGTGGGCTCCTCTCTCTCCACGGGTTCACAGGTCCTGCCAGGAGCCTGCTCCAGCGCAGACTCTCCATGGGGTCACAGCTTCCTTCAGGGTACATCCACCTGCTCCAGTGTGGGGTCCTCCACGGGCTGCAGGTGGATATCTGCTCCACTGTGGACCTCCACGGGCTGCAGAGGCACAGCCTGCCTCACTATGGTCTTCACCACAGGCTGCAGGGGAATCTCTGCTCCGGCGCCTGGAGCACCTCCTCCCCCTCCTTCTTCACTGACCTTGGTGTCTGCAGAGTTGTTTCTCTCACATATTCTCACTCCTCTCTCCCAGCTGCTGTTGCGCAGAAGTTATTTCCCCCTTCTTAAATATGTTATCACAGAGGCGCTACCACTGTTGCTGATTGGCTCGGCCTTGGCCAGCAGCAGGTCCATCTTGGAGCTGGCTGGCACTGGCTCTGTCGGACATAGGGGAAGCTTCTGGCATCTTCTCACAGAAGCCACCCCTGTAGCCCCTCCACTACCAAACCCATGCCACACAAACCCAATACACATCCCCACTGAACTGAAAGACAAAATTTCAGGAAGGGAGAAAAAATAACAGGATTTTTTCTGCAAGGCATGATTTTTGGTAAAGATATGTGGATGTAGGACCTGGCTGGCTTGAGAGCTCTAAAAACCTGCGTGTAGGTAAGTAAGGTAAAAAGCAGAGTGCAGATCTTTTAGCAGTTGCTGGCAAATGCTTATGTGAACAATTGTCAATGACCATACAGAAATCCAATTTTCAAAGACTTAGCATTCGGTTGAAGTAAACCCAAAATTCACAAGGACATGCGTGGCATGCAACCATGATTTAAATAGAAATGATCGTGATCCCTCTCTGATTTTTATTTTACATTGCCACCAATGCACCTAACGCTTCTGAAGCAGGTTTTGTTTTCTAGCTGCTGCTCACCCAGCTTAGCCTGAAGCGGCACAGATGTCTCCCAGAAAGCTATCAGATTCAGTGGGAGAAGCTTTCCAGATCATCTCAGATGTATCTGAACCGCAGGAGGAACTTGGGAAAGCAAGCAGGCTGGGGTGCTTGGGGGACACAAGCCTTCCAGATGCAGAGTGTCCCAGGGGCGTACAGCAACCACTCTCAGAGAGGAAGTGGCAAATCAAAGACATTTCCCTAAATTGGCTTACTTAGCCTCCTAAAATGAAGGTGAGGAGAAGATTGGACTACTTTTGATAAAAACAAAATGTGAATGTCTTCCACTCAAATCAAACACTTCCACTGTTTGATTATTCTTTAGAAGGGGACTCTGCACCCTTCTAAAGAATAATCAAACTTTCAAAACAAAACAGACTCTGCGATCCCTTTTCATCTTTTAATGGTCTCCTCACCTGCCAATCTGCTTAGCATAGTCTAATTTGTTTAGGGCTAAATAATGCACCACTTTCTTCACAGGAGTGGTACATATTTAGGCAAAGTTGTTGTTTGACAGCCAGACTCAATAGGACAAAAATATTGACAGGCCACTGACAAGGCTGAGGATTTTCTGGAATTCTCCAAGCCAGAGACCAGCTCCCCATTGCATTTTTAGCACTATATTTCACTTTAACAAAACAAAGAGAAAAAGAAACAAGCTCCCTATCCCCAAAATGTCTCCACCCACGCCAATAAACGTCCTTGTGCTGATGATGCTTAGACTAGGAATTCATGTATCATTATATTTCAAAGACGCACTTTAAGTATTTACACGTTACAACTTCCCGAGTAATACAGACTGTACTTGTCTAGAGCTGTTTCTGCAGTACATTTTTTCAACAGTCAATTACTCCATACTTGCCTCAACACAATTTGTGGAAAATGTCATGAGAACTGCATTAGCCCCGGTTTCTACAAGATGTCATCAGAATCAAAATAAAAATTCATTAAACAAATATACAATATCTCTATGCCGGTTTTGTGTACCACTTCTGGTTCTATACCATGCACAAGTTCCACATTTCTATTTCATTAGTATCTGTAATATTAATAAAACGATAGTCTTAAGACCCAGTAAATATGTAAAAGTGTGGAAAATGATGTTACAATACCTGTGACTTAGACATGAGAAATCTCAAAATTGTTTTGTATAAAGGAATGGAGAAAAGCATTTAATAAAAACAGGAGATTATTAAAAGCATCAAATCAGTTACTGTATTTCCTTACTTTTGATATCATGGACTAAACAGTGTCACAGTTCTCCGATGAGACAACGTAGGAACAGTCTGTGCTTCATTGATGCATTTCAGGTTTATTGTTATTTTTAATGTTGGAAAGGGTGAAAGAAGGAAGATGAGGTGAATCTAACAATTGTAACGATTAAAATAATACTGCTGTTCTGGAAAGAAGAATAATGCTGTGTTCATCAGTGAGAACCTGCAAGTGAAACCGGTCTTCGCTTGCTATTCAAGCCAGACAGAGAGAGACACAAAACAGACACAGCAGTTTGTTTAGGAACATCAGCAAGGCAAGTTTACCATCATTTTAGTGTCCCTTTTAGAACTTGGAAAACCCAAAGCACAGCATTAGCATTTAAAGAATCCATTCAGTTTTAGCGGAAAGAAGTGGGGAGAGTCCAAGCACTAGTCAAGGGCTTTGCCCAACAAGTATGAAAAGGCTAAATGTAGTGTAGAGGAAAAAGTGCCAACTGCAATGTAACCCACCCCTGGTCCTGCAGTAGAGTGGGCACCGAGAAGAAACAAGCACGCCGGGAAAGAAGAGCAGAAATGCTTAGGGTATTGTGAATTTGCACAAGCTGTCCAGCGAAGGCAAAGACAGGCCGGATCTCACATCCCATCTGATTAAGATGAAACCGACACTGCTCCTTTCCAGTCATCTGTTATACACGTCCCCTCAGCACCAACGCTTGCCCGGCACGCTGGGTGCTATACAATCAACTAAATGACTGTCCACACGCCTAAAGCACTTACAGTGTGAGTCCTGGAGCTACGCTGTTATCAAAGCATTAATAAAATGAAGAAGCAGGTCTGATGCCTATCACAGCCATCCTAAGGAATTTTTTTTAAAAGGAGCATGCAGAACAGTTTATTTTCAGCCTTACTTCATTCAAACTTTGATAAAGGCTAAAAAAAAGTTGCACATATACACTGCAAATTTTGCCAGAAATATTCATCTTCTGGCTGGGCCAGCTGAGGGGTTGGGACACTGTGAGTAATGCAAGCAAATCATAACTGAACCTATAACTACAGTGACTGAAGTTGTGACAGATACCACATAACTGTGCCAGCTGATAGCAACTAAGCAGGTGATAAAGCTCCTGTCTGCTGTGTAAACCCTGATCATGTTGTATTCCCTTAAGTTTCCCCCCTTCACCCTCCTTTCACTAAAAACTATTGCACCATGTCATAAATGTAGAACGTCTATAGGATAGGATATATAGCTGGCATTTTGGTATTTGTGCAGTCTGTGATGTCCAAATTTGATCTTGTCCCACAGATTGTTATACTACAAAACACTATAGTGACATGGTGGATTGGAGTTTGGCTTGAGTAAGGACCACAGGATGTAGCCGGTGCCCCAGCCTGGCGTTCTCGCCTTTGCTTTGGTCTCTAGGTATGAAAAGACCTGCAAACTGGTGCAAGATAAGCATTCTTATGCAATAAAAGTATCTTCCTTCTCTTTTTGATTAGAGATTTTTAGAAGAACACTCCTCACAGAACAAAAAATAAAATATATATAGTATAAAACTAGTGCTGTAGAGATAAGTGTTTCTTTAGTATTTAAAACCAACAAAACCAAGTTAAATCACCACAGAATTTAAATTCCTCCCAATTTCAGTACTTCCTGCTTTGCCTGCACTGCAGGCACTGATGCTACAGAGCAGTAGTAGCACCCATTTAGGATCAGGTATGCTTGTCTTATGTATTGTAAGCACCATCTTCTAACAACAATGCAAATTAATTAGAAAAGCTAATATACTCTGTTTTAAGAGAAAAAAATGGCTTGGTTCTGCATCACTGAAATATGAGACTTAGCCTAAGTACTCCTTTAATAAATACATTGTTTAAATATAGGTGTTCTGGTCTGGATCATATTAATCATTAATTAATCATTAATATGATGAATAGTAATCATATTAATGGATTCAGGTTTAGTGTATCAGCTTACCAACATTTCAGCAGCAAGATCTGGTCTAAATCACCAAATAATTTCCATTTGTGAACAATCAATCAGTTTCATGATACCTAATATAGAGAAAAGCTTCTTAAAACTTTTTTTTTTGAGAGAGAGTCCTGACAGAAGATCCACAGGACAACAGGTATAGCTATTCTACTAAGGTTTGGCTTTTGACTTTTTTTTTTTTTTTCTCCTGACAGAAGCAAAGAAGGCAAACCTGAAGAATTCCTTCCCCCCCCCCCCCCCCCCCCCAACATCAGTGTATTGGATCTGGCTGGGATGGAGTTAACTTTCCCCATAGCAGCCCTCATAGTGCTGTGCTTTGTATTTGTAGCTAGAAAGGTGTTGATAACATGCCAGTGTTTTGGCTACTGCTGAGCAGTGCTCCCCAGCATCAAGGCTGCCTCTCCAACATCCCCTCACCCCTAAAGGCCAGTAGGCTGGGGGGGATGGGCAAGAGCTTGGGAGGGGACATAGCCAGGACAGCTGACCCAAACTGACCAAAGGGATATTCCATATCATATGATGCCTGCTCAGCAATAAAAGCTAAGAGAAAGGAGGAGGAGAGGGGGCATTCGTTATTAAGCCGTTTGTCTTCCGGAGCAACTGCTACGTGTACTGAGGCCCTACTTCCCAGGAAGTGGCTGGACGTCGCCTGCTGATGGAAAGTAGAGAATTCCTTTGCTTCTGCCCACGGCCTTTGCTTTTCTTTATTAAAATGCCTTTATCTCGACCCACGAGTTCTTTTTCATCTTATTTTGTCCCCCCTTGTCCTGTTGAGGAGGGGAGTGATAGAGCGGCTTGGTAGGCACCTGGTGTCCAGCCAAGGTCAATCCACCATAACCAGTTTTGTTGGTAATGAAACTGGAATTTTATAAATAAAATATTAAAAAAAGATGCACAAGTTGATTGTGCATCAAGCTAGTGTTGAATCAATGTTGAATCAATGCACAAGCTAGTGTTGGCATGCTTCCTACGACCCACTGTCATTTAAAAGGTTTCCTATTTAATAAACAGGTGGTGGTTGGTTTGTGCTAGATTCCAGGCCCACCTCATCTTTGAATGTTGAAACAATGTGGATATCAAGCAATGTAGGATCATAGAATCATTTAGGTTGAAAAAGACCTTTAAGATCATTGAGTCCAACCGTTAACCTAGCACTGCCAAGTCCACCACTAAACCATGTCCCTGAGCACCACATCTACAAGTCTTTTAAATACCTCCAGGGATGGTGACTCAACTGCTTCCCTGGGCAGCCTGTTCCAATGCTTGACAACCCTTTTGGTGAAGAAATTTTTCCTAATATCCAATCTAAACCTCCCCTGGCGCAACTTGAGGCCATTTCCTCTCATCTTATCGCTTGTTACTTGGGAGAAGAGACTGACACCCACCTCGCTGCAACCTCCTTTCAGGTAGTCGTAGAGAGCGATAAGGTCTCCCCTCAGCCTCCTTTTCTCCAGGCTAAACAACCCCAGTTCCCTCAGCCGCTCCTCATAAGACACGTGCTCTAGACCTTTCACCAGCTTCGTTGCTCTTCTTTGGACATGCCCCAGCATCTCAGTGTCTACACCTACGCTACACCTACACACTACAGTGTAGTGAGGGGCCCAAAACTGAACACGGTACTTGAGGTGGGGCCTCACCAGTGCCGAGTACAGGGGGACGATCACTTCCCTAGTCCTGCTGGCCACGCTATTCCTGATACAAGCCAGGTTGCTATTGGCCACCTTGGCCTCCTGGGCACACTGCTGGCTCATATTCAGCCGGCAGTCGACCAACACACTCCCAGGTCCTTTTCTGCCAGGCAGCTTTCCAGATACTCTTCCCCAAGCCTGTAGCGTTGCATGGGGTTGTTGTGACCCAAGCTCAGGACCTGACACTTGGCCTTGTTGAACCTCATATCATTGGCCTCGGCCCATTGATCCAGCCTGTCCAGATCCCTCTGTAGAGCCTTCCTGCCCTCAAGCAGATCAACACTCCTGCCCAACTTGGTGCTGTCTGCAAACTTACTGAGAGTGCACTCGATCCCCTCATCCAGGTCGTTGATAAAGATATTAAACAGAACCGGCCCCAATACGGAGCCCTGGGGAACACCGCTCATGACTGGCCGCCAACTGGATTTAACTCCATTCACCACCACTCTCTGGGCCTGGCCCTCCAGCCAATTTTTAACCCAGTGTAGAGTACTCCCTTCCAAGCCATGGGCAGCCAGTTTCTCCAGGAGAACGCTGTGGGAAACCGTGTCAAAGACTTTACTAAAGTGCAGGTAAACAACGCGCACAGCCTTTCCCTCATCCACCAAGAGGATGAGGGCCTTTCCCTCAACCACCAAGCAAGAGCACCAACCTTAAAGGAATGCTGCTCATCTCCTCGTTGTTTTTTTTTTCTTGTATCTAAACCATTACAGCAAACCCTTGATCTAGCTCTGTGACTGCTTTAACTCTTGAGTTGTTTGTTTACTCTGCTTTTTAACCTTATAACTCAGCAGCAATGCTCTGAGAACTTTCTTAAGGAGAGGTGCATGTACTGCTTTTAAGGGTAGCTGCTGCTAATGTATGTGACTGGGTCAGGGGAGAGCTGTGCTGGCAGAAACTAAATCAAGTTCTCCAGGCACAAAGAACAACTACTTGAGTGCAACAGCATGATAATGAGAAAGCAGCACAGTTGCACCGTTCAAGCTAAATGACATATAGAAAGTAAACTCTTGCACAAATGGACCAAGGGAATGTTGTATAATTCAGCTTGTTCATTTGCTGAGAGTAAATTTACTCGTCTTGATGAGCAAAACAAAAGGTTTTATTACAACTTTCAAAATTGGCAACAGATTATTTTTTTTTACTTTGGTTTACAAACTGTCATGAATCTATCAGTCTAAAACCAACCGTAGAAACTGCTTTTTTCTTTAATTTAAAGAGTATTTCTAATATGATGTGCTACCTCTTTTAAAGTGTGTGCTATTGAACACTTTGGGAGGCTTCCTGGAGAAAAGAGGTATTATCCTAGCTGAGTTACATGATCTCAAACAAAATAACATTTTTGTGTTTAACACTTCGTTTGGAGCTTTAACTGATACAGAATATTTAAAATGAAAATAATTAAATTCACCGATTAGAATAAATTATTATACTCATTGAAGTATGTTTATTTTTTTAAATCTTGTTCTGTTCTCTGCCAGTCATAAAAGCTTACAAAAATAGCGTGGTTCTGAGTTACAGCAGAGTTGAGCGCATAGGCTGCTTTTACAAAGGATAAGATGCAATGTGTTCATTGAACAATGGAAAAAAAGGTGGCTGTAACCAATTTTAAATTGCTTTCTAAGTCCTTTACACTGTTTTTAAATTACTCTGCAATTATTCAAGATAATTTAAAAGATGATTTAAAGATGACTTTAAGTTGAGCTTACATGAATTACACGTGCTGTGAGGCATATACTGCTAATGTGGAACCTACTGAAAGCTGATAAGTGATTGCAGAATTTAAACCTAATTTTTACTGAAACCAGAAATGGTTGGAGTCCGATTTGTAGAGTACTTAATACCTAAGTCTGTGGACAAATGTATAGCTCAACAGTAGTTACGCAGCTAATCACTTGGTGCATGTTTGTATTTGTTGGCACTAAAATGTCTTTAAAAAAACCCAAACAGGTCCTCATTGGTTTCTTTCAAGAAATAACTGCTCCAAGAAGAATGAGCTTTAACAAGAGATTTTTAAACAAAAATAAATCTTTCCCTTTTCTTTTGAGCTTTTCAAATCTTTTGGCAGGCATTAACCACTTCTGATTGTGTGTTTTCTGGCAGCTGAATTTAAGCTTTAGAATTTTTGGACAGTTATCAATATAGTTTAGACCATTGTCTCCTTGGTTTTGTTTAGTGGTGGTGTTTTGTGTGGTTGGTTGTGTGTGGTGTTTGTTGTTTGTGGGGTGTGTTTTTTGTAGGTGGGTGAGTTGTTTGTCTGTATCCAGGGAGAAAACTAGTTCACCACCACTCTCTGGGCCCGGTCTTCCAGCCAGTTTTTTACTCAGCGATGAGTACGCCCATCCAAGCCACGAGCAGCCAGTTTCTCCAGGAGAATGCTGTGGGAAACCGTTGTTGCGTGAAAAGGGGCAAAGCGGTTTTGGCAGAAAATAAACCCCCTTGCGTTCTAACACTCCTCACCGAGGTGGGAGGCTAGGTGCGGCTAGGTTTAAATTCTGAGTGATGCCCAATTCACCACTATCAGTCCAATCGCATTAAATATATTAAACTGTTATGATTCCGGATGCACTAATAGTGGACTGCACCTTCAGTCTAGTCATGCTCATGAACTAGCACGGCCACTCTCGAGTCTTTGGTCGCGTTCAGTGAGAAACCAAAACGACTAGCTACTTAAAAAAGTGCAGTTTATTTAAACGACAGATATACAGGTTCTTAGGATTGCCGGTGATAAATACACTGTCTGCAAAGCACGTGCAAATGAAAGTATTGCTACATATACAAAACGCGCGACAAAGTTATAAACGATACAGCCTGGCTCTAAATGTAGGAAAGAGAGTCTCTAGAGAAATTTCTAAGTTTCCCGAGAAAGCACTCGGTATAATCTAAGTCTTACCCAAAGGCGTCCCTATGGGGGGGAAGAGAGGCTCAGCCCGTCGACTGATCCCAGAAGTCAGTGATGGAATTCTTTATGATGGTGTCTTCCCTGGGTATCCCCCCTCTCTCGGGCTATTTTTATACTAGTTGTTATCTTCAAGGTGGAGTTTGAGTGACTTTAGTCATACATACTTTTATCATGATTGGTGTAAATTTCTCTCGCTTCACAATTAAAGGTATAGTTGACGAGAAATTCAGGGCGCAGACTCAAGGAGGAGTGGTCGCACCTTGGAGGCGGGTAGCCTTTGGGATGGAGGTGTGTTTTGGTATTATAATGACATTATAATGAGCAAAGTTCGCACAAAGGACAGCATTTCATCAAAATTTGACAAAACGTTGGCTCCGAGTATCGAGCGGGCAGCTAATTGGCAGCTTATCTGTTTCATGGTATCATCCCATTCCCGTATCCGCTATACATCATAAGGTAAAGCCACGGAATAATTGCATCCCGTCCCGTACCTCATGTAGCTTATCAGGGAACCACAGGTGTTGTGTCCTTCATGCCAGCTGCGGCTATTTTCTACCTCAGAAGCTTCTTGATTTTATACTTTTCCTTAATGTGTGAACAATGCTGTACTTTTGTATTTTTTAGCCAATTTAGTATTTATTCCACAACCGTGTCAAAGGCTTTACTAAAATCCAGGTAAACCTCATGCACTAAGCGGGTCACCTTGTCATAGAAGGAGATGAGTTTAGTCAAGCAGGACCTGCCTTTCATAAACCCATGCTGACTGGGCCTGATCACCTGGTTGCCCTGTATATGCCATGTGACGGCACTCAGGACGATCTGTTCCATAACCTTCCCAGGCACCGAGGTCAGACTGACAGGCCTGTAGTTCCCCGGATCCTCCTTCCGGCCCTTCTTGTAGATGGGTGCCACATTTGCTAACCTCCAGTCAACTGGGACCTCCCCGGTTTAGCCAGGACTGCTGATACATGATGGAAAGTGGCTTGGTGAGCACTTCCGCCAGCTCCCTCAGTACCTTTGGGTGGATCCCATCTGGCCCCATAGACTTGTGTATGTCTAAGTGGTGTAGCAGGTCGCTAACCATTTCCCCTTGGATTATGGGGGCTTCATTCTGCTTCCCGTCCCTGTCTTCCAGCTCAGGGGGGCTGGGAACCCGGAGAACAGCTGGTCTTACTACTAAAGACTGAGGCAAAGAAGGCATTAAATACCTGTCCTGGTTTGAGCGACACAGGACTAATTTCTCTTCTAATGATAGGGAAAACTCCGCTTTTGGAAGACTCTAGTGTCTGAATTTGTGAAAATATTCACTTTCTAGCCAGCTAGGCTATGTGTCATTCAAGGTCTCGGTGTTTTCGAGCCTTGCCAGGTGCGGGGATGAGGAGGAGTGAGACCTGGGCACTTGACCCAGGCTGGCCAGCAGGATTATTTCATACCATGAACATCGCATTCAATATAAATTAGAAAGTTTGCTGAGGAGTTCTCTCTCTTCCTCGATGGCAGCAGTCCAGAGAACTTCTTGTCCCGGTGACGGACCCCTGAGGCCTTCCCTTCCTCCCGAAGCCGTAGCACTCGCAGTGTCCGACATTTGCTGTCCACTGCTGGGAGTGCACAGCTTCCTACTGATATAATTGGCTGAGTATAATCCTTGTATATTTTATATTGGTATCGGGATCAATACTGGTTCTTTAGTGTTATTAATGTTAATTATTTAGTCTTATCCTATTAAATCTATTTATATTTCAACCCTCGTGTTTCCTTGTTTTTTCCCCGATTCCCCTTCCTGGGTGGGGAGGGGTCATCGAGTGATAGAATAATTGTCTAAATGACAACAAATTGTTGTGGGTTTCTCAAACCATAAGAGTACCTCAGCCTTTTCCTCATCCTTTGTCACTATGTTTCCCCCTGCATCCAATAAAGGATGGAGATTCTCCTTAGCCCTCCTTTTGTTGTTCATGTATTTTTTATTGTCTTGTACAGCAGTAGCCAGATTAAGTTCTAGTTGGGCCTTGGTCCTTCTAATTTTCTCCCTTCATAACCTCACGACCTCCTTGTAGTCCTCCCGAGTTCCCCGCTCCTTCTTCCAAAGGCCATAAACTCTCCTTTTTCCCCTGAGTTCCAGACAAAGCACTCTGTTCAGCCAGGACGGTCTTCTTCCCCAGTGGCTCATCTTTTGGCACATGGGAATGGCCTGTTCCCACGCCGTTAGCACTTCCTTCTTGAAGAATGTCCAGCCTTCCTGGACTCCTTTGCCCTTCAGGACTGCCTCCCAAGGGACTCTGTCAAACAGGCCCCTAAACAGACCAAAGTCTGCCCTCCGGAAGTCCAAGGTAGCATTTCTGCTAACCACATTCCTTACTTCTCCAAGAATCAAAAACTCTATTATTTCGTGATCGCTGTGCCCAAGACAGCCTCCGACCATCACATCACCCACAAGTCCTTTTCTGTTCGCAAACAACAGGCCCAGTGGGGCGCCTTCCCTAGTTGGCTCCCTCACCAGCTGTGTCAGGAAGTTATCCTCAACACCCTCCAGGAACCTCCTAGACTGTTTCCTCTCTGCTGTATTGTATTTCAAGACATCTGGCAAGTTGAAGTCCCCCATGAGAACAAGGGCTAGCGATTGTGAGACTTCTCCCAGCTGTTTATAGAATATTTCATCTGTCTCTTCATCCTGGTCGTGTGGTCTATAACAGACTCTCACCGTGATATCTGCCTTGTTGGCCTTCACCCTGATTCTTACCCATAAACACTTGACCCTTTCATTACCATCGTTAAGCTCTAGACAGTCATAACACTCCCTGACTTACAGGGCTACCCCACCACTCCATACCTTACAGTGCCAGAGTGTCTCAGTGTCTTTTGTCTCTTACATATACACATATATATATATTTATGAAACAGTTATATGGTCCTTTTCTCAAATTTGAAGATCACTGACATCCACCTAGCTGTGCAATCACAGTAGTGAGTGAAAAATGAGATTGATCTGTTTGGTGTATATGAGAAACTAGTACATACTCTATTGTCCCAAACAGAAATATTTTAATAATACGTTTCTCACTCCATCATTTGGTCTTACCCTTCTGGAGTCCTGTTTCGCCAGAAACACAGTGGGATGCAGAGCAAGGTGTCCAGGGACCAGGGACTTCTCTTAAAGACCAAGTACACAAGCAGTTCATTCTGAAGAAATGGAAAGCACCTATCTGCAGTGGCTAGCCAAGGATCTGAGTTCACCCCTTCTGGTGGTCTGTTGGGGCTTGTAGGGTGTACGGTGTCTGGCTGCATCCTGGCACACTGCAGAAGACAGCTTACACAGTTGGGCTCACATTGAGATCCTTTGCATGATCAGCATCAAAGCATTCACAATTCTGCACCAAGTTTCACATTTTATTTCATTTCTCAGTTCTCTATTTTTATTTTTATTTTCTTAATTTGGCAACTAAACTTAAAGGTGGGAATGGGGGAGCCCACAGGAGCTGTGAAGTTGACACGGAAACTGGGGAAGTGACTAGAGCAGGTATGGGGGCAAGGGAGGGAGGCTGAGGAGCTGTGGGAGTTGTTGGAGCAGCCAAGGAAGGAACAATGAAAAAAACTCCAGCAGGGAAACCATAGCCAAGAAGATGGGTGGGGAGCGATGAAGAGGAGAAAGAGAGGTAACATCAAACAGGCAGAGCTACAAACCATTTGGTCTTATATGTCCTCTGACACCCTTGCTAAGATAAGCAGAATAGTTCAGATGGCTGACTATACACCTAGGAAGGTCCAAGGTACTCTCATCGTATGGTGCACACACTCCTAATGAAAGCCTAGGGCCGTTCGTTATTAGCTTGTTCCTGTAAAACATACAAGATGCGCACTGACAAATTAATATTGCACCCTGAAGTTGGAGAATTTTCTGACTTTTAGTATTTGGTCTCTCAATCCCAACATTACTCTTACTTCATGCATGTATACATTCAAACACGCCTAAGGAAACTTAAGCAGAACTACTACAACTTATTGAAAAGTCATATTCTTAGGTTGTCATCAGAGTGCCATGTTAAATCTTTGACTTGCTTAGGAAACTAGAAATGTGTTAAAAATGCATTCAGACTTAATTAGATGTGGTATTCCTGTTATAAAGGACAAACCTCAGATCGATCCGCTCACATGAAAATACCAAATGTGATATCTTTTTAAATTTTTCTTTTTTAAAAATATCCTCTTAAATATGTTTCTTTTATCCCATCTGTTGCGTGAAAAGGGGCAAAGCGGTTTTGGCAGAAAATAAACCCCCTTCCGTTCTAACACTCCTCACCGAGGTGGGAGGCTAGGCGTGGCTAGGTTTAAATTCTGAGTGATGCCCAATTCAGCACTATCAGCCTGATCGCGTTTAATATGTATTAAACTATTACGATTTGGATACACTAATAGTGGACTGCACCTTCAGTCTAGTCGTGCTCATGACTAGCACGGCCACTCTCGAGTCTTTGGTCGCGTTCAGTGAGAAACCAAAACGACTAGCTACTTAAACAGTGCAGTTTATTTAAACGACAGATATACAGGTTCTTAGGATTGCCGGTGATAAATACACTGTCTGCAAAGCACGTGCAAATGAAAGTATTGCTACATATACAAAACGCGCGACAAAGTTATAAACGATACAGCCTGGCTCTAAATGTAGGAAAGAGAGTCTCTAGAGAAGTTTCTAAGTTTCCCGAGAAAGCACTCGGTATAATCTAAGTCTTACCCAAAGGCGTCCCTATGGCGGGGGGGAAAGAGAGGCTCAGCCCGTCGACTGATCCCAGAACTCAGTGATGGAATTCTTTGAGATGGTGTCTTCCCTGGGTATCCCCCCTCTCTCGGGCTATTTTTATACTAGTTGTTATCTTCAAGGTGGAGTTTGAGTGACTTTAGTCATACATACTTTTATCATGATTGGTGTAAATTTCTCTCGCTTCACAATTAAAGGTATAGTTGACGAGAAATTCAGGGCGCAGACTCAAGGAGGAGTGGTCGCACCTTGGAGGCGGGTAGCCTTTGGGATGGAGGTGTGTTTTGGTATTATAATGACATTATAATGAGCAAAGTTCGCACAAAGGACAGCATTTCATCAAAATTTGACAAAATGTTGGCTCTGAGCATCTAGCGGGCAGCTAATTGGCAGCTTATCTGTTTCATGGTATCATCCCATTCCCGTATCCGCTATACATCATAAGGTAAAGCCACGGAATAATTGCATCCCGTCCCGTACCTCATGTAGCTTATCAGGGAACCACAGGTGTTGTGTCCTTCATGCCAGCTGCGGCTATTTTCTACCTCAGAAGCCTCTTGATTTTATACTTTTCCTTAATGTGTGAACAATGCCGTACTTCTGTATTTTTAGCCAATTTAGTAATTATTCCACACCCATCACTTGGCATAATTAGGAATCACTGGTAGGCAGTGTGCTCTGCTGTAGCTTATTTCCCTTAAGAAAAAACAAACGGATCAGGGCCACCCATGTCTAATGGGGTTTTTTCAAAAGCAGTTTTGAGGAGTGAGGCTGTTCTCTCATCCCATGCTCTCCCACACTCCCCAAGCTTTTCCTGCTATGAATGTTCTTCCAAACTGGCTCTGCTCAGTGCATCATTTGTTATCCCAGGTCTCTCCATGAATAATAGGCAACAGAGTGTAAAGTGTATAGGTTTCAAAGTGACTCCTCTTCCTTTATTAGTTACAGATGCAAGGAAGGAAATCCAGAGTCTTCCACATTAAAGCCTATACCTTCAGCAGAGCTGTTCCCATAAAACCTCCTTTGAGTCTCAGGCAAGAAGGTCAACTATTGACCAGAAAATATCAAAGGAAAGTCCACACATTAAAGGAATTCAGCTTCCTGTCCCATCCAGCTCAGCACCACTGTCTTTAGGAGGCAAATCCACAAACTCAGATCTTCTTCTTCAGCAATCCTGAGCAGATCCCATTCTTGGAAGCCACCTTCTGCATATGTCCCCAAGTAAGAGGGAAAAATATGTTCTCCTCTTCATGAGTTTGGCAGAAAGACTCTCTGATTAACCACTAAAGCGAGACCTTTTCACCAGGAACAGTCTATTCCCTCTTTTCTTCTGTAACTAGCTAGTTACAGATATAACTCTGTGTGCAGTGGATACCTCACGTGTGGTGGTAACAATACTTCTACCCAGACGCCATCCCGCTGGATCCCTCCAGTCCCTTCACCATGTTAGCCCAAAGTTATGGCTACCAGCACCAACCAAACAGGAAAAAAACCCAGTATCTGACAGTTCATTAAATTATGTGGTGAAACAGCAATAGTATTTTATGTGCAAATAAAGTTTAATCAAGTGTATAATTGCTGATATTTAAATCTAGAATTGCTGATATCTAAACCATACCTTCCGAAAACTTAACCTATGAAGGTCATGAAACCAAAAAGAAAACCCACAAAACTTGGAATGGCTTACCTTTGGGACCATCTGACACCTTCAGCCACAGTCCCTTACCCACGGGAACTCTTGTTATAGCCCTGGTTGAGTTCCCCTCTGTGAGCAGTCACAGGACTGATGTATTGGGGCCACCTTTTGGGTCTTATTTGCTTTCAAGCCTACTCAGCTGGAGTTGCACCAACAGAGTGTCTAAGCTTTTCTGAGCCTTCATGGACCTTCCTCAGGCACAGGTGGCCTCTCTGGGCATTATGCAGTCAATGACATAGCCGTTCCAGTTCCCAGTTTAACTCTCTGAGGACTGTGTGATAGGTAGAGCATTTACAGCCTTCACAAAAAAACCTTTTTTTTTTTTCTTCGAGAATCGAAAACTCTATTATTTCATGATTGCTGTGCCCAAGACAGCCTCTAACTGTCACATCACCCGCAAGTCCTTTTCTGTTCACAAACAACAGGTCCAGCGTGGCCATTATGCTTTCACTCATCAAGGTAAGATCTATACAAATGATACCACAAATACTCTTGCTAAGATCAGCTTAAGTCAATGTAGTAAATTTTGCATAATGTTAATTTTGCATATGCTGAAGTGTATTCTCATCTGGACTGTAGTCCAAAACATGATTTTTCAGTTCTCAAGCCACTTTCAAATAGTTGTCTTCTGAATGCTAATTTCACTCCCGTGTTGGCAGATCCATACAGAAGATGTTTTTGAATGAATATTGCCATGGTTATACTCTCCATTTAGTAAACAGTATGAAATAAACCCACATTCAATGGCAATAATGCAACTTAGACCAGTCCCCAGGTACTCTTAAAGTGGTTTCTCTTCATTTACGCTTCTTAAAATCATAGAATCATAGAATAGTTTGAGTCGGAAGGGACCTTTAAAGGTCATCTAGTCCAAACCCCTGCAATGAGTAGGGACATCTTCAACTAGATCGGGTTGCTCAGAGCCCCGTCCAACCTGACTTTGAATGTTTCCGGGGATGGGGCATCTACCACCTCTCTGGGCAACCTGTTCCAGTGTTTCACCACCCTCCTTGTAAAAAATTTCTTTCTTATATCTAGTCTGAATCTACTCTCTTTTAGTTTAATATCATTACCCCTTGTCCTATCACTACAGGCCCTACTAAAAGGTTTGTCCTCATCTTCCTTCCAAGTCCCCTATTAGTACTAGAAGGCTGCTATAAGGTCTCCTCGGAGCCTTCTCTTCTCCTGGCTGAACAACCCCAACTCTCTCAGCCTGTCCTCGTAGGAGAGGTGCTCCAGCCCTCTCATCATCTTCGTGGCCCTCCTCTGGACCCACTCCAACAGGTCCATGTCTTTCCTGTGCTGAGGGATCCAGAGCTGGATACAGTACTCCAGGTGCAGTCTCACCAGAGCAGAGGGGCAGAATCACCTCCCTCAACCTGCTGGCCACGCTTCTTTTGATGCAGCCCAGGATACAGTTGGCCTTCTGGGCTGTGAGTGCGCATTTCTGTCTCATGACCAGCTTTTCATCCACCAGTACCCCCAAGTCCTTGTCCACAGGGCTTCTCTCAAGCCCTTCATCCCCCAGCCTGTATTGATGGCCTGGTTGAACCTCACGAGGTTCACATGGGCCCACGTCTCGAGCTTGTCCAGGTCCCTCTGGATGGCATCCCGTCCCTCAGGCGTGTCAACCACACCACTCAGCTTGGTGTCACCTGGAAACTTGATGAGGGTACACTCGATCCCACTGTCTATGTCACTGATGAAGATATTGAACAGTACTGGTCCCAATACAGAACCCTGAGGGACAGCACTCATCACTGATCTCCATCTGGACATTGAGCCATTGACAACTACCCTCTGGATGCGACCATCCAACCGATTCCTCATCCACCAAACAGTCCACCCATCAAATACATATCCCTCCAATTTAGAGAGAAGGATGTTGTGGGGGACTGTGTCAAAGGCCTTTCAGAAGTCCAGATAGATGACATCCATAGCTGTTCCTTGTCTACTGATGGAATTACTCCATCATAGAAAGCCACTAGGTTTGTCAGACAGGACTTGCCCTTGGTGAAGCCATGCTGGCTATCTCGAATCACCTCCCTGTCCTCCATGTGCCTTAGCGTAGCTTCCCAGGCACAGAGGTGAGGCTGACAGGGCGGTAGTTCCCAGGGTCCTCCCTTCTCCCCTTTTTAAAAATGGGTGTGATGTTTTCCTTTTTCCAGTCACCGGGGACTTCTTCACCTGACTGCCATGACTTTTCAAATATCATGGGGAGTGGCTTGTGGACTACATCAGCCAATCCCCTCAGGACTCTGGGATGCATCTCATCAGGTCCCATAGACTTCTGTATGTTCAGGTTCCTCAGGTGGTCATGAACCTGATCTTCTCTTACAGTTGGAGGGACTTTGTTCCCCCAGTCCCTGCCTTGCGGTCCATCCACTCGAGAGGTGTGGGGAGAGAGGTTGCCAGTGAAGGATGTTGTGGGGGACTGTGTGATAGGTAGAGCATTTACAGCCTTCACAAAAAAACTTTTTACTGTGCAGCCACCCATTTCACTTATAGGTAAAAAACAAGAGAGTTAAGAGCTGGGCAAAAAATGATAAATGTCTTTTTTTGGGATCCTCAGTACACCTAGACAGCATAACTCTTCTTGCTCCCCCATATTCCTGCTCACTCTTCCAGTCTGGTCATAGTGAGGACTCCTTCCACTTTACTGGATGTTGCCATTCTCGTTCCTCTCTGAAATTTGCTCAACAAGAGTTATTAGTAATCTGTAGCTGGTACCCTTTATCGCCCAGGCAAGACAGCTCTATTGGTTATTACCCTTAAAGGAATATATCAGTTTATCTTACAGTCTCCCTTTCCTGACATAAAATGGACAATTAAGGTTGCACTGAAAGTGATGGAGAGTTTGTAGAATGGAATAAATGCACATTACAGGGTTCCCTGGCCCACCACAGCCAGGGCTCTTATTGCAGCCTGGGTTAGAGCCATGTGTGTTGCCTTGTCCAACATGCGGCAAAGAAAAACTGCTTGGAGAATAATCGTCTGGCAGCCTGTGTGTATTCTTTGTACCACCTCTGAGGAACATGAAACTATGTCCACATCATTAAAGAAACCATGGAACATTCACTCTTATTCTGGCCCTAAATCTCATGTTTGCCTAATTTATCTTTTAAAAATATTTATGACTACACATTCTATTCACTGGCATATTTGTTTTGTTTTATCAAACCTGTTTTTCTTGTTACGATAGCATGTGATCCATCAACTATTTAATACAATTAAGAAAAAAAGCATTAACTCTGCAAGTAGGGCTGTGCACACATTCCAAGGCTGTGATAATATCACAAGTCATGAGAGCCTTACTTTTTGAGAGAGTATCATTTTGTCAGAATGACTGGGTGTGGGTGCCTTTGAGTTAAAAGTGAGTTTAGTAGGGTTTTTTGGATACAGCTTTTGATTCCCTAGCCTGCATTTTTAAGATAGGAAGGAAGCTTCCTAGTGCCAAATGCTGTATCTAAACATGAGACTAATTACACCAGAGACAAGCAGTGCTACCGCTGATAGGAAGAACAAATTCTGAGAATGAATATTTCCAGGATCACCCCAGCATGTGCATATTGACAGCCTGATGGTATTTAAACTGCTTATTCTAGAAACTTTCTTCCCAAAGTTCCTGTATTAGGCAACTTGAAGTGACTGTGGTTCACTTCACTAAAGATCTCCTGTTTGCTTTCCAATACAGTTTGGAGAAAGTAATTTTGACCTACTCATGATGATCTCCAAGATGCAGCTCTCCTGACTTGCAGTACTGCTGGATTTCCAAAATAACTGTACGTTCCATCTCATCCTAAGCTCTCTTGCATACCTTATGGATCAAGTGATATATTTCAGTGGATTTCTCTCTGCTGAATGCATTCAGGATAGTACCTGCATAATAATTTCAAGGTCTAGCATTTGTTGTTTGAATTGATGAGGCCTTATTTAAGGTTGTGTTTCAAAAGTACATAACACTTCAGTGTTTTTGTCTCCTTTCCTGCCAGGTATTTTTGTCTGCTTTTCCTGCTGGCTATTGCATGCCAACTAACTTATTGCTATGGCACATAATATACCCCATCTGTCACAAGCATTTTTTTAACAGAGGCTAAAGTGAATGTTGAATGAACACCTTACGTAGAGGAGTTTTAATTATTCTTCGGTCTGTGGAAGAGGGGGGTAGGGCCAAGATGAGGACGACTGGGTTGTCAGGAAGATAGCTGGAGGGAATCAGAATATATCATTACCTAAGGGAGGGGTATCCTCAGTCTTCATCTACTTTAATTCTCTCACCAGACACATAAAATGACAGTGCCGTAGGGCTTAAAAAAATTGGGGCAAAGCTGGGGCAGTGGGTAGCTGATAATGACAGCATGTCTAAATGTCTGAGTGACAGACAAGTAGAGAGAAAGAAGTTTGCAGTATGGGCTAGCTCAGGTGGATTGATAATGTATTTGGTTTTTATCTACTTTCTTTCCTGAGCAGGATTTGGCAGCTGGTTAAGCTGGATATCTCTACATGAGCTTCACAATGCTGTTTATTAAATTTTTTGCTAAGAAAAGTGAAATTTGGCAATCTCAGCTTGCCTGCAACTGATTGTTATTGCATGGAGCACAAGCGTGAATGACTTGAATGACTCTTGCTTTATTGGCAGAAGCAAGAGGCAGCCACAGTCTGATTTCTTTCCACACCTCCTACAAGGGTCCCAAGTTGGGAGTCCACTGCAGATGGAATTACTTGGGGCAAAGGAGGAGCTCTCCAGGAGGGGATGCAGCTACAGTTCTGCCAGTCTCTCCTTCCTATGGAAAAACACGTCTGCTCCATGTCTGTCTCACTATTTACACATGGAAATATATTTCCTACTCCCTAGGCAAATCTGGCATGTGTTTCTCTAGCTCATTCAGCTTTTGTGGCACATGCATATATAGTTGGCACCATAGCCACAAGTAAACTGCAGAACCCCTGCTGATGCCACCCTGAGCCCTACAAGGCCGTGAGGTGCTGGTTCACCCAGCACAGATAGAAGCCCTGTCACTTCCCAACAATTCTCATGGGAGATGAAGTGTCTCGTCAGCTCAGGGAGATGAGGTATCTCATCATTCCTTTCTCTGCCCAGACTTGGCAATTACAATGAGCTGGCAAGTGAGGGGTAGTATAGTGCTACCCCATCACTTTAGCATAGAAGACAATTCCTGACTTAAAAAGCTTTTCCATTTCCAGTGAAAGAGTGCAGATGAAAAGGTGAGGAGCATGCACAAGGAAGGGCGGGGTTGCTCTTACTCAGCTGTGTCTATTTAAAAGTTAGGCATTTACCTGGGTAGTCATAAGCCTTCACCTACAGACAAAAAAGAGAAACAGGCACTTCCAGAGACACATTCATGCCATCTGAGACAGATATCTAAAGAGAGCACCTCTGGCAGGTGATTCATCTAGCACTTTCTCCACAGACTAGAGAGGGAGTCTAGACAATTGGGTGTCTAACCTTCAGATGGCAAAAATTAGATGAGATTAGATCAATACAATATAGAAGAAAATAAACACAGGGCATGAGAGTTTCCTTTGGATACCATCCCCCAGCTGTTCTTCTACAAAGTTAATATTGTTGATTTTTTCTTTTTTAATGTTAACTCTTATCTGAAGCCAAATATTTATTTAGTAGCTAAACAGGTCAAGCCAGCTATTATAGATCTGCCTGTTGATTAGCAGCAGTTTTGGTACCACATAAAACAACTAATACACTATTCCCACACTGTGCCATGGTAGCCTTTTAATCAAAGTCTATCAATCACAGATATCATAGAGCCCATGACATCCCAGGGCAAGACTCTCAAAGGTTTCTCTCTTCCACTCCCTGCTGTTTAAGCAGACAGCAGAGTTGCTCAGATGTAAAGGCGGCTGGCCTTATATAAATATATAATTATATATAAAAAGAATATAATATATATAATAGTATATATATAAATATACAGTGTATAGTACATAGTCTGAACTTACCCACCACTCCAGATTTCCAAATTACTTATCTGTGATGGTAGTTAGTAATTCTTTACCAACAAACTGTTTGCAAAAAGCTCACCACCAATAGTCCTAATTTCTGCTCTCTTGGTTACACATCAGGTGACGCTGCATCTATTCCCTGAATAGATGCAAGAACACCCACAGAGTAAGATCTGCATTTTTTTCCTGGTCTAAGACCACAATGAACCACTGTCATACAAAGACCAAAAAGCAAAAGAAAGAGCAAAATGACATATCCTTCCCTAAAAGCCTTGCAATCTTAATATAAAAAAGAGACAACAAGCAGGCACAAAGGGGAGTACAAGAAAAATGACAGTAACAGACAGTTTGTCAGGCAGTACACATTGCACATCTGTGGCCTGGCTTATTCAGGCCTCTGCAAATGCCATGGAAGAAAAGAGCTTGATGGAGACAAGCTGACATTCTGCAGAGGCTTGCAGTGGGCTCCAGAACATCAGGCCAACATGGACTTTCTCAAAGCCAGACATGAAGTTCTCTACTCCTTCAGAGAGAGAAGGAGAAGGTTCAGCAGAGTGATTTCAAAATGGCATCTTTTGTTGCCCAGAGTAAGACTTTCAATTCTCTGCAAAGGACAGAATTTAAAACTTTTCTCCTTGACAGTGCTATTTCCCAACTTTGGCAGCTCCCCATTCAGCTGCCTTTCACAAATCCCACTCCAAGGTGCCAAGTTTCCAGCATACTCATGGATCAGATTTGAATGTTAGAAATGCCATTGGGTGCTTATGACTCAGGAACCATGACCTTCAGCATTATAATGTCCAAGTCTCTTTGGCTGTAGGCCAAAGACACTGAAGGGCCTTATAGAAAGAGAAATAGAGAGGCAGTTCATGTAGATTTTAGTTAGCAATAGGACATCTCTTTCTAGGCTGCCTCAGATCATGTCCTTCCAGTTTCCAATCTGTAGCACACTGGATGCTAAGTCCACCCCTTTCTAAAGAAAAGGAAAAAAAGACTCCAATTTTACAGCAAGATCCACAGGGCAGGTGCTACATTAAGAACAAGGGCCAAAGGTATACAGATGTCATGGTTTTGGCCAAATTGGCCAATGGCCGGCGACAGATGCTCCCCCCCAGCCTCTTGCTCCAAGGAGAGGAGGAGGAGAGATAAAGAGATGTATGAGTTTAGAAGAAACTAAACTACTTCAATGAAATATTAATAATAAGATAAAAAAGGAAAATAATGAAATAGATACAGTATATACAAAACCGTATTGAGCTCCCAGGATGACATCACTGGCAGGCACTGGGGAAGTCCCAGACTGGACTCAGTGATGGGTGGGAACTGGATTCCACAGCTGGAGTCAGGAACACATGGATTGGGATCAAAGGCAGATGAACAGACAGGGTCCTCCTTGGATGTCCGCCATTGAAGAAAGAGACTGACCCCTTTGATCCCTCAGCTTTTATACTGAGCATGGGGCAGATGGGATGGAATACCCTGTTGGTCAGTTTTGGGTCACCTGTCCTGTCCATTCCTCCCCACAGATGCGACCCCTCTACCCTTTTCCGTTTCCAACCCTCCAATGGGGCAAATAACAAAGTTAGCTGACCTTGGTTGTTATAGCAATAAGTATAAGCAAGAGTCTCTCTGCATACCATTCCTTGGCACAAACTGTAAACATTGGTCTTATCACTCTGAGAACAAACCATTTTCTGCACAACATGCTGTTAATTTCAGAGAGTTAGAAGAGGCCTAGCTAACAAGTAAAATTACTGAACAGAAAGTTGGTTCTGTTTTACCTCAAACCAGGACAACAGAATTCAAACGAGCCATACTGCTGAGTGCAACAGACCCTGGAGGACTGCCTTACAGGAGACCACTGCTGAAACAGTGCAGTTTAGGTTTGGAGAGGAAAGGCATTGGGACTATCCTGGATGCTTTTTATAAGCCCATACTTGTGACAGGGTGGGGAGAAACTGTAGCTTATTACCCTACCTCATTAGCCCTACCTGCTCGCCTCCTGTCATCCATGGCCTGGTGGCATTGGTGGCTCAGACTGGAGGAGCAGGAGTGAGGTGTAAGTGGCTCATGAGGGGCTCATACACTTTTTACAGACTTGGTGCAAGTGTTCATTTGTTTCAGGTCTAGTTTACTATTCAATCTTTGCAGTAATCAGAGAGCATAAAAATATTTGTAAGAAGCAAACAAAAAGGCTGCAAATATCTCTTTCATGTTCAAATGAATATTTGTCTATCTCCCCATTTCCTTTATCATGTCTTTAGGTGTGCATTGTTCAGCAGTAACATCTAGCTGTGATTGATTTATTTATTGACACACTTGGATTGATATCTCACAGGTGTCCATATTGACCAGATCAAGGCAAAAGACAGGAAAACACAAGGCTGTGCTTTAAAATATAACTTGCAAGTCACCCACAGAGTGGGAAAGGGTCCAACATCAAGTTATTCTATTCTGTCCTTCATTCCCAAATGGAGAAAAGTTTTTAAATCAAGCAAACCCATTGTAAATCCACAGTAACTGGAAGCAAATTATATTATCAGTTTCCAAAATGAGAAAATGTGTTTTCAAAAGAACCATAATGCACAGGCCCATGCATTAATCTAGGTCCCAAATAAGTTTGATATTGAGGACTTTGGTGACATGTGAGTGGCTGCTGGCACTGGCTGTGCCTGATGGGAGTTGCATACTTCTGCCTCAGCCTAGCACCCAGTAAAGATGGTGCTTGATCGCCCACTGCCTCTGTGGCAGTGGGACCCAGGGACACTGTTCAAAGGCAGAATATGATGTATTCTATGTTAGCCTCAGTCTCTGAGGGTTTTCCACATTGCTAGTCCCTTCTGTCTTTTGTCTTTGCAATGAAATTAAACACATAGTACAATAATTAAAAAAGTAGTTTCTTAGAGCATTCATATCTGCATTTTTCATTCCACATTGCACTGCCAAAATGTGCAGAACCAGCCCTATCTGTTAAAAAGGGGCATTAAAGACTTAGAAAAACATATAATTTTCCAAAGCCATAGACCAAATAGCCAGTAGACCAAAGTCTGCAAGATGAGAACCTCTTCAGGGCACATGTACTAACTTGTTCAGGAATGTTCAAACTCTGCTTTATCCCATTGTTCTTTGGTTTGCGTGGAATAAATATTCCAGACTGATACACACCATACACAAAGGTCCCTTCCTGGCTTAGGGGACCAGGGACTGTATTGTGTTTTGTTTGGTCCTAGACTTGAAAACAAAAGGCTTCAATTAGAGATATTACTCATTTTCTGAGCAGCAGCAAAAGTAATCTGCACTCTAAAAATAGCATTCAGGTGTATTCCACTTCTTCAGGAGAAGTGTAGGTACTCAGCCTTGTGCTGCACTGTACTCCCTTGTCATTTGTGCTAGCATCAAAGTTTGCTGGGCTGCACTGTCAGCCAGGGTAGAGGACCGACATGGCTTCAATCCTTCTTGCTCCCCTTTTCTGTCAGAGCACAAAGACTTAGAGATGAGCCTCTTTACTTTCTGGAGGGCTTCAATGAAAGGACAATTCATTCGCTAGCTGCTGGCCCTCAGCCCTGGATTTGGTCATTCATTTGGGCCAAATTCTCCCCTTGGGCATGGCCTAATGGTCGCCGAGGAGACCAGCTCCAGTGCAGGTAAGGCCTCACTGGGGAAGGGGATCGCGGCGGGTAAGGCCGGCAAAAAGGCTCTTTTGAGGGCTTTCGTGGCTGGGAAAAGCGGCTACCTCGTGCCGGAACTGGCAGCTCGGGGGTGGGCTGCTGACGCAGCGGGGGCGGAGACAACGACACACGCGGCAGTTCTAAACGGACTGTCCCGGAGCCAGCACGCAGGCAGCCGGTGGGTGTCACCGCGGCGAGAGCGGGCGTACAGGACGCAGCTCCTTGAACAGTAAGTCACTGGAAACCTCTCGACCTGACCAGGACGTCATGGTAAGAACTCGGCAGAAGGCCATGCTATCCCTGAGCTCTGCACCGAGCAGCTCCGATGTGGCCACTCAGACAGAGCTTGCATGGGAACATGCTGCCACCCAGGTGTCAGGCTGCAGGGTGTGCCCTGCTCTTGCGCCGGTGTTGAATGGTAGTGGTGAGCAGGCCTGTGGGAGGTGTGCCCAGGTAGAGGAACTCCTTCACCTAGTGATGGAGCTCCCTGAGGAGGTAAGTCGTTTGAGAAGTATAAGGGATTGTGAACAGGAGATAGACAACTGGAGTCGCATCCTGCCTTCCCTGAAAGAAGCACCTCAGGCAGACAGAGCTCCACATACAGAGCACTCCCCACCCTCTAGCAGCACAGCTGAATGTGGAGATTCGGAGGACAGGGGCCAGTGGCAACAAGTCCCCGCCCGGCATGGCAGGCGTGCCACCCAGGTAACCCCCACACCATCCCAGGTGCCCTTGCAGAACGGATATGATGTTCTGCAAAGGGAACCGGAGGATGAGAAGGACAACAGCTTGCTGAACTTGGAGTTGTCACCGAGGCCAAGACGGATTACGCCTCGTATAACAACATCCTCGGTTATGAAAGAAAGACGGGCCCTTGTAGTAGGGGACTCGATTCTGAAGGGAGTGGAAGGTCCCATATGTAGACCAGACCCAATCTGTAGGGAAGTCTGTTGTCTCCCTGGGGCCAAAGTTAAGGATGTCCAGAGGAAACTCCCTACCCTAGTTAGGCCTGCTGACTACTACCCTTTATTGATTTTTTCAGTTAGGCAATGATGAAATTTCAGGAAGAAGCCTGAGGGCAATGAAGAAAGACTTCAGGGCCCTGGGACGGCTGGTTAGGGGATCAGGAGCACAAGTAGTGTTTGCTTCTATCCCAACAGTTGCGAGGATTGATGAGAAGATTAATAGGAAATGCCAGCTGTTCAATGCCTGGCTCAGAGACTGGTGTCATCGGCAGGACTTTGGGTTCTTTGATTATGGGCTGCTTTTCAGGACACCAGGCCTGCTGGCAACAGACGGCAAAAGCCTGTCTCAGAGGGGGAAAAGGGTTTTAGGGCAGGAGTTGGTGGGGCTCATTGACAGGGCTTTAAACTAGATTTGAAGGGGGATGGGGATAGATCCAAGCTTGCTAGCAAAAAGCCTGAAGGTGGCATGCTGGCACTAGACTTGGAAAAGATAGGGGGCGTAACCGGGCTCCTTAGGAATAAGTCTGGGGGTGGCAGAATTTCGTCTCCCGCCAGTAAAAAGGAGAAAGGACCTATAGCCCAGCTGAAGTGCTTATACACTAATGCACGTAGCATGGGCAACAAACAGGAGGAGCTGGAAGCCATTGTGCAGCAGGATAATTATGATGTAGTCGCCATCACAGAAACGTGGTGGGATGACTCACATAGCTATAGTGCTGCCATGGATGCCTATAGGCTCTTCAGGAAGGATAGGCAAGCAAGGAGAGGCGGGGGTGTGGCCCTGTATGTCAGGGAGTGTTATGAATGCTTTGAACTAAATGATGGTGTTAATGGTGTTGAATGTTTATGGGTAAGAATCAGGGGCAGGGCCAACAAGGCAGATATCGTAGTAGGAGTCTGTTATAGACCGCCCAATCAGGATGAGGAGGCAGATGAAATATTCTATAAATGGCTGGGAGAAGTCTCAAGATTGCGAGCTCTTGTCCTCATGGGGGACTTCAATTTGCCAGACATCTGCTGGGAATACAATACAGCAGGGAGGGAACAGTCTAGAAGGTTCCTGGAATGTACTGGGGATAACTTCCTGACACAGCTGGTGAGAGAGCCAACTAGGGAAGGTGCCCTGCTGGATCTGTTGTTTGTAAACAGGGAAGGTCTTGTGGGGGATGTGAAGGTTGGAGGCTGTCTCGGGAACAGTGACCATGAAATGATAGAGTTTTCGATTCTGCAAGAAGCAAGGAGAGGGGTCAGCAGAACTGCTACCTTGGACTTCCGGAGGGCGGACTTTGGGCTTTTCAGGAGCCTGGTTGACAAAGTCCCCTGGGAGGCAGTCCTCCAGGGCAAAGGAGCCCAGGAAGCCTGGATGATTTTCAAGAAGGAAGTCTTAAAGGCGCAGGAGCAGGCTGTCCCCATGTGCCAGAAGACAAGCTGTCAGGGAAAAAGACTGGCCTGGCTAAACAGGGAGCTAGTGTTGCAACTTAGGGGAAAAAAAAGAGGATCTATGGCCTCTGGAAGGAAGGGCAGGCCACTCAAGAGGACTACAAAGAGGTAGTGAAGCCATGTAGGGAAAAAATCAGGAGGGCCAAAGCCCAGCTGGAACTAAACCTGGCTTCTGTTGTCAAGGACAACAAAAAAAGTTTCTATAAATATATTAGCAATAAAAAGAGGACTAAGGATAATCTCTGTCCTCTAGTAGATGGGGCCGGCAACATAGTGACCAAGGATAAGGAAAAGGCTGAGGTACTTAATGTCGTCTTTGCCTCAGTCTTCAGCAGTAGGACCAGTTGTTCCCTGAGTACCCAGACCCCTGAGCTAGAAGACAGGGATGGGGAGCAGAATGAAGCCCCTGTAATCCAAAGGGAAACGGTAAGGGACCTGCTTCAGCACCTGGAGGTGCACAAATCTATGGGGCCGGATGGGATCCACCCAAGGGTACTGAAGGAGCTGGCGGAAGTGCTCGCCAGGCCACTTTGCATCATTTATGAGCAGTCCTGGACAACCTGGGAGGTCCCAGCTGACTGGAGGTTGGCAAATGTGACACCCATCCACAAGAAGGGCTGGAAGGAGGATCCGGGGAACTACAGGCCAGTCAGTCTGACCTTGGTGCCTGGGAAGGTCATGGAACAGATCCTCCTCAGTGCCATAACACGGCACATGCAGGAGAACAGGGTGATCAGGCCCAGTCAGCATGGGTTTGTGAAGGGCAGGTCATGCCTATCAAACCTGATCTCCTTCTATGATAAGGTGACCCACTTAGTGGATGAGGGAAAAGCTGCGGATGTTATCTACTTGGATTTTTGCAAAGCTTTTGACACCGTTTCCCACAGCATTCTCCTGGAGAAACTGGCTGCTAATGGCCTGGACAGGTGTACTCTTCGCTGGGTAAAAAACTGGCTGGATGGCCGTGCCCAGAGAGTGGTGGTAAATGGAGTTAAATCCAGTTGGTGTCCGGTCACAAGTGGTGTCCCCCAGGGCTCGGTGCTGGGGCTGGTTCTCTTTAATATCTTTATCAATGATCTGGATGAAGGGATCGAATGCACCCTCAGTAAGTTCGCAGATGACACTAAGGTGGGCGGGCGTGTTGATCTGCTTGAGGGTAGGTTGGCTCTACAGAGGGATCTGAACAGGCTGGATCAATGGGCTAAGGCCAATGGTATGAGGTTCAACAAGGCCAAGTGCCGGGTCCTGCACTTGGGTCACAACAACCCCATGCAGCATTACAAGCTTGGGGAAGAGTGGCTCGAAAGTAGCCCAGCAGAAAAGGACCTGGGGGTGTTGGTGGACAGCCAGCTGAATATGAGTCAGCAGTGTGCCCAGGTGGCCAAGAAGGCCAACAGCATCCTGGCCTGTATCAGGAACAGTGTGGTGAGCAGGACTAGGGAAGTGATCATCCCCCTGTACTTGGCACTGGTGAGGCCCCACCTCGAGTACTGCGTTCAGTTTTGGGCCCCTCGCTACAAGAGGGACATTGAGGTGTTGGAGCGTGTCCAGAGAAGGGCTACAAAGCTGGTGAGGGTTCTGGAGGACAAACCTTATGAAGAACGACTGAGGGAGCTGGGGTTGTTTAGCCTGGAGAAGAGGAGGCTGAGGGGAGACCTTATCACCCTCTACAACTACCTGAAAGGAGGTTGTAGAGAGATGGGGGCTGACCTCTTCTCCCTGGTGACAAGTGATAGGACGAGGGGAAACGGGTTCAAGTTATGTCAGGGGAGGTTTTGATTGGATATTAGGAAACATTTTTTCACTGAAAGGGTTATTAAACTGTTGGAGTGGGAGACGGACCCGGAGTAACGATGGAGTCTCAATATGAGTATGATCGTTCTCCCTTTATTCAAGTTTTCACAGAGTATATATAGACAGGCAATAAGAGCACGCGCTAGCGGCAGCTATATGATTGGCTTACAGTCTCTGTTCACGCGCTGTCCATGCAGTTCGTTCACACATCAGATTGGTTACAAGAATTCGCATAGTAAATTGCTTAGTCATTAGCACAACATGTTTTCTACCTTCTCAGTTCCTGTTTTTCCCATGTACCAATTCCATCTTCTACCACCTGTTTTGCCCTTAATCTAATCTCTCATAGTAGGGAGGCTGGCTCACATGGCCATTTTCTCTCAGACACATTCCTACATTAAACGTTGGGATAGGCTGCCCGGGGAGGTGGTGGATTCACCATCCCTGGAGGTGTTTAAAAAAAGGGTAGATGGGGCACTTAGGGACATGGTTTAGAAGTGGCTTTTGTCAGGGTAGGTTAAAGGTTGGACTTGATGATCTTAAAGGTCCCTTCCAACCTCAGCAATTCTATGATTCTATGATTCTAATGTGGTCACACAATGACTTCAGTGGAAATCCTGCTCACTGAGCTGAGAGCACAATTTAGATGTTAAAGCTGACACAAATCCTAATGCAAAGTCTTTCCTTTGTCCTCTGTTATCTCCGAAAGAATGTCAGCCTCCCTTGCAGCTGTTATTTTTATTCAACAATAACAACACCTTTGTGGTCTTTACAAAAAATTAATATCTGCTCCAAGCCTCTGCTTAAAATAGCACTGTACAGCATTTAATATATCATTTATCTTGCATTACTGCTTTTAGGCATCACTCTTAACTCCATGGGATGCCTTTTTATGTGTTGATTTAGGTAGTTGCATTTCCTGTTGCAGGGATGAAAACAAGACATATTTTTTTAAAAATACTCTCCAACTTCCAGTGAACAAAACATCCCAAATGGCACAGGACCAAGCTCTCATTCTGGTATTGAAGACTATTTTACTGTCCAAGTTTTCCTGTTGAAATCAGTGAAACTATCTGTGGAATAATGCACCATTTGGGAATAGTGGGATACTGACTTTTAACTCTTCATTACAGCAGTGCCTCTGTAACTGTAGCCATGTACCAACCCCAAAACATTTCCTAGAATAATGCTAACCCCCCCCCCCCAACAAATTAACAAAAACCAATAAACCCTCCCTCATGGTTAACTGCATGCTCTTACATTGTCCTGGTTTGAGGTAAAACAGAACCAAGTTTCTGTTCAGTAATTTTACTTTTAGCTAAGCCTCTCCTAACTCTCTGAAATTAAAAGCATATTGTGCAGAAAACTGTTCGTTCTCAGAGTGATAAGACCTATGTTTGCAGTTAATGCCAAGGAGTGGTACGCAGAGAGACTCTTGCTTATACTTATTGCTATAACAACCAAGGTCAGCTAACTTTGTTATTTGCCCCGTTGGAGGGTTGGAAACGGAAAAGGGTAGAGGGGTCGCATCTGTGGGGAGGAATGGACAGGACAGGTGACCCAAAATTGACCAACAGGGTATTCCATCCCATCTGCCCCATGCTCAGTATAAAAGCTGAGGGATCAAAGGGGTCAGTCTCTTTCTTCCATGGCGGACATCCAAGGAGGACCCTGTCTGTTCATCTGCCTTTGATCCCAATCCATGTGTTCCTGACTCCAGCTGTGGAATCCAGTTCCCACCCATCACTGAGTCCAGTCTGGGACTTCCCCAGTGCCTGCCAGTGATGTCATCCTGGGAGCTCAATACGGTTTTGTATATACTGTATCTATTTCATTATTTTCCTTTTTTATCTTATTATTAATATTTCATTGAAGTAGTTTAGTTTCTTCTAAACTCATACATCTCTTTATCTCTCCTCCTCCTCTCCTTGGAGCGAGAGGTGGGGGACAGCATCTGTCATCCGTCATTGGCCGATCCAGCCTAAACTACAACATACATTTAAATGAGCAACAAATTATATATGAATTCCTGGATTAATATTTTCCAAACATAACACCTTTTATGTCTTTATTTTATACAGAGATTTAACGAAATGCTTAATTTTTAAAAATTATTAGGCAGAAAATTAAAGTCTGTTTATATGCTCTACTCTTTCAAGGTCTTAAAATATTGTTAAGATTTTGGGAAAACGGGTCAAGAAGTCAGGGAAATTTGAAGTTTAAAATGAGGTATTACCATTTTCTGAAGACTGTACACACACACATTTAGGCTTGCGATAATGTAGAATGGCTTGTTCTAGGGCATCACCATGGTTCAGATGTGTTATCCTTGGCTCATTGAAATAGCATTTTTGGTTGCTGATGATCTCTGCTAGCAATGAAGAGTGCTAGAAAATCAGTAATCTTATGTAGCTACTAGAAACACTCCACAGGCTGTGCAGGGTTCTGAACTCCTGTCACCCAACACTAAGGGGACAGACAGGTTCTTTTAGGGATCCTTGGCAGAATGATGACGGCACTAAATTGCAGTTACAATTAAATCTCTATTTTCTTAACAGGATATTATGATTAGTATAGCACAGAATTTATGATTAGAATGGCACAGGATTTCTACAAGCAGAATCAATATAGTACAATTTGTAAGCAGTGCAATACAGAATTTTTAATACAACTTAACTTATTATTTCTAATTACCGAGATCCTAACTTAACTTATGACTTCTAATCACCTGGACCCTCTGCAGATTGGGTCAAATCTTAATACATGGTTTGCTGTATCAATATAACAATCATAACCTAGACTCGAAAATCATATAAAAGAATACTTTTAAGGGCTGGAGCACCTATGCTATGAGGACAGGCTGAGAGAGTTGGGGTTGCTCAGCTGGAGAAGAGAAGGCTCCGGGGAGACCTTATAGCAGCCTTCCAGTACCTAAAGGGGGCCTACAGAAAAGATGAGGAGGGATTCTTTATGAGGGAGTAGAGCGATAGGATGAGGGGTAACGGTTTTAAACTGGAAGAGGGGAGATTTATATTAGATATTAGGAAGAAATTCTTTACTGTGAGGGTGGTGAGGCACTGGAACAGGTTGTCCAGGGAAGCTGTGGACGCCCCATCCCTGGAAGAGTTCAAGGCCAGGCTGGATGGGGCTTTGAGCAGCCTGGTCTAGTGGGAGGTGTCCCTGCCCATGGCAGGGGGGTTGGAACTAGATGGTCTTTAAGGTCCCTTCCAACCCGAACCATTCTATGATTCTGTGATTCTAATACGAATCAGTCAGTTCTCAGAGGAAGCAGATGATGGTGGAGGCATCCCTCGACATGGAGGGGCATGAATCTCACTCTCCAGCAGCAGCTCCAGTCCAAGTTCCCCACTTAGGACTTGTAACTGCTTGATTTTATAGACAGTGCTCTGTGTGCTGTTACACTTCCCTGTTCTGTGACAGGGTCATCAAAAACACCTGGGTGGCCAGGTGCCTGGGACCTTCAAGGCCTGTAAGGAAGGGAGTAATCAGCCTGGCGCCCAGGAATCTTGAGGCCGGTAGGGAGGGGAAGAAGAAATCTGTTTAGTTTGTCTACGTGGTTCACAGGACCTTCAGGGCCTTATAATGAGGGAAAGGGAATGAATACGTGACCTGCTCAGTCACAGAGAATGGCTGCTTGCCTCATAAAATGGCTAACTGCATTACCAGGGGTCGGGATCAGGGGTACCAGTCACAACTCCTTGCTGCTCACACCTAGAGAGCCTCGCTGCGGCAGATACCACACAGGAACCCACAGTGAGGGCCAGGGCAATTAAGCTTGTTGCTCTTGTTGAGCAGGGCGAGAGAAGTCGTATGCAGAGAAAGGAAGGCAAATGGACATTCTCACAGCATCTCCTTTGGCTTGTATATCTGTGACCAGCTTGGAAAAAACCAGCCCAGCCATTGAATGTAATCCTGAATTTGACAAGGAGTGCCCCAAGACTTTTTTTTCATTCATAACGATATGCCCCAGATTTTGAAGGAGTGGAGATTTTATATCGGACAAAAATTTTTCTGCATGTAAAGTAATTCTGTTGGAAACAGATGACCGGTTCTTAAATTTCAGAAGGGCTTTGGGACTAATACAAAGTTCTTCTTCAAGTTCAAGTTGAGTTCCTTACCCATCTCATTGCAGGGAGCAGGAGTGCTTACTACATGTACTTCAGCAAGCAGGCTTTTGCTTAAGATGAGCAGAAAGTGTGATGTACAGTGAGGAGCATGGGGGTCCTTTGCTTTAGTAGTCACTCATTTGCCCTGTCCTGAAGGCGTGCTTTTCATTCTAGGATGCTTCAGGGAATGGAAAGATACTGACTTTATTTTGATGGTCAGGATGACCTTTTTTTTTTCTCTTTCTGAAAAAGAAAAAAAAAAATCTTGGAACAAGATTAAGCCCATGGAACATAGGTGTATACATAGAGAACATGGCATTTTCCACTACAAACGTATGGACAAAAAGCGAAATACTTTTGCAAAAATACTTTATGGACACCATAGAAAAACAAAGTTGTAATTGTCATAGGAGGTTGCAAGAGTGTGATGAAATATCTTGACATTTAAAATAAGACCGCTTTGTGGGTGCATTTTGCTTTCTGGGCTTCCAAATCTGCCCTGCCTCTTCCCTTTCTGTCACCTGGACTGTAACCTATTCAAGAGTAGAGGGGGAGGATGACCTCCCTCGACCTGCTGGCCACACTCCTCTTGATGCACCCCAGGATGCCCTTGGCCTTCTTGGCCACAAGGGCACATTGCTGCCTCATGGTCATCCTGTTGTCCACCAGGACTCCCAGGTCTCTTTCAGCTGAGCTGCTCTCCAGCAGGTCAGCCCCCAACCTGTACTGGTGCCTGGGGTTATTCCTCCCCAGGTGCAGCACCCTACACTTGCCCTTATTGAATTTCATAAGATTCCTCTCTGCCCAACTCTCCAGCCTGTCCAGGTCTAGCTGTGTGGAAGCACAGCCTTCTGGTGTGTCAGCCACCCCTCCCAGTTTTGTGTCATCAGCAAAGTTGCTGAGGGTGCACTCTATCCCTTCATCCAGGTCATTGATGAATATATTGAAGAGGACTGGACCCAGTACTGACCCCTGGGGAACACCACTCGTCACTGACCTCCAGCTAGACTCTGTGCCCCTAATCACGACCCTCTGAGCTCTGTCTTTCAGCCAGTTATCTATCCACCCGACTGTCCATTCATCTAGCCCACTCTTCCTAAGCTTCCCTATGAGGATGCTGTGGGAGACCATGTTGAAAGCCTTGCTGAAGTCAAGGTAGGCAACATCCACTGCCCTCCCCTCATCTATCCATCCAGTCATGCCATCATAGAAGGCTATCAGATTAGTCAGACATGATTTCCCTTTCCTCCACATGCCTTGAGATGATGCCCAGAACGAGCTGTTCCATCATCTTTCCAGGGATGGAGGTGAGGCTGACTAGCCTGTAGTTCCATGGGTCCTCCTTCTTGCCTTTTTTGAAGACTGGAGTGACACTGGCTTTCCTCCAGTCCTCAGGCACCTCGCCTGTTCTCCAGGACCTTTCAAAGATGATGGAGGACGGCCCAGCAATGACTTCCACCAGCTCCCTCAGCACTCTTGGGTGCATCCCATTGGGGCCCATGGACTTGTGGATATCTAATTGATCTAATTGATCCCTCACTCGATCCTCCTCAACCCAGGGGAAGTCATCTTCTTTCCCTGTTACTTTCCCCAACGCCTGGGACTCCTGAGGGCTGGGCCGAGCAGTAAAGACCAAAGCAAAGAAGGCATTCAGTAACTCCACCTTCTCCACATCCTCCATCACCATGGCTCCTGTCTCATTCAACAGAGGGCCCACAACTTCTCTGGTCTTCCTTTTGCCTCCAATATACTTGAAGAAGCCCTTCCTGTTGAGCTTGACATCCCTTGCCAGGTTTAATTCCCAGGAGGCCTTGGCTTTCCTTGTTTCATCCCTGCATGCCCTGGCATGCTGAGCTTGGATACAACTAAGAGCTAGAGAAACATTGTTTTGGGCTACACCAAGTGCATCCACAATCAATTGGTGGTCCCTCTTATTAATTCTTTCCCACTGAAGCAATACATCAGACAAGAGCCATTGGTTAGTTCCCAGTGCTACTAGAGAAGACTGCAATGGGTGTTCCAACACATTTGTTGTTGTGTTCAGTTTATTTACAAATACTTTGGCATCTATACTGTTTAATACTCTCAATTCTGTCCCTATGATACCAGTCACATCTCTCCTTGTTTGTCTTGGAGAGGTGAGGGTTCGCCCATGTAACCATGCTAATCATCCTGTACAGGATGTACTCAAGAATGATGAACAGGTCAGTTTGATTGTAGAGATGTTAATTTGCATCAATAGTTCTACTCATTTGAGATCATGATGGATTAAATAACACTCATTGTTGGCTTGTATTTTTGATTGCGTATGGTCCATTTTCAGAAATTTGTGGGGATAGAGTTTTCTTATCCTTTACAATTGGTGCGGATGTTGCTGTACTAGGCTCAGTAATATCATTATCATCTTCGTCTTTATCCCAGCTCCATTTGTTTTCTAAGTATACCTCAGTTCAATGCATAACTATAGTGGAAAGATTTAAGTCTCCCTTCCTAGAGTGTATTCCCATACTCCTTGTATACTTAAAACGAGCTTGAGACCATGGCCACTCTAGAGTCCTTTGACCACAGGTTAGAAGCAGCATTGTTAGGGTTTGGAATATTAACACAAACACAGCATTTCCATTTGCCATCCTGCAGGGTGCTGTAAGCGAAAATGTAGACTTGTTTTGGTGGGGAGAGTCCAAACAGGTTACCCCATTAACAAGAAGAAAAAATCCATCATGCATTAATTCTGTTTTGCACCACTGCTATCAGTACCATCCCAGTCATGTGGGCCTGGGTTTAGTTAAGGTCATAGGCGCAATATCTATGGCTGGTAAATTGACCATCACAGGCTGTCCTGGCTGTAATGTCACATATTCTCTTTCCTCTTTGGATGGGGCACTGAGCTCAGATTTTACAAAGAATGCTCAGTTTACATGGCTTCCAGTGAGCCCATATCGATTATTTAATTGATGGAGTACTCTGGGAAGTTACCTATCCCATTGAGCCTCGTGTGGTTTGAGATTCTTTTTCAATAAGCCATTAGCTCTTTCTACCATCCCATTTGATTGAGGGTAATATGGGGTGTGGAATACCCATTTAATTCCCTCTTGTTTTGCTCAATTTTGCACTTCCTTACATGAAAAATATGAACCATTATCACATTGGATAACATTAGGAGTAAGCAGATTTGAGAACCAAACTGATAGTCCTTGCACTGTATTTCACCCATCGGCTCTACAACACATAGGGACAAGATTTGGAGTATAGATGCCGAAGTACTCATAAATAAACTCTCTGACACTTAGTTGCCACAAGCAAGCCAGAGACTACTTCAACCTCTGTGAGGATACATCAATATCTTGCAGAGGATTTGATTTGTGGTCTGATATAATCAATTTGCCATGTAGACCATAAAGTTTTCCCTTTGTTGATATGTAGAGGTGGTGCTTTAGCAGGATGATCTGCTTGTAATCTCAATCTACGCTGGGGACATTCTGTAAGAATAGCTTCACAAGTTTTCCTGTTTATAGGCCAGTCTTTACTCTGTGCAACAAAGTGCTTCTTTACCTGTGTGGCCTAAGTTTTGATGTAACCATTCTCCCAGTTGATACCACTCCGAATCTAAGGTGATTTTCCTAATTTTGGTTAGCTCATCTACCTTTCAATTCCACTTTGTGGCTCGTTGATTATCCTTAGCATGAGCTTTTACCCATCCCATTTTGAAAGGTGTTTTCCTGGCTATATCCAGCAATAATTGCCAATCTTTGTTTCTCCAAACTGGGGATCTATTTACTTCCCAGTTCAAGGTTTCCCATTGACAGAGCCACTGTGTGGCAACGGCCCATACAGCGTAAGAGTCTACATATATAATTTTTGCTCCATTCTGTGCTGCCAAAACAACTGCTCTTATTTCTCCTACTTGTGCACTGCCTTCACCGTCCTCTATTAGTTGTATGCTGGTGGTAATATCTAATGCAACAGCCTTATATTGCCATTTACTGTTTACCCTTTTTGCTGAACCACCCGTAAAGCAATTGTTTTCTGTTGGTGTACCCTCAGTGAGGGGACAGTGCATCCAGAATGGGTGAAGGTTTAAAAGGTTGTTGTAACGCTAAAGGGTCTGTGTTTACTGGCATCTGCAATTTGGAGACCTTAGTGTGTCCTTCAGTTAATTGCATATTTTCTGCTACTCCTGTTAGGTAGGCATAGCATTTTCTGATAGTGGGGTTTTGTGCAACTCCTTCTGGGGGAGCAGTCCCCTTGAGGATTGCTTCTAGTAAATTAAAGGGTCCTCTAGTTTGCACAGGTTGTCCCTGTTTAACTGCTCGGACTACAGACAAAAGTCCCTTTTCCCATTCAGAGTACCATTGTTCTGCTTCTTTAAATGTGGTTGAGCTAAACAATAAAGGTCTTTTTGGCCCATCAGGGACAGTTTGGAACAGGTTACAGTAAGCAGCGTGTTCTGCAAAGCCCCATTCAGCTATAATAGGGTCGTGGGGGTGTACTGGTCCCAGTGACCGATATGTTTTTAATTCTTCAATTAGAGTTTTGACTGCCTCTTTATGTTCTAATTTCCACTCCCAGGATTTGCCTTTCTGTAAGACTGAGTATAATGGATGGGAAATGATAGAAAATCCAGACACATGCTTCCTCCAATATCCTAAAGTTCATATTAATTGTTGGAACTCCTTCCTTGATTGGAGAATTTGCAGCTCTTCGATTTTTCTTAAGGTATCTGGAGGAATCACAGCACTGTTATCCCAAAGCGGGGTCATTTACCCAGTGTGCAAGACGCCAATGTACATACAGAGCAGAGTTATTTATTTATATAATTTCTGTGCGGAGATGGGTGCTAGGTGGCAATCTACAAAGCTAGTGCACTGGCCTACAAACTCCTCGGAATATTTATACAGTTCAAAACACAGAAATACACACCCTTAATTATAATTATTGGTTAGTACCTTATCTTAACAATTTCTATTGGTTAGTACAGTATCTCACTTTCATTTAAAGCTACAATATCCTTTAATTGATGTGCGCACGCTCCAGTACAGTGCGGGAGGTAGTTCTGTTCAGTCTCTAATTGAGTCAGTGATCGTCATTTCCCACTGCTGCCTTTACCTTTCCCCCAGTTACTGCAGAACTTTGTTGACTTTATGATTCTTCTAGCAGCTGTCCAGTTTTCAGCCGGTTTTGGTGCCTCCTGCGGAGGGATGTTCCCTTGTTATCAGCCTTCTGTTCTTCTTCAAGGATATATTCATTTCCTAATGAATTGTTTATACAAAGTGTCCTGTTTCACAAGGCCTTGTAACCTTTTTACAGCTCTTTGCTCTTGCTTAGTGAGAGATTTTACCTTCTAAAATGCATTCCACCTTTTAAAAGTACATTCTTCCTTTTTAAAGTATATCAGCACTGCCCACTACCCAACAAGTACCTAAAAACTTTACTTCTTTACTTGGTCCCTGACATTTTCTGTGTGAAATCTCAATTTCTGCTTTATTTACTGCTTGCCACACTGTTGCTACCGCTTCCCCCACCGTCTTAGGAGAAGTTCCTCCAATCAGAATATCATCTATATATTGGTATGGTTTCACATCTTGGGGGAGTGAGACTGTCTGCAAAGGTTCAGCAAGTGCGGCATGAGCAACTGTGGGTGAATGTTTATACCCCTGTGGGAGTCTGTTAAAGGTGTATTGTATTCCCTCCCAAGTGAAAGCAAACTTCTTTATCCTCCTCCTTCAAGGGAATCATAAAGAATATATATTTTACATCTAATGCTGCCATCCATGGGTGTGCAGCTGCTTGCAGAGTAGCTGTTAAGTTTGCAATGTTTGGTACAGCAGCTGTTAGCGGGGCTGTATTAGCATTCAGGCACTGATAATCAACTATTAAAAGCTGCTTCCCATCAGGTTTCCGAACCGGCCAGACAGGCGAGTTATATGGGGAGTGGGTTCTGGAGATAATTTGTCATTTCTCCAAATCATCTATGACTTCAGAAATTCCATTTCGTGCTGCAGCAGAAATCAGATGTTTTGGTACATTAGTGATCTTTGAACCAGGGAGTGCAGGGGCCATGCAAAGCACATGCACTGCGGCCTCCCGATTTCTGCTGGGGTTGAGGTTGATGTTTGAGACAAAGGACCACACACTGTTATTCGGCAGGTGCCAGGTTTGGCCATTTAAAACATCGAAACCTAAAATATTTTCATGATGATCTTTAATTGCAAAGCAAGTAGTTGACACGCGCTTCTCACCCAGGAGCCATAAATTGACCTTGGCAGTTTGGCACACAACACTCGCTCTGTTCGCACCAGTAATCTTAACTCTTTGCCATCTGGACTGCATGCCCAGCTTCGTGGCATCTTTTTGTGTTAGTATTGAAATTTGTGCCCCCATATCTATTAAAGACTTCACCAATTGTCCTTGAGGACCAACTGGAATTAAGATGTATGGGTCATCATCACTTATCCACTGATAAGCCTCCACTTTCTGGACAGGCAGGCCCAATTGCCTTCTGGACATCACTCATTTTTTGACTTCATGTCCTGCAATTCCTCCCCAAGTGGGAGAAAGGGATTATCTCCCTTTGGAGAAGTTGAAACGCGCTCTTTGCTTTCACTGTTATCTTGTTTCTGGAATGCTTCAATCAGACTCCAGATAATGCCAGTAGGCTGACCTTGAATCACAGCTCTGGGAATGCACACCGCCACACTCCTTTGCCATCAATATGTAGAAGTTGCACTGCAAGGGAATTCCTAGTGAGGCTGGTTTTGCATACACCAGCCATATTTTCTTCTTAGATGTATCTATTAACCTGGTTTTGCTCCACTGAAGTCAGTGAAATAATTACAGCTTTTCACTGATGCAGAGGAGATCAGAATCTACTGGCTGTGACATTAGCCTTCAGATTGCCTGTTCAAGCAAGTCCCGCATCATTAAGTAGTTTTTTTATTCAGAACAAACTACACTGCTGAGAGGGGCACATGGCTTTGTAGTTAAAGCTCCAGCACTGGTTTAAGGCCTCTTTGTGCTGCTGTTTAGGAGATTTAAGTGATAAACACCTGTACTAAGCATGTAGCTCTGGATGACTCAGACTCAGAGACTCAGGAACCCAAGGGCTGGTAGGGCTGCCTTTATCGTCCCTTTTTGTATACAATGTGTGGGCATGGAGGGAGTGATCACCTGGAGGAACAGAGATCCCTCCACACCATAACCATACACAAAACTTAGAGCTGCCCTGAATGAAGTGCTCAGTTAGTGTCTGGACTTCAAAATCCTCTCCAGAGGATTCTGCTGTGTAACCTAAATTTGCAATAAAAATGCAAAGAGAACAGTTTAGTGTAAATGTGTCTTTACATAAGTATATACCTGTGTATGGTTCAGTTTTAATATACCATTGATATAATCATCAATAAGAAACAAAAACTGGCATCCAGTGACCCCATAATTTCAGAGGTGCTACAATCAGAACAAGAGAGATTATTTGAAAAACTTCAAAGAATCTTTCCCATTGCAGAATCAGATCTATTGCTGATATCTTAGTTCTTCCTCTGAATAATAATGCTGAAGCTTTATTAGTTAATCAGTAAGACATGATACAGGGTATGATTATCATAAGATAATCACACCCTGGAGCATTTTGAGGCACGAGCCTTATGACTCTGTCACGTCCCACTCAGAAAGGAGGGGGGGTAAGAGATTCGTAAATCCCCAGCGACTAAGGTGAGACAAATCTCAAGGTCCGTATACAAACATTTATTAGGTTAGAAACCAGGTCTTAACTAGGTCCACGATAATTAGTTAGGTATATAACAAATTATGGCAAGCAGTAAGGTATGCATTAAGTTAATTAGCAACAGGTATACAACAAACTATGGCAAGCGGTACTTAATAACAGATATATAATGAATTATAGCAAGCAGTATGGTATGCCTTGCATTACTTCTTTGAAAGGAGAGAGAAAGAAAGAAGAAAGGAAAAAAAAAAAGAAGGAAAGAAGCAAAGGGGTAAAGAAGGAGAGATCGAAGGAGAGATCGAGAGGGAGAGAGATAAAGAGATCACCGGTCCTGGTTTCAGTGTTACTTCGGTCAGCGTGGATCATAGAAGTGCTCTTCAGGGAAAAATTTTCCCATGTCATAAATCTTCTTCTCTCTCTTCTTCCTTCTTCAGGGAAAGTCTTCCCCCTTTTATGTTCACCCACTCCTAGGGGCAGTTTCGTCTCAGGTTCCCCCCGCCTCCAGGTGCCATATACCATGATTTGGGTGGGGAGACAAGAGCTATAGTCATATATATTTAGCATGATCTTGATAATCTTCATTAGCATATGCAGGGGTGTGAACTTTAATATGTATTTCATGGATAATGAGGCAAGGGTCAACACTGGGCATAGTGTCTTTTTCGGAGAAACAGCTCGTCCTTCATGGGAGAGAAAACAGGGCTGTTCTGTTTCTTTGACTGGTCCTCGAGGCGCCAGTGTCTCTCTCTCCCATGGATAGCACAAGAGATAAGCAGGTGTTAGCAGTTCCCTGAGCAGAAGGCCTGGTACTGCAGAGTGTTTGAGATATTAAAAGTCTCTTCAGGCTGCTTTGTTTAGGAGAAATTACGAGTGATCCCTTACAGCCTCTAATCAGACTGGGATGAGATTATCTTTTGATTATCACACCTTTGGGGACTGGCTCATTTCTATTATGAGAAAATTTTATGATTGGGGAAAATGTGAATTTGTGCTGTAGAAAAATGAAAATGGTAGTTTATAATTAGCAGCCATTTCTTCCAAACTGAAAAATCAGACTTCCTTTTAGAATGCTCCAGTGGAATTCCTCACTAGCCGTGCTATTTTAAGGCAAAAATAATTTCTAAACAGGTGACATTCTTTAGAGTCAGTTTTAACCTACCATATATATCAATATAGATACATATATATATATATATGTGTGCATCAAGGAGGCACACGGGAAAAAAATATCCAATGACAAGTTTGCTGTAGAGCTGAAAACCAAAGAAAGGCATTGCCTTGTTTTTGCTAAAAATAAAAAATAAAAAAAAGAAAAAGGCTAGCAGATTAAGTATTGGTTTTGGTGTCATATGCTACACATCAGATCTCTGTTTATATACATTAGAATCCTATCTGCAGCTGGTTTTTGTCTTCTATTTACTAATAGGAAATTGCAATATTGATAAAAGTTTCATTTCAACTTAAAAAAATAAAAATTAAAAAAAAGAAAATAGCACATTGCACTGAACGAGGAAGTAACCTTTTTGAATTATAGTCATTACAAGTAACAATTACACTTGGGTGTGTACATTGAAAATGTACACATACACTGTTTTTATAAACAAATTCACTGTAGACACTTTTAGATATTTTGGAAGTGCTTTACATGACTGTACATAAGAAGCATTAATGAAAAAAGTCTCATATTAGCAATTAGAGGTGATTGCAAATTTTAGATATTTATAACAAATATCTGTATGAAATGTGCGTGTGAACACAATCAATCCACAGAATCACAGAATGGTAGGGGTTGGAAGGGACCTCTGGAGATCATCTAGTCCAACCCCCCTGCCAGAGCAGGGTCACCTAGAGCAGGTTGCACAGGAACGTGTCCAGGCGGGTTTTGAATGTCTCCAGAGACGGAGACTCCACCACCTCTCTGGGCAGCCTGTTCCAGTGCTCTGCCACCCTCAAAGTAAAGAAGTTCCTCCTCATGTTTAGCCGGAACTTCCTATGCTCAAGTTTGTGCCCATTACCTCTTGTCCTGTCACCAGGCACCACTGAAAAGAGCCTGGCCCCATCCTCCTGACACCCACCCTTTAAGTATTTATAAGTGGTGATAAGGTCCCCCCTCAGCCGTCTTTTTTCCAGACTGAAGAGACCCAAATCCCTCAGCCTTTCTTCATAAGAGAGGTGTTCCAGTCCCCTAATCATCTTGGTAGCCCTTTGCTGCACCCTCTCCAGCAGTTCCCGGTCCTTCTTGAACTGGGGAGCCCAGAACTGGACACAGTACTCCAGATGCAGCCTCACCAAGGCAGAGTAGAGGGGGAGGATGACCTCCCTCGATCGGCTGGCCACACTCTTCTTGATGCACCCCAGGGTGCCATTGGCCGCCTTGGCCACAAGGGCACATTGCTGCCTCATGGTCATCCTGTTGTCCACCAGGACTCCCAGGTCTCTTTCCACAGGGCTGCTCTCCAGCAGGTCAGCCCCCAACCTGTACTGGTGCATGGGGTTATTCCTCCCCAGGTGCAGCACCCTACACCTGCCCTTGCTGAATTTCATAAGATTCCTCTCTGCCCAACTCTCCAGCCTGTCCAGGTCTCGCTGCATGACAGCACAGCCTTCCGGTGTGTCAGCCACCCCTCCCAGTTTTGTGTCATCAGCAAAGTTGCTGAGGGTGCACTCTATCCCTTCATCCAGGTCATTGATGAATATATTGAAGAGGACTGGACCCAGTACTGACCCCTGGGGAACACCACTCGTCACTGACCTCCAGCTAGACTCTGTGCCCCTAATCACGACCCTCTGAGCTCTGTCTTTCAACCAGTTTTCTATCCACCCGACTGTCCATTCATCTAGCCCACACTTCCTAAGCTTCCCTATGAGGATGCTGTGGGAGATGGTGTTGAAAGCCTTGCTGAAGTCAAGGTAGGAAACATCCACTGCCCTGCCCTCCCCTCATCTATCCATCCAGTCATGCCATCGTAGAAGGCTATCAGATTAGTCAGACATGATTTCCCCTTGGTGAATCTGTGTTGAGTACTTTAGTGATAGCTTCCTTTTCCTCCACATGCCTTGAGATGACTCCCAGAACGAACTGTTCCATCATCTTTCCAGGGATGTAGGTGAGGTTGACCGGCCTGTAGTTCCCTAGGTCTTCTTTCTTGCCCTTTTTGAAGACTGGAGTGACGTTGGCTTTCCTCCAGTCCTCAGGCACCTCGCCTGTTCTCCAGGACCTTTCAAAGATGATGGAGAGCAGCCCAGCAATGACTTCTGCCAGCTCCCTCAACACTCGCGGGTGCATCCCATCAGGACCCACAGACTTGTGGATATCTAATTGACTTAATTGATCTCTAACTTGATCCTCCTCAACCAAGGGGAAGCCTTCCTTCATCCAGACTTTCCCTGTTACTTTCCCCAAAACCTGGGACTCCTGAGGGCTGGGCCGAGCAGTAAAGACTCAAGCAAAGAAGGCATTCATTAACTCCGCCTTCTCCGCATCCTCCATCACCATGACTCCTGCCTCATTCAACAGCAGACCCACAACTTCTCTGGTCTTCCTTTTGCCTCCAATATACTTGTAGAAGCCCTTCCTGTTGACCTTGACATCCCTTGACAGGTTTAATTCCAAGGAGGCTTTGGCTTTCCTCGTTTCGTCCCTGCATAATCTGATGGCATTCTTGTAATCTTTCCACGTGGTCAGTCCATTCTTCCACTTAATGTAAGCTTCCTTCTTCCACTTGAGCTTTTTCAGAAGCTTCCTGCTCAACCATGCAGAATTTTTAGTAGCTCAAATCCAGGATCAGTAGTGACAGAATTCAATAATTTTGCCGAAATTTCAAAGGCTTCACCCTCAACCTAGGTTTGTTTATCATTGGAGCTCACCTCTGTGTTTCCCTCCAACCCCTCCTTCAAGAGACTGGGAAAGGAAGAGATGAAATAACTAGTCCCAATTTACCCAAGACCCCAATAACAGAGCCAGAAGTAAAATCATAGTCTCAGTGTGGAGCAAATCATTACACTATGACTTGCTATGTGCCTGAGAGGACCCAGTGACTAAATTGAGCCCATGTTAGGGCTCTTACTTATGCCTACTCATGGGAAAACATTCCCCTGGTGAGAATATACAAATTGCCTTTGTGCAGAACCACCGAATCTGAGCCTTACTGCAGAAAGCAGAGAGGACAAGAGGTGAGCTGTGACCTTTTGAAGAAGATCCATCCGGTAAGAAGCATCCAAATCAAAGAGAAGTTGTGGCAAAGCAACAGCTGCTTCACAGCCCATGTTTCTTCTTCCACTGTGTTCTTCTATGCTCACCTCCATTCTTTCTGCTGGTTATGATTTTTCTAAACTTTGTCTGCAATTTGTAGGTACATGTGGTTCTTCTTCCATAAAATGAAGGAAGATATTTTAAAAAGGGGATTTTTCTTGCTCTTCCCTTCAGCACAAGCACCTTTCCCACCTTTATTTGCTGCCATTATTCTTAGCCATAGCTGTTTGTACAGTCCAATAACATGAGAGTTTGTGACCACTTAGGGATCAGAACAACTACTAAAACTATTGCAACTAACTCAGGACCTTTTGTTGATCTACCAGGACAATACTTTGTTCCTACATATTTCAATATAGAACTATTTCAGTTATTCTGGTATTATATGTTTTGATTATGATCTTCCTTACTGCAGATTTAGGTTAATGTAATGCTACTAAAATATAGTGGAATGTGTGGAAACTCACAAATACAGGATGAACAGGATTTAACTCTAAGGAGGTATAAGCAGCAGGATCAGGTCTAATACTTAGATGCTTAAAAAAACCCCTCAAACTTAATGGAAAACCTCATAGGATTCAAATACTCAAAAGAATCTTTTCTGTCTTACAGCACTGAACTGAGAGCCTATGTATGATTTCTGTTCCATTTCATGATTAGTCACACTCACACCAGCAGAAGGAAGTGTGCACCAGAATTTTTAAGACCTCAAATTGTTCTGTGCCATTGAAATGTTTAAGACTCAGCCTATGATAGCTCTGTCCTGGCAAAATTTTTGAATTGCTGTTATACTGGCTGCTGGTGTTGTAAATGGACAAGGCTGTAACGGAACCAAAATCTGGGCCATATGCTGTCCAATTAGCTAAATAAACTTGGATTTAAAAAAGCAAAGATGGCAAGGGGATCATCTTTGACGCATATGCTAAATTTGCATTTGGCGTTTGTTAGTCCTAGGTCCTTTCTTCTTTTTATTATTATTACAACACAAATCTTATTATTAGAGCATTTATTTTTAATTCCTTGTTGACCATAATACCAGAAAAATTGAAATTAACATGCATTTGTTTGCCAGCTTTGTTTTGGCAAATACTGCAACAATCTTTTTTTAGGGGGAATTATATAAAGAGATTCTGCTTTACTTGTTTCTTATCTTAGGCATGTATGATTCCAACATAATTTGGGGATTAATAATGATTTATTAGTCTATGCTCCATTTACTGACTGGCTGACTTTGTAACAGCAGAGCAAGTGTGCTGGATAGAGCCACATTAGCACAGAGCATTTTTTTGACAAACCACCAATGGATTAAAAAGTAAACCAGAAATGAGAGGTCATCTCATGCAGTGAAACAGTCTTGGAAACGTTCCCCAAACTATTTACCAGCATCTCCTTAATATCAAAGCTGCACAGACACACAACTCTATTTTCTAATTCATCTAAAATTGATAGCTATGCAATATAGATACAAGAAATGTATATTAATACAACAGGGAGGAATTAGTCTGTTATTAGTAACAATAAGCATACTATGACCATGTGTCATCAAAAGAATTATCAGAAACTTTGATTTATCAAAAACCACTGTGAACATTTTAAATGTCATTAGAACTGATTTACAATGCATAGATGAACCTCTAGGATAATAACATCATTGTTTCTCTGGAAAAGCACAACAGAGGGAGGAGGAGGAAAAAACTAAATATAAAATAAGTTCTATAAGCAAACCAGTAATGCTCACAGGTATCGTGAAGGTTTAACTACTAAAAATTTTAGATGATCTGCATAAGAAATGTATGCCAAAGCATGCTTGCTCCAAATTCTTGCCATTAAAGTCTTACTGGACTTTGCACTATTACAATCTAATATACTGATTAAATGTGTGTGAGAGAAATAAAACACGTTTTTGTAAACACTGCAGTGCGTTTATAAGAGTAGTAATTTTCTAAACTGTCAGATCAGCTATTCAGATGTGGGATTTTTTATTGAAATAATACACTGGAATGTCCCCCAAACTCATTTTTGTCTATTAGATAAATGATACATAGAGTAAACATTAACATGAGACTGAAAAGGATAGTAACATTTCTATCTAGCCTACATGGATATCTAAAAACACTAAGGGTACAGGAAAAATGAAGGAAAACATACAAGCTTAAGAGGTGAGACTCATTTTGTCCTTAAGTCTCTCTTTGAATAATGTGGTGTCAGCTTATACTGCATGTTTCATACTTCTGCTTACATGAAAACTTCAGTATTATGTACCTGTCTCTCTTAAGTATTAAACACTAGTCATTTTTTTCTTCACTAACAGCTATTTGCAGCATGAAAACAGATCCCTCTTTCCTGCTGTGCTCTCGGTAAACAACAAGCAATCATGTCACTTGCCTTGACAACATGTCTTCAGAGTGTAGCTTTTTCAATATGATTTTTCATTCATATGGAATTTCCCTTTTAAAGGAAGTATATTCCTTCATTTTCATTTCAGGATGTGATTCCCTTCTAGAAATTTTTCCCTTCTAGAAAATATTTCTTATAAACTGTTTTTAGTGACATTGTGTTTGTGGCATAGTAATGGTCATTCACCCAACTTAAAGGATAAAAAGTAATGTATTTTCCTAGTTTTGTTAGCATGAGAAATAATTGAAGATCTTGCTTACTAAAACACGACCAAAAAGAAAAACCCTCAAGCCATTGGCAGCAAGATACAGAATTCACAATAATATGAAACTGAACTGTGGAGAAAAAAAACATCCTGAATTTTAAAGCGGCCATTATTTGTCAATGCTAGTGAAATGAAATACACTTTGCTATTTCTTTGGGATTTTTTGAAACAATGCACTTGAAAATAGTCTACTCTGAGTCTCTGCCACTGTTAGAATCATTAAAGACAGGAAGGGACCGCTTGAGATCAACTAGTCCATGCCCCTTGCTCAAGTGGGGATCTGCTACAGCAAGTTGCCCAGGACCATGTCCAGTTGGGTTTTGAGTATCTTCACAGATGGAGGCTCCACAGCCTCTCTGGGCAACCTGTTCCAGTGTTTGTCAATAAAAAGTGTTTTCTTGTGTTCAGATGGAATTTCACGTGTTTCAATTTGTGCCCATTGCCTCTTGTCTTGTCAGTGGGCACCACTGAGAAGAGTCTGGCTCCCTCTTCTTCATTCCCTCCCATCAGGTATTTAGACACATTGAGATTCCCCCAATCCACTCTGTTCACTGGGACAGAGAAAGCTGTGTGAAACATTAAGGATCTGCCCCTATAGAAAAGTACCACATGATCTCTAATTGCCACCTGCAAAACTATCTGATTGGCAAAGTGAATTTCTAACAATTCATTGAAATGACAGAAGTACTGCTTTCTTTAGAGCTGCACCGTTCTACCAGCACTTCCCCAGGTTTTCTGATTCAGAGGGGAAAGTCTTGACAATTTAGCTTTGAGTTGTGCATGCCATGAGAACAATGTGCTTCCACAAATAAGATTTCCAACCTTTCACCAGCACACATCCATATGACAGGATCATTTGGGCATTTTTTTCTGGGCCTAGCTAACCTGAATACAAAGCCTACTGCTGCAGCTTTCAGAATGCACTTTATTTCTCAATTTCAAAAGCATTTTCAGAGCACAGGAGTCCACCATGAGCTACTGAAGGGGCTGTATGTAAAGATGAGAACACTGATCTGTCTCAACATCCGGTCATTCTCAGGAGACAATCTGTATAGCTGGTCAACAAATGACAGTGGCTACTGATACAGAGATACAAGTGTATTTGGAACTGAACTAGACGGGCACTCTTTCAATTCATAGACAGTGGCTGCTATGTAAAGGAGAGCATGTCAGCTCCTGCTGTGGATATCTATTTTTCTATTGATACAGGAAACTGGTATTACTGAAAAAATTCTGACCCAAGCAGATGAAAGGATTTAAAATAAAATAACTGAGACTTAAATCTAAGATAGTATTATATTAAAATGTCCAGTGGCCTCCATACTGTCCATGGTTTTTTAATGAGAGAGGTTTCAAGGTCAAGAACAATTCTAAAGGCTGAAAATTAAGGAAGTCAAAGCCAGTCAATTCTGCTGCTTGGAATGTATGTTCCATGCACTCCATAGCATATTGGTTGGACACATCTGGTTGGCTACTGGTTGGCTAGTGAAAACATGTAGTATCTTAGAAGCTTTGTATTGAAGTTTTTGTTTGGTTAGAGACTTTCTGTGCAAGGGGAAAAGACAGAGGAATTGCATTCTCCAAAACAAGTAACTTGACTGGAACTGTAACTTGACAGGCCAGTCCTGTCCCCCAGAGAGGGAATGATAAGCAATAAACTTTCAAGATTTTTCATCAAGTTTAAATGCCACCCTAGTTCTTGTCACAAGATTTATAAACACTTATCATGAAGACATTACTTCGTAGCCTATTAGGTAAGTTCTTCAATGAGAGAGAAACAGGTTGCTAATATCAAACTTTGCTCAAAATTCTTTCTGATGGCCCTCTCCAATGCATGAAATCCTGATCTACTTAAGTCAGTGGCAAAGCTATGCTGAGTTTAATTGACAGGATTTTGCTCAGCCACTCTTAAACACTTTATGGCAGACATCCAATAACTTACTGTAAACTCTACATGTGCACACTTTGCAACTTGCTAACAACTTAATGTTTTTGCTCTCAGGGGAGCTCTCAGCAGACATGTTAATCATTGCCCCAAGACCAGTAAAATCATGCAATACATATTATAATAATTTATTTAAAACCTATAAAATAAAGAATGCCTTTGTCCTAGCGAAATGGACACACAGCTAGTAACGCAAGAAATACAAGGGAAATAACATGTGACAGCTCTCCTGTTTCGGCATTCCTTTGTAGTTCTGATGTTTGCCATTACCAGGACTGGTGTAATTGCCTAGGAATCCAGAACTACATTTACCATTCTTTGCTCATCATTACAGTGTATTGTGTATTTTTCACAAAATTAAAAATAAAACAATACACAAAACCACAGTAAAACTGGGAGGGAACTATAACTCTTAGAACAGAGATGGGCTGCCAGCTCAGCTGTCATCAGCAAAGCTGATTTCATATCCATTTGTGGCTGCTTCTGCAGGATTTAGATCAGGCACTTTCCTATAAAGGAACTATTTCGTGATGGTAAGAATCGAGCTCACCCTCAAACTGTGAATACACTAGGTTTGGTCCACAAAACTGTTAATAGAATGAAACCCCCATCACTTATGATTAACGAAAGGATCTGAATTCACCGGCCTCCGTTACACAAGACACAATAGCACCAAATTTGATTTAACTTTAAAAAACATGTTGTTCTATGATGTATAATTTAATCACAGATACAGAATCATAGAATTGCCTAGGTTGGAAGGTGTCCTGGTTTGGAGTGAAGCAGAGACAACTTTCTGTTCAATGAGAGAGGCTCTTGCTTACACTTGTTGCTGTGGCAACCAGGGTCCGCTGACTTGGTTGTTTACCCTGTGGAAGGGTTACACCTGTGGACAAGTCACCCAAATGCCCAGGATACAGGCTATGAAGCCAATGTAAGCAAAGAAGCAAGATTTACTGGGTAGCAGAATAGTGAGCAAAGGGCATGATTTTGCAGTGCTTAGTGGCTCTCAGGCCTTCTCCTGGGGAAAAAGTCAGAATTGACCTTGTGTTTCTCTTCCAACTGGAATCTCCAAACACATTTTTAGGGGAAGGAGTGAAACGAGCATAAGCACAGCGTTCATTTTAAGGCTCATGATATTTTTGCTATGCAGGCATGCTTCTTTGTAAATATTATGCCTTTATCACCAAAGCAATCCTAAATGGCTACTCTATCAGAGAAATTTCTAGCTGGCTAGCTAGTCAGCTTACTTCTATCTTTTAGTTTCTGGGATATGCATGTCACATTCACCAACTCAGCTCTGCCTAATTTCATGCCAGAAGATATACAAAACCCATACACAGGGAATCAATTATGTTGTAAAAGGGAATAAGAGTTTAAGGATTCCGGTGGAGCAATGGCAGTAGTAATGTTAATGAGTGCTACAGGTGCCTCTGTTCTAATAAAGCACACAAACAATGTGCTAGCTCTAAAGATATTATGCTCTGACTTAGCAACACAGAACAGTGCAAAAATGGGAAAAAAAACAGTGGTGTCTTTACTGAGGAGCACAAGAGGAAAGCTTCATGTAAGGAAGGAATTTTAAAGATGGGGTTAATGGCGATAAAGAAGAGTACTTCTTTAAAAGAAGTATTGAATTATACCTTTTTTCTACAGCTTTTAAAAAAAGCCGTATTGAACAGGAAGCACTAAAAAAATACCTCACTGAGATTGTTTATACTGTTTAAACAGTACTTTCCATGCACAAAAATTGTGAATCCAGCAGTGAGTACACAAAGAAAACAACCTGTTAGGATTTTATTTTTTCTTCATGTTTATTTTATAACATACTGCACTTCTATTTATAGGCTGTGGTGGTTTGGGCTGGACCGGCCACTAAATGAATGACAAATGCTCTCTTTGACCTCTCTCCCTTGAGAGGAGAGGGAATGAGAGGAAGAGAGAACTTATGGGTTGAAAAAGAAACTTTAATGAAATATTAATAATAAGAAGAAAAGAATACTATTAATAAGAAAATAATGAAATAGATACAATATATACAAAAGAATATCAAGCTCCCAGGATGATAATCATGTTACCGGCAGGCACTGGGAAAGTTCCAGACTGGACTCAGCGACGGGTGGGAACTGGATTCCACAGCTGGCATCAGGAACACACAGATTGGGATCAAAGGCAGACAAAGAGACAGAGTCCTCCTCAGATGCTGGTCACTGAAGAAAGAGAGAGAACCCTTTGATCCCTCAGCTTTTATACTGAGCATGGGGCAGATGGGATGGAATACCCTGTTGGTCAGTTTTGGGTCACCTGTCCTGTCCATTCCTCCCCTCAGGTGGGACCCCTCTATGCTTTTCCGTTTCCAACCCTCCAATGGGGCAAATAACAAAGTTAGCTGACCTTGGTTGTTATAGCAATAAGTATAAGCAGGAGTCTCTCTGCATACCATTCCTTGGCACAAACTGCAAACATAGGTCTTATCACTCTGAGAACGAACGGTTTTCTGCACAATGTGCTGTTAATTTCAGAGAGTTAGAAGAGGCCTAGCTAACAAGTAAAATTACTGAACAGAAAGTTGGTTCTCTTTTACCTCAAACCAGGACACCCTTTGCCGTGCACAGGCCTTAGCTTTGTACTCCCTCACTGAGAAAAGTCAAAAAATAATTGAGAAATGGGTCAAGGTTCCTCCCATCCAGATCCTAAAAGCCAGTTAGGCTCCATGTGCCACAATTATGGCGCATGACTGGGAAAAAATGGGGGCAAGCAGTCGGTCCAACTTGTCCACCAGCGGAAGGGCTATACTTTTGCCACATGAGAACTGCAGGTTCCAGAAAGAGGGAGCCTTTGACCAGGACAAATTAACTTCTCTTTGTGAAGACAAAAAACAGACACAGATGGATGCTTGTTTTTTTGTGGGATGAGGAGGCGAACAGTTGCTGGCAGAAATCTGTTATAGCTAGCTTACAAAATAATGCAAAAATGAAAGAACAAATTGAAAAGATAAAAGGCGAAATTAAGCAAAAATAAGGATCCTTCTAAAGCTTCAGCTGCAGCACCTAAATTTCTGTACCCAAGCTTAGTACCTGGTACTACTGCACCCTGTATCCCACTCCTCTGGGGATGCCAGACATCCCATCTTATAGACCAGGTGGTGCAGGGTTAAAAGAGGGCCAAGATCCAGGCAGGGATACTGAGAGGACAGAAGGTCCATGCTGGTTTTGGGGGATTCTGTGAGTGTGCATGTGCTTGAAAATCTAGAAAGTAATGTGCATGTGTGTGTGCGTGCATGTGCTTGTGCTTTCTCTGGTGAACTTGTATCCCATCAGAAGAAGAGGAGGAAGGGGACTTGGTTGGCTGTGGTTGTGTTATAGAAATTCTATATGTGGGTGCTGTTAATAACACTGCCTTGTGTGTTACAGTTTGTGTGACCGGCCATGTCAATGTCCTGTGTATGTCTGTGTGTGTGTCTCTGGGATATGTGCTCAGCTTTGCTACTGGTTGAACCTGTAACTGGGAAAGCAGCAGCCGCATCCCTCAGCCTGGGCAGAGACCTCAGTCCTCAGGGCTGGGCTGCAGGGGCTGGGCAGGAGGGTTCTGTCTGGGGCTGCTGGAGGAGGCAACCATGCTTCTAACATCCTTTAACAGTTTTGTAGCCAGAAGAATTTGGTCAAGTTGTGAGTACTCCTGAGATTACGCATATATAATTCTTATGTGATAGGGAACTGATCCTTTGTAGTTTGGGAGATGAAGAGAGGCTTACCAAAGTATGTACAAGACATCCTGTAAGTAACAAATCACTTCCACCTATCAAATCAATAATGATATTTGCTATAAAGCAAGAGGAACCCTGATAAGATCGGGATAAAGCTGAGCTCTCTACAGATTGAATTTCCAAATTTGTGAAGAATCAGGTAGAAAAGGGAAATGCACAGTTGCAAAGGAACAGCCTCATCTTACAGAGATTTAAACCTAACAAAGCCAAGTAGTAGAACCAAGTATTACAGGGGGAATCGGTGAATTATAGGGGAACAAACATCACTTAGCTCTACAAATAATGTACCTAGTGGAAATTTAAATCTCCTTAGACAAGTGCATACCATCCTGCTTATAAACAAGAGGTGGTTGGACAGGACAACCCAGGGTCAGCCAATCCGATTGCCAGCGGCACAAGAGATCTGCATCTCCAAGGATGCTCAGATAAATCCCTAATCCAAGGAGATATATGATTGGTTTTTTGGTGTTTTTTTTAACCTTTTCCTCCCCTAAGGAGTTGGGACCCTTATGGGGTCCTTGAAAGATTCTGACCTCAAGAACGCCAACAATCCGGGCACAGGGACGGGCCAAGTGACAGTTTCGGTGCAGTCCTGCAGTGCCGTCGTCGTCCCCGTCGTCCCCCTCCCCCCCTTGAATGTCAACGCTAAAGGCGGCCGCGGCAGCAGCACTCGTCGCCGAGGGGGGTCAGCGAGGGGGAAGGGGCTGAGGTAACGTTCAGACCCTCCCACCGGAGAGCTAGGGATACCAGGTTCATTCACCAAAGCAGCAGGAACTTTGCTTTAACAGTTTCAGTTCATACTGAATACGAGCTAAAGTAACTACTCAACCAGCACTGATTGAGATGAGTGTTTTAAGGATGAATAAGGTGGGGATGCTCAAACTCCTGTGATGCGCCCAGGGATTACTCCCTAGGAGATATTACTGAGAAGATAGTAAAGTAGAGGTAGGGAAATTCCCCTACTGCTGTAAAAAAACTTCTCTCCCACCCCGGTTTCAAGCTATAGTTCACTGATTACTTCACACTAATTGTATTACAACAACACAAGGCGGCAGGAAGTACCCTGCCGTGAGTGATTTACAGTTCCTTGCAAACTGCAGGCCAAATGGCTTTGGGAGTACAGTGAGAAGAATAACAGATAGACCTGCCTTTGCTCGTGTGACCCATTCAGTGGCCCATGCCAGCAAAGGGGACCTATATGACAGGATTGGCTTGATCCAAATTTTTGATTGGTTTGCCCCAATTTTTTCTTGTGCGTTTATTTTTCAGTTATTTGTCTATTCTCAACATTATTTGGGAATGGAATGAGAGCAATAGAATGCTTTAGTGAAGTCACTGAGCTAATGACTACATCATAAAAATGTTGGTATATCTGAAAATACAGCTAATACTGAAAAATGAATGTTAAAGAACTGTATGATTTCATTTTCTTATAAATAGTTCACATAAATTTAAGATTTGTATATTTCATACATATTTTTATTTAATCAAATAGTCCTATAGCTTGAACAATCAGGAAGGGGATTTCATTTTGTCAGAAATTAAAGTGTAAATGACTAAAGCTTGCTAGCAAAGTACTGTTTAAATTCTTGAATCTTCATATTGTTAGGACACCTTTTCAACAAAATAATATAAGGCAGAAGGAGAAGACAAATATAGCTGCACACCCTAAACTGTGGGGACCATTTGTAAATTTGCAAATTGACTTTATTCAGATACCTAAATACTGTAATTTTGAGTATGTCCTTGTCATTTTAGATATGTTCTCACGATGGAGGCCTGTCCTTGTAAACATGCAGATGAAACAACTGTTGACAAAAAAAAATGCTGTTTACTATTTCCCTAACACTAGATAGGGGGGAATAAGGGGACCTATTTTACTGGACAAATAATGCAGAAAATTTGTGCAACCCCACAAAGAGAACCAAAGTGTCATTTTGCCCATCATCCCCAATCTAGTAGGGCTGTAGAGAGAAAAAATTCTGGTTTTAAAACCAAATGAGCAAAAATTTATGCAGAAATTGTCCTGAAATGTCTGAATGTGTTACCTCTCCCATTGATGCATATGAGAAGCATTGTGAATATGAGCTGTCACCTCACAAGATTTTAATTGGCAGACCCATGTGACTATCTTACACAGCACCTTAAACTTTCATGCAGTCAAACTTAAAACTAACAGATAATGCTCTTCTAAAATATTGTCAGGTATTGATGAAATGTTTAAGGACTTTCCACACACAGATGAAAGAAGTTTTACTAGAACTCACCACTGAAGTCTCTCACTCCTTGAAACCAGGAGACTGGGTCTACATTAAGGTACACCAGTGAAAACATGTCCTTCAGCTGTGCTGGAAGGGACCTTATCAGGTACTGGTAATTGCTAATGCTACAGTAATGCGCAAAGGCCACTCAACTAGGTCAGTACTTCCCAGTGTAAAAGGGTTACACCAACTTCAGACCCAATGCAGAGTGTATCACCTGTCACAGCAGAGCTGGATGATCTGGATGAACTTGCTTTGATCAAATGTCAACAGAAGTACAATCTACAACCCTGCAAATAGATTTTGATAACCCTATTTTTATCATCTGAACCTGTCGATTGTTTTTAGAAATTGTAGCTTTGTTTGCTCTGGGATTTTGCATTTTGGTTTATATTATTACTGGTCATATACTAACCCGTTGTGGTCAGTAAATATGGAAAAGAACATTAGATTCTGGCATTTACATTCTGCATTAGTGCATCACTTTTTTCACCACCTGTGAAATGTTTTCTTGTAGGCAGGTTCCACTTTTATCTTGGTTGCACTTCTCTCATATATTTGGTGTTCAATACAGAAACTTCTTTGACGCTAACTTAGCAAAGAGTTCTCTCATGGCCCCGCTTCTCTGCTAACTGGGGAAACCTACAGTGAGAGTGCTATATAATGGTGTGTGCTGCTGTACTGTTAAAGCTCTAATTTTAATAATGCACGAGGTAGGAAATTTCAAATTTATTTTCAGAGATGTTTCTTCTGTCATTTTTCCCTTTTATACCTTGATAGGGCATTGAATTGCATAAGTCCAAAACATCAGATACTGTGGTGGGTTGACCTTGGCTGGATGCCAGGTGCCCATCAAGCCACTCTATCACTCCCCCTCCTCAACTGGACAGGGGAGAGAAAATATAACAAAAGGCTCGTGGGTTGAGATAAGGACAGGGAGAAATCACTCACCAATTACTGTCACAGGTAAAGCAGACTCAACTTGGGGAAAATTAATTTAATTTATTACCAATTAAATCAGAGTAGGATAATGAGAAATAAACCCAAATCTTAAAACACCTTCCCCCCACTCCTCCCTTCTTTCCAGGTTCAACTTCACTCCTGATTTTCTCAACCTCTTCCCCCCTGAGTGGTGCAGGGGGACAGGGAATGGGGGTTGTGGTCAGTTCATCACACATTGCCTCTGTCACTCCTTCCTCCTCATAGTCTTCCCTTGCTCCAGGGTGGCATCCCTCCCACGGGAGATAGTCCTCCACTAACTTCTCCAATGTGGGTCCTTCCCATGGGCTGCAGTTCTTCATGAACTGCTCCAGCATGGGTTCTTTACACATGGGTCCTTTCCACAGGGTGCAGACCTTCAGGAACAGGCTGCTCCAGCGTGGGTCCCCCACAGGGTCACAAGTCCTGCCAGAAAACCTGCTCCACCATGGGCTCCTCTCTCCATGGGGTCACAGGTCCTGCCAGGAGCCTGCTCCAGCACAGACTCTCCATGGGGAATCTTTTGGGCATCCACCTGATCCGGTATGGGGTCCTCCATGGGCTGCAGGTGGATATCTGTTCCACCATGGACCTCCATGGGCTGCAGAGGCACAGCCTGCTTCACCACGGGCTACAGGGGAATCTGCTCCGGTGCCTGGAGCACCTCCTCCCCCTCCTTCTTCACTGACCTTGGTGTCTGCAGAGTTGTTTCTCTCACATATTCTCACTCCTCTCTTCTGGCTGCTGTTACACAGCGTTTTTTCCCCCCTTCTTAACTATGTTATCACAGAGGCTCTACCACCGGCACTCAGCCTTGGCCAGTGGTGGGTCCGTCTTGGAGCCAGCTGGCACTGGCTCTATTGGATATAGGGGAAGCTTCCGGCATCTTCTCACAGAAGCCACCCCTGTAGCCCCCCCCCCCCCCAAAGACCCTTGCCACACAAACCCAATACAAATACCAACGTCAGCAGGGCAGAACTGGTCCAGGAATCATGAATATCCTTCATCTAACAAAGGAGTCTGAGTGCTATTCTTTCCACTGCTGGAGTGGGCAATGCGATTACTGGGGCAGTTTGTGGGAACCGCCAGAACTCACATGTCTTTCTGTTGTCCATTCCAAAATGGAGAGAGCAAAATTTCCAGTGGAAATGTTTGACCAATTAAATAAACACAACAAGCATGGAGTAGTTAAACTTTGGGGCTAAGTATAAACATACTTGTTTGTTTCAAAATGTTTTAAGAATGAAAATTAAGGGCCCCACCTCTCCCTGCCTTGAAAAGGACTGTGACTAATGTGAAAAATGTTTTTGAATCAGAGCAGGAAAAAGTGTGTTCTCTGTGTTTTGGAATACTTCCTTGGTATTTTTGATGAATTGAAAGCTTTCCTTGGAGAAAACACTTTGCCTCCTGTAATGTATGCCTGATGGGAGCAGGGAGGAAAAGGCTTCCCTTTTCAAAAGCACATTGGAGGAAAAAGCATAAAATTAAAGGAGAGAAATTAAGTGAAACTTTGAATAGTAGAAATAGTCCTAGTTATGCATGTGTTTCTTTGTTATCACAATTTACTGGCAAGTCTCAGAATCAGGAACATTGTATCATATTAGGCTGAAGGAATCTCAAAAAGTAACTGAGAGTAGGTAATTCAGTATCCATGTGATATAAAGGTTAAGCTGAATTATAGTCTTTAATCACATTATGAAACACTTCCATTCAAAAAGGACACCAAAGCCATTTGCTTTCTCCAGCAAACATTATATGATGTGTAAAATAACAGACCAAACATCTTGAGGAGATGTGACAGAGAGCATGAACACCTACCTCATCATCCAAGTTAGCTGAAAGATAGTATTGTTGGGAAAGAAAAAGAAACAGAATAGCAAAAATATCCTGTCCCTTAATTTGGAGGATCATTATGCAATGTAAAATACTATTGACTAAGACTATTTCAAAAGCAATAGTGATAAAATTACATTTTCTAATTGAAAATAAAAGCTAAGTATAGGAGGCAAAAATTTTCTTCAGGTCCCAGTATCAACTGTCATCATTGTCGCTAGAAGCACTGGTTTCAATTCAATAGAATATTCACTAAATACGTAATATAAGAAATCCCCTGTGGCCACCTATTCTACCTCCTGTTTAATTCTGGCTACAAGTTTTCTTCGAACCAATCACTTTATAGAATCATTCTTTCCCTGTAAAAGAGTCCTTTTGAGATATGTAAATGTAACCTGTCCTTTTATAAGTATGTGCATGCACATATTAGGCCATGTACAAGACTCTTCTCCAGATGTAGATCATAAATATTTACTGAACATTTCAACTGTTCCTGGACCAATTATTTTATTAGAATAGAATATAATCAAAACTCCTAGTTATCCTTAACTCTGCTGGCTGTAAGCTCATCCTCCTTTACTTACTTCTCTTACCACCTTTCTGCAGTTCCTACTTTCTGCTTTACAATATGAATTAATGTTTAGTTTACCCTTTCTTTACAGCTATTATTTCTGAAATAGCTGCTTTAATTTTCTCTCTAAATGGGGTTTTTAGTCCATTTCATCTGTTTTTTATTCTGGGATTTTTGGCTTCTGGGGCATCTAGTAAAATGTTCTTTAAAAGTTTCCAATAATAATTCAAATTTTTTGTTCTTTTTCATAAGTTGTTTAGCTTTCAAGAATTTACAGCATTTTTTAATGAAAGAGGAAGATATGAAGCACAGATTTAGGAAAGGTACATATTACCCAACACAGTTTTTGATAAAAAGACTTTTTTTAAACAAAATAAATGCTGTAAGCAAAAGAAAGTGGACAAAATAGGGTTTATTGTAGGTAAAGAACTGCTAGACGACAACAGTTTTTGTTGAAAAATAAATTGAAAAGGTTCCTAGTAGAATTGATTAAACTTGAAAATCTGTTTTGTTTATTCTTTATTAATAAGATATAGTTGCCTACAATAGCTTGTAATAAGACTAACACACTCAGAAAATACCTTCCAGTCTTAATATCCAAAACTAGAGTTTTTAAAGCATGAAGTATGTAAGGACATTTTAGACATCCTGATCTAGCCACAGTCAATTTGAATTAAGAGGTTGCTTCCCCTAAAGGTCTACCAGCATTAGTGCATATGTAATTGCTCCCTAACACAGTTCTGTTAAAATGACTCAGTTTATCTTAAACGTGGTTTTAATAGATGTTTTTAACCAGATAATTTTGACAGAACTGTTAGAGAGCAATTAAAAACACAGGTCCAGTTGGACAGTGGCCTGTGACACAAAAGCTTTGGCAAGCAACACTGGGGGCCAGCTTCTTAACTTGTATCAGCTATAGGCAGAACAGCCCACCTGACATGCCCAAAATTACAGGTATGGATCTTATTTTCTTTTCTAGAAATTAAAGCAAGTCCATCTCAGACTAAATACACATGCAGCTGGTGTATCAAGCTTTGTTAGGGCCCCAAATGCACCTCTTCTCCAAGGACTTAGCTGCCTATGGCTCAAGCTTAGTGCTGGCTTCATGCAGCTCCATGCACCTGATTTTCTTGCAGGGATGAAACATCCTGACAGCAATTTTCAGTTGTCTGAGCTCAACTGTCTAAGCTGTGCTAGCTAGGCTACCAAGCTGTTCCTCAAGCAAATCACATGTATACTCCTGTATTCGGTGACAATCTAAGTTACACAATTTTAGATGGTTGTTTTTGCTGACTGATGCCTGTTTTAAGTACATACTCCATATGCTTGAAACTTAGGAGCAGACCTGACATTGGTAAAGATAGGCAAGCTGACAGTTACCCAGATTGATATGCATGTCATTAACAACTCAATTTCAAGAACATATATTTATACATTTTGCAAAACTGACCACTGCTGTTACAATAAAGGTAAATTTATGTTAGTGAGATATCACAGTTGTGAGGGCATTTCATAGAATTATAGAATCATGGAATCATAGAATAGTTTGGGTTGGAAGGGACCTTTAAAGGTCATCTAGTCCAACTTCCCCTGCAGCGAGCAGGGACGTCTTCCACTAGACCAGGTTGCTCAGAGCCCTGTCCAACCTGACCTTGAAGGTTTCCAGGGATGAGGCATCTACCACCTCTCTGGGAAACCTGTTCCAGTGTTTCACCACCCTCACAGTAAAGAATTTCTTCCTTATATCTAATCTAAATCTACCCTCTCTTAGTTTAAAACCATTGCCCCTTCTCCTATCGCTACAGGCCCTATGAAAAAGTCTGTCCCCATCTTTCTTATAAGCCCCCTTTAGGTATTGAAAGGCTGCTATAAGGTCTCTTTGGAGCCTTCTCTTCTCCAGGCTGAACAACCTCTCTCAGCCTTTCCTCGTAGGAGAGGTGCTCCAGCCCTCTCATCATCTTTGTGGCCCTCCTCTGGACCCACTCCAACAGGTCCATGCCTTTCTCATGCTGGGGGCCCCAGAGCTGGACCAAATACTCCAGGTGGGGTCTCACGAGAGCAGAGGGGCAGAATCACCTCCCTCAGCCTGCTGGCCACACTTCTTTTGATGCAGCCCAGGATACAGTTGGCCTTCTGGGCTGTGAGTGCACATTGCCAGCTCATGTCCAGCTTTTCATCCACCAGTACCCCCAAGTCCTTTTCCACAGGGCTGCTCTCAACCCCTTCATCCCCTAGACTGTATTGATAATGGGAGTTGCCCAGACCCAGGTTCAAGACCTTGCACTTGGCCTGGTTGAACCTCATGAGGCTCACATGGTCCCACTTCTCGAGCTTGTACAGGTCCCTCTGGATGGCATCCTGTCCCTCAGGCATGTCAACCCATCACTCAGACCAGTGTCATCTGCAAACTTGATGAGGGTGCACTTGATCCTACTGTCTGTGTCATTAATGAAGATATTAAACAGTACTGGTCCCAATACAGAACCCTGAGGGACACCATTTGTCACCAATCTCCATCTGGACATTGAGCTGTTGACCACTACCCTCTAGATGCAACCATCCAACCAATTCCTCATCCACTGAACAGTACACCCATCAAATCCATACATCTCCAATTTAGGGAGAAGGATGTTGTGGGGGACTGTGTCAAAGGCCTTGCAGAAGTACAAATAGATGATATCCATAGCTCTTCCCTTGTCCACTGATGCAGTCACTCCATCGTAGAAAACCACTAGGTTTGTCAGACAGTACTTGCCCTTGGTGAAGCCATGCTGGCTATCTCGAATCACCTCCATGTCCTCCATGTGCCTTAGCATAGCTTCTAGGAGGATCTGTTCCATGATCTTCCCGGGCACAGAGGTGAGGCTGACAGGTCGGTAGTTCCCAGGGTCCTCCTTTCTACCCTTTTTAAAAATGGGTGCGATGTTTTCCTTTTTCCAGTCACCGGGGACTTCTTCACCTGACTGCCATGACTTTTCAAATATCATGGGGAGTGGCTTGGCACTTCCCAATTCCCTCAGGACTCTGCCAATTCCCTCAGGACTCTGGGATGCATCTCATCAGGTCCCATAGACTTCTGTATGTTCAGGTTCCTCAGGTGGTCATGAACCTGATCTTCTCTTACAGTTGGAGGGACTTTGCTCCCCCAGTCCCTGCCTTGCAGTCCATCCACTCGAGAGGTGTGGGGAGAAAGGTTGCCAGTGAAGACTGAGGCAAAATAGTTGTTGAGTACCTCAGCCTTCTCCTTGTCTGTTGTTACCAGTTGGCCAGTCGTGTTCATTGTGGGGGTGTACGCTTTCTTTGACCTTCCTATTCTGGCTGACATACCTGTAGAATCATATAATCATAGAATCATGGAATCTTCATGGTTGGAAAGGACCTTTGAGATCATCGAGTCCAACCAAACAACCTACAATCTCTGCCACTAGAGCATGCCCTGAAGTGCCAAATCTAGACATTTCTTAAATACCTCTAGGGATGGTGACTCAACCACCTCCCTGGGCAGGCCGTTCCAGTGCCTGACCACTCTTTCAGTAAAGGAATTCTTCCTAATATCTAATCTAAACCTCCCCTGTCGCAACTTCAGACCATTTCCTCTGGTCCTGTCATTATTCACCTGGGAGAAGAGGCCAACACCCACCTCTCTCCAACCTCCTTTCAGGTAGCTGTAGAGGGCAATGAGGTCTCCCCTCAGCCTCCTCTTCTCCAAGCTAAACCTGCCCAGCTCCCTCAGCCTCTCCTCATATGACCTGGTCTCCAGACCCCTCACCAGCCTGGTAGCTCTCCTCTGGACCTGCTCCAGCACCTCAATGTCCCTCTTGTACAGAGGGGCCCAGAACTGAACACAGTACTCGAGGTGAGGCCTCACCAGTGCCGAGTACAGAGGCACGATCACTTCCCTACTCCTGCTGGCCACGCTATTCCTGATACAAGCCAGAATGCTGTTGGCCTTCTTGGCCACCTGGGCACACTGCTGGCTCATGTTAAGCTGGCCATCCACCAGCACCCCCAGGTCCTTTTCTGCTGGGCAGCTCTCCAGCCACTCTTCCCCAAGCCTGTAGCGTTGCTTGGGGTTGTTGGGACCGAAATGCAGGACCCGGCACTTGGCCTTATTAAACCTCATACAGTTGGCCTTGGCCCATCGATCCAGCCTGTCCAGGTCCCTCTGTAGAGCCTTCCTACCCTCAAGCAGATCAACACTCCCACCTAGTTTGGTGTCATCTGCAAACTTACTGAGGGTGCACTCAATCCCCTCATCCAGATCATTGATAAAGATATTAAACAAAACTGGCCCCAAAACTGAGCCCTGAGGGACACCACTGGTGACTGGCCGCCAAGAGGATTTCACCCCATTAATCACAACTCTCTGGGCACGGCCATCCAGCCAGTTTTTAACCCAGTGAAGAGTACACTTGTCTATGCCATGATTCTCCATCTTCTCCAGGAGAATGCTGTGGGGGACGGTGTCAAAGGCCTTACCAAAGTCCAGATAGACAACGTCCACAGCCTTCCCCGCATCCAGAAGGCGGGTCACATGGTCATAGAAAGAGATCAGGTTGGTTAAGCAGGACCTCCCTTTCCTAAACCCATGCTGGCTGGCCCTGATCCCTCGGCTGCCCTGCACTTGCCCTGAGAGCTCACTCAAGATGATCCTCTCCGTGACCTTTCCTGGTACCGAGGTCAGGCTGACAGGCCTGTAGTTCCCCGGATCCTCCTTCCGACCCTTCTTGTAGATGGGCGTCACATTAGCCACCCTCCAGTCATCTGGTGCCTGCCCTGTTGACCGAGACTGTTGATCAATGATGGAGAGAGGCTTGGTGAGCTCTCCCGCCAGCTCCCTGAGTACTCTTGGGTGAATCCCATCCGGCCCCATAGACTTATGTGCGTCTAGGTGCAGAAGCAGATCATTGACTACTTCCTCATGGATTATGGGTGGGTTGTTCTGCTCTCCATCCTTATCTTCCAGCTCAGGAGGCTGAACCCCCTGGGGATAGCTGGTCTGACTGTTGAAGACGGAGGCAAAGAAGGCATTAAGTATCTCAGCCTTCTCCTCGTCCTTGGTTGCAACTTTCCCCCCAGCATCCAGTAAGGGATGGAGATTCTCCCTGGTCCTCTTTTTGTTGATGTATTTATAAAAGCTTTTTTTGTTGTCCTTTATGTTAGTGGCCAAGTTGAGCTCCAGCTGGGCTTTTGCCTTCCTAATTTTCTCTCTGTATAACCTAACGAGATCTCTACTCCTCCTGAGTTGCCTGTCCCTTCTTCCAAAGGTGGTAAACCCACCTTTTATTCCTAAGTCCCATCAGAAGGTCCTTGTTCATCCAGACTGGCCATTTTCCCCGCCCTTTAGACTTGTGACACTTGGGGACAGCCTGCTCCTGGGCCTTTAAGATTTCCTTCTTGAAGAGCGTCCAGCCTTCCTGGACCCCTTTGCCCTTCAGGACTATCTCCCAAGGGACTCTCTCAACCAGTGTCCTGAACAAGCCAAAGTCCGCCCTCCGGAAGTCCAAGGTGGAGGTTTTGCTAACCCCCCTCCTTACATTCTTATTATTCTTTGTGTCCCTTGACAAGTTTGGCTCCAGCTGTGCCTTGGCCTTCCTGATCCCATCCCTCTTTCCCCTTTGAGAAAGGTGAATCCCAAGCAATGACAGCAGGCCTGGTGCTGTGTAGACCATCCCGTTATCGAAAAACCCAAAATTGTGGCAGTGATACCAGCCACAGAGCCACTGGGCCCATCTGTTTCTTCCAGCATTGCTGCCTGCAACTGTGAGGGAGAGGAAAAAATTACCTGTGCCCCAGATCCCCTTACCAACCATCCCAAGGCCCTGAAGTCTCTTGATTGCCTTTGGATTACATTTTGCAGCTTTATCACCACTCACATGGAAGAGTAGTAATGGGTAATAGTCTGAGGGCCGTACCAGGCTAGGAAGTTTCCTAGTGATGTCCTTAACCTGGGCCCCAGGGAGGCAGCAGACTTCCCTAAGAGGAGGGTCTGGCCAGCTCCTTCCTAGTCCCTCCAGTTCTCTCACTCATCCACTTATAACTGATAGATACGAAATTAAATAGTGTCTGACTTAAAATACACACTGGCACACACATAGGTACAAATTAACAGAACAGGGTCATTTAAAGGAATTCTAGATGAGATGTAAAAGAAAGTACATATTTACAAAGTAGCAGTTAACTGCCAAAATTATAGTGAACATAAACATATGCCTAATTTGGTCTTTCAGAGTATTCTGATGGTGTGCTAAGGGTTGTGCTGCTTTGTTCAAGTTGCAGTAAACTCTGGAATTTCTGTTCTCTCTTTAACTACTTGAAGTATAACAACTGAGTAACTCAGAAAAGCAAAACAAGTGGCCTGATCTCCTGTAGCCTTGTGGTTGAATTATTCTGAATTCAGCGTGGTGCAAGCCCCAAATGAAGCCTTCCCACTAGGTGGTAATTTGGTAACATCTCTTTGTTCCTAACACAGATGCACTACAGCTTTCAGTCAAGGTTGTAACTTGGGCCTCTCTTCTCTGTCTAGCTGCCTATTTTCACAAATCTTAAAGGAGCAGAATTATTATGTATGAGACCTCTACTACTATGCCGATATAACCAGTCAACAACTTCAGAAGCTACTAGGGGGAGAAGGACACACAGAAAAGGTAATTACATAAGATCTGTTTTCTTAGAAAAGCAAATTAAAAATCCCTACTTTTTATTTCTACCCTGCCACAATGAATCAGGCACTTTTCTCTTTAAATCAATAAGACAGAGATGACACAGAAAGACAGATAGATGATACTATTACTATTATGGGAAAGACTGGAACCGGAAATTAATTTTGCAGTAGGTCTAAAGGTGGTGATATTAAGCAGCTTGTATAAAGCTGTTGACTAAGGTCAATGTTTATTTTGGCATAGGTACCTGAATTTGACATCCAAGCATCAAAAATATAACTGTTTCCCCTCTAGCCCAATATGCAATTTTACCAGAAATAGACTATACTTATGTAATAGCCCATCTACTTTTAAGTTGGCTGCATAGCATGTAAAAAAATCTTATATGATACTAATAAATACAACACCTCAGAACTAATATCTAAGTTCCAATAAATTTAGATTGTTATATTTTGCTAATGTTTGCAAATTACAGATCAAAACTCTCTAAGAGTTTTAATGCTTATGTAAATGGCTAACACATATACAGAGATATTATTTTTAAAAGATGTTACAAGAGCCTGAACACTACAGACAAGTTTTGAATAAGAATGCACAAGTAGTCTATAATAAAAATTTGCACATAGCACAAAACTGCATTCAACATATTAAATCTAAAGCATTTTAGACTAGTTAGACCTCTTGTCAATGACTCTCTCCTTTGACAAAATATATTTCTTATTTGCCTGTCTGCTGTCCTTTGAATAACATAAATATTCACAGAAAGAAAACAGACATACAAAAGCAGAATGCCCTTATGGTATTTGCTGTTATGCTGCAGAGAAAGGAACTCCTGAATTGATCAATACAATTTAAGTGATTGCAAGATCTTCTCATGTACTAAACTAAAACTCAGTCTATGCTTAACTTTGGTTTGGAGGCATAACGAAGAGTTTTTATTCACACCAGTGTGTGTGTGTGTGTGCATGCACACATGCATACAAAGGAAGAGGGAAAGGCTTGGTGCAACACACACAAACCAAAAATTCAAACTCTGAATTTTCAATATGAGAAAATTAAGGGCTGTAACAGTCACTCAGATTATACTGCGATCAGCTGAGTATTTTTTTTTGTGAGGTCAGTTCAGTAGGGAGCAGTGCAACAAACAAAGCTCTGATAGCAGCACACAGCTATTGCACAGCACTCTTAGCCCTAGGAACTGCATGGTGCACTGCAGCTAGTCGCTGAAAGACCAACAGAGAGGGCCAGGTTTTCCCACAAGGTGCAGGAGATACATGTGGGATCTTGCCAAACTATTGGCAAAAGTTACTTGTGGTCTACATCTAGATTGTACTGTGCACTTGAGTAGCACTATAACAGAAGAGAAAATGGAGAAGTGACAGACCAGTGACACCACTGTACATGCAGGGCACTGATTCCCAACCTTGCTCTGGCCTGAGTAAGTGACTGATCACTGCTAGACTGTCACTGGGTATGAGCTGCATCCTGCTACCATCTTCAACAGGATTATTTTACAATGTGAAAAATCCATCAGATACCTTGGAAAGTCAGTTTTCCCGACTAGATCTTTTGTTAAACGAAGAATAAAAATCTTAATGCTACAACAGCACAGGGAATCATCAGTGGGATGTAGGTGGTGCCCACCAGCTATCGGAAGCACGGCACGGCACTTCGGGGCTTTGAATGGGAAGCACCGCCCGGACGGGGCGGGGCGGGACGGGACGAGGTCCACCCCCGCCGGGAGCGTGTGAGGGCGGGGCCGCTCCGCCCACGCCCAAGTCTGTGTGTATGTGTGGGGCGCTACCCCACCCCCACAGTCACCTGAGGCGGGCGGCCTTGAAGGAGTGGGGTTGCTCTAATTAGTCGTAGCGGTAGGTTGTTTTTTCGGTATCCGGACGGTATAGGCAGAGTGGGCCCTTTGTTCCTGTTTCTGCTCGGTAGGCTGGTGCCCTCCAAGGCAGCGGTACTGTGGGGCAGTGGTGGGGGGTGGATGAGGAAGATGGTGGCGCGGCCGGCGGGAGGGAAGTGAGACGAGACGGCCTGCCCCGCCCCGGTGATGCCCTCCCGCCGCTGATGCCGCTATCCTCCTCTCTCCCCGCGGAAGTGCTATCTGTGTGCACTATGCTGGGTGAAGGTGAGTGCTGCTGGGGGAGGGCGGTACTGGGCACCTTTCCCTTATGGCTTGTGTCTTCTCTCCGTAGGAATCTTGGCGCCACCCTTCCGTCGCTTGACGCGCCTGGAGGATGCCCTAGGTGGCGTTGTGCCCCCGCCGCAGGTGAGGGTAGGGCGGTTGTCTCCGCTGTGCGGCCGTTGGGAAAGGGTGAGGCGCGTGGCCGTACTTTGTGGGGAAGGGCGAGCGTAACGGCTGTACCCGGAGGACACAGTAGGGAGGGAGTCACCGTGAAGGTGACGCGGGTGGCCCTAGGTGAAGCCTGGCGGCTTCCTGGCTCCCCCTCCTTGTCGGGACTGCGAGCCCCCTTGCCTGGGCGCTCGCAGGCGACCGGCCTGAGGCAGTCTGGCGGCCTCTACGTATGTGCGTGCCTGTGCACAGGCTCGCGCACGCTGGCACCTTAATACTCGTTTCAGACACAGTTTTTACGTTGTTTTTGACTTACCGACTTACTATAGTTAGCTTATGATTTAAAGCACCAGCTTCCTCCTCTCCCCAGTAAAACCTATAAAAAGATAAACCAACTGGGCTTTTTTTTTCCCTTCTTTTCCAAATAAGCATATACCTCACTCTATTTTTTTTTTTTTCTCTCCATGTAGCAACTTTTTCTTGGCAGTATCTGAAGTTCTGTTGGATGAAATGTCTCGTTGCTTTGTAAACGTCATACTTTAAGGTAGGGTCAACACTTCATTTGTATTGTGCTCAGTTTCACATACTATGCACTACTTCTAGTAAAAACGAGCTTGCTCTTTAATAATGAAAGATGATGACATATTACAACAGTAATCTCTTTTATTTTTCTGAATAGTTAGAAATTTTTTTCCTTATTATTCCATAGGGTTTCCCCAATAGAAAAACAGAAAAGATGTTTGATATTAAACCTTGGGCTGAATACATTGTGGAGTGGGCTGCAAAGGACCCATATGGCTTGCTTGCTTTCTTCAGTGATCTTTGCTCTTACACCATTGTTTGTAATTAGTGCAGCACTTTCATGGAAGCTTGCAAAAATAATTGAGGCCAGGGAGCGAGAGCAAAAGAAGAAACAGAAACGCCAAGAGAATATTGCAAAAGCCAAATGAACAAAGAAGGATTAAATGGGCAAAAAAAGGCCTTCCTTGTGCAAAGAATCCACTTCTTTAATGAAGTACTGTTGTACGCTTTGTGTTGTAACCTTCCTTTGATACTTGATCCTATGAATGACTCCTTAGTACTATGACCTTTGCTTTCTAAGTGTAGCGAGCCATTCTCCTTGTTTCCATTCCTGTAGGAACCTTCATGTTGGTCTTACAAAATACTTGTAATTCCTGGTAAACTGGATTACAGAAAGGCAAGTTTTGGTATACCTTTAGCAGAGCTGTAGAGATAAGATAGTGCCGTGGTTTAGCCTCAGACGGCAACAAAGAACCACGTGTCGCTCGCTCGTGCCTTCCAAACACAGGAAGAATCGTAAGAAAAGGCAAGACTCTTGGGTTGAGACAAAGGCAGTTTAATAGAACAGCAAAGGGAACAGGCAAACAACAACAACAACAACAACACGGATAGGGGAATATACAAACGCGATTACGGAACCGCCGCTCCCCTCGCCGCTCGCCGGCCGGACCCGGGCCGCCCCAGCCCGCTTTTAAGCAGCAACTTCCTGCCCCCTCCCCCGGCAGCTCAGGGTGGGCGTGGCTCACATGGCATGGAATACCAGGAAAAGTTAACCCTATCCCCACCGGAACCAGGACATTATCCACCCCTTATTCCATACCATCTATGCCATGCCCAGCAGGTTCCAATGAATTGCCACCACTTTCCCCTGTTATATATATATATATACACACATATAATACCCTTAGTTTATGGGTCATCCCTCCAAAGTGTCCGTTGAGTTCTTTTAATCCACGGCTTTGGGCTCCATCTGTTAGAACAGTCTCTCAGGGCAGGTGAGATGCTGGGTGGTGCTGGTCTGTTGCATGCTGTATTTTTCGGAGCTTGTGACTGGTGCACCTGGTGTGGCTCATGCACGCAGTCTGTAGGCTGAAGATGTAGATCTTGAGGAAACTGCTAGGCGCCGGCTGCTGAGATCAGTTCTTATCCCATCATCCCTGTGCCTTACTTGTAGTACAACTGATAGCAATGAGGACATACAGTGACAGTGTTACTTAGCAATTAACAGCACACAATCTGATTCATTGGCTATTCTCGCCCAAAATCAGATCTCCATGAGGTACACATCGGACTTCCCCATCCTTCCGCATCACCCACCAAGTGCACCCAGGTCCTTGGGCAAAAGCAATCCCACGGATGGGTTTGCCTTTGCCTGAGGCAGGACTAACCCAGACTGTCTTCCCTAGCATATTCTTCATGTGCACTACGGGGACTTTATCCCCTTCTACAGTACGTGGAAGTTTTGATTGGGCAGGGCCAGCCCGATTGTTAGATCCCCTGGTGTTAACTAGCCAGGTAGCTTTTGCTAAATGCGTATCCCAGTGTTTGAAAGTCCCACCACCCATTGCTCTCAGTGTAGTTTTTAACAGTCCATTGTATCGTTCTATCTTCCCAGAGGCTGGGGCGTGATAGGGGATGTGATACACCCACTCGATACCATGCTCTTTGGCCCAGGTGTCTATGAGGCTGTTTCGGAAATGAGTCCCATTGTCCGACTCAATTCTCTCTGGGGTACCATGTCGCCACAGGACTTGCTTTTCAAGGCCCAGGATAGTGTTCCGGGCAGTGGCATGGGGCACAGGGTATGTTTCCAGCCATCCAGTGGTTGCTTCCACCATTGTGAGCACATAGCGCTTGCCTTGACGGGTTTGTGGCAGCGTGATATAATCAATCTGCCAGGCCTCCCCATATTTGTATTTCAGCCATCGCCCTCCATACCAAAGAGGCTTCAAACACTTGGCTTGTTTGATCGCAGCGCATGTCTCACATTCATGGATGACCTGTGCAATAGTGTCCATGGTCAAGTCCACCCCTCGGTCACGAGCCCATCTATATGTCGCATCTCTCCCTTGATGGCCTGAGGAGTCATGGGCCCACCGAGCTATGAATAGTTCACCCCTATGTTGCCAGTCCAGATCCACCTGAGCCACTTCAATCCTAGCGGCCCGATCCACCTGCTGGTTGTTCTGATGTTCCTCCGTGGCCCGATTCTTTGGTACGTGGGCATCTACATGGCGTACTTTCACAACCAGATTCTCTATCCGGGCAGCAATATCTTGCCATAGGTCAGCAGCCCAGATGGGTTTGCCTCTGCGCTGCCAGTTGCCCTGCTTCCACTGCTGTAACCATCCCCACAGAGCATTTGCCACCATCCATGAGTCAGTGTAGAGATAAAGTACTGGCCATTTTTCTCGCTCAGCAATGTCCAAAGCCAGCTGAATAGCCTTCACCTCTGCAAACTGGCTCGATTCACCCTGTCCCTCACTGGCTTCTGCAACCCGTCGTGTAGGACTCCACACAGCAGCCTTCCACTTTCGATGCTTTCCCACAATACGGCAGGACCCATCAGTGAACAGGGCATATTTCTTCTCATTTTCTGGCAGTTTATTATATGGTGGGGCCTCTTCTGCACGCGTCACCTCCTCCTCTGGTGACATTCCGAAATCCTTGCCTTCTGGCCAGTCCATGATCACTTCCAGAATTCCTGGGCGACTGGGGTTTCCCATTCGAGTTCGCTGCGTGATCAGTGCAATCCACTTACTCCATGTAGCATCGGTTGCATGATGTGTGGTGGGGACCCTTTCTTTGAACATCCAGCCCAGCACCGGCAGTCGAGGTGCTAAGAGGAGCTGTGCTTCTGTACCAACCACTTCCGAAGCAGCTCGAACCCCTTCATATGCTGCCAATATCTCTTTTTCTGTTGGAGTGTAGTGGGCTTCGGATCCTCTGTATCCACGACTCCAAAACCCTAGGGGTCGACCTCGAGTCTCCCCTGGTGCTTTCTGCCAGAGGCTCCAGGTAGGGCCGTTCTCCCCGGCTGCAGTGTAGAGCACATTTTTAACATCTTGTCCTGCCCGGACTGGCCCCAGGGCCACTGCATGGACTATTTCCTGTTTGATTTGTTCAAAAGCTTGTCGTTGCTCAGGACCCCATTTAAAATCATTCTTCTTCCGGGTTACTTGATACAGAGGGCTTACAATTTGACTGTAATCTGGGATATGCATTCTCCAAAAACCCACAATACCTAAGAAAGCCTGTGTTTCCTTTTTACTAGTTGGTGGAGACATAGCTGCTATTTTGTTGATCACATCCATTGGAATCTGACGGCGTCCATCTTGCCATTTTATTCCTAAAAACTGGATCTCCTGCGCAGGTCCCTTGACCTTACTTCGCTTTATAGCAAAACCAGCGTTCAGAAGGATTTGGACTATTTTACTCCCTTTCTCAAAAACTTCTTCTGCTGTGTTTCCCCATACAATGATGTCATCAATGTACTGCAGATGTTCTGGAGCTTCACCCTGTTCCAGTGCAGTCTGGATCAGTCCATGGCAAATGGTGGGGCTGTGTTTCCACCCCTGGGGCAGTCGATTCCAGGTGTATTGGATGCCCCTCCAAGTGAAAGCAAACTGTGGCCTGCACTCTGCTGCCAAAGGGATTGAGAAAAATGCATTCGCTATATCAATCGTGGCATACCACTTGGCTGCCTTGGACTCCAGTTCGTACTGGAGTTCTAGCATGTCCGGCACAGCAGCACTCAGCGGTGGCGTGACTTCATTCAGACCACGATAGTCTACAGTTAGCCTCCACTCTCCATTAGATTTTCGCACCGGCCATATGGGACTGTTAAAGGGTGAGCGAGTCTTGCTGATCACTCCTTGAACCTCTAGTTGACGAATCAGCTCATGGATGGGAATCAGAGAGTCTCGGTTAGTGCGATACTGCCGCCGATGCACCGTTGTGGTAGCAATCGGCACCTGTTGTTCTTTGACCCTCAACAACCCCACAACAGAAGAATCCTCTGAGAGACCAGGCAAGGCAGACAACTGTTTAACTTCCTCTGTCTCCAAAGCAGCTATGCCAAAGGCCCAGCGGTACCCTTTTGGGTCCTTAAAATACCCTCTCCTGAGGTAATCTATACCAAGGATGCATGGAGCCTCTGGGCCAGTCACAATGGGATGCTTTTGCCACTCATTCCCAGTTAGGCTCACTTCTGCCTCCAGTACAGTCAACTCTTGGGATCCCCCTGTCACCCCAGAAATACAAATGGGTTCTGCCCCTCTATAGCTTGATGGTATTAAAGTACACTGCGCACCCGTGTCCACTAGAGCCTTATACTCCTGTGGGTCTGATGTGCCAGGCCATCAAATCCACACCGTCCAATAAACCCGGTTATCCCTTTCCTCCACCTGGCCGGAGGCAGGGCCCCCCTAATACTGGTCATAGTATCCATTACTCACTTCTTGCATAAATGACTTGGAAGTTCCTTCAAGAGGATCAGAAGCAAGATCAAGCCTTCTGCTTTGTCTGGGGAACGGCCCACTGGAAACTGGGGCGGCACTTTTCCTGGAGGGATCCCCTTTTGTGGTTGTCCTTCCTTGCAACTCCTGTACCCGTGTCCGCAGGATCGAAGTAGGTTGTCCGTCCCACTTCCTCATGTCCTCTCCGTGGTCCCGCAGGTAGAACCACAGGGTGCCTCGTGGTGTGTACCCTCTGTACTCTCTCTCTTGAGTGGGGAAATGCCTGCTTCTAATAGCTGAGATGCTGGCCCGTGCAGGTGGGGAGTAGGACATATTCTCTTCAAGTTGCTGGACCTTCCGCGACAGTTTCTCCACAGCTGAGACAAGGGGGGAAGAGAGACTTTCTTCATATCGCCGGAGCCGGCCAGCTACCTCATCCACCGTTGGTCCCTCTTCACCTTTCCATTCCATTACTGTCAGGGAGTTGGCATATGACGATGGTGCGCTCCGTACAAACTTCCGCCACATGGGCCTTGTGCATCGCACCTCATCAGGGTCTGTGGGTAAGTCTGCATTGTCCAAGTCATAATAAATCATCTCCCGCACGGCTAATTCTCTCAGGTACTGGATACCTCTTTCCATGGTAGTCCACTTGCTTGGCTGACATACAACATCCTCGCTGAAGGGGTACCTCTCCCTCACGCCTAACAGGAGTCGTTTCCAGAGGCTGAGGGCTTGGGTCTTTTTCCCCGATCGCCTTGTCAATGCCGCCTTCCCTAGACAGGGATCCCAGCTGCCTGGCCTCCCTACCCTCTAATTCCAGGCTACTGGCCCCATTATCCCAGCACCGGAGCAGCCAGGTGACAATGTGCTCGCCTGAAAGTCGGCTAAAATCTTTTCGCATATCCCGCAGCTCACTCAAGGATAGGGATCGAGTAATTATCTCTGGTTCTGCCTCTTCCTCCTGCTCTCGTGATGGCCCTGGTTCATCATCATCTCTTACTAAGCGAACTGATTTCTTTGTGTACTTCTTCTTCTGTATGGGGGCAACTGATACTGGCATGGGTTGGTTCCCTGGTTCAGTGGCAGTGGCTACCACGGGGGTTGCAGTAGCCGCAGTGTCTGTCGCAAGGATTGCAGTAGCCGCAGTGTCCGTCGCAAGGATTGCAGCAGCCGCAGGGGCCGCCGTAGGGGCTGCAGCAGGGGCTGCAGCAGCCGCAGGGGCCACCGTAGGGGCTGCAGCAGGGGCTGCAGCAGCCGCAGGGGCCGCCGCAGGGGCTGCAGCAGGGGCTGCAGCAGCCGCAGGGGCCGCCGCAGGTCTGGTTTCCATCTCTTCCCCTTGAGGGTGCTGCATAATTCTGAGCAGTGCCTGGCAGATACTGGCCAGGGCCCAGCATAGTGCGGTGAGTTGTGCCTCTCTAGAATAGCCACAGCATTTTCCCTTCAAATATTCTACCACTTTATCAGGGTCCTGTAATTGTTCAGGGGTGAAGTCCCAGACCATTGGAGGTGAGTAGTTCTCTAGGTACCTGCCCATGCTCTCCCACATGCCATGCCACCCCTGACTATCCAGCCTCGGAGCAGATCTCCGGGTGGTAGTCTTAACTAGTCGCTTAACCCAAAACAAGACCTGGAACGTATTCAGGAGACATAGCACTACGAACACGCTAGTTTGAGTATCCCAAGGATATTCAAAATTCTCAAAAGCTGTCATACCTGACCCGAAGGAGAAAAGGGAGGCAAAAGGGCTGGGGAAATTATTAACAAATTCTGAGAGACGGTGTCCAATGTACGGACAGGACAGCAAAACCGCATAAACACCCCAAAATAGCCGTCTGAACAGTGATGTTATCATATCATAAACAGATATCGCACAGGACAGCAGAATGATAATCCTCATCCCTGTTCCAGACATGGTAAACAGCATCGCAGGGAGTACATAAGCCATATAGGAATTTATGTAACACAGCCATGAGAACAAACCAAGCAACATGATGACCAGTGACTACTTACCTTATAAAATAAATGCATACAAAAAAAAACCAAAACCGTTTTTTCCACGTTCTAGTTGGATTCTGTCGTTATCTCAACCCTTCGAGCCCCACGTTGGGCGCCAAAAAGGACTGCCGTGGTTTAGCCTCAGACGGCAACAAAGAACCACGTGTCGCTCGCTCGTGCCTTCCAAACACAGGAAGAATCGTAAGAAAAGGCAAGACTCTTGGGTTGAGACAAAGGCAGTTTAATAGAACAGCAAAGGGAACAGGCAAACAACAACAACAACAACAACACGGATAGGGGAATATACAAACGCGATTACGGAACCGCCGCTCCCCCCGCCGCTCGCCGCTCGCCGGCCGGACCCGGGCCGCCCCAGCCCGCTTTTAAGCAGCAACTTCCTGCCCCCTCCCCCGGCAGCTCAGGGTGGGCGTGGCTCACATGGCATGGAATACCAGGAAAAGTTAACCCTATCCCCACCGGAACCAGGACAGATAGCTTCAGCGTTTACCGTACTGACCACTGCATATGACCATGTGGTTCATTCAGCTGTGTGCCCATAGGGGCTGCTGTAGCTGCTTTGATGGTGGGGCTTGTCTGCACAAAGAACCTAACTTGGCTTTTCCTGTTTCCTGAACTACCAGCCATCTAGAGTCTTTAAATTCAGCCCAAACTCCAGGAAAATGATTACTTGTTCTTAATACCTTCATTTGTCTTAGGCCACTCATGTTCTACAAAATACATTCTGTGTTTGGTTTTCCCTAACGATTGTGTGAATGTTCTACCTGTAACTTATTTGTTTCTGCCTTCATAAACTTTTTATGCCTCAAAAGAATAGCAGTAAATGGGGTGAGGCCAAAGGCCCAGGTGGCCTAGTGTTCTGTGTCCTAGTGACCTATAGCAGGTGGCTGTAGAAGAGTACAGGAGGAGGATGTGCACGCTGGTGATAGTAGTTCTTTCTACTTACTAACCTTCTGGCTACCTCTGATCTAGGACCTCCTGATTTTAGGTGGGATGTCTGTTCTCATGGCCCTTGAAACTGCTGCCTTCCAGGTTGCAAAATGCTGGCATACTGGAAAAAGTCCAAGTGGGGGTTGTGTTGTAAATATACCAAAATTATTTAACCTTAATTCCAATTCATATTGGATTTTTTCTAGCAAGTGATGAATTTTTACTAATAACATTTTAAATTTTTGTTAATAATTTATTAATAATTTTTGTTTATTTTATTGATAATTTTATTATAATTAATTTTTATGAATAGTCTAGCTTTAAAGAGCTTGTGGCGGTCATTAGATTTTTAGAATTAGCATATTTCTAAACAGCAGCACAGTTGTGCTTTCTAGCAACTAGTCTTTCATTATATGTTTAAAAATAAAACCTTAAAATAATACCGTTGTTCAAATGAGGAGACCTAGAGAGAGGTGACTGACACTAAGGGATATTAGAAGTGAGTTTAACTGAAACAACTTAAAGTAAATGTGAAGTACTTGTATGCAACTGGTAACTGTTGACCGTCTTGCAATTTTGTTAGTCAAAGCAAACATTATTAGAATATGACACTTCTGCACTTTATAATACATGGGATTGTCTCCACTGTTTTGTCTCAAATGTTGTCAAATGTGTATGTATTCCACCTTTGATACATACATAGCTTAAAACACATTCAAGAGAACCGATCAAAGATGTACTGCATAAATAAACTTGATACTTTTTTTTTAAAAAGTGTGAGTTTTGACTCAAAGCTCTCAAGCATCATCTCTAAAAAAAGTTTTATGTATCTAAACTATGGCCAAATAGACCTAATAATTTTGGGAAGTCCCTGCATATACCAGAAAAACTTTTTTTTTTTTTTTGTTAATGACAGTTTCCTGTTCCAAAACCTCTTTGTTACTTTCCAGTGGCTTTACCAAGTACTTCTAACCTCTATTATAGTAGTTATATGTAGCTTAACTCAGCCTGACTTTATCCTGTGCTTACTGCTGGCTGCAAATCAAACATTATTCAAATATGTTAATTATTTTATTAAAATAAGTTAAAAGAATGTTTCTAAATATAATAGAGTGCATAATCACTGTACTGTCATGGTGATTCCTGTTAATGAAATCAACTTTTCCATCCAAGTGCCAGAGGAAAGCTTAGAACTTCAGCATATGGGTGCTGTTTAGAGAATTAACAGGAGTTCTGGAGAACTATCTTAAATGCCTAGGTTTGTGAAGATAACTTAAGTGCACTAATTAAAGTCTATTACATCAAAAAAAAATTAAAATGAAAATCACTCTTCAAGGAAAAAACAATATAGAATTATTTAAGAAAATAAAGTTAGCTAGAAAGCCTTCTACCTAAAACGATTTCAAGAGTAATTGATGAACAGTAACTGTTAAAAACTAAATTCCTTCATAACTGTCCTGGTTTGAGCACTACAGGACTAATTTCTCTTTCTAATGATTGGGAAAACTAGGGTTTCTCAAAACCATAAACAGTATAAATCCTGTTTTTTCACTAAATATAAACATTTTATAGTAGTTTGTCATGATTAAGCCTATTTGAACAGTTCTGCAAAAATAAATGGAAGTGCTTTAATACTACTTTATTGCACACTCACTACATAAAAAAGCTGTCGTCTGTTAAAATATTTATCTGTTAGCAATATCTGTACACTACAATTATTAATTTTTATTGTGACTACTGCCACTGCCTGGTGGCATCCAGGAGCCTGGTTGAAAGGTATTTACAGTATTTGTTGGAAATTGTTAAGGCTTGCCCTTTCCATAGTAAGGGGCTGATGCATGGCCCCCTTGTTCAGCAACAAGTCCCTCCTTGTATTCCTTGGCCTGAAGGTGCTTGTCCTTTTTGGGTACATCTTTGATTTTCTGTTTTGTTTCTTGTCTAGAGTTTTCATTAAGACTCTCCTGCGAACACAGTAGAAAGGCAGATAAAGCAGAAGTAAATGCGATGTACAATTTTGGAATAAAGTATTTTTAACAGTCATTGTTTTTCTTAATTTTATAATCCAAATTACAATACAATAATTTTCTAATCAGGTATGTAGGTAAAATTAATTGATTTTCCTCTACAACTGCAATTTCAGACCTAGTTTAAAATGTGTCATGGTTTTGGCCAAATCGGCCAATGGCTGATGACAGATGCTCCCCCCCCAGCCTCTCATGCATGGAGAGGAGGAGGAGAGATAAAGAGAGATTTACAAGTTTAGAAGAAACTAAGCTACTTTAATAAAATATTAACAATAAAATAAAAAGGAAAATAATGAAATAGATACAGTATATACAGAACCGTATTGAGCTCTCAGGATGATGTCACCAGCAGGTGCTGGGGAAGTCCCAGGCTGGGCTCAGCAACGGATGGGAACTGGATTCCAGAGTTGGAGTCAGGAACACATGAATCGGGATCAAAGGCAGATGAACAGACAGGGTCCTCCTTGGATGCCAGCCATTGGAGAAAGAGAGCGTTGACCCTTTAATCCCTCAGCTTTTATACTGAGCATGATGCATATGGGATGGAATACCCTGTTGGTCAGTTTTTGATCACCTGTCCTATCCGTTCCTCCCTGCAGGTGGGACCCCTCTATGCTTTTCTGTGTCTGACCCTCTAATGGGGCAAATAACGAAATTAGTTGACCTTGGTTGTTATAGCAACAAGTATAATCGAGAGCCTCTCTGCATGCCATTCCTTGGCACAAACTGTCTTATCACTCTGAATGAACCATTTCAGGCACAATATGCTGTTAATTTCAGAGTTAGAAGAGGCCTAGCTAAGAAATAAAATTACTGAACAGAAAATTGGTTCTGTTTTACCTCAAACCAGGATAAAATGTTCTTAATGTTTTGATCATGTTGTTGAAGAAAAACCATTGTGGTATCCCAGTTTCACTATTCTATTGGATCAAAAAGGAAAAATAATTAAATGCAGTCATCAACAAATGTAAAAATGTGTTACAAATCAGGTTACCTTTCACAGTGTTTTCGATGTAGGACTTGCTACTATATAGCTATACTATATAACTATTTATCACTTGCATTTCCTCCTGTAACTCGCTATGTTTATGACTTCAGGTATCTGTGCCCTAGGGCACAGTTTTGGGAAACACAGATGTGCAACTTAGACTCTGCTAGTACAGAAGCCAAAGCCATGCAATATTAATAAATAAAATAATAATATTTTAAAAGCTAGGACAGAACTGAAATTTCTGAGATGGTACTAGTAACTCGGGAGAAAAAACATTGGCAAAAAACCACAATGCATAAAACTTCCCAAGGGGAGCCCTGGCCCAGAGATTCAGAAGACAGCTCAGTAAGGCCAAGGACCAGCATAGTCCAAGAATCAAGGGAGGCTGACACATCCTCAACTGATGACTGCTTGGCCAGCAAAGGTGAACTGTGTTTTGCAATGAGGACATTAAACACATCACTGCTTAGGCTAGCTGTATATTAACTCTAGGTGTTTACCAGGTGTATTAGCTAAAATAAATGTACTGTATTCATAAAGGGCTTAAAATCATACCTACTGCCTCTGAAAAGGTAAAAATTTCAAATAAAAGTGATCTAGTGAAGATGTTTACTTCCACCCCTGATAAACTGAAGCAGCTATCTGATGCATGATCCTATTGCAAAGCCAAACAAAACCCATGAAGTGTATTCAGAGAAGGCTCGAACATCTTGCTGATTCAACTTTATGAAGCTCTGTACTGAAACATGGTTGGGTACATGTTAAAGCTTGAAATTCACTAATAAAGATGACCTGAACTGCGATTTTGCTGCTTCCACTGAGAAATGCTGAGGCTATTGGTTGAAGCAAGTGCTGATTTGTCCCCAGGCATAATAGAAAAACAGCTATTAGTAGATCTTGCCATCTTGTTCAGAGGAAAACACAAAGAACTAAAGTAAACACAAAGAAACAAGTCCTGAAAAATACTGAAGTTTGGGTTTTATCTGTTTTATCAGCAAATTTTAAAAATTAGAAATAAAAAATTAAAAATAAAAAATTAAAAATAAAAAATCAGCAAATTTTATTGGTTTTATCAGCAAATTCTGATAACAAGAGTTCTCTGTGCTTTTATTAGGGCAGATAGTGAAGAGTATTAGAAACAAAAGCAGAAGGGTGATAAAAATTTTTATAATACTTTGAACCCAAATACAACTTAATTGTAACCAATACCATGTAATGAGGAAGCTGCTAATATCCACATTTAGACTGTGATACAGGAGGAAAAATGCTGAACAGCTTTCTCCAGGTTACAAGTATATAGTAGAGCTAAGGAGAAACTAGACCAGTACACTTTTCTGAGCAGACAACCATGGTATTATTTTAGGAATGGCATTAAAATGCATGTGATATTGCCAAGAGTTGACATAGCAAGTGTGTGCAACATTTAAGAACATTAAAAAAGGTAGTATTTAAAGAAAACCTTATCTTGAGATATCATGAAAACTAACATCTTAGTCCTTAATTGCCTCTATACTTAAATTCACAGATGCACAGAGCAGAGGCACAACACTTCATATACCTATATAGCATGAAAATACAGAAGCACATAAACGACTTCGCAAACTGAAGGGGGAGGGAAATTCTCCCATACTCAAATAAAAATATTGCCAAGTGTAACAAGGTCAAATTTTTTAACCATCAGTATAGCAAAACCTCATTATAACATCTCTCAATTCTGTGCTTGTTTACCACATGCCTGTATAAATCTACCATGACCTTAATGATTTCAAGGACATTACTCCTATGGTGCTTGTATTACCCCACTCCTAAGAAACAAGGGCATATACCTTTGTGATATCTGAAGACTGCATCATAGTTTCTGCTAAAACAGCATGAAATTATTTCATAGAATGGTTTAGGTTGGAAGGGACCTTAAAGACCATCTAGTTCCAAACCCAAGCCATGGGCAGGGGCATCTCCCACTAGACCAGGTTGCTCAAAGCCCCATCCAGCCTGGCCTTGAATGCTTCCAGGGATGGGGCATCCACAACTTCTCTGGGCAACCTGTTCCAGTGCCTTACCACCCTCATAGTGAAAAATTTCTTTCTGATATCTAATCTAAATCTACCCTCTTCCAGTTTGAAGCCATTGCCCCTCATCCTATCACTACATGCCCTTGTAAAAAGTCCCTCTCCAGCTTTCTTGTAGGCCCCCTTTAAGTACTGGAAGGTCGCTATAAGGTCTCCCCGGAGTCTTCTCCAGGCTGAGCCACCTCAACTCTCTCAGCCTGTCTTCACAGGAGAGGTGCTCCAGCCCTCTGATCATCTTCATGGCCCTCCTCTGGACCTGCTCCAGCCCTCTGATCATCTTCATGGCCCTCCTCTGGACCTGCTCCAACATAGGAATGTAATTCACTTACTGTGAACAGCTACTAACTAACTTCATAGAATCGTCTAGGTTGGAAGGGACCTTTAAGATCATCATGTCCAACCATCAACCTAATGCTGCCAAATCTTTTCCAGTGACTACTTTAACAAAATTATCTTAGTCAGGTAATAGCAACTGTAACTAAATTCCAGATGCTCCAAATTCATTTAAAATGCTGATGTATAATTGTCATCTGGTTTTCAGACTTAACTAAGGGTCTTTTAATCAGCTTTCACTGGCCAAAGTATAGTTGTGATCTAGTAAAATAACCATGTAGATCTTGAAAAAAGAACGAGGAATGATCGTCATTAGTCAACAGAAAAAAATACTGGTGTGGTTTGTTCAGAATCTTCTATACAATCCATACCAGAACAAAAAAAATTTCAAGTTCAAAGTGTATGCACACATCCATTTTATACATTAATGCCACAAACCTATACACTGAAATCAGGGTTCCTGTGCTCAAACTAAAGAAAATGTGAATCAGGAACCTTTTGTCAATTGGTGTGTTAGAAAAACTGGGTCAAATAGATGAGTTTTCTTAGCATAAATATCTTGTCCTTTGATACTGGTAGGTTTGTTCTGTGGAAGTACCTCATGGGCACTGAGTCATTCCTGTTTCTAACATTATCACAATTCTCAATTCTCACTAGAACATATACCTTTTTTTTTAAACATTGTGATTGTATTTCTAAATACTATTGGTTCAATTACCATATCTACTGCAGTTTGAAGCACTTATGAGACTGAAGTTTCCCTGCCATTACAGGCATTTAAATAAGAGACCCCAGTAGTTCCAAATTTGAATAGGATAATAACTTGGTTCAAAATGTAAACTTAATGAGACTACTGCATGCATATTTATAGAAGGAATTATCCTTAAAACACTAGAAATGTACAGGATCTTTCTAACTAATCTTCTATATTTGGCTTCAGTTTATCTGCATGGCTCACCGCAGTTAAATACAGTGTAAAGTTCTTCCACAGACACCCTCCTGGTTCTGCAGGGCTTCCTATCACCTGCTGAACAGCGGTAGAGAAGTCAACATCTGCTGGGCTCTTCTACCCATGACAAATAGTCTGTAAATCTGCATGGCACCACAGGCTCTTCCAACTCACCTGCACACGGCTGCATTTTCACTTTAAGGCTCCGTTGCTACCCAACCCTAACACAGAACTAGCTGAATCCAGCAGATGCAAGCAGAATGAAGAAGATAATGACCAAGGAAACAATTCCAAGAGAATGAGGTAACTTCAGAAGAAAGCCAGCCCAGTGACAAAGAAAACCAATAAGAAATTAGGAGACTACCAACCAGAATTAAGTTATTGGACTTAGGGATCGGGTGCTGGGTGGTACGGGTATAATTGGGGGGCGTGATCTGGGGTAGGGATCCCTCCTTGGAGGCTCCCAGCTTGAGCTGCTCTGCATGTCAGATAAATAAACCACTTAGAGGACTGGCGACTCCTCTTCTTCAAGCAGGAACCTAGGGGCAAGCCCTCCTGAGGTGGCACCTGCATAATTCCTATCATGGTCTAGGTGTCAGCTGCATAATTCCTGCTATGATTACATTGGCAGGTTCAGAACAGTTATTTATCTTCTCTCCTCCTCCAAGATGAATTGAAATATTTTATAAAATGTCTAGTTTCACTGTAAACTGCCCCCCGAAACATACCATTTAGGTTTTCTGCTGAAATATAAGAACATGAATATGTAATGTGCTCTGACGCTTAGGGGAAATATAAAATCATTCCACCCAACACAGGTGTCGTGGTTTAGACTGGGCACACTACCAGGTGTCATGGTTTAGACTGGGCTGGCCACTAAACAAATGACAGAGTGTGTCTCTCTCTTCCCAGAAGGGGAAGGGAGAGAGAAAATAAGTGAGAGAGAATAAGGAAGAGAGACACTTATGGGTTGAAAAGAAACTAAACTACTTCAATGAAATATGAAAATAAAACTATAAAAAACTATAAAAAGATAAGATAATAATATTCATAAGAAAATAATGAAATATATACAATATATACAAAACCAATATCAAGCTCCCAGGATGATGATCACATCACCTTCAGCTGCGTCTGTGACTTGTCGTGTAAGACTCCACACAGCAGCTTTCCACCTTCAATGTTTTCCTACAATATGACAAGACCCATCAGTGAACAGAGCATATTGTTTCTCATTATGTGAGAGTTCATTATATGGTGGGGCTTCCTCAGCAGGAGTCACCACCTCCTCTAGTGGCATTGTGAAGTCTTTGCCTTCGGGCCAGTTTGTGATCACTTCTATGATTCCTGGACTATTGGGGTTTCCTATTCAAGCTCGCTGCGTGATTAAGGCAACCCACTTACTCCAGGTAGCATCAGTGGCATGATGAGTAGAAGGAACTTTACCCTTGAACATCCAGCCCAGTACTGGTAATCGGGGTGGCAGGAGGAGCTGTGCTTCAGTGCCAACCACTTCTGAAGCAGCTCTAACTCCTTCATATGCTGCCAAGATCTCTTTCTCAGTTGGAGTATAGTTGGCCTCGGAGCCTTTGTATCCTTGACTCCAGAATCCTAGGGGTCGACCTCGAGTCTCCCCTGGTGCTTTCTGCCAGAGGCTCCAGGTAGGGCCATTGTCCCCAGCTGCGGCGTAGAGCACATTTTTAATGTCCTGGTCCTGTTCGGACTGGTCCAAGGGCTACTGCATGCGCAATCTCTTGTTTAATTTGCTCAAAGGCTTGTTGTTGCTCAGGGCCCCACATAAACTCATTTTTCTTTCGAGCCACTTCATAGAGAGGTTTCACAATCTGACTATAACCTGGAATATGCAGTCTCCAGAAACCCACAATGCCTAAGAAGGCTTGTGTTTCCTTTTTGTTAGTAGGTGGGGACATAGATATTATTTTGTTAATCACATCCATTGGGACCTGACGACGACCATCTTGCCACTTAATTCCCAAGAACTGGATGTCTCCTGCAGGTCCCTTGACCTTTCCTCTTTTTACAGCAAAACTTGCTTTCAGAAGAATCTTAATTATTTTCTTACCTTACCTGAAAACTTCTTCTGCTGTATTACCCCACACAATGATGTCATCACTGTACTGCAGGTGTTCTGGAGCTCCACCCTTCTCCAGTGCAGTCTGGATCAGTCCATGGCAAATAGTAGGGCTGTGTTTCCACCCCTGGGGCAGTCGATTCCAGGTGTACTGGATGCCTCTCCAGGTGAAAGCAAACTGTGGCCTGCACTCTGCTGCTAAAGGAATAGAGAAAAAGGCATTAGCAATGTCAGTTGTAGCATACCACTTGTCTGCCTTGGACTCCAGTTCATACTGCAGTTCTAGCATGTCTGGCACAGCAGCACTCAGTGGTGGTGTGACTTCGTTCAGGCCACGATACTCTACTGTTAATCTCCAGTCTCCATCAGACTTTTGCACTGGCCATATAGGGCTGTTAAAGGGTGAGTGAGTCTTGCTGATCACTCCTTGGGTCTCTAGCTGATGAATCAGGTTCTGGATGGGAATCAGGGAGTCTCAGCTGGTGCGATACTGTCATTGATGCACCATGGCAGTAGCAATTGACACCTGCTGTTCTTTAACCTTCATCAATCCCAACACAGAAGGGTCATCTGAAAGACTAGGGAGGGTAGACAGCTGTGTAATATCCTTGGTCTCTACAGCTGCTATACAAAAAGCCCACTGATACCCTTTTGGGTCAGTTCTTGAGACCCACCTGTCGCTCCAGAAATAGTGACAGATTCTGTCCCTTTATGATTCGATGGTAATAGGGTGCACTGTGCACCAGTGTCCACTAGGGCTTTATAATTTTGTGGCTCTAATGTGCCAGGCCATCAAATCCACGCAGTCCAATGAACTCAGTTGTCCCTCTCCTCCTCCTGGCTGGAGGTAGGGCAACCCTAATGTTGAGCATCGTACCTGCTATTAACAGATGGGTCCACGTGACTTGTGTAGCTATCAACAAATGGGTCTGTACTCGGACTGGATAACTGCTCACCGTAGACCAGAGTGGCCATCCTCCTGGAAAAACTCTTCTATTTGTTTTACCTTGCAACTTGTGTACTTGTGCCTGTATGTTCGAGGTAGGTTGTCCTTCCCACATTCTCATGTCCTGTCCGTTTTCACGGAGAGTAGACCACAGGGCACTTTGTGGCGTGTTCCATCTCTTTTGAGCTGCTGTCATAGGAGGGTGTCTTCTGCTAACAGCTGCAACACGGGTCCATGCAGGGGAAGAGTGGGATCTTGTCTCCGTCCTGGACAGTTTATCAATTTTTTTCAAATAATTTCTCTGTTTTCTCAGTCATTTTCTCAGTCATTTTCTCGGTTATTTTCTCCACGGCCGCAACAGTGAGGGGACGAGAGAGACTGTCTTCATACTGTCTGTAAGAGATAGCCTGTAAATTCCCTGCAACAAATGTTGGGGGGGGGAAGGAGGAGGCCCTCTGAAGAATGCCTCAAACACTCATAAGTAAGGATGAATAATACAGGCCTGGTGTTCAAAGAACGAATAAGGCTAACAGGACCTGAAAATCGGTGGGAGGACTGCCTCGTGAAGACAAGACAGTTCTGCCACTCGTGTGGTGAATTTGTTAGTTCTCTGTTCTCAAGGCCATTGTGTCTGATAAGTGACCTTCGCTTCATTATCCGCGAAATGCATATGAAAGCACACATCCCAGCATATGCTAATGCCTTGCAAGGGGGTGGACCTTGCTAATTCAGCAAACATAAAAGGGGAAAATAAGTACCCCTGTGGGGAACAAAGAAAAAGATTGTGCCTTGGAAGATTTTTCCCAAGAAAGAAGATAGTGCTTGGGAAGATTCCCTGAAAAGACACTGGAACTCTGTCTTTTTCTCTGTGTTTTCCTTTCTTTATCCTTTGGTTTCTCTTTTCTCTTAGAGTTTTTAAGTAATGCAAGGCATACTGTACCACTTGCCATAATTCATTGTCTACCTGTTGCTAAGTAATGCAAGATATACCTCACCACTTGCCATAATTTGTTATATGCCTAACCAATTATCATGGACCTAGTTACTCATCTAATAAATGTTTGTATACGGACCTTGAGATTTGTCTCACCTTTATCTGCGCTTTTGGGGATTTACGAGTCTGAGTCACTTACCCCCCTTCTTTCCTGAGAGTGGGACATGACACTGTCGTGCTCTGTTAGGCACTTCATTTACAGTTGGTGTGTCAGCATCAGATCATCACCCATCACCAGATCATTGCTGACAATGTGTGGGAATACATTGATGGTGCACTCTGCACAAAGTTCTGCAACATAGGTCACTTGCATGGCATTTCATCAGGGTCTACAGTCACTATAAATCTCCTCTCGCACAGCCAGTTCTCTCAGGTACTTAATACCTTTCTCCATGGTGGTCAATTTGTTCAGGTGGCATTTGATATCATCCTTAAAGGGATACCTGCCCTTTACAGCTTACAAGACTCGCCTCCAGAGACCGAGAGTATATGGCTTTCTCTCAAGCGCTTTATCGATGCCTCCGTCTCTGGACAGGTTTCCTAACTGCCTGGCTTCTCTGCCTTCTAAGTCTATGGTATTGGCCTCATTATCCCAGCATTGGAGCAACCAGGCGATAAGCGTCTGACCTTCATGGCGGCTAAAGTCCTTTCTCATATTTTGCAAGTCCTTCATAGGTAAGGATTGAACTATTACCTCTGTGTCTGATTCCTCCTCCCGTGTTGATGCTGTCTGAGAAGGACCCTCTCCCTGATCTGCTTGAGAAGGACCCTTTCCTGGATCTACTTTAGAAGGACCCTCTCCTGGATCTTCATCAGAAGAACTCTCTCCTGTGCAATCTGACTTGAGCTGCTCTTTGGTATAAGGGGCAGGGGAATGAACTGACCTCCTTTTTTGCTTCCTGGTCACAGGGGCAACTCGTACCAGTACTGATGGAATTGGAGTAGCGGCAGTACTTGTTGTCAGAGCTGGACTAGTGGCAGTACTCATTGTCGGAGCTGGAGTAGTGGCTCATACCAGTATGGGTGGCAGAGTGGCTTGTGCCAGTACAGGTGGTGGAGTAGCTCATGGGGTTTGAGTAGCAGCGGTGCATGTCTTACAACACCTACTCCTGCACCGAAGTATAATATAAAACCCCTGAAACACATTCAGGAGAGTCAATAATGAAATCATGATTTTGAGGAAGTAACAATCCCCAAGCTCTAGTGGCGTCAGCTTGGCATAAAAAAGGGAGGTAAACTTTCCCAAGGTAAAATTAAATGTGTAATTAGTAACAAAATCCACCAGGTGACGTCCGAGGTGCGCGGGTAAAGTGTCGTCTCAATTTATTCCAGCATAAATTTCGTTCAAAAACCTTAGCCAAATAGTATGTTTCACCCAGGACTCAGAACCAAACCACCGCAAATAAACACAAAGCACAAATGAATAATGACACAACGCATACATCAGGTTAAGCAGCATTGCATCAACTAATTTTAAACAAAACTCTCTAAAGACACAATATAATATTTTGCTCAAGAATGACATGATGTGAGCTGTCTGTTTTAATTTCCAACCCCTCAAGACTCTCAAAGGAAAAAAAATCTGATACTCACTCAACTGAGCAAGCCAGAATTCAAACTATTCAGGGAATCTGTCACAGCCCTGGTCGAGCCCCACATTGGGTGTCAATAAATCTGTCATGGTTTAGGCTGGGCTGGCCACTAAACAAACAACAGATGCTCTCTTTTAACCTCTGTCTCTTCCCAAGAGAAGGGAGAGTGAATAAGGGAGAGAGGCTTATGGGTTGAAAAGAAAACTAAAACTACTTTAATGAAATATTAATAATAAAAAGAAACTATAATAATATCAAAAAAGAAACTAATGAAATATATACAATATATATACAAACCCAGTATGTTCCCAGGATGACAATCACAACATCAGCAGGCACTGGGAAAGTCCCAGACTGGACTCAGTGACGAATGGGAACTGCATTCCGGATCTGGATTCCGGAACGCACAGATCAGGATCAAAGGCAGACTAACAGAATCCTCATTGGATGTCCGCCATTGAAGAAAGAGGGCTGACCCTTTGATCTCTCAGCTTTTATACTGAGCATGATGCAGATGGGGTGGAATACCCTGTTGGTCAGTTTTGGGTCACCTGTCCTGTCCTCTTCTCCCCACAGATGCGACCCATTTGCACTTTTCCGTTTCCAACCCTCCAACATGGCAAATAACAAAGTTAGCTGACCTTGGTTGTTATAGCAATAAGTATAAGCAAGAGCCTCTCTGCATACCATTCCTTGGTATTAATGATAAACATCAGATGTTATCACTGCTAGAAGCAGACACTGTTTGAAAAATATGCTGTTACTTTCAGAGAATGCAATTAGTTAGAAGAGATTTAACTGAAAAGTAAAATTACTGAAAAGAAACTTGGTTCTGTTTTACCTCAAAGCAGGACACCAGGTAACTGCAGTTTTCTAAGGGTTAACTTGTTCTTCCAACATTCTCTTTATACAAATAAATGCTATAAGTCTGTATTGGGTCTGGCTAGGATGGAGTTAATTTTCCCCATAGCAGCCCTCAGTGCTGTGCTTTGTATTGGTATCTAGAAAGGTGTTGATAACACAGCAGTGTTTTGGCTATTGCTGAGCAGTGCTCCCACAGCATCAAGGCTGTCTCTCCAACATCCCCCCTCACCCCCAAAGGCCAGTAGGCTGGGGGTGGGCAAGAGCTTGGGAGGGGACATAGCCAGGACAGCTGACCCAAACTGACCAAAGGGATATTCCACACCATATGACGCCTGGTCAGAAATCAAAGCTGAGTGAAAGTGGGGGGGGATTTGTTATTACGTTTGTCTTCTGGAGCAACCGCTACACCTACTGAAGCCCTGCTTCCCAGGAAGTGGATGGACATCGCCTGCTGATGGGAAGTAGAGGATAAATCTTTTGTTTTCCTTTGCTTTTGCTTTATTAAACTTCCTTTATCTTGACCCATGAGGTTTTTTCCATCTTATTTTGTCCTTCCTGTCCTCATGACGAGGGGAGTGATAGAGTGGCTTGGTGGGCATCTGGTATCCAGCCAAGGTCAACCCACCACAAAGTCCTTTGAACCTGCAGTTCTCAAGAGGCACATAGTATCTAAAGAGTATCAGAAATGCCTTTTATCATATCTATTAAAAGAGAAATCTAAGTATTGGGATTATGCTGCAAAAATACAAAATGAAAAATGCCTTAAGACATCCAGACATGTTTTATACCATTTGTAATCTCTACATGTAGATCTTCAACTTGAAATGCATCAATTCCCAGCATTTGGAAGAAGTATACACAATGCATCCAGAACTAGGTCTGACTACAAGTTCTATAGTTTACTTTTAAGTGATAAAAGGAGATTTACTCATTGCAGGTAACTACTTGTACAGCTTTGGTGATTATTGTAAGATCTATGAGGTTTTTAATGATTGGAGCTGCATACTTTCCCTCCTTAGAAAGGCAGGGTTTTAGAAAGTTATTTCAAGGTTTTCTTGAAGAACCTAACATTATTATTAAGGAAATGCCAAAGTGGACCTATGTCGCATTTGAGGCAGCTGCTTTTCATCCAGAAACTGATGACTTCTGCATATTTTGACATCTTAGTAGTGGTAATAGCTGTATGAACAAAGAATGAAAGAAGGCCTGCTCATGGGGGCAATGCAGCCCAAGACCTGTTGCTGTCTTCCAAGTGCATTGCTGCAATGGGGATCTGACTGTATTTCATGCCACTGGCATGTAACCCTCAATGTGCCAGTTTCAGCTGCTACATCTGAGTGGGTTAATGAGGGATCTTCTGTAATTTCCACTTTTTTTTGCAAACTGTGGCAAACTATATTTTTGTTTAAAGCTCTTGCTTATCTCTGGCAGCTGAGATGTATCACCAAGCATCCTCTGCTACTTGGAAACTGTATTCACCTCTACTAGAAGGAGAAAAATCTAGAAGTCTGTCTCCAGTCAAAGGACTTCCAGTGGCTACCTGGCTGTACATGGAAGAGGCACTTTTTAGGCTGAAGATTTGGAGTGGAGCATTCTTTCACTCTTAAAGGATCTCATATTGTCTCTGCTTTCCCTTTTCTGAATAAACTAGCAGCCTTACAGAATAAATAAATGTTATGGTTTGAGAAAACCCATAACAATTTATTGTCGTTTAGACAATTATTCTATCACCCAATGTCCCCTCCGCACCTGGAAAGGGGAACTGGGGAAAGCAAGGAAACACAAGGGTTGAAATATAAATAGATTTAATAGGATAAGACTAAATAATTAACAATAATACTAAAGAACCAGTACTGATCCCGATGCTAATATAAGATATACAAGAATTATACTCAGCCAGTTCTATCAGTAGGAAGCTGTGCACTCCCAGCAGTGGACAGTAAATGTCGGACACTGTGAGCACAACAGCTTCGGGAAGAAGGGAAGGCCTCAGGGGTCTGACGCTGGGGCAAGAAGTTCTCTGGACTGCCGCCACCAAGGGAGGGAGAAACCACGCAGCAAATTTTCTAATTTATATCGAATGTGACTTTCATGGTATGAAATAATCCTGTTGGCCAGCCTGGGTCAAGTGCCCAGGTCTCACTCCTCCTCATCCCTGCACCTGGCAAGGCTCAAAAACACTGAGACCTTGAATCCCACATAGCCTAGCTGGCTATAAAGTAAACATTTTCACAAATTCAGACACTAGAGTCTTCTAAAAGTGCAGTTTTCCCCAGCATTAGAAGAGAAATTAGTCCTGTGTCGCTCAAACCAGGACAATAAAATTATTTCCTCCTGGTAGGAAAATGCCATAAATACAAAAGAGGTTTCTTTAGACTTGCTTATTCCCACAGCTGGGGTCTTGCTCAGTAGTGACTAGTCTTTGGTGAACACTTCTTGCTAGTCTTCTCCACAGGCAAATGTCTGTACTTAACCCTTTCTATCCTGCAGCACTCCTGAACCCCACAATCTGAGGAACTCCTTCCCTTCCTCTTACTTCCTTACTGTTTCCCTCTAGGTCCTCAAGCCATCCATAGGTTATAACACCACTTACCTCTCATGGAGTGTTTTCAGTCTCCTGAAGGCAAAGGACAACCCACAATTGGTGAACAAGTAGCTCTAAAGGATGCAGATGGCTAGACATACAGTACCAGTGTAACAACGTCCAAGAGGGATTGTTTAAAGGTTATTTTAACAGACTGGTACTTATTTTGGTTTTGTTCTTTCCAGATGATTTTCTAAAGACACTATACCCAAACCCATAAATACAAGGGTTTTATATATTATTAATTTTGAGCAAAGATGTCACATTTCATTTCAGATAGGTTTATATTTTGATTAAATTAAAAATAAATAGCTTCTTAATGTTGTCTTAGAAACTGTTCCAACTTCCTAAGTTATCTTACATACTTTGAAATACTCATGATTTCTCTTGATTTGAATAGGGTTAGGTAACTATTATTTGATGCCAGAACTGAAAAGTATTTGGACAAATTCATGTCCTTTTTTTGAACTGTACATACACTACATATTCACAGAATACTTGCATTTTGGTGTCTAGTTTGAATATTTTATGTTTAATCAGGAGTGAACTTGAACTTTGAACTCTGCTTGTTAAAAATAGATATATAAAAGTTAGCAGAAATCCTCTTTTAAAATAAAAATAAAAAAATACAAATAGAAAGTAAAATTCTGTTTTGAAACAGTATTCAAAAAGTAGATTGTTATATAACAATTTAACATGTCAGATATTTTTATTCACTGACAAATTAACTAAAAGTCCAGGAAAATGCTAGAAATTAAGCCAAATCACCTGTTTTTATAATATCACCAAACTGGTTAATTAAACTCCATTTTCCAGTTCCACAACTTAAATGGAAAGATTAAATAGTAGGATATTACATCGTATTTCAGGAGTAGGAGTCAGAAAGAGGACCTCATCACTGGGAAGTAATTGAATGTTCTGATCCAGGGCAGGTCTTGTTAACTCAGCAACTGAGCACGAGCAGGTTGGGAATAAGAAATAATGTAGAAAATGAAGGGCTGTGTCAGTGCATAGCAAAAACAGAAGAGCAGTTTGAATTAGAAATACATATCTGGCTTTGCTAAAATACTTATTTAAATCAAACACTGAGCCAGCTGACTGCTAATTTTGTAAAGAACATACTTGCTAAATATCTTTGGTCAATCAATGTTAGTCAAATCAATATAAGATTTGCTTTATTCAGGTTTTGTTTTAGAGCAAATCTCTGACCAGTTGCAGTATTAAAATATGGACTGTTCTGTGCACTCAATGTGATTTTTTAGAAGCATGCACCCTGCATAATTCAAAAGTAAACTGATCTGACTGGTTTTTGTTGGATACATCGCAATTTATGGCATCTTTTGTTGTCTAGGCTTTGTAGAACAGCTTTTTTGACCTTTGAACATAAATCAGACAAATTGCCCAAACAAATTACTAAACTAACATAGCTGCTTTTATAGAACAGTTACTTTTGATTACAACCTGCAACAACCCCTTAAACATAACCAGAAAACATACAGAAAACATATATATACCATAAACATATAGAAACAGACCTCTAATGGCACCACAGGTTTTTGAAAGGGGAAACTCTGACTCCCGTTCTATTGTAAGGGAAAGGTAACTCCTTAGGATCATCTGTTACAGTTCACCCTAGATGAAGGCATTTTGGGTTCCTAATCCTGTAAATGAGAGGTGCAGTAATTATCATAGAATCATAGAATGGTTTAGGTTGGAAGGGACCTTAAAGACCATCTAGTTCCAACCCCCCTGCCATGGGCAGGGACACCTCCCACTAGACCAGGCTGCTCAAAGCCCCATCCAGCCTGGTCTTGAACACTTCCGGGGATGGGGCGTCCACAACTTCCCTGGGCAACCTGTTCCAGTGCCTCACTGCCATCATAGTGAAAAATTACTTTCTGATATCTAATCTAAATCTACTCTCTTCCAGTTTGAAGCCATTTCCCCTCATCCTATCACTACATGCCCTTGTAAAAAGTCCCTCTCCAGCTTTCTTGTAGGCCCCCTTCAGATACTGGTAGGCCACAATAAGGTCTCCCTGGAGTCTTCTCCAGGCTGAACAACCTCAACTCTCTCAGCCTGTCTTCATAGGAGAGGTGCTCCAGCCCTCTCATCATCTTCATGGCTCTCCTCTGGACCCGTTGCAACAGGTCCACATCCTTCTTATGTTGGGTGCACCAGAGATGGACACAGTACTCTAGGCAGGGTCTCATGAGAGCAGAGCAGAGGGGCAGAATCACCTCCCTCAACCTGCTGGCCACGCTTCTTTTGATGCAGCCCAGGATGCGATTGGCCTTCTGGGCTGCAAGTGCACATTATTGGCTCATGTTGAGCTTCTCGTCCACCAGCACCCCCAAGTCCTTCTCCTCAGGGCTGCTCTCAATCCATTCTCTGCCCAGTCTGTATTTGTGCCTGGGATTGCCATGACCCAGGTGTAGGACCTTGCACTTGGCCTGGTTGAACTTCATGAGGTTTGCACAGGCCCACCTCTCAAGCCTGTCCAGGTCCCTCTGGATGGCATCCCTTCCCTCCAGCTTGTTGACCACACCACACAGCTTGGTGTCATTGTCAAACTTGCTGAGGGTGCACTCAATCCCACTGTCCATGTCTCTGACAAAGATGTTAAACAGCACTGGTCCCAGTACTGACCCCTGAGGAACACCACTCACCACTGCTCACCACTTGGACATCGAGCCGTTGACCACAACCCTTTGAGTGCAGCCATCCAGCCAGTTCCTTATCCAACGAGTGGTCCATCTGTCAAATCCATGTCTTTCCAATTTAGAGACCAGGATGTCATGCGGGACAGTGTCAAATGCTTTGCACAAGTCCAGGTAGATGATGCTGGTTGCTCTTCCCTTATCCACCAATGCTGTAACGCAATTGTAGAAGGCCACCAGATTTGTCAGGCACGATTTGCCCTTAATGAAGCCATGTTGGCTATCACCAATCACCTCCTTATTTTCCATGTGCCTTAGCAGAGATTCCAGGAGGATCTGCTCCATGATCTTGGCACAGAGGTGAGACTGACCGGCCTGTAGTTCCCCGGGTCTTCCTTTTTTCCCTTTTTAAAAATGGGGGTTATTTTTGCCATTTTGTTTTTGGGTTTTTTTGACTTGGGTCAGTGTGAACTTCACCATATTGCCACAACTTCTCAAATATTTTGGGTAGTGGCTTGACAACTTCATCCGCCTGTTCCCTCAGGACCTGTGGATGAGAATCTCATCAGGTCCCATGGACTTGTGCACCTTCAGGTTCCTCAGCTGGTCTTGAACCTGGTCTTCTCCTACAGTGGGTGGTTCCTCATTCTCCTAGTCCTTGCCTTTGCCTTCTGCTACTTGGGCAGTGTGGCTAGAGCCCTTACCCATGAAGATCGAGGAAAAAAGTCATTGAGTACTTCAGCCTTCTCCATATCCTGGGTGACCAGGTCTCCTGTTTCCTTCCTGAGTGGAACCACATTTTCCCTAGTCTTCCTTTTGTCACTGATATACCTATAGAAGGCTTTCTTGTCGCCTTTGATGTCCCTGGCCAGGATTTAACTCTATTGGGGCTTTAGCTTTCCTAACCTGATCCCTGACTGCTCAGGCAATTTCTCTGTGTTCCTCCCAGGCTACCTGTCCTTGCTTCCACCCTCTGTAGGTTTCCTTTTTATGTTTGAGATTGTCCAGGAGCTCCTTGTTCATCCATGCAGGCCTCCTGGCGTTTTTGCCTGACTTCCTCTTTGTTGGGATGCACTGCTCCTGCGCTTGGAGAATGTAGTCCTTGAATATCAGCCAGCTTCCTTGGGCCCCTCTTCCCTCCAGGGCTTTATCGCATGGCACTCCACCAAGCAGATCCCTGAAGAGGCCAAAGTCTCCTTTCCTGAAGTCTAGGCTAGCAAGCTTACTGTGCTCCCTCCTTGCTGCCCTAAGGATCTTGAAATCCACCATCTCATGGTCACTACAGCCAAGGCTGCCCTTGATCTTCACATTCCCCACCAGCCCCTCCTTGTTGGTGAGAACAAGGTCCAGCATGGCACCTCTCCTTGTTAGCTCCTCTATCACTTGGAGAAGGAAGTTCTCATCGACACATTCCAGGAACTTCCTGGATTTCTTGTGCCCTGCTGTGGTGTCCCTCCAACAGATGTCGAGGTGGTTGAAGTCCCTGTCCTGGTTTGAGGTAAAACAGAACCAATTTTCTGATTTGTAATTTTACTTTTTAGCTGGGCCTCTTCTAACTGACTAAACTCTGAAATTAACAGCATATTGTTCAGAAGCTGTTCACCCCCAGAGTGATAAGACCTGATTATACCAAGGAATGGGATGCACAGAGGCTCTTGCTTATACTTATTGCTATAACAACCAAGGTCAGCTCACTTCGCTATTTGCCCCATTAGAGGGTCGGAAGCGGAGAAGCATAGAGGGGTCCCACCTGCAGGGAGGAGCAGACAGGACAGGTGACCCAAAACTGGCCAACAGGGTATTCCATCCCATATGCATCACACTCAGTATAAAAGCTAAGGGATCAAAGAGGCAAGTGGCTTGCTCTCTTTCTTCAATGGCCGATGTCCGAGGAGGACCCTGTCTGTTTGTCTGCCTTTGATCCCGATCCAAGCATTACTGACTCCAGATCTGGAATTCAGCTCCTGTCCATTGCTGACTCCAGTCTGGGACTTTCCCTGTGTCTGCTGGTGATGCGATCGTCATCTTGGGAGCTGGATACAGTTTTGTATATATTGTATACTTTTTTCTTTTTTTTTATTTTATTATTTTACTATTCCCTTATTTATTATTATTTTAATTAAAGTAGTTTAGTTCTTTTTCTAAACTCGTAAATCTCCTTAACTCTTCCTCTCCTCTCTGAGGAGAGATGGTGGGGAGGGCCATCTGTCATTCTGATTGGCCAATCCGGCCAAAACCACAACAGATTTATTGGCCCCCAACGTGGGGCATGACTGTGGCCCAACTGTGGCACTACCAGAGTTCTGATAGATGATCTGAATAGTTTGAATTCCAACTTGCTCAGAGATTGAAACAGACAGCTCACATCATGTCATTGCTAAACAGATTATTGTATCGTCTCTTTGTAGGGATTATTTTAAAGTTAATTGATATGACAATGCTTAGTTTACCTTATGTGCTGTATTGCTTGCTTGCTCTTTCTATCTGTATGCGGTGGTTCAAACGTGCTATTTTGCTGCTGTGTTTCATTCTGATCCAGGCTGTGATTGAATGTATAGCTTCTTTACCTGCATACCTTGGCATTACATAATGGATTCTGTTACTGCTTACAGTAATTATACTTTGAATTTTACCATGGACATGTTTACTTTGCCTTTTACTGCTTATGCCAAATTGTCAACATCAGAGCCAGGAGAGGGATCTCCTTTGGATATCATGAGTGACAGTTACGTTCCTAAAATCATGGTTTTGGTGTCGATTTTCCTGCATGGGGTGCAGGGGTGGTTTCTCTTTAAATTTTGGTGCAGGAGTAGGTGTTGTACAATATGCACTACTCAAACTCCATCAGCACCGGTACAAGTTGCCCCGGTGACCAGAAGGAAAAAGAAGAGGTCAGTAAGTTCCTCTGTCCCTTGTGATAAAGACCAAGTAAGGCCAGATAGCAGGGGGGAGGACTCCTCTGATGAAGATCGAGGAAAGAGTTCTTCTAAAGACAATAGGGGAGAGGCTCCTGTGTCAGCCCAGGAGGAGGAAACAGATACAGAGTTGATCATTAAATCCTTCTCTATGAAGGATCTGCGAAATATGAGAAAGGATTTTACCCGGAATGATGGTGAGACACTTCTCTCCTGGTTGCTCCGATGCTGGGATAATGGGGCTGATAGCATGGAGTTAGATGGTAGCGAAGCTAGGCAGTTGGGAAACCTGGCCAGAGAGGGCGGTATAGATAAAGCTCTTGGGAAAAGGTCACAGACTCTCAGTCTCTGGAGGCGACTCATATCAGCCGTAAAAGGCAGATATCCTTTTAAGGATGATATTGAATGCCGCCCGAGTAAATGGACCAGCATAGAGAAAGTACCTGAGAGAAATGGCTGTGAAAGAGGTGATTTATGGTGACTGGGAAGTGAATGTAGATCCTGATGAAATGCCATGTAGATGACCTATGTTGCGAAAGTTTGTACAGAGTGTATCACCAATATATTCCCATACTTTGTCAATGCTGATTTGGGGAGGAGTTGATGATGATTCACTAACTGTAAATGGCTAGCAGATTGCGACAGTATGAAGACAGTGTCTCTCGTCCCCTCACTGTAGCAGCTGTGGAAAGATTGACTGATAAAACTGAGAAAATGATTGATAAAAATGAGAAACTGTTTGATAAACTATCTAGGATGGAGGAGAGATCTTATTCTTCCCCTGCACGGACCCGTGTTGCAGCCATTAGGAGAAGACCCCCTCCTATGAGACCGACTCAGAGGAAACAGAACACACTACGAAATATCCTGTGGTTTTGCCTTTGTGACTATGGAGAGGACATGAGTAAGTGGGATAAAAGACCTACCTCGGCCCTACAGGCACAAGTAAGTGAGTTGCAAGGTAACACAGATGATAGAAGAACAAATTCTTCCAGGAGGACTGCTGCTCCAGTCCACAGGGGGCGGTTCTCTGGTCCAGGTAGAAACTCATCTACTAATTATAGACATTAGAGGTGCCCTGTCTCCAGCCAGGAGGAGGAGAGTTTATTGGACTGTGTGGATTCGATGGCCTGGCACATTAGAGCCACAAAAACATACAGCCCTTGTGGACACTGGTGCACAGTGCACCCTATTGCCATCGAATCATAAAGGGACAGAATCTGTGACTATTTCTGGAGTGAGAGGTGGGTCTCGGGAACTGACTGTACTGGAGGCCAAAGTGAGCCTAACTGGGAATAAATGGGAGAAGCATCCCATTGTGACTGGCTGTGGAATAATTACTAAAATGGCCAAAAATACAAAACATACAGCATTGTTCACACATTAAGGAAAGGTATAAAATCAAGAGGCTTCTGAGGTAGAAAACAGCCACGGCTGGCATGCGAAGAATGCAACATCTGCGGTTCCCTGTACAAGGTTGCTTGCAAAGCTACATGAGGTACGGGATGGAAGGTAACCTCCGTGGCCTTGCCTCATTACGTATAGCAGATACGGGAATGAGATGGTAATATGAAACAGATAAGCCGCCTACTTGCTACCCTGAGCCAACATTTCATCAAATTTTGATGAAATGCTGTCCTTTGTGTGAACTTTGCTCATTATAATGTCATTATAATACCAAAACACACCTCCATCCCGAAGGCTACCTGCCTCCAAGGTGCAACCACTCCTTCTTGAGTCTGCGCCCTGAATTTTTCATAAACTATACCTTTAATTGTGAAGCGAGAGAATTTTACACCAATCATGATAAAAGTATGTATGACTGAAATCACTCAAACTCCACCTGGAAGATAACAAATAGTATAAAAATAGCCTGAGAGAGGGCGGATATCAGGGAAGACACCATCGCGAACAAGTCGAGGAGAACTCCATCACTGACTTCTGGGATCAGTCGACGGGCTGAGCCTCTCTTCCCCCCTCCCCCCCGCCATAGGGACACCTTTGGGTAAGACTTCGATTATACCGAGTGCTTTCTCGGGAAACTTAGAAATTTCTCTCAAGACTCTCTTTCCTACATTTATAGCCAGGCTGTATCGTTTATAACCTTGTCGCGTGTTTTGTATATTTAACAGTACTTTCATTTGCACGTGCTTTGCAGACAGTGTATTTATCACCGGCAATCCTAAGAACCTGTATATCTGTTGTTTAAATAAACTGCACTGTTTAAGTAGCTAGTCGTTTCGGTTTCTCACTGAATGCGACCAAAGACTGGAGAGTGGCCGTGCTAGTTCATGAGCACGACTAGACTGAAGGTGCAGTCCACTATTAGTGTATCCAAATCGTAATAGTTTAATACATATTAAGCGCGATTGGACTGATAGTGCTGAATTGGGCATCACTCAGAATTTAAACCTAGCCACGCCTAGCCTTCCACCTTGGTGAGGAGTGTTAGAACACAAGGGGGTTTATTTTCTGCCAAAACTGCTTTGCCCCCTTTCACGCAACAGAAATTTGGTGTAGTCGGCAGGATTGCCATGGATAAACTGCTGCAAAAATATGATTGTGCCCCTTCCCAGGCTGGGAAGGAGCGGGCCCAAAAATTTTGGAAGGATGAAGAGAAAGTGGTGGAACATATTGAAGAGTGTTGGGCTTCACTAAAGCTCAGAGTGGGAAAAGGCAAGGGTGTGATCTGTGCGGTGTTAGGCACCTGTTTATCTCGTGCACAAGAAGCAGCTAGGGAAACCCCTGCTCCTAGTCTGATTTCTGCCATAGAATATGCAACCCTGAAATCAGAAAACGAGGTGTTGAAGTCATCATTAGCTTTTCAGAAGGAGACAGGAGAAAAATTAAGAACCCAAGTTGATAAGCTTGTGAGTGAGAATGAATGTTTAGGAAATCAGAATGCTCGACTCAGGAGTGAAAATCTCCAACTTAAAATGTTATTGGAAAGGGTGACTGGGCTCTTAGATAAAATGCAGCCCTCGACCCAGATCCAACAAGTTCGTAAGTTATTGTGTTATCCAAATTCCGGAACCCAGACCGGAGATCTTTCATCTGACAGTGAGGTGGAGGAAGAAGATGAGGAGAAGATGACTTTTACTTTGAAATCCTGAGTCTTTCCTTTATGTCCTCTGGTTAAAACTGAAACCGCGGTTGATGATGATTGTGAAGTCCACACCATTGTGCGTACTGTTCCGTGAACACCAACTGAGTTAGCGAAAATAAGGGAGAAATATTCGAGGTGGCCAGAAGAGTCAGCTGTTGAGTATGTGTGGCAAGTTTCTTCTGAAGGAGGAGATAGAATTATGTTGAGTGAGGAAGAAGCAGGAGACTCTTGGGGACCAGGAATGTTTTTAACTACTGTGCCCGGGGATCATAATTATTCCCTGACCGCTCGAGCAGCCTATTGGGCCGGGGGTATGGATCCGTGAGAGAGGGGAGAGTCATTAGAGATTATAGCTACAGGCTACTCTGATCTGTTTGCGGCAGTACGGAAAGCAGCTTATCTGCAAGCCATGTATGACAGAGAGGAATTTCGGAAATCCCCAATGTCAGCCCCTATCGACCCTGATCGATTAGCCCCTCTCATCTGTGGTCTTCCCAATTGCCTGAAACCGTTCACTGTTAGCACTCAAGATCACATATGAGATGCTCCGGGTGCTCATGGGCGGGGCCGTCGTCACTACATGCCCACCTGGAATGAATATGTACAGGAAATAGACCAATATGGGCGCCAAATGGGCTGAGCCAGCCTAACTAGTGAAAAATCCTCCAAACACCCCCAAAAGGTTCGCCAAGTCTGAACTCACACTCAAAACCCCAAACCGGTGGAAAGGTTTAAGCCTGATAAGGACCAGAACGAGTTGTGGCGTAAAGCCCTACAATTAGGGGTGCCCCGACAATTCTTGCACGGTGTCCCTACGGGAGATCTCCATACGCTGGTCCAATCTCTAACTAGAAAGAATAATTTGGCTGGGGAGAAAAGTCTAACCAGAGAATCCCCAAGCCGTGAGAAAATTGTGCCTTCTGCACCGGAGCGTAATTTGATTGATTTGTCAGAGTCCCAGTCAAAAAACTCCTATCCCTGGGGAGGGCAGTGAGCCACCCCATCCGGCGGGTACTAGCTATTCAATGGCTCTCTCATAAAGATTCCAAACCTATTATTGCCATTCCTGTCAGACCCCGGAGGATGTCAGTAAACTTTATTATTGATACCGGAGCCCAAATGTCTGCAATCACTAACGAAACAGCACAACTTCTAGGTATAAATCCCACCAGACGCAGAGTCAACTTCGCAGGAATTGATGGTGTGGTAAAAACATGCCCCGTTGCAAAAATTAACCTCTGGTTGCCAGGAGAGCAGCGAATGACCAGGGTGGAAGTGTTAGTGGGTGCCTCGCGTACTAACCTCCTAGGATTTGACGTGCTGCGTGGGCGAATGTGGAAATTCCCAGATGGAACTGTGTGGAGTTTTGCAGGATGTGAAAAGGAATTAGACACAGTGAAATTGAGTCTATTGGAAACTTCCATACCTTTGCCTCCCTCTAAAATCACCAACATCCGGCAGTATCCACTGCCTGCAGCTGCACTTGCAGGAACAGATGGGGTGGTATCAGATTTAGAAAAAAGAGACATCATTAAGAGGACTCACTCGCCTTGTAATTCACCGGTGTGGCCGGTAAAGAAACCAAACGGGCAATGGCGTTTCACAGTAGATTACCGAAAGTTAAACGCCAACACTGCACCCCTGACTGCCACAGTTCCAAATATCGCTGAAATTGTGACAATGATACAAGGAGCTGCCCATCCTTGGATGGCTGCCTTAGATGTTAAAGACATGGTTTTTATGATTCCCCTCCTTGAGCAAGACAAAGCGCGGTTTGCATTCACGTGGAAAGGAGTCCAATATACTTTTAACCGACTTCCACAAGGATACAAACATTCCCCCACTATTGCTCACAATGCTTTAGCTAAAGTGCTATCAGAGATTCCTGTTTCACAGGGATGTACGGTATACCAATATATTGATGACATCCTAATAGGGGGAGAGAGACAAGAACATGTACAAGACATGATGCAAAACATCCGAAAAACATTACTTGATTTAGGACTGGAAATTCCAGACTCAAAGTGTCAGGGACCTGCACAGGAAGTTAAATTCCTGGGGGTCTGGTGGATTAAGGGAGCTGCTTCTGTCCCTCAGGATACCCTGGAAAAAATAGAACGTGGACAGAATCCATCCAGCGTGAAGGAGTTACAGCAAGTTCTGGGAACTTTAAGTTATTGGCGTAAACATATCCCTGGCTTTTCCATCATTGCTCGCCCCCTTTATAGTTTGCTCAAAAAGGGTAAATCCTGGGAGTGGACTGAACAACATACTAATGCTCTGGAATTGCTAACAAAGGAGCTAAGGTTATTCCAACAGCTTGGTCCTATACATCCAACTGACCCTGTCCACGTAGAATGGGGGTTCAGTGAACACGGTTCTCATTGTAACTTATGGCAGAAAGGACCAGCAGGACCGGAGAGACCATTAGAATTTAGCTCTCACTCCTTCAATGATACTGAGAGCAGATATTCAGACCTTGAGAAGGGTTTACTGTCCCTGGTGCAGGCATTGCAACGAACAGAGCAGATAAGAAGAGAACAGTGTGATTGTTCGGGGCCCTTTTCGTCTCCTAGATGTGGTCCATAAAGGGACGTCACCACCAGCTGGCATTGCCCAGAAACCCACAGTTCGAAAGTGGTATGCTTATTTAGAAGGCATTAATGAAATCATGCCAGTCTCCGAAGGCAGTGTTAAAGTATCCAAGCTCCAGAAGGATATAGATGGTGCCCTATTGTTCCAATCCCCACCAAACAGACCATCTCCGATCCAAGAAGCACCTCCTCTGAAGGAAGGCGGTGATCTTACAGGAGTGTGGTTTACTGATGCGTCATCTCACCGTGAGAACAATAAGTGGAAATACAAGGCCGTAGCACTGGAAGTAGCAATGGGAGAAAGAGCAACTGAAACAGGAGAAGGTAGTGCACAAGTAGGGGAACTCAGAGCTGTCCTACTAGCTGCACAACATGGGGCCACTTACATTTACACTGACTCATATGCTGTTTTTAAAGGAGCCACTGAATGGATAGGACACTGGGCAGCCAACGATTGGCAGGTGAATAGAGTCCCGATTTGGGAGACGGACAGTTGGAAGCAACTGTTAGAAATAGGAGAACAGAGAACATTGCACATTGCTTGGGTAAAAGGCCATGATCGTTCAAACTCGATCACCGCTCAATTCAATCAACAGGTAGATAGCCTCACGCGGCTGCAGCAAATTGATATTGTAGATGATGGTCGGGAATGGGAACACTTACTCGAATGGTTACATGTTAAACGTGGCCACACAGGCCGTGCTGACCTGTATCAGGAAGGTCTAGCCCGGGGGTGGCCTGTATCGGTTAAGCTGTGCGAACAAATAGTAACTGCCTGTTCACAATGTCGCCTACGACTCAGCAAAGATCATCCGAGTAAGGCCCCTCCCTTACACATTCGGGACAAGAAAACGTTGTGGCATTCATGGCAGATTGATTATATTGGGCCCTTGAGATCATCAGGTGGGAAAAGATATGTCCTGGTAGGAGTGGAGATTATCTCCAGCCTCAGTATGGCCAGCAGTTTCAAATCAGCTACCGGGGACAACACAGTGAAAGGCCTAAAAGGGTGGTACAGCACACTTCCCCTTCCCGAGGAAATCCAAAGTGATAACAGTTCACACTTTACCTCTTCGGTGGTACAAGATTGGGCCAAAGAAGAAGGGATTCGATGGGTATTTCATACTCCCTATTATCCTCAGGCTAATGGCATTGTTGAACGCACCAATGGATTGGTTAAACGTTTTGCAAAAACTCATGAACCTGGTTGGCATTTGCGATTGGACAATGCCATCTATCAATTAAATAACAGATGGAGTGGAGACGGCTGTCCTAAAATGAAAGCTTTCTGTGTATCTGCCAATATTATCTCTCCAAAGGCTCCCAATGAACCGGGAAAATACCCAGGAAGATTTCACCCTGGGCAGCCTGTGCTAGTGAAAATGCCTCAAATTGGAATGGTACCAATGGTGCTAGCTACTCCCAAAAATCCCCATGCATGGGAAGCCAAGGACTGTTCAGGGAAGATACACCGGATCAGCACCCGGTGGATCTCGCGCTCTTTTTAACCCCATCGGTCGAATAAGACCGATCATATTTTCTTTTCCTTTGTGTCTAACAGGAACCTTGGGTGGACAGACGGATTGGCCTACGCTACCTTTGAGTGTCTCCAGGGAATCCTGACATTGATCCTGGCAATAATACTATTTTTATTATGTATGGCTACCTGGAGGCCCAAATTCTAAAATGACGAATTGGCAGATGGAATTGATGCTATTCAGTTTTACCTTTTTATTCCCTGTTGTTTGTAGTCAAAGAGACCCAGAGCGGCCATGGTCTCAAGCTTTTGTTAAACACAATGCGATGGCAGGTACTAGAAAGGGAGAATTGAGTTTGGCCACTGTAGTTCTACAGGAAAATGAGGTGTTACATGAGTGGACCTGGAATAGTTGGTACCCAGTCCTGAAAGGTAAGGCAGGGGTGGAAATCCGAGTAGGGTGTAGAATGATCAATGGCTCAAACCATGAGAAGGCCACGAGAATAGAGATATTTCGCCCTCAGAACCCACGCTCAATGACAACAAAGCACTGTGTCACCGACAAGTTGGATTGCTGGTATAATTTTACTCTTGTGGAACCCACTCTTGTAACTTGTCGTTGGCAACAGGATGAAATAGCGCTGCTATTTGAATTCAAGATAGACATAGTCGAACCTGACCATGATGAGCTTTGGGATAATGCATTGTCACGGTACACTGCAAGCACTGGAACACCAGAAAACAAAAGGGGTTTAAATCTCTCCACTCTGGTTATACAAGGAAGTGAAGTATATTCCAGAGATAAATGGAGATGGAATGAATCACTTCAAATGGCTAAAATCGAGGCCACCCTTGGAAAGAGAATACACATTGGTTGCCGAGTTATCAATGGGTCTACTCACCACAGGCCAACTGTAATTAAAACCATCTATGTAGACTCTACCAAAATGGAAAAATATAACACTGAATGTTACAAAATTATGGCGCCAAATTCAGATTGCTGGCACAATTTCACTTTCATCAAACCTATGATAGTGTATTGTCTCTGGGGCTATAAGGGCACAGAATTGTTATTTGAATTTATGATTGACTCAAATACATCTGAACCTGCTGAAAAGAATCCAGAACCTACACCCCCACAAACTTTCCAAGGTGTACCTTCTAAGCCCTCCATTAGTCTAACTCCTTACACCTTCAACATTGGCCCTTATGTTATTAAACACACAGGTCAACAACAGATACTGTTTAATCCCACATATTCCCTCAAACGAGTAGAATTGTCAATGCAGATTAATATCTCTGCGATCAAACCCACCTGCTTACCATTCCTGAGTACATCTTATGCAGGACGGTCAGCATGGTTACACAGACGAACTCTTGCCACTTCACAACGACTGAAGAGGGATGTGACTGGTATCTTAGGAAAAGGACTGGGAGTCTTAAATAGTATAGATGCTGAGATACTTGCCAACAAACTAGTCACGACCACTAGTGATCTAGACAAATTAAAACATCCTCTACAGTCCTCTCTATCAGCACTGGGAAACCACCAATGGCTTTTATCGAATATATTGCCTCAGTGGGAAGAAACCGGTGAAAAAGACCATCAGCTGATCACAGATGCACTTGATGCAACCCAAAACAATGTTTCCTTGGCTCTTAGTTGTATCCAAGCCCAATTGTGGATGCAATCTATGACAGCCGCAATCATAAGGGAAGGTGAAGAAGGCACCTTGCCCACCGAAATTCGAAAAGTAATATGGGATAACGCAATTGAGTTTGAGAAAAAATTTCAGTCCTGGTGGTATTTGGTTAATTTCACCTATGATCCCATTGAGAGCAAGGCCACAGCTTTTGTCTTAACAATACGCAATGCTTTAGTATACTTTCAAGACCTGCCTGGATGCAGTCCTGAGTAATGTGCTCTAGACAATCCTGCTTTAGCAAGGGAGTTGGACTAGATGATCTCTAGAGGACCCTTCCAACTCTGAAAAATTCCGTGATTCCGTGATTCCGTATACACCATATACCAAATCATCACGCTGGGGTTGAATCACCATGGAGCCATACTCTATCCAATAGAGCACAGAGTGTGGGCACAACAAAATGAGAATAAATGGCAAACCGTTGATGTTGACGCATGCATTTCACGAGACCAACAAGGATTCATTTGTGAGAGTAATACTCTCAAAGCACAAGACATTTGTCTTGACACCAACCAGAATGTTTGTCACTTTGAGATACATCCCGATGAAACCCCAGAGACTGTGCTTGTATATATTGGGAGAGGGTGCGTTTGCATGAGGTCTCCCTGTAGTCTTGTATTCATAGATGACATAGCAGTAGATATAAGTAATCACTCAAACCTTTGTGTTTGTAACTTTACTAACATTATCGGATGTGACTTCAATTATTCAGCTCCTGTTACGTCTTTTCAATTGCTACAATCTAATTATACATCGATTCGAGATTTGTTGCCTACCCCTATCGGAATGAATCTCACACTGGTGAAGAAGTTGCTACAACACAAAGACTTGAAGCGACTGTTGAAAGAGGCCCAAGAAAATGGACAGAGAACTCTGATTACCGTCCATCATGATGTTGAAGAAATACACCATGTACTGGAAACAGTCAAGAGAGACGGGGGACATGAAGGGTGGGATATTCTTTTTGGATGGTCACCGACAGTTACAGGACTTTATAACAAGATGCTCCATCCTGTTGTTGTTTTACTAGTACTCACTGTATTGTGCTTTGCTTTGACAATTGTTTTGTATGTTAGACTTTGGATTATGATGAAAAGCTTAACTCGCTTGATCACTCCACGAGATGTACTTGCACTTGATAACCCTCACCCCAAGAGGACGTGTGATATTCCCTATCAGTATTGAGTATCGTGGAGCACGAGCGACTGTAGTCATGGGGTGGATTATGTGGAATAATTACTAAATTGTCCAAGAATACAAAAGTACGGCATTGTTCACACATTAAGGAAAAGTATAAAATCAAGAGGCTTCTGAGGTAGAAATCAGCTGTGGCTGGCACGCAAAGAATGCAACATCTGCGGTTCCCTGTACAAGGATGCTTGCGAAGCTACATGAGGTACGGGATGGAAGGTAATTATTCCGTGGCCTTGTCTTATGCAGATACAGGAATGAGATGGTACCATGAAACAGATAACTTTGTCGCACATTTTGTATATGTAACAATACCTTTATTTGCACATGCTTTGCAGACAGTGTATTTATCACCAGCAATCCTAAGAACCTATCTATCTGTTGTTTAAATAAACTGCACTGTTTAAGTAGCTAGTCGTTTTGGTTTCTCACTGAACACGACCAAAGACTCGAGAGTGGCTGTGCTAGTTCATGAGCACGACTAGACTGAAGGTGCAGTCCACTATTAGTGTATCCAAATCGTAACAGTTTAATACATATTAAACGCGACTGGACTGATAGTGCTGAATTGGGCATCACTCAGAATTTAAACCTAGCTGCACCTAGCCTCCCAACTTGGTGAGGAGTGTTAGAACGCAAGGGGGTTTATTTTCTGCCAAAACCGCTTTGCCCCCTTTTCACGCAACACAGGGGATCCATCAGTCGAGCTGGTCCTGCTCAATCAGACCTTTCACATAATGTAGAAGGGGATAAGGTCCCTGTGGTGCATGAAAGGAATATGTTGGGGAAAGCTCTTTGGGTTTCTCCTACTTCGGGCAAAGGCAAACCCATTTCTGGGACTGTTTTTGCTCAAGGACCTGGTACTTGTTGGGTGATGCTGGAGAATGAAGAAACTCGGTGTGTACCTCAAGGAAATTTAACCCTTGGTGAGAATACTCAATTCTGAACTGTATGATGTTAATTGTTATAGGATACTAACAGTGTTCAATAAGTGTTTTTCAAGATAACATAATGGTGATGAAAATCTGAGCTAGCTTCATCAAGTGGTGTTCAGCAAACTCTTCGGGATGGACATGCTACCTGTGGACATGGACCACAATGAACTTTACATCATCTTTTCTGCCCTGAGAGTCTGCTATGATAGATGAAAACCTGCAATTATGAACTAAATGAACTTAATGAACTTTGGTGTATAAAGATAAATCATAAGTGAGAGATCTATGTATATATTTGATGGAAAAGAAGTGACAGTAATCTGAGCATGATGCAAATGGTATGGAATAAGGGGTGGAATGTCCTGGTTTGAGGTAAAACAACCAATTTTCTGTTCAGTAATTTTACTTTGTAGCTAAGCCTCTTCTAACTAACTGAAACTCTTGAAATTAAAAACATATTGTGCAGAAAACTGTTTATTCTCAGAGATAAGACCTGATTATACCAAGGAATGGTATGCAGAGAGGCTCTTGCTTATACTGATTCCCATAACAACCAAGGTCAGCTAACTTCGCTATTTGCCCCGTTAGAGGGTCGGAAGTGGAGAAGCGTAGAGGGGTCACACCTGTGGGGAGGAGCAGACAGGACAGGTGACCAAAAACTGACCAACAGGGTATTTCATCCCATATGCATCACGCTCAGTATAAAAGCTGAGAGATCAAAGGGACAGCCCTCTTTCTTCAATGGCTGGCATCCGAGGAGAACTCTCTCTGTTCATCTGCCTCTGATCCTGATCTGTGCATTCCTGACTCCAGATCTGTAATCCAGTTCCTGTCTGTCACTGAGTCCAGTCTGGGACTTCCCCAGTGCCTGACAGTGACACGATCATCATCCTGGGAGCTTGATGTGGTTTTGTATATATTGTATCTATTTCATAATTTTCTTTTTATTTTATTTTTAATATTTCATTAGTTTAGTTCCTTCTAAACTCATAAATCTCTTTATATCTCTTCCTCGTTCAGCAGTGGCCAGTCTGGCCCAAACCACAACAGACAGGACAAGTGACTACAACATGACCCTGAGCATGCAAATAGTTTGCAGGTATGTCTGCTAAGTATAGACTACTAGAGTCGAGAGAAACGCTGGACATCTTCAAGGAAATAAAATACCTAACAAAGACTGAAATAAACATAGATAATGGTAGAGTCTGCCAGGGTTGCCCAAAGAGAAAACATTTTCCATTTCATCATGCAGCTGGGTCTAACATGAAGTTTTGTACTTTCATAAAATAACCTGCATGGCAAAATATGTCTTTTGAGCTGAGGCGGTCAGGATCATAGAGTCATAGAATTGTCGAGGTTGGAAGGGACCTTTCAGATCATCTAGTCCAACCATCAACCTAACACTGACAAAATCATCACTAAACCATGTTGCTAAGCACCACGTCTACACATATATACCTCCAGGGATGGTGACTCAACCACTTCCTTGGGCAACCTGTTCCAATGTTTGATAGCCCTTTTGTTGTAGAAATTTTTCCTAATATCCAATCTAAACCTCCCCTGGCGCAACTTGAGGCCATTTCCTCTTGTCCTATGACTTGTTACTTGGGAGAAGAGACTGACACCCACCCCGCTGCAACCTCCTTTCAGGTAGTTGTAGAGAGCGATAATGTCTCCCCTCAACCTCCTTTTCTCCAGGCTAAACACCACCAGTTCCCTCAGCCGCTCCTCATAAGACTTGTTCTCTAGACCCCCTTACCAGCTTCGTTACCCTTCTCTGGACATGCTTGTTGCATGAAAAGGGGCAAAGCGGTTTTGGCAGAAAATAAACCCCCTTGTGTCGGAAGATGTCGGAGTGGGAGACGGACCCGGAGTAACGATGGAGTCTCAATATGAGTATGATCGTTCTCCCTTTATTTAAATTTCACAGAGAATATATAGACAGACAATAAGAACAAGCGATAGCAACAGATACGTGATTGGTTACAACTTGTGTTTAGGTGATTAAGGCAATTATTCCATTGGTACACGTCCTGTGTCCACCCCTGGCTATGAAGCACAACTTTCTTTCTCTGTTCACAGATGTGGTTCCTCTTATCTTGTTTACCGACTTGTTACTTCTGCTCCTTGAGGAATCTCAAGGATAGTTCATGGTCACATTCCTGCTTGTAGTTAAACAGGCTTCTCCTCAAGGCTCATGTGAAAGGCTGGATTGTTCATCGCAATCAGATCATGTCCCTTCGAACTCAGCCATTCCTCCACAAATCCCCCTTCTTGTTTTTGAACAATCCAGGCTTGGTTTACTACCTTTACTATAGCTCTCTTAACACACGAAAAGATTATACAGAAACACAAACCTATGACTACAAGAAATAGTACAATACGCAAACCTTCGACAAGCAATCCTAACAGCCATGGCGGCATCCTTCCAAACAAATTAGTTAGCCATTCATCTAGAAAGTTATGACTTTGATGAATCTTGTTTGCATGTTCTTTTAGCCACTGCAACTGTTTGTGAATTGATTCGCTATGATCAGACAGATTCATACAGCACATACCTTCAAAATCTTCGCAACCATGCCCTTGGGCTAATAACAAAAAATCAATCGCTGCTCTATTTTGCAAAATTGCATGGCGCATGCTATTTTGATCTTCCAGCAACTTTTCGATAATCTCCGTGGTGACATTCGCCTGTTTTACAGCCCAACAAGCCAATCGTCCTACGGCCCTTAAAGCCCTGCCTGCCGCTGCTCCAGGCACGAACAATGATAAAAACACTCTTTCAGTGGCGCTAAGTAAAGTTATTTCATCATTGCAATTTGGTGTGAGACCCATAACATTGCGCTTTAGGCGTCTGGAATGGGAATTCTTGGTGACGTTCTTCCACCAAATCATATTTGGGGCTAATAATGTTAGTTTACCAAAATAGCATGGACCACCCACCACGTTTTTCGGAATTCCCTGCCATGCTCGGTCACCACATATTAAGAACACATCTGGTGGCAGAGCTTTTGGGGTGCCATTGTTCCAGAGAGGCATTGGTCGTTTCATTTCAGCCCCATAGGCTCCCAAGCCATCTTTGCTTGTATCATTTGTACCGCAGAAGGAATTTCGATTTTGATAGTCATAATAAGGTGCCTTAGACGTAACATTTGTCCATCCTGTCCAATCTAATGTTCGAAAGGCATTCAAACCCTTGACGCCAGGTCCTCCAAAAAATATACAAGTTTGAGTCCAATTTTTTGAGGTGTTGCCAATTCTCATAGACCCTAACAAATCCAACTCTTGGGGGTCCCAAGGCAACGTAACATTCAGGCCGTCAATGAGCTTGGCGCTACACTGACTAACGCTTGAGGAGGTACTACAATTATTGATACTATAGGAGCGAAATTCCTCTACCTTAAAGCCGGGTATTCCTACCAAGCATGTTCTAAAAGGCTCTGTAGCAGAAGCAAGTGATAAGCAAAAGGCTTGCTGCCCTGTTCTGTTTGCCCAGGTAACCCACATGTTTTTTCTGGGTTCAATCCCATAGAGAGCTAATACCGTCGGGGTCATCATTCCTAGGATCAGGATCTTGAGCATCTTGGTTGTCAGGTGGATCCTGTTGAGTCAGAGCAGGTTTTACGGACCGACTGGGCACCCACACTGGACCGTGATCTGTGGAAACACACATATAACCTCGACCATTAAAGATAACTGGGACAGGTCCCAACCAGACTCCAGAAACTGGATCTCTATACACTACTTTAAGTTGCGGGATTATTGTTGCACTGTTAAATTTTAGATTCTGGTGATGGACTACCACTGGTGGCTCTTCCCTATCACCCATGAGACAGAGAAAGTTCAATGTAAAGAGCACGCGATGTAACCTTTGTTGGGTATCCGTTTCCATTCCCTTTTGTCTATCTAGATAGTCTTTCAATACCTGGTGCGTACGTTCCACTAACCCTTGTCCTGTAGGTGAGTGCGGGATTCCCGTTGTATGCTCGACCCCCCATCTCTGCAAGAACGCCCTAACCTTTTGGCTAACATAAGCAGGTCCGTTGTCGGTTTTAATGCGCTCAGGTACACCCAGTACTGCAAAGCAGGCAAGCAAATGTTTACATATGTGATGCGCCTTTTCCCCAGGTAATGCAGTTGCCCAAACCATCTTTGAAAAAGTATCAATGGTTACGTGCACATACCTCAAACGACCAAATTCTGATATATGCGTAACATCCATCTGCCATAACTCTAAGGCTTTCAACCCTTTTGGGTTCACTCCTACCCCTATCCCTGAACCATGGTTCCCACATTTTGGACAAGCTTGAATGATGCCTCGAGCCTCATTGTTGGTTAAATTAAACTGTCTTTTTAACCCTTTGGCATTCTGATGAAAATTCTCATGACTCTGCCTAGCCTGCTGGAATTTATCCGTTGGGGGCACATGGCAAGCGGAACTAACCAGGCTATCAGCAAGTTGGTTGCCCTGGCCTAATCCTAAATTCAATTGATGGCTACGAATGTGTACAACACAACAGGCAGCTGTTCGTTGGTCAAGAACAGATCTCATCTGGATAAATAAACTCCCCAGTCGATGATTAGCGGTTTCTCTGAGTAGAGCGTCTTCCAAGCGTGGCACTACTCCAGCCACGTATAAAGAGTCTGTTACCACATTCAAGGGAACGTTCAACCAGTTATTTAAGGCCCAAACTACCGCAGCTAGTTCCAATGTTTGAAGGGAATCTTGGGTGTCTCCGTTAATGATATGCTGACACCACTGACCCTTTTCCTGCCAAACACAGGCTGCACGCCGTAAACGTCTACCTGCATCAGTATATACAGTGATACCATCGGACAGTGGACCTCCCTGTACTTTAGGTTTTTCTATCCACTGATTTCTTTTTAAAATTTGCCATAGCTTTCCCTGGGGCTGTTGTGAATGAACTCTCCCGCTATATCCTAGCAAGGCCTCTTGTATGGCAATGTCATTGCGCAGCCACCATTCTAAGTGTCCGGCGTTGACAGGTATGCTAATGTCCTCTGGTTCTTTACCACTGATTTCTATAATTCGGGATCGACCCTTCCGTATCAGTTCCCCTATTGCTTCAGTTCTCGTTTGAATACTCGTCTTTGGTTGTACCCCTAAAAATACCCATTCCAAAATATGGAACATATCCTCTTTTGATCTCTTTCCCTCACATTTGTCAGTGGCATCACCTTCAGGGGTGGCGGGAGAATTCATATCCTCCTTTCTGTTTTGCCACTGACAAATGACGGCATATGGTGACTCTTTGGTATTACATATGAGTAAGGATATAGCCAACAGTAAAAGGCGCCGAGATGACCATGTCGATTGCAGCTTTTGCGCGATACGTTGTAGTGCTGCTTGTTGCACCGATGTTAAAATGACGTTATCCGCTGGATGATTGCCTCTCAGCAGCTCTGTCAAGGGGGCAATATCGGTGTTTGAGATGCCTACGCAGCTCCGCACCCATTGAACGTCTCCTAGCAGTGTTTGGACATCAGTTAAGGTGCGCAACTGGGTAGCTATTTCCGTCTTCTGAGGTCGAATTTTAGAGTCTATGATAGACCAGCCAAGATACTTCCAAGGAGCCGTACGCTGCACCTTTTCAGGAGCAATAACAAGTCCTTTCTTCGATAATATGTCGGTGAGCTGCCATAAGGACTCATCAGTAAAGGGCTCTTTTTGGCAACAGAGAATGTCATCCATATAATGATAAATGATTGTTTCTGGCCACTGGCTCCGCAGTGGCTGCAACGCCCATGCCACATAAAGTTGACATAGGGTAGGTGAATTCTTCATCCCTTGTGGCAACACAACCCATTCATAACGATCTACAGGTGACGCTTTGTTAACTGTTGGTACTGAGAAGGCAAATCGCTGTGTGTCTTGAGGATGCAGAGGAATGGTGAAGAAACAGTCTTTTAAATCTACTATCAAAATGTGCCAGCCACTTGGTAGCATGCTTGGGGATGGCATCCCAGGCTGTAATGCACCCATAGTCTGCATTTGCGCATTAACTTTGCGCAGGTCATGTAGAAGTCTCCATTTTCCACTCTTCTTTGGGATTACAAAAATGGGTGTATTCCAAGGACTAACCGAGGGTTTAATATGACCAGCTGCAAGCTGCTCAGCAATTAGTTGTCTGGCTATTTGCAGTCGCTCTTCTGTCATGGGCCACTGGTCAACCCACACGGGTGTATCGGAAATCCAAGTCAGCGGTGGGTTGGGCGACTGCTCACCAGTGCCCGTGATGGAAAATGGTTCGTTGTCAACACTGCTCCAATCTGACTTAATACATCACGACCGATCAAGGCATTCAGCGTTCCTGGCAACGGTAGTACATAAACTTTCAGGCTTACTTGTTGGCCTTCTGGGAATTTCAACTTTATTGGCTGTTTGCTGATCCAGGGTGTGGAATGCCCTCCAATGCCATTAATAGATGATGTTGGCAGTTCTACAGACCAACCTACTGGCCATATCTCTCGGCTTATGATTGTAACATCGGCTCCGGTATCTAACATGGCAAGAATCTTCTTAGCTTGTCCATTTTGTGAGATGGTTATCTCTATCTCGGGACGTTGGCTCATCTGTGTGGTAAAGCAAACAGCAGGTCCCGTAGATCCAAAACCTCGATCACCACGATACGGTTCTGATTCTGAAGTATAGCCTAATGGATTATCAATGGCAATTATTTGAGCAATTCGGCTACCTTTAGGAATGAACAAGGGAGGACAAACAGTATAAACCATAACATAAATGCGACCTGTATAGTCAGCGTCGATTACGCCAGGCAATACAATCAGTCCTTTTATTCCTGCTGATGATCGACCCAGTAACAGCCCCCCAATAGCACTGGTCTGGTGAAATAAGGGCCCCACTGCGTTACTGGGAACTTTTTGAACTTTAGAGTCGATAAGAGTAATATCTACTGTAGTTTCCACGTCGATCCCCATACTCCCTCGGGTTGCTGGTTGGTGTTGTTGAAGAAAACCTTTTTTTCGCTCTGAGGGTTTATTTGTGTCTGCACGCGGCCACTCTCCGCGCTCGTTTTCCAGTTTCCCGTACAAGCTCTTGTGGCATGAGTGGTCTTTTGACACTTATCGCACCATACGACTTTGCGGCAATGACGTTTAACGTGACCGGACTCCCCACAACGGTAACAGTTCCCGCGGAAGGGCCCACCAGATGACTTCAATGATTTCTTTTGTACAACTGCGGCCAAAGGCTGCACAATTTCTCGGACAGCTCCTTGCACAGCGGCGGCGACTGTAGAACTCTGCCGCTGAGCTTCAGCTCTTTCTACTCTCATCAACATTTCTTCAACACCTGCTCCTTTAGGCAGACTAGCTAAAATCTGCCTGGTCGTCTTATTGGCATTGTCAAAGGCCAATATTTTAAACATTTGTTGTTTATTATTATCATCTAAATCGGGATGATTCATTACAGCGTCCCACAGCCGGTCGACAAAATGGCTATATTTTTCAGTAGCTCCTTGCATCATCATACTGAATGATGGACTGGCAGATCAGGGTAGGCCAAGAAAGGCTTCCAGAGCTAGTTGCGCAGATCGCTGCAACAGGTTTGCCGGGAACGTCAATTGTACATCCAAATTACCATATGGTCCAGCTCCTGTAAACATATCGGCTGTTACTCCTCTCAGAGGGTCACCTTCTCCCTGCCGACGAGCAGCTTCATTCATAGCTCGCTGTTGCCAGGATGACTCCCACAGCAGGAATTGTGTTGGAGTAAGTAACAGTCTCATTAGATTACGACAATCATATGGACACATCAGGTCAGCTGAAAAAATCCAGCTAACGATCTGTCGGGTAGCTTCAGATTTTACTCCATAGGTTGAAATGGTGGTACGTGCTTGCTGCAGGATTTTCCAATCATGTGGTTCCCACTTTCCTGTGCCATTAGCATGCACAACAGGACAGGCAAGCGGTGGAGCACCGCCCAAGCTAGCAGCTGCTCCCCATTGTCCCTCTAGTATAGCGTCTCTAATGATACCACTCCATCGCGTGGTTCTTGGAGGTACCGTAGGGTTCATTAACCAGGAAGGTCTATTATCTGTTGGTTTAATAGTTGTTTCTAACTTCTCAAGCCGCTGTAGCACGGAATGTAACAGTCCATCTGTGGCATCGGGTGCTGATGTCTTACTCCTGCCGGCAGGTGGAGTTGGCGGCCTAGACGATTCAGTGGACGAGGGTAACGGTGGATACAAGGGGGCCGGAGTTGCCGGGGGGGGCGACCGGAGAGGCGGCGCCGCAGGCGGAGTTGTTGAAATTGACAGGGGCGGTGCTGCAGGCGGAGGTCTGCTCGTCGCTCCTCCCAGATCGATGAGGTCAGACGTAGCTTTTACCTCCTCCCCTACTGGAATTTTTGTTGGCGGCACTTCCGCATGATGGTTATTGTCTGACTCTGGCTGCGCCGCAGCCACTTCCTCTTTCCCCGTACTTTGCAAAGGTTCAGGCAACAAGTCCCTCCCTCTCTCAGTCGAACCTGGAATTTCTCTCGCTCGAATCTCCGCCACAGATTGACAGACTGTCCCAGTCATTCCTTTAACAGCGGGCAGACTGAGAAGCCGCGCAATAGGTCCAGGCTTACTTGTAGGTGATGTAACAGCAGCTCCGGTACTTAACATTTGAGCCGCTGCACAAGCTACTTCTCGCTCCGCTTTCATGGCTTTCAAAGTCTCTAACACTGTATTCCACAGTCCACGGACGGCTTTTATTTCTTTTTCATCTTTTTCATCTCCCTCAATTATCTTATACCACATTGTCCCTCCAAATTCCTGCCATTCCAAGACCGAAAACAACATATGTGTGTCAGAAAAGTGACCCCATCTTTGTCCCAATTTAATCAGTTTGAGCAACAGTTTCGCTGGTGTTTCAATCCCTCTCTTAGAGAGGATCCCAGCGAGTAGCGTGGCCGCAGCTTCTGTTTCCATAGCTGCGCCTGGGAGGTGAGGAGCGACCTCACGCCGTTGTCTGCTCCCGCTGATGCGCCCAAGCAGCACGTCTCCCAGCCGAAGTTTCCCACTCCCCTCCTCTAGCTGCTTACCGCAGTCTCGGAGAACTCAGTCGCGCTGAACCATCCTCTGCTACCAGATGTCGGAAGATGTCGGAGTGGGAGACGGACCCGGAGTAACGATGGAGTCTCAATATGAGTATGATCGTTCTCCCTTTATTTAAATTTCACAGAGAATATATAGACAGACAATAAGAACAAGCGATAGCAACAGATACGTGATTGGTTACAACTTGTGTTTAGGTGATTAAGGCAATTATTCCATTGGTACACGTCCTGTGTCCACCCCTGGCTATGAAGCACAACTTTCTTTCTCTGTTCACAGATGTGGTTCCTCTTATCTTGTTTACCGACTTGTTACTTCTGCTCCTTGAGGAATCTCAAGGATAGTTCATGGTCACATTCCTGCTTGTAGTTAAACAGGCTTCTCCTCAAGGCTCATGTGAAAGGCTGGATTGTTCATCGCAATCAGATCATGTCCCTTCGAACTCAGCCATTCCTCCACACCCTTGCGTTCTAACACTCCTCACCGAGGTGGGAGGCTAGGTGCAGCTAGGTTTAAATTCTGAGTGATGCCCAATTCAGCACTATCAGTCCAATCGCGCTTAATATGTATTAAACTATTACGATTTGGATACACTAATAGTGGACTGCACCTTCAGTCTAGTCATGCTCATGACTAGCACGGCCACTCTCGAGTCTTTGGTCGCGTTCAGTGAGGAACCGAAATGACTAGCTACTTAAACAGTGCAGTTTATTTAAACAACAGATAGATAGGTTCTTAGGATTGCCGGTGATAAATACACTGTCTGCAAAGCACGTACAAATGAAAGTACTGTTAAATATACAAAACACACGACAAGGTTATAAACGATACAGCCTGGCTCTAAATGTAGGAAAGAGAGTCTTGAGAGAAATTTCTAAGTTTCCCGAGAAAGCACTCGGTATAATCTAAGTCTTACCCAAAGGCGTCCCTATGGCGGGGGGGAAGGGGGAAGAAAGGCTCAGCCCGTCGACTGATCCCAGACATCAGTGATGGAGTTCTTTGTGATGGTGTCTTCCCTGGGTATCCCCCCTCTCTCGGGCTATTTTTATATTATTTGTTATCTTCCAGGTGGAGTTTGAGTGACTTCAGTCATACATACTTTTATCATGATTGGTGTAAAATTCTCTCGCTTCACAATTAAAGGTATAGTTTATGAAAAATTCAGGGCACAGACTCAAGGAGGAGTGGTCGCACCTTGGAGGTGGGTAGCCTTCGGGCTGGAGGTGTGTTTTGGTATTATAATGACATTATAATGAGCAAAGTTCACACAAAGGACAGCATTTCATCAAAATTTGACAAAATGTTGGCTCCGAGTATCGAGCGGGCAGCTAATTGGCAGCTTATCTGTTTCATGGTATCATCCCATTCCCATATCTGCTATACATCATAAGGTAAAGCCACGGAATAATCGCATCCCATCCCATCCCTCATGTAGCTTCACAAGCATCCTTATCAGGGAACCACAGGTGGTGTATTCTTCATGCCAGCTGCGGCTATTTTGTACCTCAGAAGCCTCTTGATTTTATACTTTTCCTTAATGTGTGAACGATGCGGTACTTTTGTATTTTTAGCCAATTTAGTATTTATTCCACAATGCTCAAGAATGTCAATGCCTTTCCTGTAGTGAGTGGCCCAAAATTGGACACAGTACTCAAGGTGGGGCCTCACCAGTGCCGAGTACAGGGGGATGATCGCTTCCCTAGTCCTGCTCACCACGGTATTCCTGATACAGGCCAGAATGCTGTTGTCCTTCTTGGCCACCTGGGCACACTGCTGGCTGATATTCAGCTGGCTGTCGACCAGATTGTTTTCTGCCAGGCAGCTTTCCAGCCACTCTTCCCCAAGCCTGTAGCACTGCATGGTGTTGTTGTGACCCAGGTGCAGGACCCAGCACTTGGCCTTGTTGAACCTCATACCATTGGCCTTGGCCCATCGATCCAGACTGTCCAGATTCCTCAAGCAGGTCGAAACTCCTGCCTAACTTGTTGTCTGCAAACTTACTGAGGGCGCACTCAATCCCCTCATCCAGGTCGTTGATAAAGATATTAAACAGAACTGGCCCCAATACGGAGCCCTGGGGAACACCACTCATGGCTGGCTGCCAACTGGATTTAACTTAATTCACCACCACTCTCTGGGCCCGACCCTCCAGCCAGTTTTTTTACTCAGCAAAGAGTACATCCATCCAAGCCATGGGCAGCCAGTTTCTCCAGGAGAATGCTGTGGGAAACAGTGTCAAAGGCTTTACTAAAGTCCAGGTGAACAACATGCACAGCCTTTCCCTCATCCAGTAAGCGGGTCACCTTATCATAGGAGATCAGGTTAGTCAAGCAGGACCTGCCTTTCATGAAGCCATGCTGACTGGGCCTGATCGCCTGGTTGTCCTGCATGTGCCGCATAATGGCACTCAAGACGATCTTGTGGATGGGTGTCACATTTGCTAGCCTCCATTCTACTAGGACCTCCCCGGTTTGCCAGGACTGCTGATACATGATGGAAAGTGGCTTGCTGAGCACTTCTGCTAGTTCCCTCAGTACCTTTGGGTTTATCCCATCCAGCCCCATAGACTTGTATGTGTCTAACTGGTGTAGAAGGTCACTCACCATTTCCTCTTAGATTACAGGGATTCTGCTTCCTGCCCCTATCTACTAGCTCAGGGGGCTGGGTATTCAGGGAACAAACGGTCTCTGAATTTACTAGATTTTAGAACTACTAAAGACTGAGGCAAAGAAGGCATTAAGTACCTCAGCCTTTTCCTCATCCTTGGTCACTATGTTTCCATCGCGTCTAATAAAGGATGGAGATTCTCCTTAGTCCTTCTATTATTACTAATGTATTTATAGAAGCTTTTTTTATTGTCATCGGAAGCCAGATTAAGTTCTAGTTGGGCTTTGGCCCTTCTAATTTTCTCCCTACATAGCCTTACAACACCTTTGTAGTCCTCATGAGTGCCCTGCCCTTTCTTCCAAAAGCAATAAACTCTCCTTTTTTCCCTGAGTTGCGACCATAGCTCTCTCTTTAGCCAGGCCAGTCTTTTTCCCCCGACAGCTCGTTCTTTGGCACATGGGGACAGCCTGCTCCTGCCCCTTTAAGACTTCCTTCTTGAAGAATGTCCAGCCTTCCTGGACTCCTTTGCCCTTCAGGACTGCCTCCCAAGGGACTCTGTCAAGCAAGATCCTGAAAAGCCCAAAGTCTGCCCTCTGGAAGTCCAAGGTGGCAGTTCTGCTGATCCCCTTCCTTGCTTCTCTGAGAATCAAAAACTGTATCATTTACTGATCCCTGTGCCGAAGATGGCCTCCAATCCACACGTCCACCACAAGTCCTTCTCTGTTCACAAACAACAGGTCCAGCAGGGCTCCTTCCCCAGTTGGCTCCCTCACCGGCTGTGTCAGGAAGTTATCCTCAACACACTCCAGGAACCTCCTAGACTGTTCCCTCTCAGCTGTACTGTATTCCCAGCTGATATCCGGTAGGTTTAAGTCCCCTACGAGGACAAGGGATAGTGATATTGAGACTTCTCCCAGATGCTTGTAGAATATTTCATCTACCTCTGCATCCTGGTTGGGCAGTCTATAACAGATTCCCACCATGAGATCTGCCTTGTTGGCCCTCCCCCTGATTCTTACCCATAAACACTCAACCTTATTGTCACCATCATTAAGTTCTTGACATTCATAACTCCCCCTAACTATCCTTGCCTGTCACTTCTGAAGAGTTTGTAGCCATCTAATACAGCACTCCAGTCGTGCGAGTCATCTCACCACATTTCCATGATGGCAACTATATCATAGTTTTCCTGCTGCACAATGGCTTCCAGCTCCACCTGCTGCATACATTAGTGTAGAAGCACTTCAGCTGGGCTACTGGTCCTACCACCTTTTTGCTGGGAGAAGCCTTAACTCCCACCTGTCCATTCCCAGGCACGGCCATAGTTTCTAACCTATCACTGACTCTCACATCTCTGCTGCTGTGTGAATCTCCATCCCCTACCTTCTCTGAGTCAGCATACCAAAGGACCTCACTAGCATCCCATCCCACACACAGTAGCATGCCTCCTCTAGGCTTACCTCTAAAGAGCCTGGTTTCATCCCCTTCCCCCTTCAAATCTAGTTTAAAGCCCATTTGATGAGCCCTGCCAACTCCTGTGCAAAGAACCTTTTCCCCCTTTGAGACAGGTGTACCCCATCAGTCACCAATTGGCCTAGTGTTGCATAAACCAACTCATGATCAAAAAACCCAAAGACCTGTCACTGACACCAGGCTCAGAGCCAGGTGTTGATCTGCTGGCTCTTGCTGTTACTTCTTCACTGCAACTGGAATGACAAAGAACACTACTTGTGCTCCTGACCCCTTAACCAGTTGTCCCAAGGCCTGGAAGTCTCTCTTGATTGCCCTCAGGTTTCTTGTTACCAGTTCATCACTGCCTGTCTGAAAAATCAACACAGCCAGACAAAGTGCTAACAGGGGCTGCCTTTCCCTCAGCTCTTGGATAAAACAATCTAAAGGGCTGTAAAGGAGTAGACACTGACATGTGAAATGATGCTATTCCACAGCATCCAAGTGTGCACACAGGGGCACTGCTGCCTAACTGAGAATGCAACCACAGGCCTGGCAGTTGAAGAGCGCAATCTTGCAACCGTGTTTTGATACAAATATTTTATTCATGTCATATATAAAACAATACTGAAGTTTCTGTTTGAAGACACAGACCTTTCACTTAGATTGAGCTTTAACTAATTCTAAAGAATCACATTTGAGATGAAACAAAAATTGCTATTGGAATAAAACAAGGAACGTGAGTATTGCCTGACCTGGGAAAGAAGCATGTACATTGAACCGATAGCTCAAAATGCTATCACAAAAATTTCCTGTGCTTCCAAATACCAATTTTATGTAACACAAATATTGCAGCAGTAAGTTTGAATAAAAGTATGTTATCATTACTTATTTCCAACTTGAAAATTTAAATTTTTACTCAGATAAACTTAACTGAATGTCCTGGTTTAGGGTGGAGCAGAACCAACTTTCTGTTCACTGAGAGAGGCTCTTCCTTATACTTGTTTCTGTGGCAACCAGGGTCAGCTGACTTGGTTGTTTGCCCTGATGAGGGGTCCCACCTGGGGGGGAGGAGCAGGCAGGACAGGTGACCCAAAACTGACCAATAGGGTAGTCCATCCCATCTACCATGCTCAGTATAAAAGCTGAGGGATCAAAAGGGGTTGGATTGGTTGTTGCTTCAATTGCTTGGTGTTTTCAATGGTTGTCTTTCTTTAATGACTGGTGTCTGAGGAGGCCCCTGTCAGTTCACAGAATCTTAGTGGTTGGAAGGGGCCTCTGAGATCATCAAGTCCAACCACACACAAAAAAAAAAAAAAACCAAAAAAAACCACCCACCTACTAAACTCCACACCCACAACCCCACACACAACACCCCACCACAAACAATAATCTTGGGCACTAGAGCATGCCCTGAAGAGCCATGTCTACACGTTTCTTAAATACCTCCAGGGATGGTGACTCCACCACCTCCCTGGGCAGGCCGTTCCAGTGCCTGACCACTCTTTCGGTAAAGGAATTCTTCCTAATATCTAACCTAAATCTCCCTTGCCGCAGCTTCATACCATTTCCTCTGGTCCTGTCGTTATTCCCTTGGGAGAAGAGGCCAACCCCTGCCTCTCTACAGTTTCCTTTCAGGTAGTTGTAGAGGGCAATGAGGTCTCCCCTCAGCCTCCTCTTCTCCAAGCTAAACATGCCCAGCTCCCTCAGCCTCTCCTCATATGACTTGGTCTCCAGACCCCTCACCAGCCTGGTAGCTCTCCTCTGGACATGCTCCAGCACCTCAATGTCTTTCCTGTACAGAGGGGCCCAGAAGTGAACACAGTACTCGAGGAGAGGCCTCACCAGTGCCGAGTACAGAGGCACGATCACTTCCCTACTCCTGCTGGCCACGCTATTCCTGATACAAGCCAGGATGCTATTGGCCTTCTTGGCCACCTGGGCACACTGCTGGCTCATGTTAAGTCGGCTGTCCACTAACATTCCCAGGTCCTTTTCTGCTGGGCAGCTCTCCAGCCACTCTTCCCCAAGCCTGTAGCGTTGCTTGGGGTTGTTGTGACCAAAATGAAGGACCCGGCACTTGGCCTTATTAAACCTCATCCCATTGGCCTTGGCCCATTGATCCAACCTGTCCAGGTCCCTCTGTAGAGCCTTCCTACCCTCAAGCAGATCAACACTCCCACCTAGTTTGGTGTCGTCTGCAAACTTACTGAGGGTGCACTCAATCCCCTTGTCTAGATCATCAATAAAGATATTGAACAAGACTGGCCCCAAAACTGAGCCCTGAGGGACACCACTGATGACTGGCCGCCAACCAGATTTTGCTCCATTAATCACAACTCTCTGGGCACGGCCATCCAGCCAGTTTTTTATCCAGCGGAGGGTACACTTGTCTATGCCATGATTCTCCATCTTCTCCAGGAGAATGCTGTGGGGGACGGTGTCAAAGGCCTTACCAAAGTCCAGATAGACAATGTCCACAGCCTTCCCCGCCTCCAGAAGGCGGGTCACATGGTCATAGAAAGAGATCAGGTTGATTACGCAGGACCTCCCTTTCCTAAACCCATGCTGGCTGGCCCTGATCCCTTGGCTGCCCTGCACTTGCCCTGAGAGCTCACTCAGGATGATCCTCTCCATGATCTTTCCTGGTACAGAGGTCAGGCTGACAGGCCTGTAGTTTCCGGGATCCTCCTTCCGGCCCTTCTTGTAGATGGGTGTCACATTAGCCACCCTCCAGTCATCTGGTACCTCTCCTGTTGACCAGGATTGTTGATAGATAATGGAGAGAGGCTTGGTGAGCTCTCCTGCCAGCTCCCTGAGAACTTTTGGGTGAATCCCATCCAGCCCCATAGACTTATGCGTGTCCAGGTGCATAAGCAAATCATTAACTACTTCCTCCTGGATTACAGGGGAGTTGTCCTGTTCTCCATTCTTATCTTCCAGCCCAAGAAGCTGAACACCCTGGGGGTAGCTGGTCTGACTATTGAAGACGGAGGCAAAGAAGGCATTAAGTATCTCAGCCTTCTCCTCGTCCTTGGTTGCAAGGTTTCCCCCCGCATCCAGTAAGGGATGGACATTCTCTGTCACTCTCTTTTTGTTGATGTATTTATAGAAACTTTTTTTGTTGTCCCTTATGTTAATTGCCAGGTTGAGTTCCAGCTGGGCTTTTGCCTTCCTGATTTTTTCTCTGTATGACCTATCATGATCTCTGTACTCCTCCTGAGTTGCCTGTCCCCTCTTCCAAAGGTGGTAAACCTTCCTTTTTTCCTTAAGTCCCATCAAGAGCTCTTTGTTCATCCAGGCCGGCCATTTTCCCTGCCCTTTAATTTTGCGCCTCATGGGGACAGCCTGCTCCTGGGCCTTTAGGATTTCCCTCTTGAAGAGCGTCCAGCCTTCCTGGGCTCCTTTGTCTCTCAGGACTACCTCCCACGGGACTCTCCCAACCAGGGTTCTGAACAGGCTAAAGTTTGCGCACCGGAAGTCCAAGATGGAGGTTTTGTTAACCCCCTTCCTTACCTCACTATGGATGGAAAACTTAACCATTTCATGGTCACTAAGCCCAAGACGGCCTCTGACCTCCACGTCCCCCACTAGCCCTTCTTTGTTTGTGAACAGTAGGTCTAGCAAGGCACCTCCCCTGGTAGGCTCGCCTACCATTTGTGTCAGGAAGTTATCCTCCATACACTCGAGGAACCTCCTCACCTGCCTGCTCTCTGCTGTGTTGTATTTCCAGCAGATGTCTGGTAAGTTGAAGTCCCCAACTAGAACAAGGGCTGGCGTTTGCGAGACTGCAGCCAGCCGCTTATAGAATACTTCATCTGTCTCCTCATCCTGGTTGGGTGGTCTATAGCAGACTCCCAGCACAAAATCACCTCTGTTAGCCTTCCCTTTCACCCTTACCCATAAACACTCAACTTCTTCATCACTGGAGTCTATCTCTATAGAGTCAAACAACTCCCTAATGTACAGAGCCACACCCCCCCCCTCCTTCCTTGCCTATTCCTTCTGAAGAGCTTATAGCCACTCATTGCAGCATTCCAGTCATGACCATCATCCCACCACATTTCCGTGATGGCGACTATGTCGTAGTTGTCCTGCCGCACAATGGCTTCCAGCTCATCCTGTTTGTTGCCCATGCTACGTGCATTAGCGTAGATGCACTTGACCTGGGCTACTGATTTCACCCCCATCTTTGGCCCTTGACATTCAGGTTCATTACCAGCAGGCCTGGTTTCATCCCCTTCCCCCTTAACTTTCGGCTTAAAGCTCTGTCCATGAGCTTTGTTAACTCTTAGCCTAGTACCCTTTTCCCCTTCTAGGAAAGGGTTTTCCCAATGTTCTCTAGCAGTAATTTCTAAACTTCTATCACCTTTCTCTGATGAAATGTCAGAGTGGGAGTCCTCACTAATGTGGTCTCCTTCAAACCGTGGCATGCTTTCCTCAGGTTTAATCTTGACAGGCCCAGTTATCTCCCCTTCCCCCCTCATATCTAGTTTAAAGACTGGTCAATGAGCCCTGCTAACTCCTGCCCCAAAATTCTTTTCCCCCTCTGGGACAGTTGTGTCCCACCTGACAATGGCGTGCCAGGTGTCTCATATAGCCACCTATGTTCGAAAAACCCAAAGCCCTGCCTGTAACACCAGTCCCGGAGCCACAAGTTGATCTGTTGCCTCTTCCTATCAATTTCTTTATTCACAGTTAATCACCTCTCTGGATCTGCTGGCCATGGTTCTTTTGGTGCAGCCCAGGATGCGATTAGCCTTCTGGGCTGCAAGTGCACATTGTTGGCTCATGTCCATCTTTTCGTCCACCAGTACCCCCAAGTCCTTTTCCGCAGGGCTACTCTCTATCACATCATCCCCCAGCCTGTATTGATAACGAGGACTGTCACGACCCAAGTGCACGGCCTTGCACTTGGCCTGGTTGAACTTCATGAGGTTTGCTTGGGCTCACCTCTCTAGCTCATCTAGGTCCCTCATCCAGGTAACTTCTCATCCTTCTTCCTATGCCAACTGACCAGCTTGCTGGTCAGCTCATTACTTTTCAGGAAGGCAGGTCCTCCCCAACCAATGGCCCTCTAGTTGCCTAATGAAGGGCATCTCCCTGAAGAAAACCCTACAGGTGAGAGGAGTTCCTCTTCCAAGAGCAGGGATGGCATGTTCTTTACCTCCCACAGGATGTACACTGCCTGGGGCATCTGCTGTGCCCTTTGTACGGGGATTTGTAGGTGTGGGCTGTGATGGCTTTGGGCACAGTCTGCCACTAACCTGAGTAATAGGTAATAGTTACCTGAGTAATAGTGACAATTTATAATAATTTATTGGTTTTATTATTATTCCTCTTTTTTTCCCTAATTGCTACTTAAACTCATTTACTCATCATTCAGATTTGTAAGTGATCAGCTGTCAAACAGCAATTTTGGAATTCAATTACACTTTAATTAATAAAATTCAGTGAAATAGCTTATATAAGACCATATAAATCATCAAATTGCAAATAGTCTATTTTAAAAGCAGCATAGTGCTAAAAGCATTGATAATATTAATGTATTCACAAAATTACATTTTAAACTTAATCATTCTAAATGCCCTAGATTTAAACAAAGACAGTTTTATGGAGAGATTTTATACCATACTTATTTGAAGAAAGCAGAAATATAAACCAGCGATGAATTGTGACATATGTTGCACAGCTGGTCCACACCAATTTCAATTTGGATCCTTGAAATCAAAATGCAGATCACAGAAAACACGCAACTGTAGCAAAATTTTATGAATAGTGCTGACAGTTACTCCTGCACGGATGATTCAATAAGGAAAAGGGAATGGATCTAGGCAGCAGTTTCAGCTGCGTTTGCTGCCTTGGTGCAGACCCCTTTATGGGCACAGGAATTCTGGGTTCAGTTTCAGGTTTTCTGGGGGATTACTGTTCAGCCTGGAGAAGAGAAGACTCTGGGGAGACCTTATAGCAGTCTTTCAACATATAAAGGAGGTATACAAGAAAGATGGAGCGGGACTTTTTACCAAGGCCTGTAGTGACAGGACAAGGGGCAATGGTTTTAAACTGAAAGAGGGTAGGTTTAGATTGGATATAAGGAAGAAATTTTTTACGATGAGAGTGATGAGACACTGGAACAGGTTGCCCAGAGAAGTTGTGGATGCCCCACCATTGGAAGTGTTCAATGTCAGATTGGATGGGGCTTTGAGCAACCTGATCTAGTGAAAGATGTCCCTGCCCATGGCATGGGGGTTGGACTAGATGATCTTTGAAGGTCCCTTCCAACTCCAAACATTCTGTGATTATAATCTGGTGGTTATAGCTGTCTCTATGTCTCCACATATCTCTCTTCTTCCCATACGCCAATCCAGTCCTCACCTCTGGCCATGTCCTCTATATTTTTCTGTGCCAGTCTACATCAGCTTTTCCCCTCTCCTATCTAACTAGGCTTGTTGATTCCAGTTCCTACTTACTTTCCTCTGTTTTCCCCAATCTCTTAACTTCTCTGTCTCAGTCTTTCCCTTTCCTATCCAGACACTTTCATTCCCTGATGTATTGCCATGGTTGCTTATGCCTTGGTACTAGCTTTGTGTAAAATCAAAATCAGTCTTGTAATAGCGAGGAGAGTCTTGGTGGATAAGGAAAGCTGTACTTTCTATTTGGGATGTCGGTTGTGTGAGCCGATGCAGGCAGGATGCAGGAACAACCACACACCACGGATGAAAGGCAAAGAACAAATTTAATCTCAATACCTCACAGACTGGGGAATCTCCGAAGCAATGCCCAGGCAGAGGCACACAAGCAGGGACTGTGGGCACTGCGGCGCGAGAGAGAGTTCTTGTTAGCAAGAGTCCTTGGCAGTGAGAGAGTCCTTGTTAGCAAGAGTGGGCGCAGACTCCCTGTTCTTGTTGGCATTTATAAGGTTCAAACAGGCATAGCTTTCTCACTGTGCTTTGATCTTCTTCCACAACAGGCCAGGATTCTCAAGCGGCTAGATAAGGTGTCCCTGAGCCCACCACAGACTTCTGTTATCTAAGTGCAAGTGTTTTCCTTGCAAGTACCCGAGACTGAATAACAATTAGTGTGATATATGTGTTTTCCAGTACCCCAGGTGTGAGTCCCTTGAGCGCATTTACAATCCTCCTTGCCAATCTTCCATTGCTTTCCCACATTCCACCCCCTTGCTCAAGAGACCGCTTCTGCTGGGGTTCATTTAGTCTCGCAGGGTATAACACAGAGTAATTGACAAAGGCATGCAATAAACATATATATGGAAAAAGAGAAGAAAAAAAAAAAAGAAAACCAAGCATATCTCTACAATACTGCTTTGAATCAGGTGTCCTACTCCTCTTGCCAGGGCATTAAACCACTCAGCCAGGCAGGCACTACCAGTAGTTTGGTTCATTTGGTGTGTTAAGTCCCAGAGGATGCTGAATGTCGTGCTCCATGCTGGCTGTTTCATCAGTTATGTTGAGGCAGCACATGCCTTCACAGTCGAAGCGGCATTTCTGGTGTCGGGGGGGGGAAATAGTCTACCTTCAGTTGATATTGTAGCATTCATTGGCATACAGCTGTTACCTACTCAGAAAAGATAGCAACGAAAGACATTAATATCAAAAATCACTTAGCATAGTATCATTCTGTAATACAGCTGCTGGGGTTGATGCACCACTGAAAACAAGTTGTCTAAATATCTGCAGCTGTTGACCTTCCCTTCATATATAAAAGGCAAATGAGTTACAGTAGATGCTAAACAAATCCAAGTATTTACGCGTTGCTTTTGCAGAGATATATCCAGGGTGTGTACTTTTAGTACCAGACTATAAAGCACGGCGAGCCAACCTGTGATAGGGGAGGAATACAGGAGTGTCATCACTTTCCAGCAATACATACGCTGTTGCTCCAGCTCCTTCAGCCAATATTACCCCAGGTTTGATGACCTGATGCAGGGTAACTGCCCACACAGACTGGGGAGCTGTGGCTTGTGCTTTTTCGGATTGAACTTCAATTCGATACCGGGCTCGCGATACCAATAACACCATTCCGATGCTATCTCCTCTAGATAAGGCACAGGTACTTGTCGAGGGCACCTGAAATACAAGAACTCGAGAATCCGATATTAACAAAGGATGTAAAGTAAGAGGAGAAGTTGGGTTATGATGTATAGGGGAACCTTGTAATGCCTTGGACCAAAATCCTACAGGTTCTTTCTGATTTTTCATCCCAGTCATCTGCCACAATCCCAAGACTGTATCATCTGGAATTGTTACTTCTAATTCAAAAGGATATCCTTGCTTAGGAGTGTATAATTGTGCATGCTCAATCAAAGCATTTTTGCAGTCATCAAAGGCTTCTTGTTGCTGCTTGGTCCCCTGCCAGACAACTTTCTTCCTAGTTAATTTCTGCAGAAGGCACATTAATATCACTAAATGTGGGATAAAAGTCCTCCAATACCCTAAAAGTCCCAAAAAGATCTGTAACTGTTTTACTGTGATTGGTAAAAGAAATCGCTGGACTGTTTGCTGTACCTGATTTGATATTTCTCCAATCTGTCCATGCCAAACTATTCCCCAAATTGTACCGTAGCACTAGGGCCCTGTATTTTCTTTGGATTAATCGCCCAGCCTCGGTCCTGCAAATGCGCTTTCAGCAATTCAGCAGCTGCTTCACTTTCTTGTTGTGACTCTGCCATAATCAATAGATCATCAATATAATGGTAAACAGTAATGGTACCCGACCATACTGCTAAATCAGCTGCTATCATTAGGTGGCAAATGGAGGGACCATGTTTGTATCCCTGAGGCAATACTTGTAAAGCATATTGCTTTTGTTCCCGGGTCACATCTTGCACTGAGGTGTCAGGCAGGGCAGAGGAGGGGTGCGGAGTTGGTGGTGGGGCTGGGGGCGGTCGGCTTTTTTGCCTAAATGCTAACTTTTGCCACTGGGGAAACATTTCTGATGTTGTGATCCCGTCTCTTTCTGATTGTGGGATAACGGCTTGTACAAAATCATTCCGCTTTTGTTTCCTTGTCACCCATGCTGTAACTGCTTTCTGTTTTGTCGGCTTTCCTTTACTGACTACCCACACAGATGGTCCTGAAATCACAGCCTCAGTTTCCCTCAAGGTATTTCCTAGGGCACCTACAGTACCCATGGCATTTGTTGCTGCTGGTATAATCAAGGGATTTAGTGAGGCAGGCGCTCCTCTCAAAAACTGCATTTTGATACTTCTCGTCACTGCTACAGTGTCCGGATTGCATCCTGTAACCAACACGTGAGCCATCCCCATCTGCTGCACCAAGTTAATACCTTTCTTGGTTGCACACCAGTTTCCGAGGGACGACAGTAATTCAACAAGTTCTGTATATGCTGTTAAAACTGCTGCACACAACCACTGATACAACACAGGTGCAATAATGTCTTGCCCATCAGGACCTCTGACATTTTGCAGCTGAGCATCTCCTCATATCTGATCACGAATGGGGATAGGGCTTAATAAATCTTTTTCACTCTCTGATAAATGGATAGATGCAGCTCCACTATCCCAAGCTGGCAGCATCCATGCCAGTATACCTTCCCCACTCTTTTGCTGACAAATCTCTAAAAATTCCCTTAACTCTTTCGGAGTGTCAGTACATGCAATCTGCACTCCCCTGTCTGCTCGTTCCTGCTCCCCCCTCATTTGAACGAGGGGTCGTGCTACCACCACCTCACTGCTTTTTAAGTCCGCATCAAATTCAAACTCAATCTCAGAGTCTGAGGGTTCACTCCAAATATTATCATCCCATTCCTCGGGATCCCATGACCATTTTGTGGTGAGAGCACGAACTTGGGAAATTGAAAGCTTGCTTTTCCCATATTTGTCCCTTTGTTTATTAACAATACACACTACCAACAGGTCTACATATTATCTTGCAGCTCATGGCACCACTCTGCTTGAACAGTAATTCTTGTGCGATCACCTTTGCATCCTGTAAACTCCTGTATTCCTTTTCCAACTCTTTTGCTTTACTACGTAATGCAACAACTTCACAATTAAGAGCTCTAAGTCCAGTAGAATCATAGAATCTTCATGGTTGGAAAGGACCTTTGAGATCATCGAGTCCAACCATACACACACAAAAAAAACCCCTACAATCTCTGCCACTAGAGCATGCCCTGAAGTGCCACATCTAGACGTTTCTTAAATACCTCTAGGGATGGTGACTCAACCACCTCCCTGGGCAGGCCGTTCCAGTGCCTGACCACTCTTTCAGTAAAGGAATTCTTCCTAATATCTGATCTAAACCTCCCCTGCCGCAACTTCAGACCATTTCCTCTGGTCCTGTCATTATTCACCTGGGAGAAGAGGCCAACACCCACCTCTCTCCAACCTCCTTTCAGGTAGCTGTAGAGGGCAATGAGGTCTCCCCTCAGCCTCCTCTTCTCCAAGCTAAACCTGCCCAGCTCCCTCAGCCTCTCCTCATATGACCTGGTCTCCAGACCCCTCACCAGCCTGGTAGCTCTCCTCTGGACCCGCTCCAGCACCTCAATGTCCCTCTTGTACAGAGGGGCCCAGAACTGAACACAGTACTCGAGGAGAGGCCTCACCAGTGCCGAGTACAGAGGCACGATCACTTCCCTACTCCTGCTGGCCACGCTATTCCTGATACAAGCCAGAATGCTGTTGGCCTTCTTGGCCACCTGGGCACACTGCTGGCTCATGTTAAGCTGGCCGTCCACCAGCACCCCCAGGTCCTTTTCTGCCAGGCAGCTCTCCAGCCACTCTTCCCCAAGCCTGTAGCGTTGCTTGGGGTTGTTGGGACCGAAATGCAGGACCCGGCACTTGGCCTTATTAAACCTCATACAGTTGGCCTTGGCCCATCGATCCAGCCTGTCCAGGTCCCTCTGTAGAGCCTCCCTACCCTCAAGCAGATCAACACTCCCACCTAGTTTGGCGTCATCTGCAAACTTACTGAGGGTGCACTCAATCCCCTCATCCAGATCATTGATAAAGATATTAAACAAAACTGGCCCCAAAACTGAGCCCTGAGGGACACCACTGGTGACTGGCCGCCAAGAGGATTTCACCCCATTAATCACAACTCTCTGGGCACGGCCATCCAGCCAGTTTTTAACCCAGTGAAGAGTACACTTGTCTATGCCATGATTCTCCATCTTCTCCAGGAGAATGCTGTGGGGGACGGTGTCAAAGGCCTTACCAAAGTCCAGATAGACAACGTCCACAGCCTTCCCCGCCTCCAGAAGGCGGGTCACATGGTCATAGAAAGAGATCAGGTTGATTACGCAGGACCTCCCTTTCCTAAACCCATGCTGGCTGGCCCTGATCCCTCGGCTGTCCTGCACTTGCCCTGAGAGCTCACTCAAGATGATCCTCTCCATGATCTTTCCTGGTACAGAGGTCAGGCTGACAGGCCTGTAGTTCCCTGGATCCTCCTTCCGACCCTTCTTGTAGATGGGCGTCACATTAGCCACCCTCCAGTCATCTGGTACCTGCCCTGTTGACCAAGATTGTTGATAAATGATGGAGAGAGGCTTGGTGAGCTCTCCCGCCAGCTCCCTGAGTACTCTTGGGTGAATCCCATCCAGCCCCATAGACTTATGAGTGTCTAGGTGCAGAAGCAGATCATTGACTACTTCCTCCTGGATTATGGGTGGGTTGTTCTGCTCTCCATCCTTATCTTCCAGCTCAGGAGGCTGAGCACCCTGGGGATAGCTGGTGTGACTGTTGAAGACGGAGGCAAAGAAGGCATTAAGTATCTCAGCCTTCTCCTCGTCCTTGGTTGCAACTTTCCCCCCTGCATCCAGTAAGGGATGGAGATTCTCCCTGGCTCTCTTTTTGTTGATGTGTTAATAAAAACTGTTTTTGTTGTCCTAGTCCAGTAGCTAACAGCCACCGTAATTTCCCTGCTAATTCACAGAAAGAACGCGATGCCGTTTTCCACGGCAACCGATGCATAGCCATTTCAGTTGCCTGGGGGATAATCACTCCTCCGTCATCTAATTCAGGCCATGCCTGCAGCGGAGTCAATTCATCCAGAAAAGCAGCAACAGGAGTCTAGTATTCAGTACTGGGCCATCCTGAAATATAGGAAGATATCTCAGTTTCCCCCCCAACCCACTGTCTTTTCCTCAGCCATGGCATGATTGTTCCTGGAGCTGCTGACTACGCCAAATGGGTGAGCTGATGCAGGCAGGACACAGGAACAACCACACACCACGGATGAAAGGCAAAGAACAAATTTAATCTCAATACCTCACAGACTGGGGAATCTCCGAAGCAATGCCCAGGCAGAGGCACACAAGCAGGGACCGCAGGCACCACGGCGCAAGAGAGAGTTCTTGTTAGCAAGAGTCCTTGGCAGTGAGAGAGTCCTTGTTAGCAAGAGTGGGTGCAGACTCCCTGTTCTTGTTGGCATTTATAAGGTTCAAACAGGCATAGTTTTCCCACTGTGCTTTGATCTTCTTCCACAACAGGCCAGGATTCTCAAGCAGCTAGATAAGGTCTCCCTGAGCCCACCACAGACTTCTGTTATCTAAGTGCAAGTGTTTTCCTTGCAAGTACCCGAGACTGAATAACAATTAGTGTGATATATGTGTTTTCCAGTACCCCAGGTGTGAGTCACTTGAGCATATTTACAGTCCTCCTCCTGATCTTCCATTGCTTTCCCACAGACAACTCCCACTAGACCAGGTTGCTCAAAGCCTCATCCAGCCTGGCCTTGAATGCTTCCAGGGACAGGGCATTGACAACTTCCCTGGGCAACCTGTTCCAGTGCCTCACCACCCTCACAGTAAAGAATTTCTTCCTGATATCCAATCTAAATCTACCCTCTTTCAGCTTGAAACCATTACCCCATGTCCTATCATTACACTCCCTGATAAAGAGTCCCTCCCCATCCTTCCTGTAGGCCCCCTTTAGGTACTGGAAGGCTGCTATAAGGTCTCCTCAGAGCCTTCTCTTCTCCAGGCTGAACAACTCCAACTCTCTCAGCCTGTCCTTATAGCATAGGTGCTCCAGCCCTCTCATCATCTTCATGGCCCTCCTCTGGACCCATTCCAACAGGTCCATGTCCTTCTTGTGCTGAGGACTCCAGAGCTGGATGCAGTACTCCAGGTGGGGTCTCACCAGAGTGGAGTAGAGGGATAGAATCACCTCCCTCGACCTGCTGGCCATGCTTCTCTTAATGCAGCCCAGGATGCAGTTGGCTTTCTGGGCTGCAAGTGTGTGTTGCCAGCTCATGTCCAGCTTCTTGTCCACCAGCACCCCCAAGTCCTTCTCCTCAGGGCTGCTCTCAAGCCATTCTCCACCCAGCCTGTATTTGTACCTGGGATTGCCATGACCCAGGTACAGGACCTTGCACTTGGCCTGGTTGAATTTCATGAGAAAGGCTTCATGAGACTCCTTCCTGTTTGCTAGCTTCCTTTCAGCTTTGCTGGGAGTCAAAGCTCCTGCTTACTAAGAATCATGTGCCTATATATATATATGTATATATATATGTACCTTTCTGAGTTTCTTAGTATTTTAGCCTTTAAAAGCCACTTTTGCCAGCTGGATTCATTGTTCTCCCTTTGGGAATTTCCCATTCCTCTGACCCTGTCTCTTTTTCCTACTACCAACAAATAGGGCAGAACTGGTTTCACTAAGATTAGACTTATATTTTAATATAGGCCAGGACTGTTTGTGCACTAAGAATCTTTAACAATTGCCTTAGATGGAGTAGATATGCATAGACTAGCATCCTTATCTCCTAAATTCTAGGAATGTTTCTGGGAAAATGCAGTCTTGAGAACAAGTAGGTAGAAATTACTGAGAACTGTTACATTAAGTCATCACTTTTCATAGACTCAATCCACATACTCCCATGTTTTCTGCATCTTTTTCTGTTCCAGGAGTTAAATTCAAGTAAACCAGCATTCTCCAGAAACATGAAATATCATAAAAGTGAGCCATAGTAAAGAAAGCTAAGAGAAAGTAAAACAATTGCCTTGCATATGCATAAGTAAACTGTGTGGCATCTTGCTTCAGCAGCTTGCATGAGCCTGAGTTGTTTTAAGTATTCTAGTTAAGAATTATATTACCTTCTTCAGTCTGACCTGTGGCCACCCCTAGGTTCATTTGGGAATGAATGCGGGTGAGTAGCAGCGTTTAGGAGCTTTCCTTCTAATTTCTGCCATTGCTTGTTAAAGCAGCATTAAATGTCTGGGGTTTATTTCCATTTTCTGGAGAGCAAGGGGAGATTTTTAATGCTTGGTGCAAAGGATGCGTATGGGCATAATATTTTCAGCTTCCCTCAGCAGTGTATCTTGGCACAATAAGAACTTGAGGTGGGTGGGCTCTAGGTTTATATCTGCAAATCCACAGTTAGAAAAAAAAATTATATCCATTCTATATCCATTCTAGAATCTAATGAAAACAATACATTTCAATGTTCTCAGTGAAATGAACTCTGGAAACTCATTTCAGTTGACATGAGATTTTTTTATGTTTTTTTTCCATTTTGATGGTAATTCTGTGTTCTCTAAAACTAAAACATGAAGAGTTCTGTTGAAATGGCAGGTAGAAATGTTCTTTTTTTAATAAGATCAAAACAATTCTTCATCTATATCAAAATGTTTTCTATCTCCATAAGTGCCTTTTTGAAGCAAACTTACTTTGAAATGAATACATTTCCACATAGCCATTTTTCCTTGATGAAAGATTTCATTGGAAAATTTTTAACTGTCTTTAGCTAGTACCTGGAGAAATGCCCCAGTAGTAGCTCATACTTCTTGGGCCTCTGGATGAAAGCTGTTTCCAGCTCTCCCCACATTTTCTTCAGGTTTGCACTCCTGGTTCTTTCAGCGATGAGGAAAAAAAAAAAGTTTTTTTTCTTCAGGTTCAGATTTTAATGCAATTGTATGATGTCATCCAGTTTGGGCTGAGACCTACAAGGACCCCAGGTGGGGTGTCCTTTGCACAAAGCAGCCAAGCATCTGTCTCCGAATGACAAGCACAACTACAGGCCTGTTGAATAACTAGGAATTTTTCTGTACAGCAGCAAACACAGCCAGAAGTTGAGAAATAGGGTTGGCAAGGGTCTTGTAGCATTTTGAAGAAGTGCAGAAGAAAAGCCCAAAATGACCGTTAAGCCTGGTGATAAAGCAAGAAAAAGTCTTAGCCCCACTGCAAGAGAAAAGGGTGGAGTTAATTTGTAAATGGATTGCCCAGAATAAATGTTTGTAGTGAAACTCACCATCTGAGCTGAGGATTTGAAGCACATTCTGCAGAAGCAAGGAAACTGAAGCATGACAGCATCCAGTTTGGAAAAGTACTGTGATTCTTGATATCAAAGTCTATTGGTGGAAGTATGCAGCAGGAAATGCAGCGAGAAAAGAATAGTAAAAATGGAAATAAGAGTAGATATTTGAAGATTCTGTAAAAAATAAAAAGAATGGGAAGGTGTTTTAGAGAGGATGTTTTCTAATAGTCGTGATATTAAGAGGTCAAGAAACTCTAGAAGAAACATAGTGATCTCACCATAATATTGCTAGGCTGGAATGCAAAGTTTGCAAGTCTCTCACTCCCTTATTTCTGGGTGATTGATTCTAATTCTTTTGATCAGCTGGAGTATCTCTAGTAGATGATTCAATTTGCCATAGTATAATTGTAGAAGTAATAACTATTTGTAGAGATTTCTCATATTTAATTGAATTTGGAAATTATGGACATGGCTCTTCAGAACTTCAAATTGGTAGTTTTAAAATGTAGCTGCAGATGTAACCTTAAATGTCTGGCTTGAAATTGCTTCATTATAGAATTGAAAGGAACACGCAGAGAAATGGCAAATTAAATTAATACATATGAACAATCACCCACACACATATTGATTCCCTATTTTAATTTCACTTTTCCTATGTGCTGAGGTAGTTACTTTGGTTTGATGATCTTTGAAAGCTCATTAAGGACACTCATTAAGCTTCACAATACACAGTGAAGTATAGCTGCTGCTGTTACACATGCAGGGTATGGTTCAATAATCTTTTCCGATGACAACAATTTGGTGGATATCAAGAATAGTACCTGTGAGAGACTAAAACTTTATAATAATTGTCTCAAGCTTGCTTAAGCTTCTGCAAATCGATGGCAGGCTTGTGGGCCAATAAGAAGCTTGCTTGTATCTATTTAGCACCTTCTGCAGACCATCCTCTTGCTTACCAGTCACCACCCAAGATTGCCATCAGCTGAAAAGGGTGTAGGCCTTTGGATATCAGAGTGGCTAGACTCTGCCTACTTGGGGTTTGTGCTGTTAGCTCCAAAATTGCTGAAGCATGATGACTGTGCCAAGTGCTGCCCAGGCAGCAGGGGGCAGGAAAAGCTTATATGGCAACTGTGTAAAATGACAACTAACTGAGCAAAAAGGTCACTGTCACGCTGATTGGTCAAGCTATGGACTGACCTGGGCTGCCTGGACTATAACTAGCGTGGTGAGCCACCACAATTTGGGAACTGGGACTGAGACCCCCACCACCATCAACCATGGATCAATGGGATGCTGCGTTCAGCCTCCAGTTTGTTCTGGAGGACTGCTAAGACATCGTTGGGCCTGTGGTGGTGACTATGCTCTTGCTGCGCTCTGTAATACTGCTTCTCTTTTCTGCCTTTCCTCTACTTCTGCCTTTACTCTATTGCTTGTCTCAGTGACTTTTGCTGGGGAATAACAATAAACCTGCAGTGAGTGGTATCTGACCTTGTTTGTGTCTTAATTTCACACTTGGAATAATTGCAAACCTCTCCCAGGCCAAATGTAGTTGGACTGGGATGTAACAATACCCCAGAGACTGAGTTACCAAATCATGATATAGACAAAAACAAACACAGGGATGTTTGGTGTTGGGCTGATGTAGTGTCTAGGATGACAAGACTATCATATTTTAAGATGGTGACTGTTAAACTTTGTCACAAAGGGACTGGAAACCAAATGAAGAGTATTGACACTTCAGATGTACTTGTGCAGATTGGTTAGTTTAATATTCTTCCCCTTCCTGCTGATTCTTTCATGTTACTTAAGTTCCTTTATGCATTTGTTCTTTTATCAAGGTCTAACTTTTTTTTTTTAACTATGTTGTTTTCTGTGCCCTCCTTCTCTCTCCTGGGAGGAAATCTTTCAGGCCAAAACTTCCTGAATTTCTAGTAACTTGTGCCACATCACTACTGACAGACTCCTCAGATCTTCCCTGTGTGACTTGAAATCTGTTGCATGGGACTGAAAATGTCTGCCTTGGGATAAAATGTTGCATTTCAATGTATGACAGTTCATAAAGCACTTGGAAATCAATGGGAGAGAAGTTCACAAGCCAGCTTCAGATCTTATAGAATTGTTTAGATTGGAAAAGACCCTTAAGATCATTGAGTCTAACTGTTAACCTAACGTTACCAAGTCCACCACTGAATCACCTTCCTAAGCACTGTGTCTTCAAGTCTTTTAAATACCTCCAGGATGGTGACTCAACCACTTCCCTGGGCAGCCTGTTCCAGTGCTTGACAGCCCTTTCAGTGAAGGAATTTTTCCTAATATCCAATCTAAACCTCCCCTGGCACAACTTGAGGCATTTCCTCTTGTCCTATCACTTCTTCTTTGGGAAAAGAGACTGACATCCACCTTGCTACAACCTCCTTCTAAGTAGTTGCAGAGAGTGATAAGGTCTCCCCTCGGCCTCCTTTTCTCCAGGCTAAATCCCAGTTCCCTCAGCCATTCCTCATAAGACTTGTTCTCTAGACCTTTCACCAGCTTTGTTGCCCTTCTTTAGATGTGGTCCAGCACCTCAATGTCTTTCATGTTTTGAGGGGCTGCTGTGGTTTAACCACAGACAGCAACTAAGCACCACACAGTTGCTCGGTCACTCTCCCCCACAATAGGATAGGGGAAAGAATCAGAAGGGTAAAAGTGGGAAAACTTGTGGGTTGAGATAAAGACAGTTTAATAGGTAAAGCAAAAGCCATGCATGCAAGCAAAGCAAAATAAGGAATTAATTCACTACTTCCCATTGGCAGGCAAGTTTTCAGCCATCTCCAGGTAAGCAGGGCTCCATCATGCATAACGATTCCTTGGGAAGACAAATGCCATAACTCTGAATGTCCCCCGCTTCTTTCTTCTTCTCCCATGTTTTTATTGCTGAGCATGATGTCATATGGTACAGAATATCCCTTTGGTCAGTTGGGGTCAGCTGTCCCAGCTGTGTCCCCTCCCAACTTCTTGTGCACCCCCAGCCTACTTCTTGGTGGGGCAGTGTGAGAAGCAGAAAAGGCCTTGACTCTGTAAGCACTGCTCAGCAATAACTAAAACATCTCTGTGTTATCAACACTGTTTCTAGCGCAAATCCAAAACATAGCCCTATAGCAGCTACTGTGAAGAAGGTTAACTCTCTCCCAGACAAAACCAGTATAGGGGCCCAAAAGTGAACACAATATTTGAGGTGCAGTCTCACCAGTGCTGAGTACAAAGGGACAAGGACCTGCCTTTCATAAACCCATGCTGACTGGGCCTGATCACCCGGACGTCCTGCGTGTGCCGTGTGATGGCACTCCAGATGATCTACTTCATAACTTTCCCAGGAACCGAGGTCAGACTGACAGGCCTATAGATCTCCCTTCCAGCCCTTCTTGTGGATGGGCCTCACATTTGCTAATCTCCAATCAACTGGGACCTCCCTGGTTTGCCAGGACTGCTGGTAAATGATGGAAAGTGGCTCAGAGAGCACTTCCGATAGCTCCCTCGGTACCCTTCTGTGGATCCCATCTGGCCCCATAGACTTGTGTATGTCTAAGTAGCGTAGCAGGTCGCTAACCATTTCCCCTTGGATTATGGGGGCTTCATTCTGCTCCCCATCCCTGTCTTCCAGCTCAGGGGGCTGGGAACCCAGAGAACAACTGGTCTTACTACTAGAGACTGAGGCAAAGAAGGCATTAAGTACCTCAGCCTTTTCCTCATCCTTGGTCACTCTGTTTCCCCCCCACATCCAATAGAGGATGCCCTCCTTTTGCTGTTCATGTATTTATAGAAACATTTTTTATTATCTTGAATGACAGTAGCCAGATTAAGTTCTAGTCGGGCTTTGGCCCTTCTAATTTTCTCCCTGCATAGGCTCGTGACCTCCTTGTAGTCCTCCTGAGTTGCCTGTCCCTTCCTCCAAAGGACATAAACTGTCCTTTTTTCTCCTGAGTTCCAGCCAAAGCTCTCTGTTCAGCTAGGCCGATCTTCCCTGCTGGCTCATCTTTCGGCATGTAGGGACAGCCGGCTCCTGCGCCTATAAGACTTCCTTCTTGAAGAATGTCCAGCCTTCCTTCTTGAAGAATGTCCAGCCTTCCTGGACTCCTTTGCCCTTCGTGACTGCTTCCCAAGGGACTCTGTCAAACAGGCTCCTAAACAGACCAAAGTCTGCCCTCTGCAAGTCCAAGGTAGAAGTTCTGCTGACCACATTTCTTCTCTGTGAATCGAAAACTCTATAATTTCATGATCACTATGCCCAAGACAGCCTCCAACCATCATATCACCCACAAGTCCTTCTCTGTTCGAAAACAGGCCCAGGGGGCACCTTCCCTAGTTGGCCAAGTCAGAGGCACACCAGCTAACACTTCACCCACGTCTTATATACATTCAATATTGCATACATATTCACTATTTTAGACAGAGTAATTGTTTATAATGATTAATTATCATTAGTCCCTTTTCTCTTCTATTTGTGTGTTTCCTTTTGAATTGTTTCTGAGGATCGATGATCTTCAGTTCCCTTTTCCCATGCATCTGTTTCCTTCTGGTAGGATCAGCTCCCTTTTCCCATGCATGTGTTTCCTTCTGGTAGGATCGATTACCATCAACTCCCTTCTCCTATGCATCTGTTTCCTTCTGTTAATCACTTGTGGAGTCTTTTGGAGAAGTTCTCTTTTGTTTCTCTCGGATGTTTTTCTTCATAGTTGCTGTTAGTTGTTATCTTTGAGGTTTCTCATGTTTCCTAATTTACTAAAGGTTAGTTATCCTTATAAGTCAAAGATTTATAGCCTTGTTATTATGGCGAAAGCCAACAATACCTTCACTATTTTTCACATATATAAGACATGGCTGAAGTGTTAGCTGGTGTGCCTCTGACTTGAGTCATACACCCAGCGCTGTGCTTTTGCTTTATTGACTTTGTCCCTATAATAAAATAAGTGCCATTTCTTTTTAAGGGATCTGGCTATTTATTACAATGGTATACAGTAATTTATATATAGTATGACGAAGGTTAAAAATGTATGCTTTTTGTATGTTTTATTCACAAGACAAATGTTTAATTTCTTAAACTTTAAAATAAGCAGTATATATTTTCAATAAAACAGCTATATAGGGTTACATGAACAATCTGTGAAGGCAGAACTGATGATTTGAGTATCTGGGGAGAATTTGTTTTAGTTTACTCTGGATTATTTTATCACCTTTTGCAAAGTAATACCACTTTCAATAACACTAAATGAATAAACTTCAATGAAAAATACCTTTATCCTTAAATATCAAGATGAAGGTGTATAGTTTGGGTAATTTGGGCAGTTTTTCTAAGTTGCATGTCTTCTGTTTCATCAAATGCATGCTTCGAGATATTTATTATATTTGACCTTTACTTAATATACATTATTTAGAAGATTACATAGACCAAATAGCATTTTGATTTTCTTTCTTAAAATATTTCACTATTGCATATTAACATTTTCTTTTATTCAAGCTCAGTTTGTAATCTAATACTGTCTGATTGTTATGTGCTAAACATTAGTTACTCTTTTATGCTGTATTAATAGAGGAACATATTAAAGTAGCATTATCTTAAATCTATGAGAGTTATTTTTTTCAGAATAAACTTTTTTGTTTGTTTTGTTTTATTTTTTAAAAAAGTTACTTTTTGGAAAAGTAAGGCTTTTTCCATGTACAGTACTAGTTTGCATGTATTCATTTAAATACTAAAAACTGTAGTACTACTTGATCCATAGCTGACAAATAAGTTTCAATTGACAGCTGAGGATTTGTGACCAGACCATGAATCAAAATGGCAGGAATTTATATCCCAGTGCCAGTGAGGATACATTGGGAATTACTTGGCAAAGGTAACATTTTAATTATTTCCACCCCTACACCACATCTAAAAAAGTTACATTGAGCTACAGTATCTGTTTTAGCAGGCCTCCAGGAGAATATATCTCGACATTTGAACAAAACATATCCATGTAACATTTCTTGAATACACATTTAGATTATGTTTAATGTAAATTAAAGCTTAGAAAATACCTTATTTAAGTATCTTGAATGCTATTGTTTGCTTTCAAATGCAAAGGGTTTGTAATTTTAAAGGAATGCAGATTTTAGGCTTTAAAAAAGGGAAATGTGATTTGCAGAATTAAAGGTCATATACTTTGGGGTCTAGTGTTTAATATTAAAAAAAGAATGTGTGATTAAAGACATAGACAAGTAAAATAGACTTCTGATGTGGTGCTGTTTTGGGCAATGAATAATCATACTATCCATAGAAACATTTCTTACATTTACTGGTATAGATTTAGCTCACTAACATGTACATGAAGGTAAGATAAACTAACTCCCTTCTAAACAAAATTACAAAATAGTTAGGTTTGATATCCACAGAAGAATTTCTTTTAGTGTACAAGAAAAACCTTAACTAGTGGTACAGTAATCAATTACACATTATTACCTCTGCAAATGTACAATTGGTTATGGTAGCACTAGGGGTGTGTGTATATAAGTAGGTATATAAAGAAAGTAGGTATATAAATAAATAAGCATTATTATGAGATATATAAATTTTTCAGCTCTTTCAAGTGCAGGATTCTCCTTAACATAGGAGTTTAGGGGATTCATACATGTGAGATAAAGCCTGCAGGTTGGGGCCCTGTCAAATGAAGCACTACTAGCTTTTTGCTCCCTCAAAATAATTTTAAATACTTCAGGTACACATACAACAGTGTAGTCATTTTAAAATATTTTATATTTGTATGTAAATGTGACTATATACAGAAAATCTCGCTATACAAAATGCCATACGACACACTGTATTGTACTACTGATAGCTAAAAAAGTTTTGGGGTTTGAGTATCAACTTGGAATGGTAATTATAAAAATGGAAAATGAGTGCTGTGTACAAATCCAAAGTTTAAATATAATAAATATTAATCTTTTACAAACCTATCGATAGTGACTTCCTTATTCAGTTGCAAATATTTTTTGTACTTTTTCTCTAATAATAATATTGGAAATCTGTAAGAATTTATGTATCCTTGTGGAAGAGCAAGGTATAGTTGTGTCAATTACAAAAAGAAGGGAAGAAAAAAAAATCCTTCAATGGTGGATACGAACATGTTCTGTGATCTTCTCACCTTTGTTTTGCAGGTGTGTTGGTCAGGTGTGCCAGCTACCAAAAGGCTAAGCTGCACATGTGCTCCCATGGGCATCCTTTGACCATGCCTTGGCCATGCTTGCATATGCATGGTCTTTATGGAGCGAGTTGGGCACAGCCTTGAAGGACAGAGAAACATACCTGTAGTTCTCCCTAAGTAGAAGTTTGTTTGTTTTCTTAATGTAGACTTTGGAATACATCGTTCTTCAAACATCTGGGAAGGTGAGGACATAAAACCAGAAATTATATGTATTCAAACTGATGAGCTGTCTTTATAAAACTAAAAAGAAGAATGGATTCCAAAAAGGAATTATCGATCATTGGTAAAATAATATATCCTAGTTCAAAAGGTTAAATTAAGGTTTTTTCCTACAAAATTGTTTGATAGGCCCGTTCCCTTAAATCCATAGTACTAAATTTGACAGTAACCAAACTGACCTTTTACAATAGGGTCTTATGATTATTTTAAGTAGTGCATTGATTTTTCAGAAATTTTGTTGAACTCAGGAAGGTTAAAGAATTGTCAATGTCTGAATATGAGCTGTCCTGTCTATACAGGGCACCAAACTGAAAGCTTGGTGCATTGTCAGTGACCTACACCTTGGGGATTTTGTGAAGGTGAGAGATGATAAAATCCCTTTACTTGTTATTTTTGCATCCTTGTCTTATTAGTAGCTGCCTGTCATGCCTAATGGGAAATGATATATGAATTTTAAAATACATCTGTTGGGATTTTTTTTTCAAGTAAAACTATTTGTCTGTCGTCATTTATGACCCCAGATACAAGAGAACAATAATATATATATGCAAAATAATTGACATTTGCAAAGAGAGAAAGTTGAATAATGCAAAATAAAAATCTTAAATCATTGGTATATCTTTTTCTTCAAAAGTGGAACAGTTGTAATGGATAATTATGATACAAATTTAGATTAATATTTTATGTGATTGAAGTAAACATACCGATGTCTTTAAAGGAGATATTTATGTAAAACATCCTCTAAGCATCCCAAAGAATGAGAAAAAATGGACTTTTAGTAAGATATTTGAGATTAAAATTATTTTGTACCATAACTGTCTAGAGCTAAATTTGTAGTTGTCCATTTACCATGTTTACTATCAATCTGCAAAGTGCTTTAAGACTATATTGGTCAATTTTTTGCTGTGCAGATTAAGAACATAATGCTATGTAAAAAAACCCTTCTTTCATATCTTTCTTTCTGCGAGAATAACTTTGTTTTCCTAGAGACAAAAAGAAAAAAAAAAGCTATGCAAATTATTCAGGCTCAAATAGGAAACTAGTGTCTCAGACACTGCATAGAAAATAAGAACGTATGCAACAAGTAAACTTAAGTCATGAGTGAGAGCAAGAAAAGGAGTGGGGGGAGAGATTTTGATACATAGGAGCTTGCAATTTGATTCTGAAGCCAATATGACAACTGATAAGGGGCTGTAGGAGTAGACTCTCATACTTTGCGTATTTGTGAGACTTTCACAAACTATAAACAAGTGCTCAGTACTGAAATGTACATTTTAACACAGCTATTAAGTATCTTTTTATTTTAAGCTATTGTTATTTATATTGTTTTTTAAAACAATCTTAACACGTTGATTTAAGGTTAAACTTTTACTGTAGCATTACATTTGCACTACCTGGGCAAATGCATTAGGATATTTCCTGTTTTCAGGCTGTTATCTTGACACATAAGTACAGTACAACAGCTGACTTGTTCCTGGAGCTCCTGAGGGGACCTTTCTTCTCAGATTCTGAATTTCTTTCTCACCTTTAGCTGTAGTAGTGTTCAAGTGTTCAGCTTTTCAAACAGCACTTTTTACTCCCAGCACCACTCTGGGGTTATGATAATAGCTCTATCAGAGCTGCCTTATCAAGGCAGTAAAACGGGACAATCTACAGTTTGTGAAAGGAGTAGAAAGGAAACTGAAAATTGCTAAGAATTACTTTTGTTTACTTTTTGTTTAGAATCTAGCAAACACACTAGTGAAATAATACTTTCACCAACATTGCTTTTTGAAATGTTACATATTTGGGCAACAGGTGCACCTGTTTGGTTTTCTCCCCCCCAATTCTGTAATATTTTGGGGAAAAAAGTATCAGTTCAAGAATTTCAAATTAAGAACTATAAGGACAAAGTATCCTATTGGTAACTGTATGCATAGCAGAGAAAAACCCTAATGATTTCTGGTCTTTATCAATTTAAATTGCTATTTCTGATAGCTGCACCCAACTCTGTAATAAAGCTTTGCAGAATGTTGTTTCCTTTCCATCTAGGCAAACATCTTTAGAACACTTCCTAATAAATTATTTGCATTCAAGCCAGACTTGCATGCTGCCACCCCACAGAAAATGGGTCAGCAATACATTAAAATGCCATTAGATAATCTAATTTGGAACTTAATCTCTAAATTAACCATGCTCCGTATTTGAAGTATACTTAAGAGAAGGTTTATGTTTGAGTGGATTGGGGAGCCACAGTGTGAAGGAGGCTGTCTTTTCTGTAGCTGTGGTCACATTTCAAGCTGTCTGGTAACAAGGAGAAACCAGACATGATGTAATTCCAGGCTGAACTTGAATTTCAGGGATTTAGAACGGGGGAACAATGGACCATAGGAATTGATAATGTCCATTTTCCGCATTTATTTGTTTGAAGCTTTAAGTTAACTTTTATGGGAAAAGCAGCGACAACTGTAGTGTGACCAAAATTAGATGATCCAGAGATGCTAATGTAGAGGAAACAACTTCTTAAGTGATATTGTCTGAGCAGATGCCATCAGGGTTAGAAAAGTTACCGCTCTGCACTAAACTGGGTGCCTGTTCTGAGCAGCTTTGTTCACTTAGATTGAACAAACTTAATCTTATGTTTCATGTCAGATGATTTTTGGCAGCACTGTTAGGAAAACAGGAACAAGTTCCAGGAAATTCCCAAGCATAAGCCATACCTTTAACCCCTTGGTTACTCTGAAATAAAACCACAATTTTGGGGGGGAGTTGTTTGGGGTTTTTTGTCTGTAATTAGGATTATCTGCATTCAGTCTTGTTATTGTGCAATAAAAAAATCTTTTGATTGTATTTATAAAAGTGTTGATATATAAAATTTAACAAATTGCATTTAAAAACTGTAAAATTTGGAAAAAGAAGTATAAATACTGCCATGATTAAGTTTACAAATATGTCCACTGACATTTGTGGAAGAGTGAATCAGAGCAGATTTAGAGAACAAGAATAGCTAGTCTGGAAACTGAAACAGTTTTTTTCCTAAACCTTTCCTTTGCATATTCCTACAGCTGTTTTCTACTTGATGGCTTGTTGTTTCTTTATTTATTTGGTTTCATGAGTTTAGCTGAAAGTGTAGAATCTGTTTTTCTTATGTGACAGAACTGTCTCTGGTAATGCAAGCCCTCATTCTCCATGGTTTGACTCTATGGCAGTTGGCTCTCCAGTTAGTTACAGTAATTTGTGTGCATGTTCGTGCTTGCAAGCCTTCCTCCTTTAACCCCTCTCCCCACAACAAGCATGCCCAAGTGGTCCGAAGCACATAAGGGATAAGCACTGTATCTCCAGGCCCTATCTTCACAGTGGATTTTCTTTGGTAGACAAGGGATGTATTTCCTATCCCTGACCCTTTTTACATCTTTGTTACTCTATCCCAAAAAGGGGAGAAGAAACAAGTGGTGGTGGAATTGCACTCTATGTGAGAGAGCATTTGGAATGCGTCGAGCTCTCACTAGGGGCGGATGAAGAGAGGGTCGAGAGCTTATGGGTAAGGATTAAGGGGCAGGCAAATATGAGGGACACTGTTGTGGGTGTTTATTACAGGCCACCTGATCAGGATGGGGAAGCTGATGAGGCCTTCTCCAGACAGCTGAAGGTAGCTTCGCAATCGCAGGCCTTGGTTCTCATGGGGGACTTCAATCACCCTGATATCTGCTGGGAAGGCTACACAGCCAGGCATGTACAGTCCAGGAGGCTCCTCCAGTGCATTGATGATAACTTTTTGACTCAGGTGGGACAGGAGCCAACAAGGAGAGGAGCACTCCTGGACCTGGTACTGACAAACACAGAGGGACTGGTGGAGGACATTAAGGTTGGGGGCACCCTAGGTTGTAGTGATCATGAAAAGATAGAGTTCAGGATAATGGGTACTACACACAAAACAATAAGAAGTAAAATTACAACCTTGGATTTCAGGAGGGCTAACTTTGACCTCTTCAAGAAACTGCTTCGAGAGATCCCGTGGGCTAGGGCTCTGGAAGGCAAAGGGGCTCAAGAAAGCTGGTTGGTATTCAAAGACCACTTCCTCCAAGCTTGGGATCGGTGCATCCCTAAGAGCAAGAAATCGGGCAAGGGATGCAGGAGACCTGCATGGTTGAGCAGGGAGCTTCTGAAAAAGCTCACATGGAAGAAGGAAGCTTACAGTAAGTGGAAGAAGGGACTGACCCCTTGGGAGGATTGCAAGAATGCCACCAGAGCGTGCAGGGATGAAACGAGGAAAGCCAAGGCCTCCTTGGAATTAAACCTGGCTAGGGATGTCAAGCTCAACAGGAAGGGCTTCTTCAAGAATATTGGAGGCAAAAGGAAGACCAGAGAAGTTGTGGGCCCTCTGTTGAATGAGACAGGAGCCATGGTGATGGAGGATGCGGAGAAGGCAGAGTTACTGAATGCTTTCTTTGCTTGAGTCTTTACTGCTCGGCCCAGCCCTCAGGAGTCCCAGGCATTGGGGAAAGTAACGGTGAAAGAAGAAGACTTCCCTTGGGTTGAGAAGGATCGAGTGAGGGATCAATTAGGTCAGTTAGACATCCACAAGTCCATGGGCCCCGATGGGATGCACCCAAGAGTACTGAGGGAGCTGGTGGAAGTCATTGCTGGGCCGTCCTCCATCATCTTTGAAAGGTCCTGGAGAACAGGCGAGGTGCCTGAGGACTGGAGGAAAGCCAATGTCACTCCAGTCTTCAAAAAAGGCAAGGAGGAGGACCCATGGAACTACAGGCCAGTCAGCCTCACCTCCATCCCTGGAAAGATGATGGAACAGCTCGTTCTGGGCCTCATCTCAAGGCATGTGGAGGAAAAGAAAGCTATCAGAAGTACTCGACATGGACTCACCAAGGGGAAATCATGTCTGACTAATCTGATAGCCTTCTATGATGGCATGACTAGATGGATAGATGAGGGGAGGGCGGTAGATGTGGTCCACCTTGACTTAAGCAAGGCGTTCGACATGGTCTCCCACAGCATCCTCATAGGGAAGCTTAGGAAGAGTGGGCTAGATGAATGGACAGTAAGGTGGATAGATAACTGGTTGGAAGACTGAGCTCAGAGGGTCGTGATTAGGGGCACAGAGTCTAGTTGGAGGTCAGTGACGAGTGGTGTTCCCCAGGGGTCAGTACTGGGTCCAGTCCTCTTCAATATATTCATCAATGACCTGGATGAAGGGACAGAGTGCACCCTCAGCAAGTTTGCTGATGACACAAAGCTGGGAGGGGTGGCTGACACACTGGAAGGCTGTGCCACCATACAGAGAGACCTGGACAGGCTGGAGATTTGGGCAGAGAGGAATCTTATGAAATTCAATAAGGGCAAGTGTAGGGTGCTGCACCTGGGGAGGAATAACCCCATGCACCAGTACAGGTTGGGGGCTGACCTGCTGGAGAGCAGCCCTGTGGAAAGAGACCTGGGAGTCCTGGTGGACAACAGGATGACCATGAGGCAGCAATGTGCCCTTGTGGCCAAGAAGGCCAAGGGCATCCTGGGGTGCATCAAGAAGAGTGTGGCAAGCAGGTCGAGGGAGGTCATCCTCCCCCTCTACTCTGCCCTGGTGAGGCTGCACCTGGAGTACTGTGTCCAGTTCTGGGCTCCCCAGTTCAGGAAGGACAGGGAACTGCTGGAATGAGGGTACAGCAAAGGGCTACCAAGATGATTAGGGGACTGGAATCTCTCTCTTATGAAGAAAGGCTGAGGGATTTGGGTCTTTTCAGCCTGGAAAAAAAGACGGCTGAGGGGGGATCTTATCAATGCTTGTAAATACTTAAAGGGTGGGTGTCAGGAGGATGGGGCCAGGCTCTTTTCAGTGGTGCCCAGTGACAGCACGAGAGGTAATGGGCACAAACTTGAGCATAGGAAGTTCCACCTAAACATGAGGAGGAACGTCTTTACTTTGAGGGTGGCAGAGCACTGGAACAGGCTGCCCAGAGAGGTGGTGGAGTCTCCATCTCTGGAGACATTCAAAACCCACCTGTTCGCATTCCTGTGCAACCTGCTCTGGGTGACCCTGCTCTGGCAGGGGGGTTGGACTAGATGATCTCCAGAGGTCCCTTCCAACCCTATGGTTCTATGATTCTATGAATATTTTAACAGTAAAATTCCCTTTTTCATCGTCGAGGCATCAGCTTTCTCAGTGAGGTTCTGGTGATGAATATTTAGTTAGTACCATAATATTTTCATCAGATCATATTGGACAAATCTTATATGTATAAATGGGTTTAACTACTTGTGAATATTTTAAGACTTGTTTGACTATGGTTTTTGAATTTAGACAACAGTAAAAAACATTGCATTGGGAAAAGTCAATAAGACTATTTTATTTTAAAAAAGGTTGAAAGCCAGTCTTTAAACAAGCAAACATTAGCTGCTCTTATAAGTTGGAAACATAGTAAACACTTTATTACTATAGGGTTAAAAAAAAGTACATTTTCAGGTAGCACTGAAGAATGTGCCCATTTAGAAAGAAAAGCTGTTGAATAATATTTTCACTGCAGACATTATAAAGGCATCTTATGGCATCCATACTTCTTACAACTCCTTGTGAAAAAAGTGAGTTGTGCTCCCTTCAGAGTTTGAGCATGATGAAGGCAGGCAATGTTGCCAGCGTTTTCACATTTTTAGTGTTAGGAATCAAAATGGTAAATTAAGGGGTTTAGAGATGAAGAATATTGCACGAGTAAATGACAAAAGTTATTTCTTAACAATCATTGGATGTATCACCTGAGGAACATATTTAATGGATTTTAAAAAATAATTTGATTCCTCTCCTCTGCATCCTCTGGGTTAGAAAGTACGTCTGTGCCTGAGAATGGACAGGTAGGAGTTAAGGCTTCTCACAGCAAAAAGGTGGCAGGACCAGTAGCCCAGCTGAAGTGCTTCTACACTAATGTATGCAGCATGGACAACAAACAAGAGGAGCTGGAAGCCATTGTGCAGCAGGAAAACTATGATGTAGTCACCATCATGGAAACATGGTGGGATGACTCGCACGACTGGAGTGCTGCATTAGATGGCTACAAACTCTTCAGAAGGGACAGGCAAGGACGAGAGAGATATTGCTCTAGAAACAGCTTTATAATATACAGTAAGATCCATATTTTATTCTTCAAGGAGGCTAAGACCAAGGAATGCTGAGCTTGTCAATGAAAATGAAATTCTTCTGCATGCCAGTGCAGCAACAGTCACACATACTCTGCTGACACCTATTTTTGTTATTGGTCTTGCTAGTTTCTGATTGTTATTCTATTAGATATATTGGCCTGGTATAAAACCGAGGAAAAACTGAGGAAAAACTGAAAAATTGTAGCAAAACATTATGCATTACAACTTACCTTGTAAATTCATTTTCTTACATGTGGTTTTGGATGTACCAACAGGAATCGCACGACTGGAGTGCTGCATTAGATGGCAACAAACTCTTCAGAAGTGACAGGCAAGGAAGGAGAGGAGGTGGGGTGGCTCTGTATGTTAGGGAGTGTTATGAATGTTGAGAACTTAATGATGGTAACAATAGGGTTGAGTGTTTATGGGTAAGAATCAGGGGGAGGGCCAACAAGGCAGATCTCATGGTGGGAATCTGTTATAGACCACCCAACCAGGATGCAGAGGCAGATGAAATATTCTACAAGCAGCTGGGAGAAGTCTCAAGCCCTTGTCCTGGTGGGAGACTTCAACCTACCAGATATCTGCTGGGAATACAGTACAGCTGAGAGGGAACAGTCCAGGAGGTTCCTGGAGTGTGTTGAGGATAACGTCCTGACACAGCCGGTGAGGGAGCCAACTGGGGAAGGAGCCCTGCTGGACCTGTTCTTCACAAACAGAGAAGGACTTGTGGGGGATGTGATGGTTGGAGGCCATCTTGGGCTTAGTGATCATGAAATGATAGATTTTTCAATTCTTAGAGAAGCAAGGAGGGAGGTCAGCAGAACTGCCACCTTGGACTTCCAGAGGGCAGATTTTGGTCTTTTCAGGAGCCTGGTTGACAGAGTCCCTTAGGAGGCAATCCTGAAGGGCAAAGGAGTCCAGGAAAGCTGGACATTTTTCAAGAAGGAAGTCTTAAAAGGCACAGGAGCAGGCCATCCCCATGTGCCGAAAAACAAGCCATCGGGGAAAAAGACCGGCCTGGCTAAACAGAGAGATATAGTTGCAACTCAGGGTAAAAAGGAGAGTTTACAGATTTTGGAAGAAGGGGCAGGCCACTTGGGAAGGATACAAAGATGTTGTGAGGCTATGTAGGGAGAAAACTAGAAGGGCCAAAGCCCAACTAGAACTTAACCTGGCTTTGGATGTTAAGAACAATAAAAAGAGTTTCTATAAATGTATTAGTAATAAAAGGAGGACTAAGGAGAATCTCCATCCTTTATTAGATGAAGATGGGAACATGGTGACAAAGGATGAGGAGAATGTCACTCCAGTCCTCAAAAAGGTCAAGAAGAAAGACCCAGGAAACTAAACCTCACCTCCATCCCTGGAAAGATGATGGAATAGCTCGTTCTGGGCATCATCTCAAGGCATGTGGAGGAAAAGAAAGCTATCAGAAGGACTCAACATGGATTCACCAAGGGGAAATCATGTCTGACTAATCTGATAGCCTTCTATGATGGCATGACTGGACGGATAGATGAGGGGAGGGCAGTAGATGTGGTCTACCTTGACTTCAGCAAAGGCTTTGACACTGTCTCCCACAGCATCCTCATAGAGAAGCTTAGGAAGAGTGGGTTAGATGAATGGACAGTAAGGTGGATAGATAACTGGTTGGAAGACAGAGCTCAGAGGGTCGTGATTAGGGGCACAGAGTCTAGTTGGAGGTCAGTGACGAGTGGTGTTCCCCAGGGGTCAGTACTGGGTCCAGTCCTCTTCAATATATTCATCAATGACCTGGATGAGGGGACAGAGTGCACCCTCAGCAAGTTTGCTGATGACACAAAGCTGGGAGGGGTGGCTGACACACTGGAAGTCTGTGCCACCATACAGAGAGACCTGGACAGGCTGGAGATTTGGGCAAAGAGGAACCTTATGAAATTCAACAAGGGCAAGTGTAGGGTGCTGCACCTGGGGAGGAATAACCCCATGCACCAGTACAGGTTGGGGGCTGACCTGCTGGAGAGCAGCCCTGTGGAAAGAGACCTGGGAGTCCTGGTGGACACCAGGATGACCATGAGGCAGCAATGTGCCCTTGTGGCCAAGAAGGCCAAGGGCATCCTGGGGTGCATCGAGAAGAGTGTGGCAAGCAGGTCGAGGGAGGTCATCCTCCCCCTCTACTCTGCCCTGGTGAGGCTGCATCTGGAGTACTGTGTCCAGTTCTGGGCTCCCCAGTTCAAGAGGGACAGGGAACTGCTGGAGAGGGTGCAGCAAAGGGCTACCAAGATGATTAGGGGACTGGAATCTCTCTCTTATGAAGAAAGGCTGAGGGACTTGGGTCTTTTTAGTCTGGAAAAAAGACGGCTGAGGGGGGAATCTTATCAAAGCTTATAAATACTTAAAGGGTGGGTGTCAGGAGGATGGGGCCAGGCTCTTTTCAGTGGTGCCTGGGGACAGGACAAGAGGTAATGGGCACAAACTTGAACATAGGAAGTTCCACCTAAACATGAGGAGGAACGTCTTTACTTTGAGGGTGGCAGAGCACTGGAACAGGCTGCCCAGAGAGGTGGTGGAGTCTCCATCTCTGGAGACATTCAAAACCCACCTGTTCGCATTCCTGTGCAACCTGCTCTGGGTGACCCTGCTCTGGCAGGGGGGTTGGACTAGATGATCTCCAGAGGTCCCTTCCAACCCCTACCATTCTGTGATTCTGTGATTCTGTGAAGGCTGAGGTACTTAATGCCTTCTTTGCCTCAGTCTTTAGTAGAATTGGTTGTTCCCTGAGTAACCCTGAGCTAGTAGATAGGGGCAGGGAACAGAATGAAGTCCCTGTAATCCAAAGGGAGATTTTGAGGGACCTGCTGCAGCACCTAGACACACACAAGTCTATGGGGCCAGATGAGATTCACCAGAGGGTACTGAGGAAGCTGTCAGAAGTGCTCACTGAGAAACTTTCCATCATTTATCAGCAGTCCTGGCTAACCGGGGAGGTTCCAGTTGACTGGTGTCTAGCAAATGTGACGCCCATCCACAAGAACAGCTGGAAGGAGGATCTGGGGAACTACAGGCCTGTCAGCTAGACCTCAGTGTCTGGAAAGGTCATGAAACAGATCATCCTGAGTGCTACTATGCAACACATGAAGGACAACCAGGTGATCAGGCCCAGGCAGCATGGGTTCATGAAAGGCAGGTCCTGCTTGACTAACCTGATCTCCTTCTATGACAAGGCGACCCTCTTGGTGGATGAGGGAAAGGCTGTGCATGTTGTTTACCTGAATTTTAGTAAAGCCTTTGATATGGTTTCCCACAGCACCCTCCTGGAGAAACTGACTGCCCATGGCTTGGATGGGAGTACTCTATGCTGGGTAAAAAACTTTCTGGAGGGTCGGGCCCAGAGAGTGGTGGTGAATGGAGTTCAATCTAGTTGGCGGCTGGTCATGAGTGGTGTTCCCCAGGCCTCAGTATTGGGGCCAGTTCTGTTTAATATCTTTATCAACGACCTGGATGAGGGGATCGAGTGCACCCTCGGTAAGTTTGCAGACAACATCAAGTTAGGTGGTAGTGTTGATCTGCTTGAGGGTAGGATGGCTCTACAGAGGGATCTGGACAGGCTGGATTGATGGGAAAAGGCCAATGGTATGAGGTATTTAAAAGACAATTAGACATATTTCTTAGAGATACAGTTTAGTGCTGGGTTTTGTCAGAGTTAGGTTGATGGTTGGTCTAGATGATCTGAAAGGTCCCTTCCAACCTAGGCAATTCTATGATTCTTTGATTCACACAGTGGCAACTGAAAGGATCACATAAATCTGTCAAAGTGAAATGTAATTATTAGTTAATTAGATAAAAGGACCATTTTTTCCCTTTTAATAGAAACTTCTAACTCCTGCTGGCATTACCCATCAATGTACATGCTCATGCAGGGAGAGAATACTATGAATGGATCACAAAATCAAAGAATCGCAGAATGGTTGAGGTTGGAAGGAACCTCTGGAAGTCATCTGGTCCAACCTCCCTGCTCAAGCAGGGTCACCTAGAGGTGGTTGCTGAGGACCATGTCCAGATACCTTTTTAATATCTGTAAGAAGGGAGACTCCATAGCCTCCCTGGGCAGCCCGTTCCAGTGCTCAGTCACCCTCATAGTAAAAAAAGCATTTCCTGATGTTCAGACTGAACCTCCTGTGTTTCAGTTTGTGCCTATTGCCTATTGTCCTGTTTCTGGGCACCATTGAAAAGAGCCTGGCTCCGTCTTCTTTGCACCCTCCCTTCAGGCATTTCTATACGTGGATAAGATCCCTCGGAGCCTTCTCTTCTTTAGGCTAAATAGTCCCAGCTCTCTCTCAGCCTTCCCTCATAGGAAAGATTCTTCTGTCCCTTCATCATCTTTGTGGGCCTTTGTTGAACTCTCTCCAGTATGTCCATTTCTCTCCTGTACTGGGGAGCCCAGAACTGGACACAGGACTCCAGGTGTGGCCTCACCAGTGCTGAGGAGAGGGAAAGGATCACCTCCCTCGACCTGCTGTCAACACTTCTCCTAAGGCAGCACAGGATACCATGAGCCTTCTCTGCTGCAAGGACACATTGCTGGTTCATGTTCAACATAGTGTCCACCAAGACCCCCCCCAGGTCCTTTTCTGCAAAGTTGCTTTCCAGCTGGGTGGCCTCCAGCATATATTGGTGCTTGGGGTTGTTCCTCCTCAGGTGCAGGACTTGGTACTTCCCCTTATTAAACTACATTTAACTACATCCTGTCAGCCCATTTCTCCAGCCTGTCAAGCTCCCTCTGGATGGCAGCACAACCCCCTGGCATATCAGACACTTCTCCCAGTTTTGTGTCATCTGCAGTCTTGCTGAGGGAACACTGCCCCCATCATCCAGATCATTAATGAAGATGTTGAAGGGGATCGGACCCAGTATTGACCCCTGGTGTCCACCACTATTCACTGGCCTCAAAGTAGCCTTTGTTTCACTGATGACCATGCTCTAGGTATGGCTGTTCAACCACTTTTCAATCCAACTCTGTCGGAAAGCAATGGAAGACTGGCGAGGAGGATTGTAAATGCGCTCAAGGGACTCACACCTGGGGTGCTGGGAAACACATATATCACACTAATTGTTGTTCAGTGTCGGGTGCTTGCAAGTAAAACACTTGCACTTAGATGACTCAGGGACACCTTATCTATCTGCTTGAGAATCCTGCCCTGTTGTGGAAGATCAAAGCACAGTGGGAAAACTATGCCTGTTTGAACCCTTTAAATACCAGCAAGAACAGGGAGTCTGCACGTGCTCTTGCTAATAAGAACTCTCTCACTGCCAAGGACTCTTGCTAACAAGGACTCTCTCTCACTATGTGGTGCCCGCGTCCCCTGCTTGTGTGTCTCTACCCGGGTGTTGCTTCGGAGATTCCCTGGTCCGTGAGGTATTGAGATTAAACTTGTTCTTTGCCTTTCATCTGTGGTTTTATGGTTGTTCCTGTGTCCTGCCTGCATCAGCTCACACAACCTCACTATTTGCTCATCCAGCCCCTACATCAGCAGCTTCTCTATGAGGATCTTATGGAAAAAAAGAAAACTTGCAGCTTCCAGCCCTCACAAAAATATATTAGATGTTTCAGATTTCATATTGATATTATGAACTATAACAATCTAATTTCCAATATGTATTCACAAGTAAGGAGGTGTGTTTGTGCAAATATCTAGTGTGGAGAAAGATTTGATAGAATAAAACGTGCAGGAAGCATGTGTTTGCACACTATATGTACAGATTTTATTTTACTTGTTAGGTAATGATTGCTGATATAATGATGCCCTTTTCCTCAATTAATATGAACATTTTTTTTTCAAAAGCCCATTATTTCTGAGTTGTTACAAGCACATCTAAATAAAAGGCTGCTCATGTCTGCTCTGGCTTCTAAATAGAAGCATCTCAATCCTTTTTTGAAATCCCTGAGGTCCCTTCCAACCTGGTATTCTATGATTCTATGGTTCTATAATTCTATGATATGACATAAGTCCATCTTGTAAATACTTACTAGTAGGTACAGTACTTATTACTAGTTAGTATTTGGTAAAAACATGAAGGTCAATGGGACTTAGACTCCTTAATGATATAGGTGCTTCTGAAATGGTGGTTTAAGTTTCAAAGTCACTGAATTGGCTTTGAAAATATTTCCCTTCTCTGACTTTGGTTAAACAATTTCATGGTACTCATTGCTACCCCTGACAGTAAATGTGGAAAAAAATAATAGCTTTTTCAAACATTCTTTCAAAATTCTGTGTTCTATTGGGGACTTGTGTACCTCAGAGGCATATCTTGCAAACTGAGAGAGGGTAAACTTGTGTAACACAAGTTAGTACAAAATTGCACAGGAGATTTTGTGCTTTTGAAACGAACAGTCTAACTTGTATGCTCTAATGAACTTATTAGTTTTTAAATTATGTCTGTGGTTCCATATGTTGTCGCATGTATGGTTTAGTTATATCTGCTCCATATACTTGACTCTGGAACTTTTGGGGACTTTCATAAGTAAGCAGGCTGGTGTAATACAACAATAGCACTGCCTGCAGTTCATATCAATAAATTTACTTTTATCTTTTGAATGAGTTATGCAATTGCACAGGAAACTACGTAGTGCAAATTCAAGTGATGTTCACAAATTTGATATCTTACGTTATCTTAAATAGTGTTATTTATAATGAGTATTGATTAATCCTTAGAAAATTTCATTGTGTTCTCATTTTTGCAACATACTTAATTTGTGTTTCATTTTCTTTCTCTTTTCCTTTCTCTCATTACCTCTCTCCACCCCCTCTTCCAAAAGCTCTGGTACCTGGGCTAGCTTGGTTCCTTTTCAAGTATCAAATAAGACACCAATTCTGCCAACAAATGTCCCAAATCATGGTTTGAACATAATTGGAGAGCCTTTCCTTCAAGGAGAAACAAGCGACTGAGAGGAAAATGAAATTAAAAAAAAAAGAAAAAAGAAAAGAAGGAAAAAAGACAGGATGAAAAATAAAACTGAAGAAAGAAGAAAACTAGACCAGCAACTGCAGCACTTAAAATCACTAATTCCTTTATGGTTGAAACTGTAATGACATACAAAGAGTCAACGATATTTCAACAATGGGTAGAAAGCAGCCCCTGCTGGGAAATAAATATTCTGTCTCTGACAGTATATTTTAACTGACTTACTAGATGCCTTAATATTTGCATGATATCTAGTTTTATTGATTTAGTATTGTTTACACATGGGATCATTATTCCTGGTTATCTCACAAAACAAACGCTAGGGGGCAGCAACAGATCTACAGGAGAGCAAGGGCCATGAGACAGCCATTTTCTCAACACTGATTTCAAAAAGTTTAAGAAATAAAAACTTTAGCCTTCAGTTATAAGTATGAATTTATTAAACATTGGCCCTTAACCCAGCCTTTTCTAGTGTGCTACTGAGTTTGAAATTTTCAGTCAGTAGTAGCACACAGGCTCTATGGAAGAAATGCCTCTATAAAGGTAAAAGTTTATCTCCTCATACAACAGTAAAAATAAATTTAAAAAAAAGAGTTTTTTATCCCCCCTAAAGAAACACTCAGAGAGGCGAGTGCAATTTAAAAATCATATATAAAGGGGGTCATCATTATAAGTCCTTCAGCCCTTGGTCTCTAAATTGAGGGGATTAAAAAAAAGCATTAAAAATGACTTTGAATAGATTTATTTTTTTCCTCTCAGTTTCTGAGGGCATTAAAAGGCAAATCACATCCTTGAGAAGAAAGTAATGGAAACACAGCACTTACTTACATTGATTTAGCTGCTGCTTCAAAGGAAGAGTAGGATCTATTTATTTAAAGTTCCTGGTTGTATCAAGAACCCATAGGGTATACATACAGTTCTGTAAAATCTGCAGCATAGAGGTAGGCAATCCATGTCACAAGAGTAAAGCATATCAGGTATATTTAAAACAACATATTTGCAAAGTAAGTCTAATCACAGGGTGCTCAAAACTCTCATGGTGCTTTCAGGAATTAGCCTTTGTCATCAAATTTCTTTTATTGACAGAGCTGAAATGTGCATGGCCAGACAATATTTGCCTCTATGTCACTTTAAAAAAACTTTAATTATAATACTTTTCCAGTAATCTAATTTACACAAAGGTATAATGTCCACATTACGTGCCTTGCCTTGGAATCTAAAAAAATGGAAAAAAATTACATTCACTACATGTGTTGTGCTGCATTTATTGTTATTTTAAATATTTATCATTTATATGAAAAAATATTTTGTTCTCCAAATGAGAAAAAGTATGACATCGTGTCTGATTTTAGACAGTTCTACCTTTATCTCACATTTAAAAAGCATATCATGTCTGTGTATAGTTGCTGCTTAAAAATTGTAATTAACCAGCAATATTTTCAGTATTTTTGTGTTTTTTTCTATTAATCTTTTGTGCTTTCATCTTCCAATTAATATATGGGGGGGGGGGTCAAATTATGAATTATACAATACTGGGTTTTGCCTATGTAGGTAGTGCTTTTAGCTGTATTGGTTATTATAGGTAAGTACTTGGATTTAAAAGAAAGAGTAATGTATGCATTTTTGTTTGTTTTAATTGACCAAAGTGCGTACTGCTATTTTTGCAATCTGATGGGGCCCTTTTGTCTACTGAGTGATGGACAGGGGATTTTTTTTTTTATACATACATACATACATACATACATATATGTATTCTGGGGTGGGTGGGGAGGATTTTTAACACTTTACAGTGTAGATGTGCACCCTTAGCCAGGCTAGGGCTGCAAAGCGACTGTTCTGCTTAATGTGACAAACTTTCAAATGGGCTCCCTCTTTTTAATTTCCCACCTGGAGTGCAAGCTGAAATAATTTCCAGATTAAAATAACGATAAAAATGAATTCTGTTGGAGGCAGATATGACTTGAGAAAATTGTTTTACTTTAAATTTCTTTTTTCTTTTTTTTGGTTTTTTTTTCCTTGAAAGAGAAAGAGAGGTGAAGACACACAGTGAGATGGAACCTTTTCCATTTTGGCAAAGATCACATTCTGAAGTGTCCATTTTAGAAGGTGTTTTTAGCTCAGAATAATACAGAAACATGTTTTGTCTAGAAAATACACATACAGGGCCAAAAAATTTTCTGGTATAACTCCAAAGGAGTTTTATTGGTAAATTTGGTAATTTGGATTCCTAAATCTAAATGACTGGTAAATATTCTTTTTTCCCCCCTCTGTGTCAAAGAATTATTTTTTGAATTTAACACACAGCACCTGTTTTATAGTCATCTACATTCGCAAACTATGTCAGTGATTTAAAATGTCTTCACATGCCACAGGTCAGATGGAAAGTTGCATTTCTGGACTGTAATGTGAATGGAGTTTTGAATGCATGGAATTGGTGTGATATAAATAAAAGTTTATTTTCTGTACAAGCAACTCTTACAGATTAGCAGTAGACCTGTTGCTGGAGATATTTTTACAAATAAAGGTGCCATGTTATGTATGGCTCAACACAGGGTGTGTTTTACCTTCAAAGCACATCCTTTTATTATGGTGCAAGTAAAGGGGGTAATAGACTTGTGAAAATAGGGCAACCCTGTGGGATAACTCGTCCCATTATAGTTGTCTCTTCAATTCAGAGATTGTTTTAAAATATCCCACTCTTGAATGGCCAGTGAAATGCAGCTCAGGCAATGGCAGCACCAGTGAGATCTTGAGCAGTAACACACTGACTGCAGTACTCTCTAATCCTTGTCAGAGCAATTGGAAATGAAGTAGAGGTTACAAAAGAGGAAGCTACAGTGGCTTGACACCACTAAAGCTCCTGCTACCATGATTGTTACCAGTGAGCTGCAAAGATGGACTATCTTAGGAGAACAGTGCATAGGCAGTCTGAAAGGCCACAGAGAGAGAAGCTGTAGAAAAAGAAATCTTTAGGATTTGTATTTAGCAAAATTAAAAAAAACCCAAAACAAAACAAAACCAGACCAACTTTATGTTGCTCTTTTTTTTCTGAGCCTCATAGTAAGTGAAGTCATTCACTAAGTAAATGGTTGTTAAGAATAACTTAAAGTGACCTTAACCTGTGGATCCCTGGTAAAATAAACCATGCATTATCCTTTCAGCATATCCCTGATAATGAACAGTTATGGAACATAGGTATGTGCTGGAGGGCTATCCTTGATTCTTTATGTTAGCAAGGTGTCCCCTTAAGCTTTTAATAGCACAGCAGAATGAAACTGAAACAAATTCAGGCTTCAAAGTGCGATAATCAAAATGTTGCCTATCTTTGTAGGAAAGTGGATGGTCTTAGCTGAACTTTTCCATTATCTCTGACCTTTTTTATGACCAAACTGAGCTTAAAGGTACAATATTTTTAAAAGCAAATTCCTTCCATGGTTTGTTAAGCAACTGTGAGTTTTCCTTCCTGCCTTTAATAGAAAGGCTTGGTTTGAATAAAGCAAACTTTTAATTTGCTATCTTTTTTTTAAGCTTAAAAGTCAAAAGATTACAATAATACTGAGAACTCAAATCTAGTCTCTGTCCTCCTCCTTCACCAGGAAGTGAATTATGATTAAATCAAGCCACCCCATTCTATGTGCGCTGTTCTGCCTTTATTAAGTTACTTTGCAGTCCTGGCCTCATGGCTGTGCTACTGAAGTGTGTTTCCCCTGGAGTAACATGAACATTTGAGGCTTGACAGGGGGAGCAGTGAAGGAGACTGTACATAAAGACACATCAAAAATATTAATTATAGCAATATAGTTGTTGGGTAATGTTCAGGTGGGCAGCCCCATTGAAAATATGTGAATGAATTTGTGAAGCTGCAAGTAGCAAGAAGAATGGAGGAGCTTCTGAATGAACAGCCTACCTTGTAGACAGGAATTTGTACACTGTATAGTTTTGTTAAGATTTTAAAAAAATTAAAGTAACCTTGTTTGTAAATCTAACTTTTTAACAATTATAATGGAAATATATGTCATTTTGATTTTTAAAATAAACAAGAATATTCCTTGTTTGGAAACTGGACTTGAGTTAAAACTCTCCAGTTTTAAAATTTATATATTAAAAAAATAATCTGTCCACGTGAGGAGTTATTTTGCAGATTCCTATGCTTGAAAACCATAGGTTACTAATCCTCTGAAACATTTAAATGGAGAAAAGTTATATTTTATGAAGGTTATTTCACTGTATTTAGTATTAGAAAAGTTGGCTTTCAGAGCATTTCAAAATTTTGGAAGCACTACTGTCTTTTTATTAGTATATACAGCCTTTAACAAAACTTGTCATGATTGTTACATAATGGTATTTGAGATTAGGTTCACGGAGCAATTTAGGATAGTCAGAGAACTAAACCAGTACTTATGTCTCATATAGGTGTGTCCTCAGGGAGCAGAATTTTGGATTTGCATCTTGTAGCTTCTTAAGAATTTAATGAAAGATATTGCACAGGGACATACTTAGCTGTGACACCCAAGTGTGTTCCATACCTAAACTCTAAATTATATCTATCTACTGTGTAAGATTATGAAAGCTGCAGAAAGTTAACCTATATTCAGTGCACAGTATTTGCTTTTAATGAAAAATCTCTAGAATGTTGCTGGCAGTAAGACCCCCAAAATAGCATCCAATATAGTTTACATGATCTTGTCAAAGTCTTTTGCTAACATTAACCAGGTGCACTTTTTAAAATTGAGTTTGTATAAAAAAATTAAGAAACATGGTAATACGCAGGCTAATCAAGATAAATAGAAAAAGCTCAAAATTGAATGTTCTACTCCATGCTAAAGGAGCTGAAAGCTATCGCCTTCTTATTTGCACTTTTTGCTAGTTCCCCTATTTTTCTAATCCCTCAAAATTTTGTGAGTGTGCTGGAGCACAGCAGTTGGAAGATAACATAGACCACTGATTTTGACCTTTAAACCTGCACAATGACCTTTGCATTAGCCAAACTTATTGCCACAATAACTCTTTGTACTGTTTCCATGCTACAGCTTTATTGGTCACACTGTTAGTAGTAAAAGGGACAAGATGGAAATGGTCAATTTTTTAATTTTTTTGTTGCATTTTTTCTTCAATAGTTCTAAGTAGTTTTTTAACAACAAAAGGATTCACTAGTTATTATTCTTTAAAAATATGTGTTGAAATTCAAATGTATGTTGTATTTTTGAAAAGGACTTCAGTGCCATTAGCATTGTAATACACTAGAAAATCCTTTGACACATTTATTGCATGATAGAGAAAAGACAGCCTAGGTAAAAGAAAAGGCAGCCTAAATACACGGAAAGCAGTTTGAGCTAGTGACACTAAAGCCAGTCTTTGTATTACTGTATTTTTGACAGAATGGTTTTGAAAACTGTGCTACAGGGACTGATGTGGCAAACATATGTCTATATGCAGAAGGAAATTTTCGAGGAAGTATGGTTTATTATTCATTCTTCATTGAGGGCATTGAATTTGCATGGACTGATAAAAGTTGATGCAAAATAAGAAAGAACAAAAATCAGCAAAACGTTTACCAAAAATCTCAAACAAATGACCAGTGCCTGTTCAGTTTCACACGTTCTGTTCAGTCCAGTCGTAAACATTTAAAAAAACATTTTCTTCTTCAAATAAAATATCTCTACAACACTGTAGAATGTGAGTGGTACCTCAGTCCCAGGCATAGGCTTCTCAAGAGCTGTATTAGATTATCTTCATCAGGCTTTTAATTTCTGCTGATATCATATAGAAACATTAATAAACCGTGAAGGGACACCCCATCTCAATGATCTTTCTCTGAGAACAACTTATGTAGAGCTGTGTATTTCTTTAGATATATTTAGTACAACTGTAGGTGACAAGTAGTCAGTTTTTGCTTACTAGCTACACAAAGGGGTTGATCCGTTTTAAAGCTTCTGTCATTTTCCCTCTATGATGTAGGCCATAAATATTGAAGGTTACATTTTAATTAAAAAGGAGGTACATAGACATTCTTGGTGTAACAAATCTTATCTAGTAGAATGCGTTGCACTACACTTAATTTATTTTTGGAACTAGGGCCTGTTGCATGAAAAGGGGCCAAGCGGTTTTGGCAGAAGATAAACCCCTTTGTGTTCTAACACTCCTCACCAAGGTGGGAGGCTAGGTGCGGCTAGGTTTAAATTCTGAGTGATGCCCAATTCAGCACTATCAGTCCAATCGCGCTTAATATGTATTAAACTATTACGATTTGGATACACTAATAGTGGACTGCACCTTCAGTCTAGTCATGCTCCTGAACTAGCATGGCCACTCTCGAGTCTTTGGTCACGTTCAGTGAGGAACCGAAATGACTAGCTACTTAAACAGTGCAGTTTATTTAAACAACAGATATATAGGTTCTTGGGATTGTTGGTGATAAATACACTGTCTGCAAAGCACGTGCAAATAAAGATATTGTTAAGTATACAAAATTCGCGACAAAATTATAAACGATACAGCCTGGCTATAAATGTAGGATAGAGATTCTCTAGAGAAATTTCTAAGTCCCCGAGAAAGCACTCGATGTAATCGAAGTCTTACCCAAAGGTGTCCCTATGGCGGGGGGGAGGGGGGAAGAAAGGCTCAGCCCATCGACTGATCCCAGAAGTCAGCGATGGAATTCTTCGTGATGGTGTCTTCCCTGGTATCCCCTCTCTCTCGGGCTATTTTTATACTATTTTTTTATCTTCAAAGTGGAGTTTGAGTGACTTTAGTCATACGTACTTTTATTATGATTAATGTATTCCCCGAGGAGTGTTCACACCTCGGGGGCGGATAGCCTCCGGGATGGAGGTGTGTTTTGGTACATTGTAGTGAGCAAAGTTTGCACAAAGGACAGCATTTCATCAATATTTGACGAAATGTTGGCTTGGGTAGCGTGTAGGCCGCTTATCTGTTCCGTAGTACCATCTCGTCCCCATATCTGCTATTCATCACAAGGGAAGGCCACGGAACAAGCGTGTTCCGTTCCATCCCTCGTGTAGTTTCGCAAACAACCTTGTACAGGGAATCACAGATGTTGCATTCTTCGCGTGCCAGCTGCGGCTGTATTCTACCTCAGAAGCCTCTTGATTTTATGACTTTCCTTAATGTGTGAACAATACTGTACTTTTGTATTTTTGGCCAATTTAGTAATTATTCCACAGGGCCTCATGGCATCAGACCCATTTTGAGAAAGAATGTTAAACAAGGGTTTATATTGTGCCTGGTTGGAGGATAAAAATGTTCTTTTTGGTACTTTTTGGTAGGTTACAAATGAAATCAAATGCCACAAGTTTTAAACTGGTGTAAATAAAGCTTGACTTCATGTGATTGTTACTGTTATATCCTGCCTAAACTGCTAGCAGCTGCTCATACTGCAGTCAGTTACTGGAAGCAAATATAATTCCTATGCAAAAAAGATTTAAACAATAAAATGAGCTATGCTACAGACCCTGATCTCATGTTTTCTTTTCCATCTGTAGGAGTAATAAGAAGTTGGTAATATTTTAGAAATTACCTTTAATACTTGTATCCCAACAGCACTGCACAGTTTAGAGACGTCTCTCTATACTTCCTAAGTTAGATTTAACATATCTGTTTGCATAGATGTTGATTTAGTGCCTACCCTGAAAAAATAAAAACAGAGGTGAAATGTTATAAAATCAGTAAATGAAAGAAGTACTTTATCAGCTCGCAGTATGAGAAACAAACAGGATGAACTGGAAGCGTTGGTCAGTTTCCAGAATTATGATGTCATTGGTGTTAGTGAGACTTGGTGGAATGAGTCCCACAATTGGAGTGCTGGGATGGAGGGCTACAAGCTGTTCAGGAGGGATAGGCAGGGCAGGCAAGGTGGAGGAGTGGCACTATATGTAAGGGAGAGGTTTGATTGTACAGCCTTTACAGTTAAAGATGATGTGGCTGAGAGCCTCTGGGTGAGGATTAGGGGGATGGAAAACAAAGGAGATGTTGTAGTGGGTGTCTACTAATGATCTCCCAGCCAGGACGTAAGCACTGATGAGTTGTTCTATAGGCAATTAGGAGAAATCTCTGGATTGGTAGCCCTTGTCCTTATGGGAGACTTCAACTTCCCAGTCATCAACTGGGAATATCATACTGCTGAAATGAGCATTTCTTGGAAATTCTTGAAGTTTGTAGGAGAGAACTTCTTGTCAACTAGGAAAGATGCTCTCCTAGACTTGCTGTTTGTGACTAGAGAAGGACTTATTGGACATGTGATGGTAGATGGCTGTCTTGGCCACAGATCATAAAATGGTTGAGTTTAAAATTTTCGGTGTAATGAGAAAAAAGGTCATCAGAGTTGCTACCCTGGACTTCAGGAGAACAAACTTTAAGCTATTCAGGGAGCTACTTAGCAGTGTCCCCTGGGAATCTGCTTTTGAGGGCTTAGGAGTCCACTGTGGTGTATGAAGGCACGGACTCCGGCTGTGATGAGCACGAAATCGTTTATTGCTTCTCAAGCCTCAGCTTTTATACCCGAACTCTAAAACTTTCCATTCACCTGCTAGGCAAATAAACACATATTTCAGATCACTAACCCAGTCGCCTTATTCAGTTCCCACCAAGATAAGCACATGAAGCTGTTTTCTTGTTCCGTGTTTATATTGAACCAGTTCCTCTTCATTCCATCCGTATCAATATCTGCGTTCCTGTTTCTGTGTGCTCTGCTCACTGTGTCCTTGGCCATACGCAGGTCTCTGCTCGTAGATCTGCCACAGTCCATGAGTGCTGGTCAGTTTTTAAGCAGCACCTTTTATAAGTACAGGAGCAGGCAATCCCATGGTGTCGCAAGTCAAGCAAGCGGGGCAGACCACCAGCTTGGCTGAACAGGGAACTCCTCTTGGAACTCAGGAGGAAAAAGAAATTGTACGATCTCTGGAAGCAAAGTCAAGCTTTGCAGGAAGATTACAGAGCTGTGGTCTGTATATGCAGGGAGAAGAGATGAAAGGCCAAAGCTCAATTAGACTTGAAACTGCCCAGTGTTGTGTCAGACAATAAGAAGGGCTTTTTTAAGTACATTAGTAACAAGAGAAGGTCTAAAGAAAACATTGGATCAATACTTGTTGAAAATGGTCACCTGACTAATAGGGATTAAGAAAAAGCAGAAGCATTCTGTGATTTTTTTGCCTCAGTAGTGAGGCACTGGAACAGGTTGCTCAGGGAAGTTGTGGATACCCCAACCCTGGAAGTGTTCAAGACCAGGCTGGATGGGGCTTTGAGCAACCTGGTCTAGTGGGAGGTGTTCCTGACCATGGCAGGGGGGTTGGAACTAGATGATCTTTAAGGTCCCTTCCAACCTTAACCATTATATGATTCTACAATTCTATGATTCTCAGTCTTTAATAAAACTGACAGGCTTCCTGGTCCCCTGAGTTGGAGGACCACAACTGTGGGAACAGTGACTTTCCATTTGTGGACAGTGAAATTGTAAGGGACCAGCTGCATCAGCTGAATGTTCACAAGTCCATGGGGCCTGATGGGAGTCACCCCAGAGTACTGAAAGAGCTAGCAGATGTTATGTCAGGATCCCTCTTGATCATCAACCAAAGGTCTTGGGAGTCTGGGGATGTCCCTGCTGACTGAAAGCTAGCCAATGTTATTCCAATTTACAAGAAGGGCATGAGGGAAAACACAGGAAACTACACAGCTGTTAGTCTAACTTCAGTACCTGGAAAAATTATGGAGAAGATCATACTGCATGCTATTGCAAGGCATTTAAAGGACAATGCAATCATCAGGCACAGTCAACATGGGTTCACAAAGGGAAGGTCCTGTCTAACTAATTTGATATCCTTCTACGATAAGGTTACCTGCCTAGTGGATGAAGGGAAGGTGGTGGATGTAGTTTTTCTGGATTTTAATAAGGCTTTTGATACTGTCCCTCACAGCATCCTTCTGGACAAGTTGTCCAACTGAGATGAGCAGGTACACAGTGCGAACAGTGGGGCTCAAAGGGTTGTTGTGAATGGGGCTACATCTGGCTGGCGACCAGTCACCAGCGGTGTTCCTCAGGGATCAATTCTAGAGCCAGTTCTGTTCAAAATGTTTTTATCAATGATCTGGAGGCAGCAGTTGAATGCTCCATTAGCAAGTTTGCTGATGATACTAAACTGGGAGGTGCTGTTGATGCTCTTGAGGGAGAAGACGTCTTACAGAGGGATCTAGATAGATTGGAGCATTGGGCAATCATCAATGGCATGAACTTTAACAAGACCAAATACCTGGGATGGAGTAATACCAGACACAAGTATAAACTGGGAGAGGAGTGGCTGGAGAGCAGCCCTGCAGAAAGGGATCTGGGTGTGCTAGTTGACAGCAGGCTCAACATGAGTCAGCAGTGTGCCCTGGCAGCCAAGAGGGGAAAACTGCATTCTGGGGTGCATCAAACACAGCATAGCCAGTTGGTCAAAAGAGGTGATTATCCCTTTGTATTCAGCATTGGTGCAGCCTCACCTTGAGTATTGCGTGCAGTTCTGAGCCCCACAATTTAAGAAGGATGTTAATGTACTTGAATGTACCCAGAGGAGGGCAACAAGGCTGGTGAATGGGTTGAAAGGAACGTCCTATGAGGAGCAGCTAAGGACTCTGGGCTTGTCTAGTTTGGAGTAAAGGAGGCTGAGGGGCGACCTCATTGCTCTCTACAGCTTCCTGAGGAGGGGAAGTGGAGAGGGAGGTGCTGATCTCTTATCCCTGGTATCCAGTGATAGGACGTGTGGGAATGGTTCAAAGCTGCACGAAGGGAAGTTTAGACTGGACATTAGGAAGCATTTCTTTACCAACAGGGTGGTCAAACACTGGAACAGGCTTCCTAGAGAGGTGGTTGATGCCCCATGCCTGTCATTGTTTAAGAGGCATTTGGACAGTGCTCTTAATAATATGCTTTCATTTTTGGTCAGCTCTGAAGAGGTCAGGCAGTTGGACTAGATAATCATTGTAGGTCCCTTCCAACTGAGATCTGATCTATTCTATTCTATTCTATTCTATTCTATTCTATTCAAAAGCTCCACCTATAAGTTTATATTTAGTTCTTATCACCATGTTTTATCAGCTCTAATAATTACAGAAGCAACCTGAACTACTTCATTTATGATTCAAGATGGAAGGCAGATTTTTATTTTATTTCAAGCTGTCACTGACTTGTGACACTAAGTAAATCTTCTGTTTTTAAGAGCTTCTGTTATCATTTTTATTAAATATAAAAAGTAATATTTTTTCTTTGTAAAGTTCTTTGCACCAAAACTCACTGGAATCATACTGACTTCAGAAGGCTTTTTTTGGGGGGGCCCTTTGAGATATATAAACAGAAAATACTGTTTCATAAGCATGAATGAGAACGGGATTTTCCATTCAGGTCATTTTGCTAGAAATACATCGTTTTCTTCTTCCCTCTCTGGGTATGAATAAACCAGCAGTAACAGTCAATAAGCAGCATGAATATGCTCATGACTTGATAACTGGGTGGAATGCAATGATGTGAATGCTTAAACTAAATTATAGACATCCTCAAATTTTGTCTCACAGTGAAGCCAAACAAGTTACCATCTATTTTTATAAGAATATACTCCAGGCTGTATAACATAAACGTCATCTGATTTTAAACATCAATATGAAAAAGGAAAAATGGTCTGTTATTTTCCCTAGTTTGTCTGTTTGCACAGAGACCATTTGTTTGTTAAATATACTAATTTTTTCTAGGAAAGATTCTGTGCTCTATGCACAGCTCCACTTTGTCTCACTATAGTATATGTTAATATTGTCATTAGGAAACAATTTCAAAAACATACATAAAGGGCTTTGGGTGCCATATCTAAAATTCCAGCCCAGAAAACCTTTGCTGCATAATCCCAGAGCTGCTAACATTTAATCCTGGGTCCCCTTTTTGATCAAAAAGTTTGTCTACACCATATAAGCAGAAACATAGGTACAAATATCCAGGTTTATCTGTGGCCAGTGTCATACTGACTGAGCATATGACATATAGTCTGTTATCAAGCCTTCACTGTACCACAGATCTGTGTACCACACCATCTAATTGTGTACTTACTGGGTGAACATTGAGATAAAATGGCATTATTTGGATTAAATGGAATTTAGCATTGTTGCACCCATAGAATCATAGAATACCCTGAGTTGGAAGGGACTCATGAGGATCGTTGAGTTCAACTCCTGACTCCACACAGAGCAACCTAAAAGTTAAAACATATATCTAAGAGCGTTGTCCAAACACTTCTTGAACACCGACAGACTGCATTGTCTTTCAAGTGTTTTTCAGTAACTCCCAGAATAATCTTCTCCATAATTTTACCAGGCACCAAAGTGAGACTGATAGGCCTATAATTACCAGGGTCTTCTTTCTTGCCCTTCCTGAAAATGGGAATAACATTTGCTAGCTTCCAGTTGACTGGGACCTCTCCAGATTCCCAAGACCATTGATAAATAACTGAGAAAGGTCTTGCAGTAACATTGGCCAACTCTTTCAGTACCCTGAGATGAATCCCATCAGTCCTGATAGACTTATGTGCAGTCAGTTGCAGCAGCAAATCAAGTCCAGCAGCAATGAATCAGCAACAAGTTCAAAGTCAACTGTGAGCATATCACTCTCTCAGTTGCGGTCCTCCAACCCAGGACTCCAGGGGTCCTAGGGCCCATCATTGGTGTTAAAGACAGAGGCAAAGGCAGCATTAAATGTCTCTGCTTTATCTTCATCCCTATTTGTGAGGTGACAAACTTCATCAAGTAATGGACCAATGTTTTCTTCAGTCCTCCTTTTGCTGTTAACATACTTTAAAAAGCCTTTTTTGTTATCCATCACAGTACTGGCCAGCTTCAACTTCAATTGAGCTTTGGTTGTATGAATTTTCTCCCTACAGTGGCAAATAGCATCTCTGTAGTTCTGTATAGCCTGACTTTGCTTCCAAAGTCCATACACTCTTTTTTCACCTAAGTTCCAATAGGAGATCCATGTTCAGCCAAGCTGGTCTTCTGCCCCACTTGCTTGACTTCTGACACATTCGACTTGCCTGCTCCTGCACTCTTAAAAGACGGCTCTTAAAAAGTGACCAGCATTTTTGGACCCCAGTACCCTTGAAATCAGATTCCCAGGGACCTTACAAACTACCAGCCTAAAGTCTGCTCTCCCAAAATCCAAGTAAACTCAACCATTTAATGATGGGACACCCCACCCCCCCTGCCCCGCCCCCAGGAAACTGCCCTCGGGGATAATGAAGAGGCAGAACAGAGCTGGCAGCTCTTTAAGGACATTTTTCTTAGAGCACGAGCTCTCAATTCCCATGTGTAAGACATGAGACAAGGAAGGCAGGAGACCATCGTGGCTCAGTAAGGACCTTCTGGTCAAACTAAAATGTAAGAAGGAAGTGCACAGGCAGTGGAAGCAGGGACACACATCCTGGGAAGAATATAGGGATACTACCTGGGAGTGTAGGGATGGGATCAGGAAAGCTAAGGCACAGTTGGAGCTCAATTTGGCAAGGGATGTGAAGAATAATAATAAGAGCTTCTACAGGTACATTGGGCAGAAAATGAAGATTAAAGAAAATGTACCCCCTCTGGTAAATAAGACAGGAGAGCTGGTGACAACTGACATGGAGAAGGCTGAGGTACTCAACAATTTTTTTGCCCCAGTTTTCAATGGTAGTCTCTTTTCCCACATCTCTCAAGCCTCTGAACCTCAGGGCAGGGACTGGGGGAACTGTAGGAGAAGATCAGGTTCAAGACCACCTGAGGAACCTGAACATGCACAAGTCCATGGGACCCAACGAGATGCCACTCTCCATGATATCTGAAAAGTCATGTTAGTCAGGTGAAGTCCCTGGTGACTGGAAAAAAGGAAACATCACATCCATTTTTTAAAAGGGTAAAAAGGAAGACCCTGGATACTACCAACCAGTCAACCTCACCTCACTGACCAGTAAGATCATGGAACAGATCCTCCTGGAAGACATGTCGAAATATATGGAAGACAGGGAGATGATTACAGACAGCCAACATGGCTTCACCAAGGGCAAGTAGCACCTGACTAATCTGGTGGCCTTCTACAATGGAGCGACTGCATCAGTGGACAAGGGCAGAGCTACGGATGTCATCTACCTGGACTTCTACAAGGCCTTTGATATGGTCCCCCACAACATCCTTCTCTCTAAATTGGAGAGATATGGGTTTGACAGATGGACTGTTAGATGGATAAGGAATTGTCTGGGTGGCTGCGTCCAAAGAGTTACAGTCAGTGGCTCAATGTCCAAGTGGTAACCAGTCACAAGTGATGTCCCTCAAGGGTCCATACTGGGACCAATACTATTTAATATCTTCATCGATGACATAAACAGTAGGATTGAGTGCACCCTCAGCAAGTTTGCAGATGACACCAAGCTGAGTGCTGTGTCACAGGAGAATTATTGAGACGAGTCCTCGTTTTATTAAACAATGATTAAATGGCAGTCATGCATTTTACTACATGTCTAATAATTAAGCTTAGGAATAAAATTAATACTGAGGCAGCTAGGGCTAGAACTCCTCCTAGTTTGTTGGGGATTGAGCGCAGAATAGTGTATGCAAATAGGAAGTATCGTTCTGGTTTGATATGAGGGGCTGTGACTAGCGGGTTTGCTGAAGTGAAGTTTCCTGGGTCTCCTAGTAAGCTGGGTGAGAATAAGGCCAGAGTTATTAGTATGAGTATGAAACCTAAAATGTCTTTTAGGAAGAAGTAGGGGTGGAATGGAATTTTATCACAGTTTGATATGATACAAAGGGGGTTGTTTGAGCCTGACTCATGGAGGAAGGTGAGGTGAATTATAGTGGGGCCTGCAATTATGAAGGGGAGGAGGAAGTAGAGGGCAAAGAATCGGGTTAGTGTGGGGTTGTCTACCAAGAGTCCTCCTTGGGCTCATTCTACTAGGGTTTATCCAATGTAGGGGACAGCTGAGAATAGATTGATGATAACTGTAGCCCCTCAGAATTATATTTTTCCTCATGGTAGGACATATCCAACAAAGGCAGTTGCTATGAGTGTGAGCAGGAGGATAACTCCTGTATGTCAGGTTTGTTTGTACAGATACGATCTATATTAGAATCCTCATCCATTACGTGTATAGATACAGATGAAGAAGAATGAGGCTCCGTTTGTGTGTAGGTTGTGGATTAGTCAGCCATATTGTATGTTTTGGCATGTGTGGGCAATGGATGAAAAGGCTAGGGTTGTATCTGTGGTGTACTGTATGGCTATTAGTAAGCCAGTTAAGATTTGTGTTATTAGGCACATGTCTAGTAGGGATCCAAAGTTTCATGAAGCAGAGATGTTTGGGTGAGTGGGTAGATCAATTAAGGGGTTATTGGTTATTTTTAGTAGGGAGTGATATTTTTGGAAGTTGCAGGCCATTAATTTTGGGTCTATGTGTTGACGGAATGATGATAAGGATGGAGTAAGTGAAGGATCATAGATAGGTCATCATAGAAGGATCATAGATTAGCCCAGTGTGAAGGATAGTTGAGGTTTTTGACTGCTATGAATAGTAGGCTGGCAAGACTTTGGAGCCTATTTTTTTATATCAGGATAGATCAATTAAGTGTGAGGCAATTTTTTGTCCACTGTTTAGTAGGTTTGTAGAGGTAAGGCGACATGTTAAAGGGTTGAAGTATCCTAATGTGGAGGAGAAGTTTAGGTAAGTGTTCTGTTTCGGTTGGGTTAGGGCATGTGCTATGTTTGAAAGTTCTAAGGCTAGGGTAATGCCAATGACTGTAAGGAGGATAGGTGCAGTCTTTGTGAGTGTGGGTATGGTTATTGGGGGTGTGGGGGGTTGTTGTGGTTTGGGCTGGGCTGCCCACCAAACAAACAACAGATGCTTTCCTGAACCTCTCTCCCAAAGGGAGAGAGAATAAGAGACAGAGAGAAAATTATGGGTTGAAAAGAAAACTAAAACTATTTTAAAGAAATATTAATAATAAAAAGGAAAGATAATACAATTAATAAGAAAATAATGAAATATATACAATATATACAAAACCAGTATTGAGCTCCCAGGATGACAATGGCATCACTGGCAGGCATTGGGAAAGTCCCAGACTGGACTCAGTGATGAACGGGAACTGGATTCAGGAACTGGATTCAGGAACTGAATTCAGGAACGCACAGATAGGGATCAAAGGCAGATGAACAGACAGGGTCCTCCTCGGATGCCAGCCATTGAAGAAAGAGGGCTGACCCTTTGATCCCTCAGCTTTTATACTGAGCATGAGGCAGATGGGATGGAATACCCTGTTGGTCAGTTTTGGTCACCTGTCCTGTCTGCTCCTCCCCACAGGTGTGACCCCTCTATGCTTTTCTGCTTCCAACCCTCCAATGGGCCAAATAACAAAGTTAGCTGACCTTGGTTGTTATAGCAATAAGTATAAGCAGGAGAATGTATTGAGAGCAGCCCTGAGGAGAAGAACGTGGGGGTGTTGGTTGATGACAAGCTCAATATGAGCCAGCAATGTGCGCTCGCAGCCCAGAAAGCCAACGGCATCCTGGGCTGAATCAAAAGAAGCGTGGCCAGCAGGTCAAGGGAGGTGATTCTGCCCCTCTACTCTGCTCTGGTGAGACCCCACCTGGAGTACTGTGTCCAGCTCTGGAGATCCCAACATAAGAAGGACATGGACCTGTTGGAACAGGTCCAGAGGAGGCCATGAAGGTGATCAGAGGGCTGGAGCACCTCTCCTATGAGGACAGGCTGAGAGAGTTGGGGTTGTTCAGCCTGGAGAAGAGAAGGCTCCAGGGAGACCTTATAGCGGCCTTCCAGTACCTGAAGGGGGCCTACAGGAAGGATGGGGAGGGACTCTTTATCAGGGAGTGTAGCTATAGGACGAGGGGTAATGGTTTTAAACTGAAAGAGGGGAAATTTAGATTGGATATCAGGAAGAAATTCTTTACTGTGAGGGTGGTGAGGCACTGGCACTGGTTTCCCAGAGAAGGTGTGGATGCCCCATCCCTGGAAGTGTTCAAGGCGAGGCTGGATGAGGCTTTGAGCACCCTGGTCTAGTGGGAGGTGTCCCTGTCTGAGGAGAAATAACTGGACTCCAGATGATCCAATGTGAATCAACAGAAGCCGTTTATTAAGCACAGATCATCATCTTTTATACCCTGTGTTGTAGCCGTACATGCCACTTGCTTATTTCTGATTAGCTAGTTACACTGTCCACGCGCTGTCCATGCAGTTCGTTCACAGATCAGATTGGTTACAAGAATTCGCATAGTAAATTGCTTAGTCATTAGCACAACATGTTTTCTACCTTCTCAGTTCCCGTTTTTCCCATGTACCAATTCCATCTTCTACCACCTGTTTTGCCCTTAATCTAATCTCTCATAGTAGGGAGGCTGGCTCATGTGACCATTTTCTCTCAGACACATTCCTACAATACCCCCTTTTTCTTCTTGAGCCAGCCAGACCTTATGCATGGCATTTTCTATCATGTCAGTCACTTTGCGGAGAACACACGAGGCTACCATAATCAATAATAATATAACCAACAATAGCATGAGCCCTTGCTTTAGGAAGTCTGGTAACCATGCCATTATACCCCATGAGCTTAACCAATCATCGAAACCGTTTTTAACCGCTTTTAATTTGGACATGTTATCCTTCAGCTCCCGTAACTGCTTATGAATGGATGATGAGTGGTCAGAAAGGTTCATACAACACATACCTTCAAAATCTTCACACCCATGACCCTGAGCCAACAGCAAAAATCAATCATCACCCCTGTGGTGTCTCCACAAAAGTTCACTAGGGTCGTGTTAAATGTTGGGTAAACTGAATTGAATCCTGCTGTATTAAAAGAAGCCGAAATACCAAGGGTTCTCAATTTTGTGCTCAGCTGCAACTTCCAATCACAAGGATAAGCCTGACACTAATTCCCAGTGGCATCTTCAAATATCAGTACCCTTGCCCTTCTTTCTGCGCTGTAGATGACCGAACCTGTTGCTACAGTGACGTACTACCTGTTCCCACTAGTCCTCTGGAACCGACCAAACCTCTGGCAGTAGCACTGTGTAACAGCACTGTATGCCACACCTTGACCAATCCTTGTGAATGGTAGACTTCCCTAATCTCCTGTAGCTCAGCCAGCTTGTGTTGAGGTGAATCTGACTCTATGTACTCTATTGCAATAGCTAAATGAATTAAACCCGTCACCTTACTTATTTCTTTATTAAAACACACAGCACACCGGATTTAAAACACACAGCACACCCTGTCACCTTACTTAACTCCTTATTAAAACACACAGCACACCGGAATTAAAATAGACAGCACACCGGATTAAAAACAGACAGCATACCCCGTCACTTTACCTAATTCCTTATTAAAATACACAGCACACTAGAATTAAAACACACAGCACACCGGATTTAAAACACACAGCACACCGGGCCGCAGCACGTGGTCTTTCAAACCACCACCGGCCTCAACAATCCTCACAAGGCACAAGGATCCATGGGTCACAGTTCCACACCTAGGGCACTGCAATTTTTCAGCCCTCATCGTCGTCGTTGGTATTGTGGGGTAACTCATTTGAATCCGTCTGCTCAAACCAGGGCTTTATCCACTTGGCTGGTACCCATCTGGTTCCGGCATCTGTAACGACACAGGCATATCCTCGACCCCAGGTTAATAATCTACACGGTCCTTCCCACTTCCCCGTCACACTGTTTTTAACTGCTATCATGCCATTTTCCTGCCTAAAATCTCCCAGGTCTCTCTGCAGGCCTGCGCCGTGCTGCACGATTGGAGGTACAAGGCAGTGTTGAGGAAGGTGTAGGAAGTTCAGGACGTAAACGGCTTTGTTCAGTCGATCTACTGGACTCAGCCCTTGCTCTCCCCCTTTTTGTTTTTGAAGCAAATTTTTTAAAGACTGGTTCATGCGTTCCACTATGGCTTGACCCGTCGGAGAATGTGGTGTGCCAGTCACATGTGTAATGCCCCACAGCTGTAGAAATACCTCTGTTGAACGGGCTACGTACCCTGGGCCATTATCAGTCTTTATCACACGCGGTACACGTAAGGCCGCAAACGCCGATCGCAAATGCTTTTGTACATGTTTACTAGATTCACCAGTCTGCGCAGTTGCCCAAATTGCAGTTGAATAACAGTCTACACTCAGGTGTATAAATTTCAGTTTTCCAAATTCTGACGCATGGGTTACATCAGTCTGCCAGAACTCCAAAGGTCCACGCCCTCGGGGACTGACGCCTAGGTTGAAGTTAGGTATAAATGGTTGACAATCAGCACAAGTTCACACAATATCATGTGCTTGTTGTGTTAAAGAAAATTGCTTCCTCAATGCCTTCGCATTTTGATGAAAAAAAAATCATGCGACATTTCAGCTTGCTGCATAATGTTCCGAGTTGTTACCAACAGTGTGATAATCCGCAACTGTGTTTCCCTCAGTTAAAGGACCAAGTAAACAGCTATGAGAGCGTATGTGGACAATAAAATAACGAAACTGTCTTCTTCATAAAAGCAACATTAATTGCAGTAAGAGACTAAATAACAATTGGTTCTCTACTTGTTTTATAAATGCTCCTTCAAGTCTTTGAACAATACCAGTAACATATTGAGAGTCTGCCACTATATTTAACAGTTCCTGTTGAAATAAGTCAAAAGCATTTACTGTGTCCCTGAACCATCTACAAACACCGTACGGGTGCCAGCAAGAGGCTTTGGTGCTAGCAGGATGCGCGGCTGTAAAAGAATTTGTGAAAGTGACTGTAATAGTCTGTGCCAGGGCAAAGAATAATTTATTTGCCCAATATAATGTACTAAGGAGGTTAAGACTTTGCGATAACCAAGGGTCAAGGTCATCCTTTTTGATGGGGACATGTATGTGGCTTGGATCCATTCCAGAAAGCTGCTGACAGCACAAGCGACCCTGGAAAAACAATCGTGGTAACATTTCAATCATCATAGTTACTGGTTTTGAAAAGGTATGTGGCAAAAACACCCACTCTAACGCAGTCAGGCTCTTTGCGAGTGCATCATCCCACTGTCCTATCAGGGCATAAAGTTGAAATTCTTGTAGGAAGGTGTTCAGTGCGTCTTGCAGCAGTAGTAGACTATATCTTATCTTGCAACATGCTGTAATGCCTTCGGAGCTGTTGGGGTTAATGGACATAGAACTTATTGGGGGGGGGGGGTGGGGGGCAGACACAGTGCTTCAGGGCATCCCCTGTATCTTCAAAGTGTGCTCATGTCTCTCTCCCCCTCTCTGATCCGAGACAGCCTCCTTATATCCTGCACTGGATTGAGTGGAGAAGTACAGGCTAGAGTCGCTGCATGCATGGCCAGTGCACGCAGCGAGTCCCACCAGACTCTCCTGCACTGGACTGAGTAGAAAAGTACAGGCTAGAGTCGCTGCACACGTGGCCAGCGTATGCAGTGAGTCTCACCAAACTCATGATCCAGCTTTGCTGACAGCGGCTGTCTGATACGTGACTACATTGTTGTAATCCCTTCTTGTTATCTTCTTCTGTGAAGGTCAGGTTCTCATGGATACACACATAGTTTTTAGAGCAACATATTCTACAACTCGTACAAGGGTACGATGCAAAGCGGCATCTACAACTGATCGTATAATGCTTATTAAACACGGCAAACAGCATACTAAACATAACAGACAAATTCCTTCCACACAGGCAATGAGTATAATTTGCTTCAACCAACCCCACCCCCAAGTCCATCCAGCAAAGAGATTTCACCCAGTGGTCTCCACAAGTTGCTGGTTCGGTCGGTGCAGTTCCTGCAACTGGGCATGGATGGATTTGGAGTGGTCACTTAGATTCATACAATACAGTCCTTTAAAATCTTGACAACCATGTCTGTGAGCTGAAAGCAAAAAATCAGTAGCAGTTCTGTTTTGCAACATCGCATATCGAATACTATCTGCATCTAGCAATAACTCAGAAATAGCGGTACTAGTAGCATTGTTAAACTTATCCTTGGCAGCAAGAGAGTCCTTGTTAGCAAGAGCGCATGCGGACTCCCTGTTCTTGCTGGTACTGTGCTTTGATCTTCTTCCACAACAGGCCAAGATTCTCAAGCAGCTAGATAAGGTGTCTGTGAGTCCATTAGAGGCTTATGTCATCCAAATGTTTTTCTTGCCAGCACCCAAGACTGAATAACAATTGGTGTGATATATGTGTTTTCCAGCACCCAGGTGCGAGTCCCTTGAGTGTATTTACAGTCCTCCTTGCCGATCTTCCGTTGCTTTCCCATATTCCACCCCCTTGCTCAAGGGACCGCTTCTGCTGGGGTTCATTTTAGTCTCGCAGGGTATAACACAGAGCAATCTACTAAGGCATGCAAGAACATATACACATATAGGAAAAAACCAAAAACATATCTCTATGGTACTGCTTTGAATCAGGTGTCCTATTTCTCTTTTTCTGATGCTTTCTCATAATGCGTATGGCATACTTTTGTGCTAACGTGGCACATTTCCCATCTAATTGTTCCTGTTTGGTTTTGTTGGTTTTTTTTCTCCCCTTTTTTTTCTTTTTTCTTTTTTTTTTCTTTTTTTTTTTTTCCCCATCACTTACGACTGACATAAAAGTCTGCCTTTGCAACAAGAGATCAGTTTCTCATTTTTCCTTAAGTTTCTCATTTTCCTACAGAGCATCCTATAGATTTTGGCTCAACTCCTTTTCCCAATCAACCATGACCTTATAGACAAACAACAAACAACCAGCGATACGCCCTGCACGGACGAGCCGTTCCCGAGACCGTAAACATGTCGGCTGGTGAAAACTCCCCCAATATTTCAGGACTTCCATCGGTTCTACAGCCCATGCTGGTGTATCTACCTGGGGTACGCTCACCTTACGTCTAAACATTGTGTATATACAAACTTGTTCACTTGACGGAGTGTCAGCCCTAGTTGCATACGAGAACAGTACCACACCGGGCAGAACACCTGCTCAAGTGGAGTCACCTAACGACACTGCACACAACAAAAAACAAACAGTAGCACACATGCTGATCAGCAGGTATAAGCTGGCGCCCACACGCACTTACACAGCAGACGTACAAAAACAGCACTTTTGTCTCAGGGAGACGACTGGGGAGGGGAGGGGGTGAGGCGGGCAATGGCAGGAGCAAACAGCTCCGGCTCTGTCCTTCTCTGCTGACATTCTGCCTCCTCCATCGGCCTCAGGTGGAGCAGAGGGGATCAGCAGGGGATCGTCCCAGACCTTCGGACCTGGCCTGTTCGATCCCCCTCCTGTGGGTTGTAATGCTGCAAAAGCCCCGGCCGCCGTGGCTCGCTCCGCCTTCATATCTTGTAAGGTCGATAACACCAACCACCATGTCGTCGCTAACGGTGATGCCTCTTTGTCTCCGTTACTTATCACTTCCCACAGTCTTTTCCCAACAGCCTCCCATATTTCTAGTTTAAAAGCTGTCTGGGGCTCTGGTGCGAATCCGTTCTCTCTGCACCAGGTTAACAACCTTCAGAGCATACGCTCATCGTATTTCACCCCTCTCTTAGAGAGGATATGCAGGAGAAGTCTTAATATAGCCCCTTCTTCTTTTGTTACTTGTTGCCCCATCTCCTGCCCCAGCTGCTCACCTCTCTCTGGGTGTCCGTGGCCACGTCGTCTGTTTCCTCTATTCCGGATTGCCGCCCAATCCGCCCGGTCTCAGTCCAGCTGAGCCGTCCTCCAGCCGGTGGATCTCCTTCTGGGTCTTCCGCCCCTCGCGTTCCGTTGCTCAGGCCAAGCGCCGATCGGTATCACGTCGGGGTCACCATCTGTTAGCACAACATGTTTTCTACCTTCTCAGTTCCCGTTTTTTCCATGTACTAATTCCATCTTCTACCACCCGTTTTGCTCTTAATCTAATCTCTCATAGTAGGGAGGCTGGCTCACATGACCATTTTCTCTCAGACACATTCCTACACCTGCCCATGGCAGGGGGTTTGGAACTAGATGATCTTTAAGGTTCCTTCCAACTCTAACCATTCTATGATTCTATGATTTATATTACTTTCTTTTTTTTCCCCTCCCCTCTCCCCATAAACATTCTATACATAATTTTACATTAATTTACCTTACACATTACATTAACTTGGGTAATACATTCAATATATGTACTATATCCATTACTATGTAAACGGACGTACCTCTCTTTACCACATACCACTTTCAGGGGATTAGCAATTCAATGATCATCAGAATAACTATGATAGCCATACTACAACCATCCATTGGTGTACTGTACATACCCCAGTTTTCTCAGATACGACTCTGCTTGCATACATACCCTGAATGGATTCAAGTCAGAGTTCCACATCTCTAGCTGTACACACAGCAAACGTACCAGGTTATCTATTAGTCATACTTCTCAGGTAAATCAGCAACCCGCTGTGTACAAGACCCTATATGCGCTACCTTCAAGATCATTCATTCCCCCTAAACCCCTTGCACGACTTTCTCTTTTGTACTTCTGGCTCCTATATCAGGGCCATACCTTTGTTAATCCTCACACATTTCTCTTCACCAAGACATCTGGTAGGCTATATAGCACCATCTCACCCATGATTGTGATGCCTAGATAGCCTTACCACTTTTGGTTTCCGTTTTTTTGAGAGGGGCTTCTTCAGAATACCCTGACAGTGCACTGACATAATCGCAATCTAAGCCTGAGCATACAATGTGTTGTGGCCTAATTCTGGTCCTCGAGGATTACTGAATGAGATGGTTGGAGTATGTGGGGAATCATCTTAACACTGATGTTACAACCAGGGACTGAGAGTCTGGTAAATTGGTAAATGTAACTCCTAGCGAAGAACAAACAGCGAAGAATACCACACCCTCGAAGAGACTGGAGGGACCAATAACAAGCTTGCAAAATAAATGGGGGAGTTGCAAAAGAGATTCCTCTATTATCAGCTCAAACCAGCCACCGTATACCACTAGGAACCATCCAAAACCTACCATGAAGCCCCTAACAGACTTAATGCACATGTGCCAAGGTGTTGGAAATGAGTTCTGGAAATGTAATGAATATGGCAATGAGTGCTGGGAAATGTAATGACCATGCATATTCTGTATGGATATAAGTCTCTGTGAATCCCACATTCAGTGGACATGCTAGGTGGAGAGAACCCCCATGTCCCCAGCGCCGAATAAAAGAATGCCTGCTTCTTAAGACTACATTGGTGTTAAGAAGTTCATTCCTGATTTCAGTGACACTGATGCACTTTGTTTTACATTTGGTTGTGGTGTGTCCACACATTCTTATTTATGCTGCTATTTAGTGAATGCTTGCAGGACATACTTTCTTGCTTTCACACTTCCTCTAAAACCCTAAACAACACCAGTAACTATCAATCAGTTATTCACCGTGCTGTTAACACACATTTTTTAGCTTAACGCTCACCCTCACCTACCCATTCACCCTGGTGCAGAGCCCCAGTGTTTGTGTGGCTGTGAAGGGGCTGCCAAGGGAAGGTGAGGGTAGCCAACAGCTTTCAGTCCTGGCCACTTCTGTGTGGGAGCCCTAGCTGGTGGGTGTTCATTTTGTACCTGGGCTCTGGCTACCTATTGCATGAAGAATTATCTCTTTTACTTGTTTCGAAACTGATTCCAACCAGTTCTCACTTGATCTTCTCTCCCTCTTTCCATCATTCCTTCTGCATCCTTGGTCTACAGCATTATCAAAACGGAATTAATAATACTGTCCTGGTTCTGGCAGGGATAGGGTTAATTTTCCCCAGGCTCCGGCAGGGACACAGGCATTCCATACCGTGTGAGCCATGCCCAGTCGGTAGCAGGGAGCTGGCTGGGGGAGGGGGCAGGAAGTCACCACTTGGGAGAGGGCTGGGGTGTCCTGGGTCCGGGAGGTGAGCGGTGGAACCTTAATGGTGTTTGTATATTCCTCTATCAGTGTTATTGTTGTTTTCCTTGTTCCCTGTGCTGTTCTGTTAAACTGCCTTTGTCTCAACCCACGAGTTTTGCCATTTTCTTACAATTCTCCCCCACGGCCGTGGGGGGGTTGAGAGAGCCGCCTCGTGGTTCTTTGTTGCCGTCTGAGGCTAAACCAGGACAAATACATAGCATAGCTGCAGCACAGTGTTTTATTACACGTGTCAGCTGTTAAGGACCGATTGCTCTCATCTTTCAGAGGTAGAAACCAAGATAGCTAAACTTTATGTCAGTGTAAATATATGAGCATTTTAACTACCCCTTAAACTCTGTTTCTTAAGTTATGAATATATACCAATTTGTAAAGTCTTTAATGAAGAAATGACACACCCCCTCTGTCAGGAAAACTTCTGACTCTTCTGCACTTATTTCAACAGTAATGTAAATGAAAATACTATCTGTGAATTCATTCTGTAAAAGCATAGCAATTCTGTGAATTATTATCTTACTCCTCCACCTCAGTCATTCCTAGGAATACCACTGTATGAAACAGAAGCTTGAAAGACATTAATTAATGTTAGCGTTGCCTCCTGTGGTGAAGTGGGAAAATCTCCAAACCAAGAATTAAAGAGTTTGATAGCCACTGTGGAGGCTGGATCCTGCAAACAACAGGACACTGAGACAAAGTGTACCAGCCAAGGATCTGTGACTATTTGGTTTGTTTCCCCATAACTTTGTTTTGCTATTTGCATCAAGACTTGTACAGTATTGGTGCACTAAAAAATAAGCGTACTGAGGCCATTTCAACTACAAAATGTGTTTAACACATAATTTTCCTGATGTCTGGAAATATTCTCCATTGTTTTGAAAGCAAACAAATCCAGGAGATGTTTTCTAGTCTGGAAAAGGGCATAACAGCATAAGTGGGGAGAGGAGAGCATTATACACAAGAACTGAGGAGGGAGGCACAGAAAGGAAAGAGTTTGTCAGACCACAACAGTGAAGTGCTTTTCCCTGTTTGACCATATTAAAATTCCCCACCTATATAGATAGAAATCAACTTTAATTAACACCTGCAAAAATGCTCCTTTGAACAACAGCAAGACAAGATTTGAGGCTAATTTTATTTTTAGTTGATCCTATTTTATTTTGTTTGTACAGTTTTGTCTCTGTTTTACTATATGTTGCTCACTGTTGGCTATTTAAACCAGGTTGTCTTGCTCTAGCACATCTAGCTTAGAAATCTCTTGTTTTGCTATCATGTTTTAGCAACTGAAACTGGTTGATCTGGCAGTGCTAGGAAACAATTTAAAAAACAGCAAAGATAAGTTATTCTGCTAGAGAGATTAGGGGCTACCTTCTTACACACAGCCTGCTCCAACTCCTGTTTGGAGCCAATGGGAACCTTTCAAATCACTTCAGGTGGAGATAAATAAATTTTTCTCTCAAGCAAATGATCAGCTTGGGAATCTGTACCTAAATATGGACTTCATGATGGGAAGAATGTCTCTAAAGCTGAAATGTGACCAAATTCTCCCCACAGACAGAAGCAGACAATTCTCAACAGTCTGTAAAAGACCTCATTTCTGAGACAGGATTACTGTAATTCAAAATCTTTTTTATTTATATTAATTGCTTATGCTATTTTTTCATTAGTATGTAGCTACTTTCACAATAAGATTTTTTGTGTTGGCCTATCCCAAACCCACTAAGCTAATGAAACAAACACCTACATTCTCACCAAAATTCCCATTTCACAATTTAGTATCTTTTGCATTACAAATTATTACTATATTCTGAATTATTCAGGCTTATATACAGTACTGCCTGTTGTCTTGTGGAAGCATTTAAGTTTATTATTTACTACATTCCTTTACTGCTGTGTATTTTGAAACCTCTTCCTGTGACAATATTTAATGTGAAGCTGCTGCAATAGCGACACACATTTTCACAATGCACCTATTGCTTTTATAAATGGAAGTATACCCTCAGTGTTTTAGCAGAAATTATGTCTCTCCAGAAACCCTCAACTCCAACATGAATTCTGAGTGTTCGCTGTGATGCCACTGATCCTTAAAACAACCAAAGCAATTTTCAACAAATCACCTTATTATAATCTTCTGTGATCTTATGAATAGAAATCAAGACAGAGAAAATTAAATCTATTACAGCTTCACTGTCTGACTCCAAAAAAATAGACTTGACTGAATTTTAGAAAGAGAAGTCAGTGCTTTGTATATCCTGTTTGGCTGAATGCTATAGCACAAAAAACCAGCCATCTAGTACTGAGAAAACAACTAGATTGGATAAGACACTAACACTAAACAGAGCTAAACTCCAGAGTATTTGAACTTTCCTAACTTCATATGAAAAAGATGTCAAAAATCCTATAAGAGAACCACAAAGTCCTGTGGAAACTACAGAAAGTTATGCTGGGATTCTCCAAACTGTTTGAAGTTACGACAAAACAGTTCTCATTAATGGGAGATTTCCTCTCTTCCTAAGTAAAAAAAAAAAAGTTGTAAATAATTGTCATGGTTTCATCTGGGATGGAGTTAACTTTCTTTATTAGCTGCAATTAGAATTCTTTATAATAAATATCAATCTCAACTTTCCAGATGGAGAAACTGAGGCATAAATTGAGGATTTGCCAATATCCAACCACAACTTGCTGTTATAACTGTGAGACTCATGAGCACTCACTGTTCTATTTATCTTGGTCAGTGCTGCCTTCCAGATGTATGGTCTGCTGATTTAATTTCAGAGGTCAATTGGCATCTTAATCTTCCCTGTATATCTTCTAAAATATCAAGTAAAGCCAATGCTTCATTCCCTGTCTCCTTCAGAATGGCTTTGCCTATTATATATCTGCTAAAACCTTCATTATCTCTCCTGCCTCTTCCTTGGGGGAGCTGGAATGGATCTATCTGTCCTGATATTTTCAGTCTTCAGAAATTCTAATTTCCTGATCATCTCTGTTGGCAAGTTCTTCTTCCCTTGGGAAATGAATGTTTTTACTGTCTGTCCCTATTTTCTTTTGGGAGTCCTCAGTTAAATAAGTCTTTTTATAAGTCTAGCTATGTATCATAGAATCATAGAATGGTTTGGGTTGGAAGGGACCTTAAAGATCATCTAGTTCCAACCCCTCTACTTCATTCTGTCAGTAAATCACATCCAAGGCTCTGCTATCTCTTTTATCTTATCTTTATTCCTTATGTAATGAGGAGAGTTTTGTTTTATTTGGGCGCTTATTTCTTAAATGTCTTTAATTTCTGATTGCATTATAATTGTTTATGCTCAATCTTATAATCTTCTGTATTTGTTGCTTCATTTTTATATCCAGCATGCTTCTTTTTCACTTTATTACTTTTCTTTTTTCTGACTGTAGCTGCTCCAATTTCCCTTGCATTAATCTAATCATAAGCTACCATGTGTCACCTCAGTGATACTAATTGTAATAAGCTTTCTCTCCTTTATTACTTCACCCGGGATCTTCTGTCTTCTTCCATAATTCATCACACTCAAATGTTACAGTTTTATTAGCCCTAAATGTAACACAATTAGATTATTAAATTCTGCTTTAAGGCTGTCCTACAGCTGCCTCTCCAAATAATCATGTTGTTCAAAAAACAAAAGGTCAACTCAGCTTCAGGCAAATTTGGCCCTTTGGTAATGTTAATTGGGTCAACAGGGTTGTGTCTCAGCTATAACTGAGAACAGAATTTGTCACTGTGCACATGTACAAATTACTCTGGTTTTAGATCCTTTTTTTTATTATTTGTAAAGACATTTTTCTGTCTATGATCACTTGTTCTAAAGGTTAAGTTGACCTTTTCAGCTGCAAAATTCAAGAAGCGAAGAATCTTTGAAACATGTCCTCCCTAGCTGTTTCATCAAAAAAGCAAGAATAGGCACTACGTGGTAGACTGCAACGACACTTCGCAAACTCTATATGCTTCTTCTCATGCTGACAGCATTGTGCCATATACAGTGCATCTTCTATGCAATAAGGCTGGCTGGATTCCTTCCTACTTGTCGCAGGCGGAGTGATTAACTTCACTCATAAGAGAAAAGTAGTGAAATATTTATTAACATAAAACAGTGATTTAACAAAGTTAGTAGTGAATGCGACAGTGTTTTATGAGATTCGATGCCAGGGTACACTTGGTTATTTACTGCATAGAGGACAGAGTCAGACAAGCTATCAGGGAGACCTTCCCGTTGAGTCACGAGGTTCAGAAAGGACCCCCTTGCTTTCTAAACTCCTTCTCAGAGAGGAGTCTAGGTGCGGCTGGATCCAATCCTAGTCCCAGACTTGGTCAACAGTTTATGCCTAAAGGATTATATATGCACAATCAATTCTTATATCACTTAGCTAAGATTTCAAAGTTTAGCATGCTATTAGTCACTTACCGAGAATCTGTTGTGGCAAGGAATCTCTCAACCTCGAGGAGAAGAACCTTAAGCGAGCGTCCCCACTCAAGGAGAGATCCTGGCATGCAGCCCACTGCCGTGCAGGAGAGCGCAAAGGGCTCTTGGGCTGTCTGCTATTTATGGAGTAAGATAATTGATTTATAGTCATATTCCCATGGGAACAGAATATCTAGGCCCCCACTCCAGACAGTGTTTTGACTGTGTTGCCAGCCATCCCCCAGAGTCCAGGTGCAACTCATAACAACTCCCACTGATGGTTATGGCTTGAGCAGGAGCCGGGGGGGGGGAAAGGGGAAAAGGGGAGAGCACACCGCCACACTACTTCTTGGCAACCTTTGTCACAAAATCACTTTTAATAAGGTTTCCCTAAAAAAACCAAAACCAGCTAGGAATAATCTAAGAGAATATTCAAAAAGCTACTCGGAGAAATACTAGGCATTCCTGTGTGTCCTAGTTTGAGGTAAAAGAGAACCAATTTTCTGTTCAGTAATGTTACTTTTTAGCTTAGCCTCTTCTAACTCTCTGAAATTAACAGCATGTTGTGCAGAAAACTTCGTTCTCAGAGTGACAAGACCCATGTTTATAGTGAATGCCAAGGAATGGTATGCAGAGAGGTTCTTGCTTATATTTATTGCTATAACAACCAAGGTCAGTTGACTCTGTTATTTGCCCCATTGGAGGGTTGGAAATGGAAAAGCGTAGAGGGGTCGCACCTGTGGGGAGGAGGGGACAGGACAGGTGACCCAAAACTGACCAACAGGGTATTCCATCCCATATGCATCATGCTCAGTATAAAAGCTGAGGGATCAAAGGGTCAGCCCTCTTTCTTCAATGGCTGGCATCCGAGGAGGACCCTGTCTGTTCATCTGCCTTTGATCCCAATCCGTGCATTCCTGAACCCAGATCCAGAATCCAGTTCCCATCCATCGCTGAGTCCAGTCTGGGACTTCCCCAGTGCTTGATGGTGACGTGATCATCATTCTGGGAGCCTGATATGGTTTTGTGTATATTGTATCTATTTCATTATTTTCTTTGTATGTTATTATTAATATTTCATTGAAGTAGTTTAGTTCCTTCTAAACTCACAAATCTCTTTATCTCTCTTCCTCCTCTACTCAGAGAGAGAGGTGGGGGAGAGCATCTCTCGTCCATCATTGGCCAGTTTGGCCCAAACCACAACAGATTTATTGGTGCCCAACGTGGGACTGTCCATTGCACAATTCTTCCTAAAGGTATCCAGGAAAAAGCAGCTGGCCTTTGAATTAGCTATTACTGGTAAGAAAAGAGAATCGCCAAGTTAAGTTATCTGAAAAATGTCTATTCAATGATTGGCTGAGACACAAAATAAAGTTAAAAAACAAACAAGCGAAATAAAAACAAAGTTAGGAACGAAATGGAGAATAAAGCAGAAGCATCATTATGTCCGTGAACAAACACATGATGTATCCATATAGAGAAAGTACTACTCAGTGCTTGCTTTAATTCTAATATTCTTGAACTAAATGTCTTTGGTGACCAGTCAGAGTTCTGGGTTACATGGATCATGGGCCTGTGCAGAATATCAACTCTGTTGTTACCATCCTCTTATATACTAAGTTAAGCTTCTCCAAAGAAATGTTCAATCAAATCTTGAATACATGTTTTCAAAGGAGAGTGTTTGAATAACTGAATTTTAACATATGTGTGTGTGACACCAAATCGGATACGGTTTTGTAACTTGAAAAATAGTCCGTTGTGTAACACAGTTCATATTTGTTTAGTGTGCTTCAGCTGTCACCGATAGTTTATCATCTTTACATCTTTTAAATTTATCTGCTGAACATGGTTCTCCAGATTACAATGCTGTAAAACATGATCAGTTTGCTTTTCTTTTTAATACCAAGCTACAGAAATAATGGTTTAAATCTTTGTTTTTCCCACAATTTCAGTGTTTTTTTTTGACAGACAGACATAAATATTTTCAAAGACTGATGCTCTTAACTGCCCAATACCTGTCTCTACTTTCTCATTGTTCTTCCCTCAAAACTCCTCTTTCTTTTTTTTCTTTCTTCCTAGATCTGTTTCACTACTTAATATCATTTCCTTTCTGTCAACCATTTGCTTACTTTAGACAATTCTTGCTTTGTGTGTTCACTCTTTGTATATATTATCCCCTTGTGTCTTCACTTCCTTTACCATTCATTAAAGACTACCTGCACTGATTCCAGCTATCAAGTAATCCAGTACAAACCCCACCATTTCAGTTTAGCAATTTCCCTCAAAATAATTCAAGCAACTCCTAAACTTCATGTCTGTGATGTCAAGTTGGCCATAAATCCTTTCAGTGCAGTTCTTTTAATTTACTCATGTTGGTAACACCATTCACTTCGTAAAAAAAAAGGTGCAAAAAATATTAAAAAAATATTTACTGTCTTCTCTGTTAAACATATAGTCATCCAACAAGAGTATTTCTACCATATAGAGTATTTTGTTGTTGCTTGGTGCTGTTGCTGTTTACTTGGGCTCTTAAGAACACTGCTAGAATCCCAGACTCCTTCAGCTCTATATTGTTTACAAACACAGAAGAAAATTATGACCTTTGCTGAAAATACCTTCCTCTACAGGAATCAACAGATGGAAAGAACCAGATGAAGCAGTAAAGGCAACAAAGATACTTTCTTGCCATCCGTCCTGGTTTCAGCTAAGATAGAGTTAATTTTCTTCCTAGTAGCTGCTGTGTTTTGTATCTAGTATGAGAATAATGTTAATAACACATTGTTTTAGCTGTTGCTAAGTAATGCTTATATGTCCTAGTTTGGGGTGAAGCAGAGCCAACTTTCTGTTTAGTGAGAGAGGCTCTTGCTTACACTTGCTGTGACAACTGGGGTCAGCTAACCTGGTTGTTTACCCTGTGGAAGGGTTACACCTGTGGACAGGTCAGGTGACCCAAACCGACCAATCGAGTATTCCATCCCATCTGCCATGCTCAGTATAAAAGCTGAGGGATCAAAGGGATTGGGTTGGCTCCTCTCCAAGGGTTTGTCTTCTTCAATGTCCCTCTTTTGTCAATGACTGACGTCTGAAGAGGACCCCATCAGCTCATCTGCCTTTTGATCCCAGTCGCTGTGTTGCAGTTCCCATCTGTCACTGAGTCCAGTCTGGAACTTCCCCAGTGCCTGCCAGTGACATCTTCCCAGGAACTTGATCTGGTTTTGTATATATTTATATATATTGTATCCATTTCATTATTTCCTTTTTTTATTTTATTATTAATATTTAATTGAAGTAGTTTAGTTTTTTCTAAACTTGTAGCTCTCTTTATTTCTCTTCTTCCTTTCCTTAGAGCGAGAGGTGGGGGAGAGCGTCTGTTGTCTTGTCATTGGCCAACTTGGCCCAAACCATGACATTATATTATGTCAATGACTTTTTCAGTTCCCCATAGAGGGAGTTCCCCCCTTAGAGGGAGTATAGACAGGACAAGCTGGTCAAAGGAATATTCCATACCATAGACGTCAATGCCTAGTATATAAATGGAGGTTGGACGGGGGGGGTGGGAATCTGTGATCACTACTTGGGACAAGCTGGTCAATCAATCATTGGGTGGTGAGCAATTGTATTGCATCACAATTTTGTATGTTCTTTCACCATTCTTGTTATTATTTTTTCTCTTCTGTTACTGTTCTATTAACTTTATCTCAACCCACGAGTTCCTTTTCCTTTTTCTCCCTCTTCTCCCTACCGTACTGGGGGAGGAGTTGCGGGGAGTGAGCGAACAGCTGTGTGGTCCTAGTTGCTGACTGGGATTAAATCATGACACCATCCTAAGCAATGGTCTGCATGTCAGTAACGTAACAATTGCAGAAGCTTTTGTAGGCATCACAGGACAAAAAAAAATAAGATGGGTTTGACTGGAGATAGAGGCATTCTTAACTTGGAAGTCTCCTTCCAAACACAAATGACAGGATTAGAAAAGATCCAACAGTGCTTGTTTTAAAAGTCAATAATGGAATAATAGCAGCTGAAATCCTGGGGCAATCAAAGGTAGGTAGAAGCACCCCAACTGTGAAACAAATAAAATAACAGATAAACTGCTATAAGGTGTTGCAGGTGGATCAGTTTGCCATTCTAACAGCAGAAACTCAAATGCCTGATGACCAACTTATATCGTTCTGTTTTTCTTCCAGAGGATGTAAGTACTGGTTAAATAAGCAAAGTAATAATAAGATATGCTGTTGACAGTTCATGTTCCAAATCCACATGTTCAAAATTAACAGTCTCAAGGCTTATGCCACAACTTGAACTCAGTTGTATATAAATTTAATGTATACATCAGAAAGGCAGAAACAACACTGACAAATAACACTGGGTTTATCACAGCCCAGTACTGCATGTTACGAAAGGACAAGTCTTCACGTTGCAGTCAGCCTTTTCTTTCAGAATACATTCCCTTTCACTTGTTTCACACAGTGTTTGCATGTCTCTTATCTCCACTCTTTCAAATAAGCATTTTTGTTTCCTCTTTCTTTTTGAACTGCCTGTCACACTGCAGCATTTTTTATTTCATTCTAAACAACAATATCCAATTTCGCCCTGCTTGAGACACACCAAACCATGACTGGCTAGGAATACCACGAGTACTCTTCATGATCAGTAAACTGTGATGTATTCTCAGTGAAGAGGCTTCATATGTACCTGAAACTCTAACAGGTCTTAGAAATCCATACACCTCTCCTAGTCTGTAATCCAGAAAACTTTCTTTTTGTAAATCACAGATCCACAAGAGTTTAGCTCATTTGTTGAATTTTCCGCCTGCAATCCTATGGCTGTTCTTTTCATAGCAATTTTTTTCTACCCCTCCTCATGCCCCCAGTATTAGCAGCTAGACAGCAGCTTGCTGTATGTGCAGGTCATTGTCCAATGAATTGTATCATATGTGTTTTTTTCAGACAAATGTCCTTTAGAGTGTTTGAACTGGCAACACTGTTCTAATATTCTAACAATCACAAACAATTTCCCTGATCTGTTTTGTTTTTATTTTGGGAGGGCCTTGATGTCATTTAACCTTTAAAGATTACAAGGGATTTATTTCATAATGGGATTATGTATATGATTATTTATGAGGCTTCTCCCTGGGGCTTATCTTTTTTGCAAGTTTGTTAGATACCCCCATGGCTGCAAGGTTTGCTCTGCAGTTGATTGCCTGGGATCACTCTGATGTCAGTCTGTAGCTGATATCCACAGGAATTTGCTGTGTCCCTTTATAGGAAGGCAAATCTTGCCTTCTCCCTATTTGGAATGACTGAGAAGAAACCTCTAATAGAGTCTGCAGAGATTACCTTCCCCATTATGCTGGTTTTCCTGTAGGAGGGGTGCTCAGACTCCCTTCTCTCTGCTTTCCATCAAACAATCTTTAACAATAGTAGAAAGTTGATGAAATGGCTGAGAGTGGGAAATGACTGCTGTTTGTTTTGTTTTCTGACCTGTTACAGTATTTCCTGTACAACATTAATCTTATGTTTTGAAGATGTGTAATACATGGAGCAGCATGATCACGTAAGAACAGTTTTCCCACAAGATGTTCAACTGGTATCTTCAAAAGGTCCAATCTGCATGCTTTCAACTTCTGCTGTTGTCCTGGTTTGAGGTAAAACAGAACCAATTTTCTGTTCAGTAATTTTACTTTGCAGCTAAGCCTCTTCTAACTAACTGAACTCTCTGAAATTAACAGCATATTGTGGAGACACTGTTCACTCTCAGAGAGATAAGACTTGACTATTTATAATTATGCCACAGAATAGTATGCAGAGAGGCTCTTGCTTATACTTATTGCTATAACAACCAAGGTCAGCTAACTTTGTTATTTGGCCCATTGGAGGGTTGGAAGTGGAAAAGTGTAGAGGGGTCCCACCTGCAGGGAGGAGCAGACAGGACAGGTGACCCAAAACTGACCAACAGGGTATTCCATCCCATCTGCCCCATGCTCAGTATAAAAGCTGAGGGATCAAAGGGTCAGCCCTCTTTCTTCAATGGCTGACGTCCAAGGAGGGCTCTGTCTGCCTTTGATCCCAATCCGTGCGTTCCTGAATCCAGTTCCCATCCATCACTGAGTCCAGTCTGGAACTTTCCCAGTGCTTGACAGTGACGTGATCATCATCCTGGGAGCTTGATATGGTTTTATATATATGGTATAGATATTTCATTATTTTCTTTTATTATTAGTATTTTCATTAAAGTAGTTTAGTTTTCTTTTAAACTCATAAGTGTCTCTCCCTCCTCTCCTTGGTGAGAGAGGTGGGAGAGAGCATCTGTTGTTTGTTTCAGTGGCCAGTTTGGCCCAAACCATGACAGCTGTGTTTGGTTGGAGCCGAAAGAATTCAGCACACTAATTCTGGCCTCGAAAATCTCAATTGCAATACAGAGAGTCTTGAACAAAAATAATTTCAAACCTCACACCAGCTGCTGTCAGGACTTGGCAATGTATATGAGGTGGCCATATGGCAGCTGCAAACTAGACTTATCTTTCTGACCATTAACTGTAGAAGACTGACACCCCCAAGTTCAAGAGGCTCTACTTCATTCTGCTTCTAGCACTTTTATCTAGAGTTCAGCCATACCATATGCAAATATAAATGGGGTTTCCAAGCCTTTCTTAAATTCCTCTGGATTGGGACCTAAAATATAGCCTACCACTAAGCCAATACTGGGTACATCTTTTCCACCACCCGCTTTGCTTTGAAATCCGTCCACAAATTTAGGTGCTCCACATGGTCTCAGAGCTTTGTTTTCTTGTGAAGTTGCTAACCTAGTAAGATCTTTGGTATCATGCACAGAAGAACAAGCCTTATGTTTCTTTCATTTGCCCTCCTTTTCCCTTGAGATGTTTTTATGGACCAGGCTGTGGAGTGTTTTGGAGTAATTAATGCTTTTCTTTTGAAGCTGATTTCATTTTTATCATGCTTTTTTCCTCTTTTTTAATGACATAGTCTTATTAAACTTGATCCCAGCCCTTACTATAGTGGCTGATGTGCTATCAAGGAGATAAGAGTTCTTAGGCAGCCAAACTATCATGACAAACATGATCTTAGTATTTAAGCCACATTCATTGTCACAGTTCTGAAGTTCAAAGAAAATGGCTAAACCACATGCAGTTAAAATCTTGGTGATAAAGTCTATAACACCGGCTATGAAGAACAGTCTTTCTTGTGCTTTCATGTTTTGAAGTAATCATTTTATAGTGCCTACAGAGTTATCTGAGGACCTGTCTTAGGGCATCATCTTTTGATGCATTGCTACAATAAAATCACAGAATCACAGTATCACAGAATGGTAGGGGTTGGAAGGGACCTCTGGGAGATCATCTAGTCCAACCCCCCTGCCAGAGCAGGGTCACCTTAGAGCAGATTGCACAGGATTGCATTCAGGTGGGTTTTGAATAGCTCCAGAGAAGGAGACTCCACAGCCTCTCTGGGCAGCCTGTCACCCTCAAAGTAAAGAAGTTTTTCCTCATGTTCAGATGGAACTTCCTGTGTTCCAGTTTGTGCCCATTGCCTCTTTTCCTGTCACTGGGCACCAATGAGAAGAGTCTGGCCCCATCCTCTTGACACCCACCCTTTAGATATTTATAAGCATTGATGAGATCCCCTCTCAGCCTTCTCTTCTCCAGGCTAAACAGACTCAGGTCTCTCAGCCTTTCTTCATGAGAGGTGCTCCAGTACCCTAATCATCTTGGTAGCCCTCTGCTGTACCCTCATTCCAGCAGTTCCCTGTCCTTCTTGAACTGGGGAGCCCAGAACTGGACACAGTACTCCAGATGCGGCCTCACCAGGGCAGAGTAGAGGGGGAGGATGACCTCCCTCGACCTGCTGGCCACACTCTTCTTGATGCACCCCAGGATGCCATTGGCCTTCTTGGCCACAAGGGCACATTGCTGCCTCATGGTCAACTTGTCCACCAGGACTCCCAGGTCCTCTGCAGAGCTGCTCTCCAGCAGGTCAGCCCCCAACCTGTACTGGTGCATGGGGTTATTCCTCCCTAGGTGCAGGACACTACACATGTATGTTTAGTTTATGAAGTAATACCATTTGTTAGGTTTAGCAGCATCACACAATCTAAATACAGTGAACTCAACAAATCTTAATTTGCCAGATGCAGTTTAGACTGAATCTTCTCATGAAAACTAAAGTTGCTTTCACTGGAGTCCTGATTACGAAGATGTGCCAAAATGTCCTTCAGTAACATGGAGCATGTGCAGCACAGTGACATCTCCACTGAGAAAATAGCTGAGCCACTTGGATCAATGTCCTCACTTGCAGAGGTCAGCTAATGTGAAGTATAACAACTATTATTTTGGACTTTCAAAGACTGGGAAGTCTGTATATTTTTTTTTTCCCCTTCTTCCCCTTGAGAAAGGATAAATACCAAAAAGGGCTCAGCTGATAGTTGTAAACTTAACAGCTAGAGATCAGTGGTCACCACAGGTTTTTGCTTGAAGACTAATTTCAGGGCACCTCTTCATGTGGGCTTGCTTTCCTTTCCCCCTTTCCCTTCAGGAATATTCAGCTATGGGATTATATGTGGCCTCTTGCCCTGCATCTAATATCATCTTTCTTCATTTTTTTATCAGAGAAGTAGCTTTAAATTCCTTTTATGTTTCGATTGCAGCCTCTGCATTATTTTAGCTGTACATTTGCTTGTAAACTTGGGTAAATGTGTGTAATGTTGAACCAGATTTGCAGGCAGAGTGGAGAGTGTTTTGTGCTTTTTGAATTGGGTGAACAATCCAGATGCAGAAGGTTCATTTTTTTATTGTCATTATTTAGACTCAACTTACAACAAAATTTATAAGGAATTAAGAATTTGCTGTGTAAACTACATCTCCAAGATCCAAAAAAAGTGCCATGCAGAAATAATTGAGCTATTATATCCAGGAAAGCAAGGGATATTCAGTCTGAGAAAATGAATACATTAATGAGTTCAGGATGCTTCTAATAATCCTATTTAGCTGTGTCCACAATGCTCCAAATGGGAGACTGACTTGCAGCACAGCTTTGTTTTGTTCAATACCTTTGTAGGTATTGAAATAAAAGATCTTAAGGTCTGACCTTCAAACTTGTCCCTTTGCCACTACTGAGATGGAGCTGAAGAAAATATGTTTCAGGGAAGGTATTTCCACAAGAGAAAGAAAATTCATGTTACATCCTACAGTGGAAAGGATGTTCCTGATTTAGTGGCTCAAAACTGTTTTTCACTTGATTCTTCAACATTTTGTCTGTTCATTTATTCAACACTGCCTACTTGAGACCTTTAACTAGAAAGTTCTTGTATGAGATGAAGACTATTGTTGACTCAGTAGAGTTACCAATATACTTAACATTAAGCCTATGTATCAGTGTTGTGTTGGAAAGGGACCTTAATCTCTTATTTTTTGAAGATTAGCTTTGAACCAAAAGCCCACAAAGATAGAGGTAAGCAAAGGCTTAACTGCCTATGATATGGGGTTTCTACCCTATGTCACCACTAAGCTGGTATTTCATTCCATTTCTCTAGGTTTTGCCACATAGGCCACTCAGTGATTTTTATTTTCTATGACCTCGAAGCCATTGCATAAAAGAGATTTCTTATAGAATCATAGAATAGTTTAGGTTGGAAGGGACCTTCAAGATCACCTAGTTCCAACCCCCCTGTCATGGGCAGGGACACCTCCCACTAGACCAGGCTGCTCAAAGCCCCATCCAGCCTGACCTTAAACACTTCCAGGGATGGGGCGTCCACAACTTCCCTGGGCAACCTGTTCCAGTGCCTCACCACCCTCACGGTAAAGAATTTCTTCCTAATATCCAATCTAAATCTACTCTTACCCCTTGTCCTATCACTACATGCCCTTATATAAAGTCCCTCTCCAGCTTTCATGTAGGCCTCCTTCAGATACTGGAAGGCTGCTATGAGGTCTCCTTGGAGCCTTCTCTTCTCCAGGCTGGACAACCCCAACTCTCTCAGCCTGTCCTCATAGCATAGGTGCTCCAGCCCTCTGATCATCCTTGCGGCCCTCCTCTGGACCTGTTCCAACAGGTCCATGTCCTTATGTTGGGATCTCCAGAGCTGGATGCAATACTCCAGGTGGGGTCTCACCAGAGCAGAGTAGAGGGGCAGAATCACCTCCTTTGACCTGCTGGCCATGCTTATTTTGATGCAGCCCAGGATACAGTTGGCCTTCTGGGCTGCAAGCACGCATTGCCAGCTCATGTTGAGCTTCTCATCCACCAGTACCCCCAAGTTCTTCTCCTCAGGGCTGCTCTCAAGCCATTCTCCGCTCAGCCTGTGTTTGTTCTTGGGATTGCCATGACCCACGTGCAGGACCTTGCACTTGGCCTGGTTGAACTTCATGAGGTTGGCACAGGCCCACCTCTCTGGGAATGTCATCACATGAAGGGAGTAGAGGTTATTTGTTTTAGCACAGATAGCTTCCAAAGGAGCAGGAAAAAGAGACAGATGTGGTTTCCAAATCACTCACAGTCCCTAAAACTTTTTGACATGTTGAGGGAAATGGCATGCATGTTTCAAAGGCACAGAGGCTCACGTACTGCAGCAGTGGAAAATTTCTCTCTGCCTAGTGCACAGGTAGTCGTTATGAAAATACTCATAATAGCTTCGTAAAACAATTATACTGTGTTATTGTTACCAAGTAACTTCAAGGATTGCAAAAAAAAAAGATTGAAAAAACCTTACTCAATGCAAGCTGTGGGAAAGCAATGGAAGATCAGGAGGAGGATTGTAAATATGCTCAAGTGACTCACACCTGGGGTACTGGAAAACACATATCACACTAATTGTTATTCAGTCTCGGGTGCTTGCAAGGAAAACACTTGCACTTAGATAACAGAAGTCTGTGGTGGGCTCAGGGAGACCTTATCTAGCTGCTTGAGAATCCTGGCCTGTTGTGGAAGAAGATCAAAGCACAGTGAGAAAGCTATGCCTGTTTGAACCTTATAAATGCCAACAAGAACAGGGAGTCTGCACCCACTCTTGCTAACAAGGACTCTCTCACTGCCAAGGACTCTTGCTAACAAGAACTCTCTCTTGCGCCGTGGTGCCTGCGGTCCCTGCTTGTGTGCCTCTGCCTGGGCATTGCTTCGGAGATTCCCCAGTCTGTGAGGTATTGAGATTAAATTTGTTCTTTGCCTTTCATCCGTGGTGTGTGGTTGTTCCTGCGTCCGGCCTGCATTTGGCGTAGTCGGCAGCTCCAGGAACAATCATGCCATGGCTGAGGAAAAGACGGTGGGTTGGGGGGGAAACTGAGATGTCTTCCTATATTTCAGGATGGCCCAGTACTGAATACTAGACTCCTGTTGCTGCTTTTCTGGATGAATTGACTCCGCTGCAGGCATGGCCTGAATTAGATGACGGAGGAGTGATTATCCCCCAGGCAACTGAAATGGCTATGCATCGGTTGCTGTGGAAAACGGCATCGCGTTGTTCTTCATGTGAATTAGCAGGGAAATTAGGATGGCTGTTATCTAATGGACTTAGAGCTCTTAATTGTGAAGTTGTTGCATTACGTAGTAAAGCAAAAGAGTTGGAAAAGGAATACAGGAGTTTACAGGATGCAAAGGTGATCGCGCAAGAATTACTGTTCAAGCAGAGCAGTGCCATGAGCTGCAAGATAATGTAGACCGGTTGGTAGCAGGTATTGTTAATAAACAAAGGGACAAATATGGGAAAAGCAAGCTTTCAATTTCCCAAGCTCGTGCTCTCACCACAAATTAGTCATGGGATCCCGAGGAATGGGATGATAATATTTGGAGTGAACCCTCAGACTCTGAGACTGAGTTTGAATTTGATGCGGACTTAAAAAGCAGTGAGGTGGTGGTAGCACGACCCCTCGTTCAAATGAGGGGGGAGCAGGAATGAGCAGACAGGGGAGTGCAGATTGCATGTACTGACCAGAGATTTGTCAGCAAAAGAGTGGGGAAGGTATACTGGCATGGATGCTGCCAGCTTGGGATAGTGGAGCTGCATCTATCCATTTATCAGAGAGTGAAAAAGATTTATTAAGCCCTATCCCCATTCGTGATCAGATATGAGGAGATGCTCAGCTGCAAAATGTCAGAGGTCCTGATGGGCAAGACATTATTGCACCTGTGTTGTATCAGTGGTTGTGTGCAGCAGTTTTAACAGCATATACAGAACTTGTTGAATTACTGTCGTCCCTCGGAAACTGGTGTGCAACCAAGAAAGGTATTAACTTGGTGCAGCAGATGGGGATGGCTCACGTGTTGGTTACAGGATGCAATCCGGACACTGTAGCAGTGACGAGAAGTATCAAAATGCAGTTTTTGAGAGGAGCGCCTGCCTCACTAAATCCCTTGATTATACCAGCAGCGACAAATGCCATGGGTACTGTAGGTGCCCTAGGAAATACCTTGAGGGAAACTGAGGCTGTGATTTCGGGACCATCTGTGTGGGTAGTCAGTAAAGGAAAGCCGACAAAACAGAAAGCAGTTACAGCATGGGTGACAAGGAAACAAAAGCGGAATGATTTTGTACAAGCCGTTATCCCACAATCAGAAAGAGACGGGATCACAACATCAGAAATGTTTCCCCAGTGGCAAAAGTTAGCATTTAGGCAAAAAAGCCGACCGCCCCCAGCCCCACCACCAACTCCGCACCCCTCCTCTGCCCTGCCTGACACCTCAGTGCAAGATGTGACCCGGGAACAAAAGCAATATGCTTTACAAGTATTGCCTCAGGGATACAAACATGGTCCCTCCATTTGCCACCTAATGATAGCAGCTGATTTAGCAGTATGGTCGGGTACCATTACTGTTTACCATTATATTGATGATCTATTGATTATGGCAGAGTCACAACAAGAAAGTGAAGCAGCTGCTGAATTGCTGAAAGCGCATTTGCAGGACCGAGGCTGGGCGATTAATCCAAAGAAAATACAGGGCCCTAGTGCTACGGTACAATTTTGGGGAATAGTTTGGCATGGACAGATTGGAGAAATATCAAATCAGGTACAGCAAACAGTCCAGCGATTTCTTTTACCAATCACAGTAAAACAGTTACAGATCTTTTTGGGACTTTTAGGGTATTGGAGGACTTTTATCCCACATTTAGTGATATTAATGTGCCTTCTGCAGAAATTAACTAGGAAGAAAGTTGTCTGGCAGGGGACCAAGCAGCAACAAGAAGCCTTTGATGACTGCAAAAATGCTTTGATTGAGCATGCACAATTATACACTCCTAAGCAAGGATATCCTTTTGAATTAGAAGTAACAATTCCAGATGATACAGTCTTGGGATTGTGGCAGATGACTGGGATGAAAAATCAGAAAGAACCTGTAGGATTTTGGTCCAAGGCATTACAAGGTTCCCCTATACATCATAACCCAACTTCTCCTCTTACTTTACATCCTTTGTTAATATCGGATTCTCGAGTTCTTGTATTTCAGGTGCCCTCGACAAGTACCTGTGCCTTATCTAGAGGAGATAGCATCGGAATGGTGTTATTGGTATCGCGAGCCCGGTATCGAATTGAAGTTCAATCCGAAAAAGCACAAGCCACAGCTCCCCAGTCTGTGTGGGCAGTTACCCTGCATCAGGTCATCAAACCTGGGGTAATATTGGCTGAAGGAGCTGGAGCAACAGCGTATGTATTGCTGGAAAGTGATGACACTCCTGTATTCCTCCCCTATCACAGGTTGGCTCGCCGTGCTTTATAGTCTGGTACTAAAAGTACACACCCTGGATATATCTCTGCAAAAGCAACGCGTAAATACTTGGATTTGTTTAGCATCTACTGTAACTCATTTGCCTTTTATATATGAAGGGAAGGTCAACAGCTGCAGATATTTAGACAACTTGTTTTCAGTGGTGCATCAACCCCAGCAGCTGTATTACAGAATGATACTATGCTAAGTGATTTTTGATATTAATGTCTTTCGTTGCTATCTTTTCTGAGTAGGTAACAGCTGTATGCCAATGAATGCTACAATATCAACTGAAGGTAGACTATTTCCCCCCCCCGACACCAGAAATGCCGCTTCGACTGTGAAGGCATGTGCTGCCTCAACATAACTGATGAAACAGCCAGCATGGAGCACGACATTCAGCATCCTCTGGGACTTAACACACCAAATGAACCAAACTACTGGTAGTGCCTGCCTGGCTGAGTGGTTTAATGCCCTGGCAAGAGGAGTAGGACACCTGATTCAAAGCAGTATTGTAGAGATATGCTTGGTTTTCTTTTTTTTTTTTTCTTCTCTTTTTCCATATATATGTTTATTGTATGCCTTTGTCAATTACTCTGTGTTATACCCTGCGAGACTAAATGAACCCCAGCAGAAGCGGTCTCTTGAGCAAGGGGGTGGAATGTGGGAAAGCAATGGAAGATTGGCAAGGAGGATTGTAAATGCGCTCAAGGGACTCACACCTGGGGTACTGGAAAACACATATATCACACTAATTGTTATTCAGTCTCGGGTACTTGCAAGGAAAACACTTGCACTTAGATAACAGAAGTCTGTGGTGGGCTCAGGGACACCTTATCTAGCCGCTTGAGAATCCTGGCCTGTTGTGGAAGAAGATCAAAGCACAGTGAGAAAGCTATGCCTGTTTGAACCTTATAAATGCCAACAAGAACAGGGAGTCTGCGCCCACTTTTGCTAACAAGGACTCTCACTGCCAAGGACTCTTGCTAACAAGAACTCTCTCTTGCGCCGCAGTGCCCACAGTCCCTGCTTGTGTGCCTCTGCCTGGGCATTGCTTCGGAGATTCCCCAGTCTGTGAGGTATTGAGATTAAATTTGTTCTTTGCCTTTCATCCGTGGTGTGTGGTTGTTCCTGCATCCTGCCTGCATCGGCTCACACAACCGACATCCCAAATAGAAAGTACAGCTTTCCTTATCCACCAAGACTCTCCTCGCTATTACAAGACTGATTTTGATTTTACACAAAGCTAGTACCAAGGCATAAGCAACCATGGCAATACATCAGGGAATGAAAGTGTCTGGATAGGAAAGGGAAAGACTGAGACAGAGAAGTTAAGAGATTGGGGAAAACAGAGGAAAGTAAGTAGGAACTGGAATCAACAAGCCTAGTTAGATAGGAGAGGGGAAAAGCTGATGTAGACTGGCACAGAAAAATATAGAGGACATGGCCAGAGGTGAGGACTGGATTGGCGTATGGGAAGAAGAGAGATATGTGGAGACATAGAGACAGCTATAACCACCAGATTATAATCACAGAATGTTTGGAGTTGGAAGGGACCTTCAAAGATCATCTAGTCCAACCCCCATGCCATGGGCAGGGACATCTTTCACTAGATCAGGTTGCTCAAAGCCCCATCCAATCTGACATTGAACACTTCCAATGGTGGGGCATCCACAACTTCTCTGGGCAACCTGTTCCAGTGTCTCATCACTCTCATCGTAAAAAATTTCTTCCTTATATCCAATCTAAACCTACCCTCTTTCAGTTTAAAACCATTGCCCCTTGTCCTGTCACTACAGGCCTTGGTAAAAAGTCCCGCTCCATCTTTCTTGTATACCTCCTTTATATGTTGAAAGACTGCTATAAGGTCTCCCCAGAGTCTTCTCTTCTCCAGGCTGAACAGTAATCCCCCAGAAAACCTGAAACTGAACCCAGAATTCCTGTGCCCATAAAGGGGTCTGCACCAAGGCAGCAAACGCAGCTGAAACTGCTGCCTAGATCCATTCCCTTTTCCTTATTGAATCATCTGTGCAGGAGTAACTGTCAGCACTATTCATAAAATTTTGCTACAGTTGCGTGTTTTCTGTGATCTGCATTTTGATTTCAAGGATCCAAATTGAAATTGGTGTGGACCAGCTGTGTAACATATGTCACAATCCATCGCTGGTTTATATTTCTGCTTTCTTCAAATAAGTATGGTATAAAATCTCTCCATAAAACTGTCTTTGTTTAAATCTAGGGCATTTAGAATGATTAAGTTTAAAATGTAATTTTGTGAATACATTAATATTATCAATGCTTTTAGCACTATGCTGCTTTTAAAATAGACTATTTGCAATTTGATGATTTATATGGTCTTATATAAGCTATTTCACTGAATTTTATTAATTAAAGTGTAATTGAATTCCAAAATTGCTGTTTGACAGCTGATCACTTACAAATCTGAATGATGAGTAAATGAGTTTAAGTAGCAATTAGGGAAAAAAAGAGGAATAATAATAAAACCAATAAATTATTATAAATTGTCACTATTACTCAGGTAACTATTACCTATTACTCAGGTTAGTGGCAGACTGTGCCCAAAGCCATCACAGCCCACACCTACAAATCCCCGTACAAAGGGCACAGCAGATGCCCCAGGCAGTGTACATCCTGTGGGAGGTAAAGAACATGCCATCCCTGCTCTTGGAAGAGGAACTCCTCTCACCTGTAGGGTTTTCTTCAGGGAGATGCCCTTCATTAGGCAACTAGAGGGCCATTGGTTGGGGAGGACCTGCCTTCCTGAAAAGTAATGAGCTGACCAGCAAGCTGGTCAGTTGGCATAGGAAGAAGGATGAGAAGTTACCTGGATGAGGGACCTAGATGAGCTAGAGAGGTGAGCCCAAGCAAACCTCATGAAGTTCAACCAGGCCAAGTGCAAGGCCGTGCACTTGGGTCGTGACAGTCCTCGTTATCAATACAGGCTGGGGGATGATGTGATAGAGAGTAGCCCTGCGGAAAAGGACTTGGGGGTACTGGTGGACGAAAAGATGGACATGAGCCAACAATGTGCACTTGCAGCCCAGAAGGCTAATCGCATCCTGGGCTGCACCAAAAGAACCATGGCCAGCAGATCCAGAGAGGTGATTCTGCCCCTCTACTCTGCTCTCATGAGACCTCACCTGGAGTACTGTATCCAGCTCTGGAACCCTCAGCACAAGAAGGACTGTAACTGGTTCTTTTTTAAAGATTCCAACGTACAACCGGAGACCACACAAAGGGAAAAAAAAGGGTTAACTCTGCTTTATTGTGAAGCCTTGCTACAGAGAAAATAAAAGCAGTGAATTCAGCTTTATTGCGAAGCCTTGCTAAGCAGTTACCAAATGTCCCAAATTTACTTCAGAGAGTCTTACCACCCCATAGATCGTAGTAGTACTGCTGAGCAGCAGGATAACAAGGAGCTACATTGGTATGGCAGAGGGAAGGCAGGCACAGCGCTTGTTCAGGGCGTCCCCTGTATCTTCAAAGTGCGCTCATGTCTCTCCCTTCCTCTCCGGCCCGAGACAGCCTCCTTATATTCTGCACCGGATTGAGTGGAAAAGTACAGGCTAGAGTCACTGCACGCGTGGCATGTGGCGCGTGCATGAAGGCATGTGCTGCCTCAACATAACTGATGAAACAGCCAGCGTGGAGCACGACATTCAGCATCCTCTGGGACTTAACACACCAAATGAACCAAACTACTGGTAGTGCCTGCCTGGCTGAGTGGTTTAATGCCCTGGCAAGAGGAGTAGGACACCTGATTCAAAGCAGTATTGTAGAGATATGCTTGGTTTTCTTTTTTTTTTTCTTCTCTTTTTCCATATATATGTTTATTGCATGCCTTTGTCAATTACTCTGTGTTATACCCTGCGAGACTAAATGAACCCCAGCAGAAGCGGTCTCTTGAGTAAGGAGGTGGAATATGGTATCGAGATTAAATTTGTTCTTTGCCTTTCATCCATGGTGTGTGGTTGTTCCTGCGTCCTGCCTGCATTGTCTCACACACAAGCTCAATCATTTTTTATACAAAAAGCACTCTCAGAAAGAACACAATTTATATTCATATGTATTCTTTAACTGTCATTCCTTCAGCTTGATGGATGTCAGAATACTACATTTTTAGTAGACTTGCAATTGCTGGAGAACTTAAATACACCCTTTGATTATATGCTGTAGGACTGACAACTGAAATGCCAAATGGCTGTTGCAATGCTCCTGGCAATGCTATTCTCCCTTTGTGGCAGAAATTCAGGTGCTTGTCTTCAGCTGCAATTAGCATTTTATGTTTGGAGTTTTTTGGTTTCTCTTCCCATCCCTCTCTCCTTTCTCTCTCTTTTTAGGCCAGTTGATACAATCAGAACACTGAAGCATTTCAGCCAGGTTGGAAAGCAGGTTTCCTACTACGTTATTTGATGTTATGGTATTGCTGATTCCTTTTCTGTTAAGAAAGGGCATGGCAAACATCCTAAACTCATAACCTTTTAAAGTTATCTAGGAAGTATTGGCAATGTATACATAAGAAAGAGTGAAATTAATATTTAATTGACCAGCAGGGCATCATTACAATTATCAATAATGGAGTGACTAAAAATAAAATGTTGCAGAATCTTATAGCCTGAATTAAATATATATTATAGATGTAGTAATAGTGGCAACTGTTTTCTACTCACAACTTCTGAAAATTATTGCATAAAAAATGTACACAAAAAATTAACAATTTTTTTATTGTTCATAAGTAAAAAGAGAACCAGTAGATGGCAAAATAAGCATCTGTATTATCTATATCTTTGTCTTTGGAGATATTACATGGACCCTTGTATCTGAAAAAATAAACAATCTTCATTTGATTTTCAGCTTAATTCCTTGGAGATATATAAATTACCTTCTGAGCTAGCAAGAGCTGACATGCCAGTTCAGGGTGACCAAAAATGTCGACTGCAATTCTGCTGGACAGGCTATTTTGTACTGCAGTGAGATATATAACAAGGCATACCACATACACGGATGTTAGGGCTATTCACACAGTTAACATTTGGATAGGCACTAACTAACTCTAGAAGTTTCACTCAAGATCTTGTGCATGTTCTTGTAAGTTTTGTATCCCATATTAACTTACTAAAACCTTAACAAAACCAATTACATATCTAATTCTGTATGAGTCACCTAAAGCACTTTATCTAGATGGCACTTTACCATAATCAGGGAAAAACATGTCTAATCAGAAACTTAGTACAGCATTTTACTCTTCACTGGTCTGACAGCATAGTCTAGAACATTTTACTGCTCCTGAGAGCACCTGTACTTGGTAAATAATGATTTCTTAAGTCTACACTGAATAAACTGATAAACACAATAAACTGAATACCACCTTGATTTCTTCACCACTTCAATTCTAATTTTATTTTTAATGGCTACCATTTTGGAAAAGTTGAAGTAAGAAGCCAGTGCTTTATACAGTGAGTGTTTGAAATACAGCTGTCAGATGTAAAGTGGAGCCTATTAATGTTAACAATGAGTTTTAAGGTGCGATCAGACCTTAATAGTCAAGAAGATGTGGACAGACTTAATCACCAATCTATCTTCTCTATGTTTTATGTATCCTACTCTGAACCAGTTGGATTTGGTTACAGATGGGACAGTGACATGGTTTCAGTGGGTCTGATTTAGCATGATGGTTCCCACATCCATTTTCCTGGCTTATAGAAAGACTGAGAATAAAAATTGTAATAGTTTCCAGGGATCTGTATAAAAGCAAGCATGATGTATGACATGACAAATCAGGGCCGCTTCTAACATTTAAAAAATAATTGCATCAGTATAATTTTTTCTTGCAGAATAGGATTCCTGTATAGAATACAAGAGATCAGCCAGAAATTAAAAAATACTTGAAAAAAGAAACCACACAGTAATAGCAATGGTCTAGCATTGTCATTGGATCAGCAAGGGACATTTTTTGTTAGATTCTAAAAACCTTCATCCAAACAAGTCCCTGTTGAAACTGACGTCAGTATGAATAAGGACTACTGCAAGGTCCTTAGTAATAGTTCCACTATATTAAGTCTTTTAGATATATGTTGTGCATCAATATGAAGCCTAGATATATTCAGTAGTTGCCCAGAGTACTTCTATAGTCGGGAAGTTCTTTATTCTACTCCCTGTTCAAAGTTGTAACTAGACAACCATGTAAAGTTGAAAGAACAATAAGTAATTGTGTCACATCTGTCATCTCCTGTGTTGACATTTTCAAGATGGAATGATGAGCATGATTCCTGTGTGTATTATTTCTGTGAACAAAATACAAATGAAAAGCAAATAAAATCATACCAACCATTACACACCAGTACCTGAAAAATCCTATACCAAGTTGGTTCCTGCACTTTCCCATCTGAAAAGCCTGCTGCTGCCTATGGCTTGCATCAGCATCTCAGTGTATAGCAATAGGTATGGGAGGCAGGACAGGGAAATATCTAGGTCATATTTTGTACAAAAAAACCCAGGACTGTTCCCTCACAGCCACTGAGGTTCCCCTTATACTAATGAGGATACATTGATATAAAGGCATTTAAAAGCAAAAGCAGAATCCATCATACGATTCTTCTAGGTATTTTTGTATCTGTATTTTCTTTGCATTCTCAGGAAATGAAACTGGAATTCATATCTAAGTACTTTCCTGCATACAAGGCACGTGATGCGGTTGCAACTGGAGCACTGAGGTTATTTAAAAATGGCAGAATACTGATTTAGTAAGGCAGACATACACACATGATAATATACAGAAAACTGAGGTTTTAGGGTAGACCCCAGTTCCCCCACTGCCATTCCAGGTTAATGCAATGCCATTGAAGTGCCATTCTGCTGTTTGGTTTGGTTTTTGTTATGGTTTGAGAAACCCACAACAATTTGTTGTCGTTTAGACAATTATTATATCACTCAATGACCCCTCCCCACACGGGAAGGGGAATCGGGAAAAAACAAGGAAACCCAAGGGTTGAAATGTAAACAGATTTTATAGAATAAGAATAGAAATTTAACATTAATAACATTAAAGAACCAGTACTGATCCTGATACCAATATAAAATATACAAGGATTATACTCAGCCAACTATATCAGTAGGAAGCTGTGTGCACTCCCAGCAGTGGACAGCAAATGTCAGACACTGCAAGTGCTATGGCTTTGGGAGGAAGGGAAGGCCTCAGGGGTCGGGCACTGGGGCAAGAAGTTCTCAGGATTGCAGCCATCATAGAAGAGAGCTTCACAGCAAACTTTTTAATTTATATTGAATGTGACATTCATGGTATGAAATAATCCCGTTGGCCAGCCTGGTTCAAGTGCCCAGGTCTCACTCCTCCTCATCCCTGCACCTGGCAAGGCTCAAAAACACTGAGACCTTGAAACCCACATACTATAGCTGGCTATAAAGTAAATATCTTCACAAATTCAGACACTAGAGTCTTCCAAAAGTGTAGTTTTCCCAAGCATTAGAAGATAAATTAGTCTTGTGTCACTCAAACCAGGACAGTTTTTAAACCTACAACTCAGAAAGTCTCTTGCAATAGGTAAAGAAGAGAAAACACAAACTATCGTAACTGCAGTCAGTTTCCCTGGTATAAAGTGTGGAAGAAAACAAGCTAACAATGAGCGTACTTCTGAAAACTCTTTTCTGCTACAGATTGTAGAGGAACTGATATGAAAAGAACTAACTGGGCCCGGTTATTTACAATATAGCTCTCTACCTTTTTATTACACCTGAACTAATTTCTCAAGGAGACATAATTTGACGTGGCTGCAGTGAAGAAAATATCAAAAAATGTCATGAATTTCTGGTTATTTTAATAAGATTTAGAACAGGTACCAAGGACATGGGAGTGAGGACAGGCCATTGCCTAAAACATGCACATCATCCCAGACAAATTCTGGACACGTTGCCTTGACTTAGCATTGTGATTCCTGTTAGCACAGTGCAATTGATTGACCTTTTCACATGCAGAAAAAATTGGTATTTAGATTGTGTACTGTTTGCTGCCAACACAGACTTCTGAGAATCTCTTTGTTACTGTAACATCAGTCAAGCTTCTATGAAATAGTGTTGTTCAATAATATTAAATTCTAATAATTAAATATTGAAGACAGACAAAATGACTCAGTTTCTGTGGATTAGTATCATAGCTGAGTCTGTCTCCGAAGCAGGACAAATTTACATGGACTAAGAACATAAACTCAATATATTTTCATTAATTATAGGCAAAACATTAATTCAAGTAACTTTAACAGTCTGTTGATTCTTTTCCTCCTCCTTGAATGGAAATGCCCAATAGGATGGTGTTCATTTGTTAGCTCACACTTCTCTTCAGTTCCTCTTCATGCTGAACTTCACTCACAATTCATTACAAGTGACTAGAATAATCCTAAACTTCCATACTACACATTTCCTCCCTTATAGCATTACTTCTTTCTGTCCTTCCTTTCCTTGCCATTTTTAAAATGCAAGCACATAGTCTTTGGATCCATCACAATGAAAAATTCAGCCTTTGCATTCATCCGTTGATCTCTTCAGAGCCCAGATAATACTGAACAACTGTGTCCATATACACTTAAATAATGTTATACATAATGCATTTCAAAAGGTGACTGAGGACACAAAATATCTTTGCTTGCTTATTCTGGCTGGTGTGCAAAGCTGATCATGTGTGGCAAAGCTGATCATATTTATTTTGGAGTGGTTCATTGTCTTAAAAAGCAGACCATGAATAAATGTTAGCAGAAAGTCTAACCTTTCCATGTTAAAAAATATCTCAATAAGTTATTTAAAATTTATAAAAGATTGTTTAAAATCTCAGCCCATGGGAAGGACTCACATTAGAGAAGTTAATGGAGGAGTGTCTCCCGTGGGAGGGACCCCATGCTGGAGCAGGGGAAGAGTGTGAGGAGTCCTCCTCCTGAGGAGGAAGGAGCAGCAGAGACAACATGTGATGAACTGACCGCAACCCCCATTCCCCGTCCCTCTTGCTCCGCTGGGAGGGAGGAAGCAGAAAATTTGGGAGTGCAGTTGAGCCCAGGAAGAAGGGAGGGGTGGGGGGAAGGTGTTTTAAGATTTGGGGTTTATTTCTCATTACCTTACTCTGACTTCTGATTGGCAATAAATTAAATTATTTTCCCTGAGTCGAGTCTGTTTTGCCCGTGATGGTACTTGCTGAGTGATCTCCTTGTCCTTATCTGGACCACGAGCCTTTTGTTATATTTTCTCTCCCCCTGTCCAGCTGAGGAGGGGAAGTGATAGAGTGGCTTTGGTGGGCACAAACTTCTCCAATGTGAGTCCTTCCCACGGGCTGCAGTTCTTCACAAACTGCTCCAGCATGGGTCCTTTCCAAATGTCCTTTCCACAGGGTGCAGTCCTTCAGGAACAGACTGCTCCAGCGTGGGTCCCTGATGAGGTCACAAGTCCTGCCAGCAAACCTGCTCCAGAGTGGGCTCCTCTCTCCACAGGTCCACGGGTCCTGCCAGGAGCCCGCTCCAGCACAGGCTCTCTATGGAGTCACAGCCTCCTTCAGGTGCATCCACCTGTTTCAGCGTTGCGTCCTCCACGGGCTGCAGGTGGATATCTGTTCCACCGTGGACTTCCATGTGCTGCAGGGAGACAGCCTGCCTCACCATGGTCTTCACTACAGGCTGCAGGGGAATCTCTGCTCCAGCACCTGGAGCACCTCCTCCCCCTCCTTCTTCACTGACCTTGGTATCCGCATAATTGTTTCTCTCACATATTTTCACTCCTCTCTTCTGGCTGCTGTTGCACAGCATTTTTTTCCCCCTTCTTAAATATGTTATCACAGAGGCGCTACCACCATTGCTGATTGGCTCAGCCTTGACCAGTGGCGGGTCTGTCTTGGAGCCGGCTGGCACCAGCTCTGTCAGGCATTGGCTCTATTGGACACAGGGGAAGCTTCTAGTAGCTTCTCACAGAAGCTACCCCTGTAGCACACACCCCACACCCACTACCAAAACCTTGCCACACAAACCCAATACAGTCCATTAGTGCATTAGTCCTTTCCCTTATCTGTATCAGTCCCACAGTAAGCCAACTGAATTTAAGATCTTATCTCCCAGTCTGATAACTGGTATTCTTCCACATCAGGAAGACTTCTCAACTTCTACATTAAAGAAGCTCTGCAGTTGCTTTATGTATTCATGTCAGGGACTGGAGACCTGACCCAAAAGGGACTGCTTCTTAAGCAAGGTATTTTGAAGAATAGCTGGGTATCGACTTCTATTCCTTAGAATGATTCTGGCTATGAACCTTTAAGTAAGGAGTCTTTACTGATGCAGAGAAATATATATGTTCAATTGAACATTAAACCAAATTCTGTTTCTTAGATTTGAGGTATGGCAATAGTGGTTGCAACTCCTGACAGAATTCCCTTGTCTTATGCTTTCCAGTTAATGGAAGACAGGAAGCACTTGTAAAAAATGTAGCATTTCCTGCAGTCTGTGAACTGTTAATGAATCCAGGCTTTACATTCTGGTATATTGCTGTTTAAACCTTGGTAATGGTCTACCTGAACAGAGCCAGTCTCGTGCTCAGCAGTGTAGTATTTTTGTACAAGTAGCTGCGAGGAGTCCAGCAAGTTCTGGAGGTGAGAGGGAGCCTGGGAAAAAGTGAGAGTTTTAGCAGGTTGGAATAGTTCAGTGGAGGTCATGGTAAATAAAAGGGCTGTGAAAGCTTTGGGGAGCCTGTGAATGCTCAAGATATTGATAAGGGACAGTAGGAATTCAGAATGTCTCCCTAGAAGGATGGGGAAGAGTGGAAATGAGTGAATGGGAGTTTCAGAGAACAAAGTCGGCAGGCATCATTCAGTGTTCAGCATCATTTACCTATGCCTCAGTCTGTCCCTCAGAGGGAAAAAAGTTGTGAATTAGGTAATATATTACTATGAGCAATAATGCTCTAAAACTATTGTTGGCATTTAAGAAATTTCCTGACTGTTTTCCTAACAAATTTGCTGTTCAGACTGGAAATTAACATATCTAGTAAGTGAGCATAGCAACTCCTAGATTTTAAAACTGAGGCTCAAGGAGAAAGAAGCTGTATGTGAAAATGAAGACAACAAAGTAATGAAAAATATCTTTGTTTATAAAAGCCAATTCTCCTACTAGAACAAAAAGAGACAACAATTCAGAAGATACTCACAGTTACATTATATTCCTCTCCTAAGTTACAGGTTTGATCCAAAAGACAAGTTGGGGGGGGGAGGGGGAAGGGACAGATTCCCTAGATGTCAGCAATCTTGGTATCAGGCCCACAGTATTGTTTTGTTTTTCTGGGAATCCTCCTGACAACAGAGAGTGAAGAAGAAATACAGAAAGAAAATGAAGTTTGCATACTATGTTGATTTACCCGGAGACATACTCGGATTTTTCATAGCAAAACTGGAGAGGGACAAACCCTCAGAAGCCATCAATCAATATAGCCCCCATTAATGTCACTGATGATTCAAGTGGTCTAAGAATCTGGCCTGAGACCACCTAGATGTGTCAAAAATATTTGACACTATTGCTATTCTAATAGTAATGATAATAGTGTAATTTTCCTCAATTTATTTAATGGATTTTTGTCCCTTAACTCTCTGCTTCATTGGCATCTGCATTTTAAATGACATTATGTATAATTATACTCAAGTAGTATATATAAGTTTTAAAACAGTTAAAAATAGATAGATACTTCTTTTTTTTAAAAAAGCCCAACATTCAGTACTAAATCTTGCCATTCCGGCTTACCTGAGCTGTCATTACTCTTATTAGCAGCAATGGTCCTGCTCAGGTTAAAAGATCTTGTCCTTATAGATTACAGCACTTGTTATATTTCTCCTGCTGCACGATCCACATACTGGGTTTGGATTTTTTCTGGTTTAAAGTTCCTCTGAGCTCTGAAGCTTCCTTGGGCCCAGAGAGGAAGCAATACTGTTTCTCCTAGCAGCCTGGCACAGAACAGGGACTCCACAGCCTTCAGTCAGTGCTTGCCTCCCATTCCCTACTCAGCTGAAACATGCCCTTCCTCATACTGCCAACCATGCAACTTTGTATTTACATTGTAATAAGCAGGGGCATATAGTATAGAACAAACTTCATTTAGGATTCTAAAACAAAAGTATATTTATATATAATTTAAATTTAATTTACAATTTAAAAATCTCACCTTAACCCATTTACCTGCCTTCTTTCCACACCATGCTAAAAAGCAAATGGGGAAAAAAAGAAACAAAACAAAACAGTTTACTGATATGAGGTGGGTAGGATGTCACCATGCATATGGCATCTCCCCAGAATTCTGTGTCTTCCTGCACAGAAGTATGGTCAAAATTCTGCCAAAATTCACAGACTCCACTCAAAGGAATGGAACTGGGCTTCCACCACTATTGGTACAATGGCTGTCCTCAGGCTTGGTACCTGCACAGTTCCTCATAGGAGACAAAACACTCTCTCCTCTGTTCAGAGTGGTATTTTCTTGATGGATTCTTGGTCACATCTGACAAAGGACAGAGGTATAATAGCTTTACATTTTTATTTTATGTTAGACCTAGCTAAACTAGAATCAGCCTGTCTGTCCTTTAGCTCCTGATCTGTTTCCTTGGGAGCCAAATCCTAGATTTATGATTTCTTCTCATTAAAATGGCCCTCTGTTTTTTATCAGCAATATCTGGAACTGTGTATCCAGGTCTGAAAAGTTTTACAATACTATGAGAAGGGGGTTGGGAAGACAGGGTTTACTACTTTGTTTGAGGTTACTGCACAGCCTTGGGAAGCAAATATAAATGATACATTACACATTTCTTGATTTAATATACGTATTCTTCACTAAGATGATGCTGCCTGCCCTTGCAGTTAATTTCAGAAACACTTTTAATTACAGCTTCCATCATTCCAGCTGCTACTGTGTTATTTCTGCCAGTGTCCTGCAAAAAAAATAATTTAGTGCCAAAGCAGAAAATAGCTTAACCAATGAAGCAAACCACTCACAAAAAAACCCTATCAAGTATATTACTCTCAGAATAAACAAAGAGGAATTTCATGGTTTGGGCTGGACTGGCCACTGAAATGAACTACAGATGCTCTCTTTTACTTCTCTCCCCTTCAGAGAAGGGAGAGCATCTCCCTTCAGGAAGAGAAGGATGAGAGAGAGACTTATGAGTTTAAAAGAAAACTACACTACTTTAATGAAATATTAATAGTAAAATAATAAAAATAAAATATAATAATATATAAAAAGAAAATAATGAGATATATACAATATATACAAAACCGCATCAAGCTCCCAGGACGAGGATCACTGGATTCTGGATCTGGACTCAGGAACACACGGATCAGGATCAAAGGCAGATGAACAGAGAGAGTCCTCCTCGGATGTCGGTCATTGAAGAAAGAGAGTTGACCCTTTGATCCCTCAGCTTTTATACTGAGCATGTGTGTAAGGGATAATAGAGGATGTTCCAAGTGAGACACGATGGAAAATTACTAGTTGAACCAAACCCAGCATACGTGCTGAGAAAAAGGACCTCAGTACTGTTGCTGCAAAAACTATGTATGTATCCATGAGAACCCGACCTTCAAAGAAGAAAATAACAAGAAGGGAGTGCAACAATGTGGTCACGTATCAGAAAGCCGCTGTTAGCAAAGCCGGATCACGAGCCTGGTGGGGCTTGCTGCATGCACTGGCCACGCATGCAGCGACTCTAGCCTGTACTTTTCCACTCAATCTGGTGCAGGATATAAGGAGGCTGTCTTGGGGCAGAGAGAGAGAGACGTGAGTGCACTTTGAGGATACAGGGGATGCCCTGAAGGCGCTGTGCCTACCTCCCTCTGCCATACCGATGTGGCTCCTTGTTATCCTGCTGCTCGGCGGTGCTACTATGATCTATGGATTGGTAAGACTCTCTTAAGTAACTTTCGGGGCATTTGGGAACTGCAAGGCTTCACAATAAAGCTGAGTTAACTTTTTTCTCTGTAGCAAGGCTTCACAATAAAGCAGAGTTAACTTTTTTTCCTTTGTGTGGGCTCCGGTTTGTATGTTGAAATCTCTCTTAAAAAAGAACCCGTTACAGCATGATGCAGATGGGATGGAATACCCTGTTGGTCAATTTTGGGTCACCTGTCCTGTCCTCTCCTCCCTGCAGATGCGACCCCTCTATGCTTTTCCGCTTCTGACCCTCCAACAGGGCAAATAACAAAGTTAGCTGACCTTGGTTGTTACAGCATAACAACCATAAGCATAAGCAAGAGCCTCTCTGCATACCATTCCTTGGTATAAATTATAAACATCAGGTCTTATCTCTGCTAGAAGCCGACAATGTCTAAAAAATATGCTGTTAATTTCAGAGAGTTCAGTTAATTAGAAGAGGCTTAGGTGAAAAGTAAATTTACTGAAAAGAAAATTGTTTCTGTTTTACCTCAAACCAGGACAAGGAACAAGCATCCTGCATTACAAGGTTGTCACATACAGGGAACTCCAGCAAGCTTACTTTCTCTGTTCTTCTTGCAGCAACCAATTCTTAAATATATATGAGAGTTTCATGCAGTTTTGTGGTACATATCCTTCAGTAAGCTTGCGGTGACGTTGGCTCAGGCAACACTCAGATAATTGTTTTATCAGTTCTGTCCATTACTAGATCACTCGTCAACACAAATTTGGTCAGGATTGAACAGCTAGCAAAATCAACCAGTCCTGTCTCTTGGAGGAGTCACCATCCCTCCTGGCACCCAGACTCCTCCTTGTTGACAGTGCCTATAGGAAGCAGTAGGGCTGGAGGTTCAGAATTTAACACATCCCAAAGGAAATATCCACTTCCGTTATCTCATCCCTCACTCTCTAGCTTCTCAGTATATCTGTATCAGGAGTAGTATACCTTTGCCTAGTTCTTGTACCTGCAGAAGGCATGGTCTTGGTGGAATTGGAGCAATCTTTCATAGTGGAAGGCCTACTCTTACTCCATGTCCACAAGCTACTCCTGGTCTGTCTGTGTCTGACATAGTATTCTCCATGAGATGCACTCTGGTATTCCTTGGCTCCTTCAGGTTCTATTCAGGTTCACATTCTGGAAGTGGCTGTATGCAAGGAATCTGGAAAGATGATAGCTAGTCTGACAGTCCTCGAGGTCCTGTATACCCTTAGTATGCTGTATTGTTGCCCGTAGCTATCGCCTCTAATCCTAAGAGCAAATTTGAGCAAAGCAAACCTAAGAGCAAAGGCTACAAAAGTGGGAAGATCCCAAAAGTAGGAAAAACTGAGGGAGAGAAGATGTGACATTTGAAGATTGCCCCTAACCTCTCTCCTTACTTGGAGGGGCATGAAACCAACCAAAAGGTGATTTGATCACTCAGAATCCGGCAATTAATATTCATCCCAATTCATTGCAAGCTCATTTGGGGTCAAAAAGTTGCCAGTGAGCATCACAGTTTAAAAGCAACCTCTGCTTATTTGGATAGTTCTTGGTTCAGGATAAATGTGGCTGAAGGTGCTTCACTCAGAGAAATTGTGCTTTGGGTCAGCCAAGAACATCTGTGGTTCCACTTGCTTCAATTGTGTGACCTGGACATTATAGCAGAGGTGACTAGGGAGCTCCAGGAAGAAAAATGCAAGCAATAACTGATAAAGTTCAGCTTCCAAGCAACCTAGACTGGAAGCACACTCCCATCAAAAGTTTCATACAAAAAATCTACCATAAAGTAGCAGCTAAAAGAAGAAATGGAGAGGGAAGAATGTCCACATAAGTGAGTTTTTTATCTGTTGTGGCAGTCAGGTTACTGCATAGATTCTGGAGATCTTTTTTAAGGTTCCTGGCTTCCAGAAGCTCTCCTCCAGCCTCTTCCCTAGATTTCACTCCTTCTGACTCTTCTACTACAGATATTTCTCATTCTATTTTTCCTCAGTATTCCCAGCAAATTAAAACTGATCTCAGGCAGAGATCATCCCACATTCTTCCTCACAGAAGCTCTGGTGTGATGTCACTCACCCAGATGTAGCTGACCTTATGGTAGAAGGGTCCTCTTGACTCCAAGGTGTTCATTATTGCCTTTGGCTTTCTTCTCAACACAGGGCCTGCATTGATTCAGACACCTAATAACTCCAAACTACACTATTTCAGTTACACCACAAAATGACGTGTGTCCTAAAGATGACTTTCCATCCAGATACTCCAGCCTACACTGAATTATATCCATAGTCCCCAGCTGGGATCATGAAAAGCACTTGGGAAATGCAACTTCCTATTCTGCACTGTCATGGAGCTCAGACTTCAGCTTCCACGCTCTTTTCTTGGCATTGTTGAATCCAGCTGTTTGTTAATGGGATTGAGGTGGAGAATAGCCAGAATCAAAGAAAATGAAGGCCCTTCCATGTGCAGATCCTGTATTTCAAGCAGTATGAAAAGCTTGAACTATCCAGTATGAGGAGCATGAGATGTCAATATGATTGTTCAGTGGTCTGTTTGAGAAAACGAATTCCAAGGCACTCTCTCCACATTCTTTAAAATCCACCTATCTTTCACGTTAAACTTCACAGTGATTTTTATTTAAGCAAAACAGTCTAAACCTTGACCCTCCATTTGTCTATGTCCTGGTTTAAGTGACACAAGACTAATTTATCTTCTAATGCTTGGGAAAACTACACTTTTGGAAGACTCTAGTGTCTGAATTTGTGAAGATATTTACTTTATAGCCAGCTATAGTATGTGGGTTTCAAGGTCTCAGTGTTTTTGAGCCTTGCCAGGTGCAGGGATGAGGAGGAGTGAGACCTGGGCACTTGAACCAGGCTGGCCAACGGGATTATTTCATACCATGAATGTCACATTCAATATAAATTAAAAAGTTTGCTGTGAAGCTCTCTTCTATGATGGCTGCAATCCTGAGAACTTCTTGCCCCAGTGCCCGACCCCTGAGGCCTTCCCTTCCTCCCAAAGCCATAGCACTTGCAGTGTCTGACATTTGCTGTCCACTGCTGGGAGTGCACACAGCTTCCTACTGATATAGTTGGCTGAGTATAATCCTTGTATATTTTATATTGGTATCAGGATCAGTACTGGTTCTTTAATGTTATTAATGTTAAATTTCTATTCTTATTCTATAAAATCTGTTTACATTTCAACCCTTGGGTTTCCTTGTTTTTTCCCGATTCCCCTTCCCGTGTGGGGAGGGGTCATTGAGTGATATAATAATTGTCTAAACGACAACAAATTGTTGTGGGTTTCTCAAACCATAACAGTCTAAGATAACTAAATTCCTTCTAAGTGTTAGACCTGGGATAAAGAACTGTGGTTTCAGAGATATCATACAATGCATTGTCGGGAAAAGGCATGGATAGCTTGCATACAAAATTTCCTGAAAACTATGTTTACAGGGAATTTGCTTTGTTATAAACTTTTAAATCCATTACACTTCTTATTAAATGCTGTTCTTTTGGGAATATGCATCTCCCAATGTTTTTGTTTCCTATAGCAAAATGTAGTATATGTATTTCCTTCAAATGTTTCTGTTCTAGATAGAACTTAAGTTGGTATGAAAATTTGCATTGCCTTTCATAGGTGGGAAAATATCTATTAATTATTATAGTATCTGCTTTATACTGACCTCTGTAACAGGAAATAGACCACAAGTGACCCAATAAAGCTGGTGATAAAAATATAAATAACATCTTGCTTTCTTGCTATTGTGTTGGCTTTTCCGCAGTTCTGGATGGCCTGTGTCACACTATAACTGGCACAGTCCCACTGCAGAAAGACATGGAAGGATATCTGGGTGTTAATATGCAAGTTGCTGGAGAAAGAAGCTATTAGGCTAGATCGGAAAATTAACTTTATAAAATTATTTCATCAGCTTATTTTGATAAGCAAATAGTACACAAATATTGTTTAGAAATATGATACAACTCTTCACACTAATTATGTATTTGATTCATAACTAAAAGTAGATATTACAGTTATACCTCTAATTATAGATGTTGTACTTCATAGTAAAGTACTTAAATGCAAATCGTGTAATTATTTTTAAAAAACCATACTATAATCATACTGCTGAAGTTACCCTATTCTTTTAATTCTAGATTCTTGTATTTTTTGACTTTATAGTGTGTTGTTCCCTATTTCACAGTGTTGATTTTTTTAATCAACAGAGACAAAAATAGAAGAAATCATATATCAATTAATGACTGTTATTTCAAAATAGCATCTTAAAATACGATTAGATGGACACGAGCATGCAAAATATCTGACCAGCGATACCAGCGACTTTTCAAAACCAGTAACTATGATGATTGAAATGTTACCACGATTGTTTTCCCAGGGTCGTTTGTGCTGTCACCAGCTTTCTGGAATGGATCCAAGCCACATACATGTCCCCATCAAAAAGGATGACCTTGACCCTTGGTTATCACAATTTGACTTGTTGTTGCAACAAAATATTCGTCCTTTACATGATCAGCTAAAAGCTCAAATACTAAAGATTCAAGACTTAATGAACCGCAATGGATTTGAAATATTACAAAAGGATTTCTCGTGGGTAAATCCAAAGAAATTGGCTTTCTGGGCTAAATTTAGGAATCTGGGTATTTATTGCCTTAGCAGGGTTCTTTTTGATTCTGTTTTTAATTGTGTTTAGTATATAACCCGCTAAGAGCGTCACAACGAGTAGAAGCACAAGTCATGGCGACCTTGTTAATAAATGGTCTGGTGTTAAACAAAAAAGGGGGAGATGTGGCAGATCTACGAGCAGAGGCCTGCATACGGCCAAAGACACAGTGAGCAGAGCACACAGTAACCACAGAGCCAAGAGAACAGTTCATACCTTCACTCCATCCTGTGACGACCATATAACATTTCCGAATCTCGGACAAAGAATAGGGCTAAGTATTCTTCCTTCGCTAGGAACAGCAACGGCATTAAATATGTTGAATAAGATAGGGTGTTGGGCAAGTAAACAGATAAACCTCACAACTGAAATCATATCTAGCTTGCTTACTGATGCTGATAGCATTCGGCATGCTACGTTGCAAAATCGAGCGGCTATTGATTTTTTGCTGTTAGCTCAGGGTCATGGATGTGAAGATTTTGAAGGTATGTGTTGTATGAACCTTTCTGACCACTCATCATCCATTCATAAGCAGTTACAGGAGCTGAAGGATAACATGTCCAAATTAAAAGTGGTCAAAAATGGTTTCGATGATTGGTTAAGCTCATGGGGTATAACGGGATGGTTATCAGACTTCCTAAAACAAGGGCTCATGCTATTGTTGGTTATATTATTATTGATTATGGTAGCCTCGTGTGTTCTCCGCAAAGTGACTGACATGATAGAAAATGCCATGCATAAGGTCTGGCTGGCTCAAGAAGAAAAAGGGGGTGTTGTAGGAATGTGTCTGAGAGAAAATGGCCATGTGAGCCAGCCTCCCTACTATGAGAGATTAGATTAAGGGCAAAACAGGTGGTAGAAGATGGAATTGGTACATGGGAAAAACGGGAACTGAGAAGGTAGAAAACATGTTGTGCTAATGACTAAGCAATTTACTATGCGAATTCTTGTAACCAATCTGATCTGTGAATGAACTGCATGGACAGCGCGTGAACAGAGACTGTAAGCCAATCATATAGCTGCCGCTAGCGCGTGCTCTTATTGCCTGTCTATATATATTCTGTGAAAACTTGAATAAAGGGAGAATGATCATACTCATATTGAGACTCCATCGTTACTCCGGGTCCTTCTCCCACTCCAACACTTCTATCTCAGGGAGATGACTGGGGAGGGGAGGGGGCGAGGCAGGCCATGGCAGGAGCAAACAGCTCCGGCTCTGTCCTTCTCTGCTGACATTCTGCCTCCTCCATCGGCCTCAGGTGGAGCAGAGGGGATCAGCAGGGGATCGTCCCAGACCTTCGGACCTGGCCTGTTCGATCCCCCTCCCGTGGGTTGTAATGCTGCAAAAGCCCCGGCTGCCGTGGCTCGCTCCGTGTTCATGTCTTGTAAGGTCGATAACACCAACCACCATGTCGTCGCTAACGGTGATGCCTCTTTGTCTCCTTTACTTATCACTTCCCACAGTCTTTTCCCAACAGCCTCCCATATTTCTGGTTTAAAAGCTGTCTGGGGCTCTGGTTCGAATCCGTTCCCTCTGCACCAGATTAACAACCTTCGGAGCATACGCTCATCGTATTTCACCCCTCTCTTAGAGAGGATATGCAGGAGAAGTCTTAATATAGCCCCTTCTTCTTTTATTACTTGTTGCCCCATCTCCTGCCCCGGCTGCTCACCTCTCTCTGGGTGTCCGTGGCCACGTCGTCTGTTTCCTCTATTCCGGATTGCTGCCCAATCCGCCCTGTCTCAGTCCAGCTGAGCCGTCCTCCAGCCGGTGGATCTCCTTCTGGGTCTTCCGCCCCTCGCGTTCCGTTGCTCAAGCCAAGTGCCGATCGGTATCACATCGGGGTCACCATCTGAGGAGAAATAACTGGACTCCAGACGATCCAATGTGAATCAACAGAAGCCGTTTATTAAGCACAGATCATCATCTTTTATACCCTGTGTTGTAGCCGTACATGCCACTTGCTTATTTCTGATTAGCTAGTTACACTGTCCACGCGCTGTCCATGCAGTTCGTTCACACATCAGATTGGTTACAAGAATTCACATAGTAAATTACTTAGTCATTAGCACAACATGTTTTCTACCTTCTCAGTTCCCGTTTTTCCCATGTACTAATTCCATCTTCTACCACCTGTTTTGCCCTTAATCTAATCTCTCATAGTAGGGAGGCTGGCTCATGTGACCATTTTCTCTCAGACACATTCCTACAGAAAGGCACATGGAGTAGTAGTATTTAGATTACAGATCTCAGGAGGTAAAAATTATTGTAGTATCCCTGAAACAAAATGTTATAGCAATCTACAGAAACTGTAATCCCAGCAGGAGTCTGGTTTACAACATCCACTAAAAAAGTAGCAATGCATTGCTCATTATAGAAGGATTATTGAAAACTCATAATTTGTCTTAAAATCACATAGTTAAAAAATAAAAAGGTAATTATTGCAGAAGCTGAAGTTTCTGCACTACAGGGATATTTTTCTTCTCTGTGTGCTGTTTTTCTATTTAATGTATGCCATAAAACATATACTGGCATCATGACCAGGCTCATGTTCCCGTAAAAAGCAAGATTTTTTTCCTGCTCATGAAGATTAAAGGAAAGCCTGGGCAGTGATCTGTATTTAAATGCTGCTTTTGCACTAACTGAGCAAAATAACAGAAATGGAAGAGGAATGTGTGCATGCATCAAGGAAAAAGGGGATGGAGGGTTAATGTTTTTATCTATATAGAGTAGAAAGAAAAAAAAAAAGAATAAACTGAGAGTTTTCAACATGGCTGTTGAAGTCACAGCTACCATTTTTCTGTAACCAAACAGTAATAAGTAATTATATTATGCAGACCAGCTGTGAAGGTAATGAATAGAATGCAATGCAATGCAATACGATGTAAAACTCTTTGAGTAATTATTGTCATCTATTAGTCTCCCTTCACAGCACCCTCTCAGTAAGTTATTCTTTTATACAGTTTCATAATTGAAATCTATCTGAACAATAAATAATATTGGTTATGCAACATACCATGAGCAGCACGTTAAAAAAAGAAGACACTAATTGTTAAGAAGCTGTAAGAAGTGTGGGTGAAGTGAAGAAATCCCAAGATAATAATAAGAATCAATTAATCCTCTGCCCCTAAATTCTGTCCTAATTTCAATTAATTTAATTTGTATAATGCAGTGGAGCTAAAGCACTGATGGACCAACATTAGCTGATATGTTATATGTACCTTTCATAAAAAAACCCTTATAAACATATTGCAATTTCTAGTTCAGCCCCTTGATTTTGTACAATAAAATATGAATTTGTTTCTTTTGTCTCCCCCCACCAGTTCCATTCCCCTCAGACTCAATGCCATAGCTCCAATGGCTTCAGGACTACAGAAAAAGTGCTTCAGCATAAAAAAAAAGTCTGAAATACTCAGGCCAGAGAGATCTGTATGATTTTTACCTTGTTCAAGTTGAATAGCTAAACAAACTTGTGTTTTTCTAGCCTTATTTGTAGCTTACACTTTAAAGAAATATATGTTCATGTTAAAGTCTGGTAATATATTACAGAGCTCAAAGATATATTGTTGACGTAATAAATAGATAAGTAAATAAGCAAGCAGAAAATTAAAACCATGTTGCAGGAGAAAACTGTGAATTAGGATTTAAATAAAATATTTTAATTGTCAGAAACTGACTCAAAGTATTAGAGGTATTGTCTGCAAGAATCTTAAATTCTATTCTAATATAAAAATCCTTCTACGTGAGTATAAAGTGACAATCATAAAATAAAGAGATTGGTGGCAGATTTATAACAGTAAGTGATACCATATAAACTCATCTCTTCCTGGTCTAAGATCATCATGTGTGCAAATAAAAAGTTACAGAGAAGTTGAGATGGTTTATTTTTGTGATACAGCCATTTTTTATCTCTAAAAATGAGAAAATACAGAAAAGAAAAGCAGCATGACTAAGGATGTGAGACTCTTTAAATCTGTTAAGGAGGAAAATCAGATTATTTTATTTCAGTAAGAATAGATTGTATATTAATTTGGTTCAGGAATACTCTATGATAGTTGGTATATACTCCAAGACAGACAAATGAAGACAACATAAAAGATACTGCAGAGAATAAATTTAACACAGAACACAATGGGCATTTTCCATAATGTGTCCTACCAACATTAACTAAACTAACACAAGCTGCAAAACAAAATTTTTATGAAGATCCCTTTGTACAGTAAAAAGGATTTTTGTCACATTTGTACCACTGGTTAATACAGATGGAACAGAAACATGGGCATTCTCTAAGAATATCAAGTATCAGCTAAAAGCTGAGCTGTAAAACATGAAAAGATTTATGCATAGAGTATTGCTGGAACCATACCAAATTCTGCAAGGTCTTAGTTCTGGCACTTGAAGAAGGAGCCCTTGAGTGTCTCAGACATAATCAAAATAAGACTACAGTCTCACATGTTCTGCCAAGTGAATTCTAACATGGTCCTAGAATCAGATAGGAAAAAATTGAGACTATGAAAATGAAGAACAGAGCAGTCAAGGTGAAAGACATCTTGAAGACTGTGAATAAGCAGGTGTAAGAAAAAAATGTAAATGTAAATCATCACCAATCTACAGCACAATGTAAACCATCAAAGATGATAATAACAGCTTTCAATGATAAATCTTCACTTAGAAACTATATGAACAAACTCTGTAGTATTTTCCAAGCAGTGCATAATCCAGCATAACAACAACAGTGTACATTGCAGAAACATGTTACCTCTCTCACAATTATTGATGTTGTCATACTATTCCTTTAATGGAAGTAAGTTAAGCATACTTCTGGCTATTTGAAGTCAAAGTCTTGCATTACTCATTGCTCTCTTGTGCTACAGGTTAGAGATCCTTTTAAACTAACAATCAAAATAAATGAAAATTGCTCATCTCCTCCATAAGAATGGAAGAACAGTTTCCATGGAAGTGAGTTCTATGTACACTATAGTCACACTAGAAGACTGCCTGCTTATCTTTGAAACTATTTGAAAAGCTTTGGATCCTGTTCCTTCACCCCTCACCTTTGGGACAGAATGTATTTCCACTGGTTTTTGTGGGAATAACACCTACTTAAAGGGAGAAGAATTGGGTCTTCCTGATATTTTTATTTTTTGTTGTCTTTTCAGAGTCCAATCCTTCAAAGTCTTTAAATTAATCTTTAATCACAAATACTTCTATCAGATTTCATGGAACTACTAGTGTACTTATTCTATAATGCATATTCTAAAATACTTTGCTGAAACAGGATTGGGAGGCAGAGTTCAAAATGACAAATGCTTAATTTATAGCACTAGAAAAAAAATCCTTTCTAAAGCATTCTGCAATACTTTAGAAAGGCATAAAGGAATGTGCAAAAAATTATATTCTTTAAATTAATTTGACCTTTTTGTTTTATCCATTATAGGTAATGATTTTCTATACTATTATGATCTGCTGAAACTAATATTTGTTATGCAGATATTGAAATTACCCAATATCTTTACTACTTCCGAGCCTGAGCACACCTCATCTGGCGATTCCTGCTTAATATACATGTATTCATTACTTCTAATGTATAAAGTTTTAAACTCCAAGAAGAGTATTTAGCAATATATTCTGAACAGTTGCCTAAATGCATGCCCCCAAAACAACGAAGACTGTGAAAGGATGCAGCAGCTATTCTACAAGCAATAGGAGTTTGGTTTTTTCTGAATTATTTCTGAATTATTATTTCTGCAGAATTATTATTTTTTTATAATTACTTTTTTATAATTCTTTTCAGAATTATTATTTCTGCATTCCAAAATAAATAATGGTCTGTAATGCATTTTACTTTTTTGAATGTGTACAAGTTAATAAGAAATGCTAGCTCAGCCCAGCTTCCTCCTACAGGCAAATGATCAGTTATAGAGTACCTTTTTAAGGGGGTGATGCAAGAGAAATTAAACCTGACTAGCCAAACACAGCAATGTGTTTCTGCTGAGATAGGGTGAGAGAGAGGTAGCTATGCAGCATACCCAGCTCTCTCCTGCCTTGCTAGCAGAGAGGTAGATGGTGGGATACACCAATCAATTAATAAATTATGAGAGAGCAGATGCCCCTTTAAGGTCTGCTTAGCTCTTCAGAGGTTGTAGTTGTGGGAGGAGAGGTTGGGTTTAGTGTTGTAGGGGATAGTGCTGAAGTTTAGAGGTCTTTGGGCCTTGAGGGGAAAGAAGCTAAGTTTTTCTTTATGTGAAGAACCAATATAGAGACTGAATAACAAATAGGAAATGCTTAACTTGTCTGTAAGGTAGGCAGGAGGCATAGAGCACTGAACTCCACTCACAATACAGCACTGCTGGGTGTGCTGGTAGCAGGACCTCTTCTGCTACCCCTGCTCCTGGGTTTGCAGGAGCCCAGGCATAGCTGTCTCCTGCTGGATGCTGACAGGTGAGGATATTCCCTTTTTTCCCCCCTTGCTTTGAAGGTCCAGGTCCTGAAAGTAGTTCTCCCTGTGGGAGGGGGAGTGAGGCTGTTGAGGGCTGGCATCTGTGGGACTGTGTCCCCCCTCCCCTATACCTCTACCTGCCACAGGAATCTCCTACCTTGAGCTGCCCTCCAACAGGAGCTCTTGAGGGACTTCTTTGGTTTGCTTCTCTCTGGGAGCTTTAATCCCAAAACCAATCTTAGAATTCAGGGGGGCTGCTAGATGAGGATAAACGGGTGAGAAGAAATACTATAATTGAAGTTAGCATGGGAAAAGGGATGCACCTGGCAACTTTTTTTTTTTTAATTAGGGTAGCTTTTCTATTTTCCTCCCTTTAGCTTTCAGATGTTTGGAGTGGTAAAAGGGGAAGTGAGGATGTGGTTAACTGCACCCAACTAACTTCAGAAAGATGAGTCCATTGGGAGATGGAATATGTAATGTTTCCTTTTAGGGTTTCACTTATTGTTAGGAATTATTGTTAGGGACTTACTTGAAGGGGGTTTTTTTTGAGGGGGAGGGTTTGTTTTGGGGTTTTTTTGTGTTTTCTTTGGGGGGGTGGTTTTTTTTTTTTGGGGGGGGGGGGGAATTTGCAAAACAAATACAGCAAGTAATATTCCCCCTAGCTAGTCAATCTGTAGTAACATTTTGGATCTGAATTTGGGGGAATCCAACAAGTGTCAAAGAGGCTAAGGCAATGCTGAAATTCATGTGTTTGCAAACTTTGATACTGAGCTCCCCAGCACTAGCACACATTGAATCTGTGGCAGTACAGAGGGGGAAATCAATTTCATAAGAATTGTCAAAATGCAGGTGGCAGTAAGTGGGGAAGAGGCAAGACTAAGGTTTTTCCCTCTTCACTCTGTGCTTATTGTGCAAGAAAGAACAGATATAGGAAAACATGAAAATCTGAATGTAGTCCTTTGTGCCATATTTAGCCCTTTCTCATAGATGTCTTTATTACTTTTATTACACAATGATATTCTCCAAAATATGCTTTTTTTTTGGTGTTTCTTTACAGAAGGAGGCTTTGTAATGTGGCAACAATTTAGTATACCACAACTTCCCTTCAGAGTTGCAAATTGCCACTGGTACTACTGACAGATAATTCACCAGTAATGACAAAAAAGGTTTATTGTCAGATAGGAAGACATCTCAAGGATGGGTCCCATCCAAATCTGTGGTGGTCCAGCTTCCATCTGTGAAACTATTCATGCTAACAGTTAAGCATGTGTACTTGCAGGAAGAGAGTCTGAGGTTTCATAAATAAATCCTATTGTGCAATATCTGATAAAGTTGTTTTTAACATCAGTATCAAGCTTAGAAATGCTGAATACGCATTACTGGGACAAATCTGAGTTCAGCGTCCTGTCCCAACAACTAATTAGTGATAGATACTTGAGAGAAATTTATATGTATACCATAATGAGAGATAGGGGATTATTTTTTGCTCACAGTAGTCTTCTATATCATCAGATAGAGAGATAGATCATGAGATAGATCAGATAGAAATCAACTTCCAAGCAAACTAAAAGAAACCAGAAACTTCCTCTTAACAATTCTAAATTTGCCACTTTCTCATCTCTAAGAGGATGTTCTCTTGCTTTGTGGTTATTAAACTGAATGTGTAGACATTCCAAACTTACTTTATCTGTTCCAGTTGCCCTGGTGACACTTATGGCACATTAGTTTGTCTGCTTTCTCAGATACTTGCATTCTTTTCAATTCTTCTTCATATAAGCATGTTTTTTCCTTTTCCTTGTTCTTTTCAATTTCTCTTCCTTATTCTTTCTAAATTTGCAGCATTCATTCTGAAATGGAGTGTTCAGTGCTGTACATCACTCCAAAATAAGCTGCAGTATTTGCATAATGACTTTTTTATATTATTTCTGTTTTCTTAAATTTGTCTAGGCTGCAAATTGAGCTGTCTAGTTATTGTTCAGGTCCCTTTTCTGTGCAAATATCATCTGTATTAGTGATAATTTTCAGATTTTTCCAATGCATATTACTTACATTTGTCAACATCAAACTTCATTTGAAATGCACTTAGCTGCCTCTGAAGCTTCTCAGAACTGTCTCATTCTGACTGAAATAACTGTTAGATTCAGGAAGCAGATCAAGTTTCAGTATAGGCTAGGATGTGTTCAAAAAAAACCAAAACCCCAATATTACTGCAAGTTTAACCAAAAACTTTAAGCTGAAGCTCAGTTCAAGAGCAATGTCAAAATAACAGTTCAGGTTCTGATGTTGCCTGGGTCTGGTTTTCACTTCACTCTGTAGTGGTTGGCTCACTTTTAAGCACCAGGGGCTGTTAGGTACCTGTCCTCTGTGACACTGAGGTACCGTGGCATTCAATTATTGCACTAAGAAAACTGTCTGCTTACTTTTCTTGTCTCTCTTCCCTGATCTGTAACTGTGACCTTTCACAACTACTTAGTTTCTGTTTTGGGGTGTGTTGTGGGTTTTTTTTTTTTTTTTCTTTCCCAAATGTGAGGGATTGTGTTAGAAGCCTTTGGAAGTTTGAATCATCTCTCTAAAGAGCTAGAGGATAAGGACCAGCACAGGCCCTGACCCCTTCCCGCCTCACTCAAGGAGAGGCTGTAGCATCAGGGCAGGAGGAAAAACAGCAATTATACAGTGCCTCATAGCACAGAGGAGCATTGTGGCTGCTTTCTAGTATCCCCCAGGTTTCCCTTCAGGGATCTCCAAGCCTGCATGGCCCTGGCTTGTGGCATCTCCCCTGCCGGTGGGGGGGAAGCAGCAGATTACTCATACCACTCCTTAAAACACAACACCCACCCTTAGACAACACTTCTCTATGTAGCATGCCAACACCACTCCCTTTCCCCACCCAGCGCATGTGCCAGCTCTTGATGCAGCCTTGGCAGGGAGGGAGTGGCCGTGCACATGTGTGTCAGGTGCAGAGGTGAAAAGGTGGGGGGGAGTGTATATCCAGCTGATGTCTTTTAGGATGCACTGCGCATATGTGCCTTGGGTGTTATGTATGCACATGTGGCTAGGAGCTGGCTGTGGGTGCTTGGAGGAGCCACCTTGCTGTGTGTGAGGTTTTGCTCAGGCTTTGCAGCAGGCCTGGGGCAGGCTAGTGTTTGGGATAGGCCATTCACCACAGCCTATGGGTAGGCCATCTGCCAATGGGAGCGTGTGGATCCCACCGCTAGGCCTCTTGGGGTAGGCCTGCTGGTTGCTGCACCGAGGGGAAGCTGGGGTGGTGTGGCAATGCTGGGAACTGCTGGTATGAAGTTGGTGAGGAAGGACTTGAAGAAGGATAATGTAGGGCAGGTGATACTGATCCCTGAGGAGCCCAAGGACATGTGGCACACCTGCAACCTGCTACAGTGGGTGATAGCCTGCAGGCCTCCACCATCTGCAAGGTGCAGACTGAGTTGGCCATGGGCAGCATCTGCACTACCCTCATCCTCTGCATTGAGGCCATTGACTTTGACTCATGGGCCTGCCAGCTGTGGGTCAAGGACACCAATGTCCAGGAGAATGAGTATGTCAAGATGGGGCCCTACCACGCCATCGAACTGGAGCCCAACCCGTAGATCATGGTGGCAAAGCAGCAGCGGGACAGTGTGGTGCTGGAGTGCATTGAGCAGGCCTGCAACCCAGCCTGGAGTGTCTGGTCACTCCCAACGTGACTCTCACCTGTGCTAAGGTGGAGGTGAACATCCCCTGCAAGTGGAAAGGGAGCTGCACTCAGAACAACCTGGCCCTGGAGAGGTTTTATGAGCAGGTGGTGTAAGTCATCTAGTGGTATATCAACTCTTGAGGTGGTGAAGTGTGTACTGATGGCTAGCCTAGGCTTTGTGCGGGAGTAGTTTTGTGACTACATGTTCCAGTAGGTAGTCAAGACTGACAACAAGTTTCTGCTGGAGAACAGGTCCAAGTTCCTACAGGTAAGGAGCTAAACTGTCTCCAGAGTGGGTAAAAAGATGCTTAAGAGCTATCTGTGGTAATAGAAAATAATTATAAGGGTGATGGGGAAATAATTAACTTATTAGAAAAAATAAATTTTTGTCTGACTACAAGAAGTGAATTATTCTCATGCCCCTCAAATTATAAGGTGGTTATGAAGATACAGGGATGGTTATTTCCTAGGATACCTTAATGTGGAGTAGAGAAAGTATCAAATACTTTAAACTTCCTATTAGTACATATTTAATCTTCAATTAAGGGTGAAGTACAACTTGGAAATTAGTTTAACTGTAGTGTTAATCTGCCATACTGTATAGCATGCATGTTTAATAACATCTTTCTAAAGCTTTTTAAAGAAGAAAAAGTAACTGGATGGGGTATAGGTTAATGTTGCTATTAATCTTTAACAATTTAGTACAAAATTATGCAGACCGCAACACTTTTTCCGGTTCCTTAGTCATCTTATTGACTGAGTGAGGATTTTTTGCCTTTCACTGAAATAGGCAAACTCGAAGCCTAAAATAAGTTTTCCTTTTCATAAGGATGCTTATATCACTTGTGCATCATAGCAGGCCTGTAATCTGTGCTTGCAAAAGTGTATGTGTGGGAGGTGTGTCCCAGTACTTAATGGTCACAAAGTTTAGGAGTCAAATGGCACCAAGAAGCTTTCTTTTGTATTTATAGCAGTGATAATAGTAAGTGTAAAAGGTACTTTATGACTTTGTGAGCATGGTAGCCGTGCAGTTGTGCAAGACTTGATGTTTTTGCAGTCTTAAGAGGTCTTCCTCTTCTTGAATGCTTTAAAAGGAAGAGGCTTAAGTCTTAATGTCTTAGTGGTTTCAGGTGACCCTACCATGGGGACTGTCTACAACAGCTTGCATATTTAATGCAGTCATTGAATAAAAGAAACGTCTTTCCTGCACTACTTAAAATACAGTTTAAGGGATTTGGGCTAGGCTTTGGGTTGCAGGAGAGGAGATATTTTAAGAAAAGAATCATGTAGGTTTCAAGGAAGAGATAATATTTATCTTGATAATTATTCAAGAAAGTTATATATAGTGTAAGCTGTTTGTGATTGGCTAATCAAGGAAACGGTCCTTTTTATTAAAAAAAAAAAAAAAAAAAAAACAACAAAACAAACCTTTGACTTTTACTCTAGGTCTGCTCTTCCTTGGGACATAAGTATGCATTAAAGGAAGCCCTTTGTGACCCAGCTGTAACTAGCTGTCTCTCTGACACTAAGGCAGCTGATGAGGTCAAAGCCTTAGATGACTTCTATAAAATGCTGCAGCATGAGCCTGACTGGGCTTTTCATGGCCTAAAACATGTGGAAAAGTCCACATGAAGCCATGGCCTTTGATACCTTGCTGATTAGTGATGAGCTTTCCTGACACCGGTATGTGACTGTATGCACCTGATATGTTAAATTGTTAGATAGCGTACAGGAGAATGTGGGTACAGTGCACACTTTCTCCAGCCTTTGTGTGTCTGGAGAGCAGCTTGGCCAGCTGACAGGGGTGGCCTGTTGCTGAGCTCTCTGACCTGGAAGATGAATCTAGCTCTGAAGAGGATTGATAATGGTGACTTCATGCCTCAGTTTCTTTCCAAGTCATGTTGAAATTACATTAAAGGCCCTAAATACTGTGTGCAGATATGCTGTGACATGTAACTTAAGTTTTTGATAATATTTCTTACAGTATATAGCTCTGCTCAGCACACTAATGTATCTCTGTTCTATGGTAATGATTATTGGTATACTATGAACTGGAGCTGACTGTTTTTGCAAGTTACACCCTGGACTTCCACCAGTACAAGAAACTGATTTGACTCCCCAAAGCTGCTCATTCTGTATGTTAAGGCAGACTGGCAGTTTAGTGTTTTGGAATGTGTATGAAAAAAATAATAAACTAAAAGGGAGAAAATTGTCAGACTGTCTATTTCTGTTTAAATGCTTGAAAAGAGTATTACAAAACAAATGTAAACTTCTTCATGCAAGACCTATCAAAACTATGCTTGATCTTAGGAACTCACCCTTCTTCCTGAGATGTGGTAAAGGAGCGTGATCAACATAATCTGTTAGGGGTTTTTTGGTGTTATGACTCTAACCACTTTAATATTTCTGTGAAACATTTGAAGCAGTCTTTCAGAAACCAGACCCTTTAAATTAACCATTTCCTCCCTAATATGATAGTAGATGCAAGACAAATTGTGAAGCTCAGTGCATCTGTTTCAGTTATCTTTTTGATAATACTGTTATCTTGTGAGATTGTCCTGAAGGCTAACAAGGTATGATGTTGTCACATCCCACTCAGTAAAGAGGGAAGGTAAGTGACTTCAGATTTGTAAATTCTCAACGGTGCAGACTAAGGTGAGATAAATCTCAAGGTCCATATAGAAACATTTATTAGCTTCCCAAGATGATTAGTATAGGTCTTAACAAGTCCACGATAATTGGTTAGGTATATAACAAATTATGGCAAGTGGTGAGGTATGCATTGTGTTACTTAACAACAGGTATAGGACAATTTATGGCAAGTGGTACTTAAGGTCGTTACTTAACAACTCTAACTGTTACTTAACAATTCTAAGAGAAAAGAGAAACTGAGGGATAGAGAAAGGAAAAGACAGAGAAAAAGACAGAGAGAAAGAGATCACCAGTCCTGGTTCCAGTGCCTTTTTCAGGGAATCTTCCCAGGCATGATCTTCTTTCTTGGGAAGAATCTTCCCAGGCACTATCTTCTTCTTTTGTTTCTTCTATTTTTCCCCCTAGGGGCACTTATTTTCCCCTTTTATGTTTGCTGAATTAGCATGGTCCACCCCCCTTGCTGAGGACAGCCTCATCTCAGGTTTAGCATGATTTGGGTGGAGAGACGAGTGCCATAGTCATACATGTTTCTATAATCTTCATTAGCATATGCAGGGGTGTGTGCTTTCATATGCATTTCGCAGATAATGAAGCAAAGGTCACTCATCTGACACAATGGCCTTGAGAACTGAGAACTAGCAAGCTCATCACATGAGTGACAGAACTATCCTGTCTTCACAAGACGGTTCTCCCACACTTTCAGGTGCCAGAAGTGTTAGCCTTATCAGTTCTTTGAAGGCCAGGCCTGCGTTATTTATTTCCTTGCGAGTGTTTGAGGCATTCCATTGAAGGCTTGGAGGGCCTTCTGCCCCTCGTCAGGGAATTTACAGTCCGTCCCTTACAGATGTATGTTGTCATGGACTGTGTTGTGATGAATTGTCATTGGGATTATTTAGCACACAGTTCTGAGAGGATATATGACTAAGTAAGGCTTACACAATCAGGACCCCAATTTCCATGAGGAATCTTATGACAACGAATAGTTTAAATAAGTTCATAATTTGGTATTTGACTACCTGTGTACCTCTTTAAAAATATGCTTAAGCTGTGATATAGAAGTAAAGATTACACGTTTATAAATAGAACTTCAGTTTAAGATAATGACAACTGTAAAAATCAAAATTACTTTTCCAATTATTTGATCTGTTCAAAGTATTGAGAGCCACTATGAGATTTGCTTCTTCGCTGGACAATAAATGTTAGGCTGAGGAAACAGAAACTGCTTTCAGATTCTGACATGTTTGCCAGCTAGAAAGCACCCCGATTCCTGCTATACACAGAGTTAAAGAGCATATGAAATGGGTAGAAGAATCTGACCTTCAATAAATATTATTTATAATTAGCAAATTATTGCTTTAAACAGGCTCATTATGTCTAAACAAAGTCATTGATTTCTTCAAGATAAGCTGGTATATTAGTATTTCCCTTATAAGTAATGCCTATTTGTTGCAATTGTACACTAATGATACTTATACTCAAAATTATAGTATACCAGGTAATTTTTAGTTTAATTCTTAGCAAACTAAGAGAAAAATCAAGCTGTTCCTAGGCTGTAGAATGGTTTGCTATATTATTAGACCAAATTGATTCCATAACTGGAGAAAAGAAATTATGAAGAGTTTTTACTGTGTACTATAATAAGATTACAACGATGGTTCTGCAAGTCTATATTTTGTGCTTGTGGTAGTGTATCACCAAGGAAAAGAAGCAGCTGTTTTGCTGCTTGTGTGTGTGTTTGGGTTTTTTTTTTTTAAGGTGTTTAAGAAAATATGTTTGTGGTGATTATATGAATTATTTGCACTTAGAATTAAAATTCTGCACTGACTTTACAACTTATGAATATTTTTCTTAGCTATTGCTATCATAGCATTAAGTCTCTGAAAGAAATATACATCTACTTCCCCAAAGTATGGAAGGGTGGGAATATTTTTTTTGGTAAGCATTTTTGTAATAAAATAAATATGCAATCACTATGTAGACAAATTCATCCTGTTTCAGGAAACAGCTTAAGGGCTTGGTATTGAAAGTAGGCCATGTTCAGTAATTGCAGGTGCTCGGCCTCGCGAAGTTCCAAGGATGGTAGTATCTTACATTTAAAGGAATTTGAATAGTTGAAAAGTCCATATTGACAAAGATACTTCCCTAACACAGACCTTAATGTCTGTGCATAGATAACACAGAACATGCATGTTATCTGCAGATGAAATGAATAAGTGCTAGAGCCATGGAAAAATATTTTATTTTGGAACTAAACATACATGAACTAAAATCTGTCCATAATATGAAAATTGTTCTCTTACACTATAAAGACTTTACTAATTTCAAACAGTATCTCAGTTTAGTTTCTGATTAGGTTCTGACATAATTTTGTGAACTATTAGCATGATTTCTCTTCCAGTTTTTTGGTTTACAAAATAAATGAGTATACATTGTGGAACTTGTTCATATTTATCATGTTTGGTAGGAAGAAAGCTTTAAAAAGTATTATGAAATGGGTTTGATCCTGAACCCTGTTGTACTGTTAGCTTCAAGGATTCAAATAAATTGATTGATTTATGTCCTAGAGGCTCTCTTGCAAAGTCATACTTTGGAACAGGCCCCAGTTTGTTAGTTATGTCACCTTTGGCATTTAAATCCAGTTGTTACATCAATTTTTTTTTTTTTGGTGGTTGTTTATCAGGTTGTAACGGGTTCTTTTTTGGAGAGATTCCAATGTACAAACCAGAGCCCACACAAACGGGGAAAAAAAAAAAAAAAGGTTAACTCTGCTTTATTGTGAAGCCTTGCTAGAGAAAGAAAAAGCAGTGAATTCAGCTTTATTGCGAAGCCTTGCTAAGCGGTTCCCAAATGCCCCGAAAGTTACTTCAGAGAGTCTTACCAACCCATAGATCATAGTAGCACCGCTGAGCAGCAGGATAATGAGGAGCTACATTGGTACGGCAGAGGGAGGTAGGTACAGCGCTTCAGGGCGTCCCCTGTATCTTCAAAGTGCGCTCATGTCTCTCTCTCTCTGGCCCAAGACAGCCTCCTTATATCCTGCACCAGATTCAGTGGAAAAGTACAGGCTAGAGTCGCTGCATGCGTGGCCAGTGCATGCAGTGAGCCCCACCAGACTCATGATCCAAGCTTTGCTAACAGCAGCTGTCTGATACCTGACTACATTGTTGTACTCCCTTCTTGTTGTCGTCTTCTTTGAGGGCCAGGCTCTCATGGATACGCACATAGTTTTTGCAGCAACAGTACTGGGGTCCTTTTTCTTGGCACATATGCTGGTTTTGGTTCAACTAGTAACTTTACGTCGTGTCTCACTTGGACCATCCTCTATTATCCCTAACACACGGGTGAAGTTTGCAAAGCATAGATCACCACCAGCAAGAGACAAAAATAATCCTAGTTATAAAGCCAAATAAAATATAAATCTTTTATTGATAAAACCACTTTATAAAATTGTAAACTACTTAGCAATATTTGACCTAGGGAATTTCATCTCCCTCCTTCCTGTCTTCACTGTTGTACACTAATTGAGTAAAATGCTGGTAATAAATGATCTTGTGACCACCTGTGTAACAAGAGCCTATAGCTCTTCAGCTTAATTTGATATAACTAGCATGATGGTTTTTAAAGTAATGTAAATGTCTGAATTAATTTTCATTTGCTACTGTTTTTTGAAAGGTTAAGTAGTCCTGAATATAAAACTTACCCTTTGAAAATTTAACTTTGAAGCTGACGACCTTGGCTTACCTTTTTCTGTGAAGGTGTATTATACCTACCTTCTCAGTTGACTGGTTAATAGTTTGAGCCTCTTTTTTTAATTTCTTTCTGGAAGCAGCATTATACATACAGAAAACGTGCTCAGTTATGTAAAGGCAAGGTGGGGATAAAAGGTGGAATCATGTGCACGTGATCCTTTTGAGTCAGACGGATCACTTCACTTTTCTCTGAGATTTTAATCTCTTTGTTGTGGTGGGTTGGTTGTTTGTGGGTTTTTTTTCAAGAAAACAAGCCTGTTTCATAAGGGAATAGATGTCTAGTTTGACAGGAAAAACATGTTCTCAAAATCATAGAATGGTTCGGGTTGGAAGGGACCTTAAAGATCATCTAGTTCCAACCCCCCTGCCATGGGCAGGGACACCTCCCACTAGACCAGGCTGCTCAAAGCCCCATCCAGCCTGGCCTTCAACACTTCCAGGGATGGGGCATCCACAACTTCTCTGGGCAACCTCTGCCTCACCACCCTCACAGTAAAGAATTTCTTCCTGATATGTAATCTAAATTTCCCCTCTTTCAGTTTAAAATCATTACCCCTCATCCTATCGCTCCACTCCCTGATAAAGAGTCCCTCCCCATCCTTCCTGTAGGCCCCCTTCAGGTACTGGAAGGTTGCTATAAGGTCTCCCTGGAGCCTTCTCTTCTCTAGGCTGGACAACCCCAACTCTCTCAGCCTGTCCTCATAGCATAGGTGTTCCAGCCCTCTCATCATCTTCGTGGCCCTCCTCTGGACCCGTTCCAACAGGTCCATGTCCTTCTTGTGTTGAGGACTCCAGAGCTGGACACAGTACTCCAGGTGGGGTCTCACCAGAGCAGAGTAGAGGGGCAGAATCACCTCCCTCGACCTGCTGGCCATGCTTCTCTTGATGCAGCCCAGGATGCGGTTAGCTTTCCGGGCTGCAAGCGCGCACTGACAGCTCATGTTGTGCTGCTTGTCCACTAGCACCCCCAAGTCCTTCTCTTCAGGGCTGCTCTCCATCCATTCTCCGCGCAGCCTGTATTTGTGCCTGGGATTGCCATGACCCAGGTGCAGGACCCTGTACTTGGCCTGGTTGAACTTCATGAGGTTGGCACAGGCCCACCTCTCAAGCCTGTCCAAGTCCCTCTGGATGGCATCCCTTCCCTCCAGCGTGTCGACCATGCCACACAGCCTGGTGTCATTGGCAAACTTGCTGAGGGTGCACTCAATCCCACTGTCCATGTCACCAACAAAGATGTTAAACAGCACCGGTCCTAGTACTGCCCCCTGAGGAATGCCACTCGTCACTGGTTTTCATGTGGACATTGAGCCATTGATTGCAACCCTCTGAGTGCAGCCATCTAGACAACTCCTTATCCACCAAGTGGTCCATCCATCAAATCCATGCCTTTCCAATTTAGACACCAGGATGTCATGCAGGACAGTGTCAAATGCTTTGCATAAGTCCAGGTAGATGATGTTGGTTGCTCTCCCCTTATCTACCAATGCTGCGGCACCATCATAGAAGGCCACCAAATTTGTCAGGCACAATTTGCCTTTGCTGGAGCCATGTTGGCTGTCACCAATCACCTCCTTATTTTCCATGTGCCTTAGCAGAGTTTCCAGGAGGATCTGCTCCATGATCTTGCCAGGAACAGAGGTGAGACTGACCGGTCTGTAGTTCCCCGGGTCTTCCTTTTTTCCCTTTTTGAAAATGGGGGTTATGTTTTCCAGTCAGTGGGAACTTCACCAGACTGCCACAACTTTTCAAATATAATGTAAATGTTTATGCTGTTCTATCTGAATCCACATTTGTGCAGTGTGTGGTCTATTTCTTCTATAAAAGATCTAATATAGTAATTCTTAAAATGTGAAACTGCGATTAGAAGATCTACAATTAGGAGTCATTGTTTATAACCTCAAATCGGAATTCTTTCAGGATATATTAATTAAAAAAAAAAAAGGGGGAATGACTTCAGAAAACTGCTTATCTCTGTCCTTTTTAGATACAGTAAAACTTCTGACTCTTTTTTTTTCTTTTTTCTTTTCCCCTTGCTATGTGATATACCAGTTGCTTTTATTGATTTTGGGGTAGGGGTGTGTGTTTTGTGTGGGGTTTTTTTTGTCGGTGTTTAGTTGTGGGTTTTTTAAGATACAGTTAAAATGTTTCTTTTGGAATGAAGTTCTTAAAATGCAGAGCTAGGTGCAGCTGAGGTGGTTTAGGCTGTTGACTATTAAAGTAATCTGGTTAGATAGCTGCACTCAAGGTCTATATACAAGCATTTATTAGGTTAGTAACCAGGTCTTAACTAGGTCCACAATAATTAGTTAGGTATCTAACAAATTATGGCTAGCAGTAAGGTATGCATTGTGTTAATTAGCAACAGATATACAACAAACTATGGCAAGTGGTACTTAATAACAGGTATACAATGAATTATAGCAAGTGGTATTGTATGCCTTGTGTTACTTCTTTTACAAAAGTAGTATGGAAGTGCTTTGTGAAACAAACACCTTAATGTGTTGCGTTGGCAATCAGTGTGTTAAGCTCAGGAAAAATTTCTAGTCATACAGTAAAATAAAATAAAATCAGTAGAAGCTGATTGAAACAAACCTTCCAGAGTTTTTGAAGGGGAGCTTACTGAGAAGAAACAGTAAGAGAAAGACAGGAAAAAAAAATAATCATGTTAAAAGGTTTATTTTCTTTTAAGTGTTTCAAGTTATGTTTCAGCTAAAGCATTATTTTTTAAGATAACCAGACTAATAAGTCAGTCTAATGGCATGTTTTTAGACTTTTGCTCTTGAAAGCCTCATAAATCAGTTATTAAAAATCTATTAATAGATAGTCAAGCATTGTGATCTTGGTAAACAACGGATTTATGATTGCTTAAGCAATTGCAAACCACTGCATTTGTTTTATCCAAGTCTACTTGCATGGTCATGTGCTATTTCTGTTATGAGACAAAAGTCCTATTAAGCATTCAGAAAGAACAAAATTAATGTTGACAATTAATGTTGACAACTGTAAGTCTAACCTAAATAGGTTATAAGGATTTATAATAGTTGGGGGAGGGGGGCTCAAATTGAGAGAGAGTGTATTAAAATTGTTACTGGAAAATGTTTAGGGCTTTAGACAGTAGTATTTTGATGAATGTTCTCACTTTTACTTCTAGAACACTTGTTTTAAAACTACTTTGTTCTCTAGCTTAAACACTTTTATTTTGACATAAGAACTGGCAAGAAATAAATGTATGTTTGAGAGCAGAAAGTTCTTACTGCTGGCAAAATGAGAAGTTGGGACAGCCTTACAGTCAGAATAATCACAGCAAAAGGTTGTTTTAATATGGAATTTGTTTATGCTGAAAAATATGATGGTAGTTACCAGCAATAGATAGGAATCAATTCATCAATCCTGTACCCTATGCTCTGAACAGAAGCAGAGTGCTTGCTGTTATTTTAGTGGAGTATTGTGTTGCCCAGTTTATATCAGCCCAATTCTTAGTACATATGCTTGTGCCACATCTCAACAGATACACCAGATAGCACTGCAATACTGACCTCATGTCAGGATGGAGTGAACAGACAGGGATTAGCTGTCTGAGCTAACAATGCAAAAATGCTTAGATAAGGTATGTGATATGGATTTAGTGAGCAATTTCCTCTCGGTCTCTGTCAGTTTGATGTCCTCCATGAGCTTTAAAGATTTATTAAAAAACAGGTTTTGAGCATTTTATTTGTAAACAGGCATCAGACTCAAGTCATTGATCGTTAAATGTGTTTCCTTTAGAAAGCATGCTTCCTCCAACGATTCTGAAGTGAGCTGCTGTGAGTTGGTCCTCTGTTTATCTCAGCACAGCTTAGAAAAGTCTGTGCTAGACAAAGGCAACTGCAGTATCCAAAGAGCTATAGACCAAAGAAGAATGAAGGGAGGCAAAAAAAAAAAAAGTGCAGCATCAGCACTGCTCTGCTGCCTCATCGCTGGGCTGGAAGGAAAAGCTGAAAGTGATCCATTGTCACTCCCTGCTGCTGAAACTGTAGTTAAGGTGCTACTTGCGTAAAGCTGATGATAAATCTATGACACAAAATCACAGAATGATAGGGATTGGAAGGGACCTCTAGAGATCATCTAGTCCAACCCCCCTGCCAGAGCAGGTTCACCTAGAGCAGGTTGCACAGAAATGTGTCCAGGTGGGTTTTGATTCATCAACTAGAAACCCAAGGAGTGATCAGCAAGACTCACTCACCCTTTAACAGCCTTATATGGCCAGTGCAGAAGTGCCAGTAGTACTGGCAGCTAACAGTAGACTATTGTGGCCTGAATGAAGTCACACCACCACTGAGTGCTGCTGTGCCAGACATGCTAGAACTCCAATATGAACTGGAGTCCAAGGCAGACAAGTGGTATGCTACAATTGACATTGCTAATGCATTCTTCTCTATTCCTTTAGCAGCAGAGTGCAGGCCACAGTTTGCTTTCACCTGGAGAGGCATCCAGTACACCTGGAATGGACTGCCCCAGGGGTGGAAACACAGCCCTACTATTTGCCATGGACTGATCCAGACTGCACTGGAGAAGGGTGGAGCTCCAGAACACCTGCAGTACAGTGAGGACATCATTGTGTGAGGTAATACAGCACAAGAAGTTTTCAAGAAAGGTAAGAAAATAATCAAGATTCTTCTGAAAGCAAGTTTTGCTGTAAAAAGAGGTAAGGTCAAGGGACCTGCATGAGACATCCAGTTCTTGGGAATTAAGTGGCAAGATGGGCATCGCCAGATCCCAATGGATGTGATCAACAAAATAACAGCTATGTCCCCACCTACTAACAAAAAGGAAACACAAGCCTTCTTAGGGGTTGTGGGTTTCTGGAGACTGCATATTCCAGGTTATAGTCAGATTGTGAAACCTCTCTATGAAGTGACTCAAAAGAAAAATGAGTTTATGTGGGGTCCTGGGCAATAACAGACCTTTGAGCAAATGAAACAAGAGATTGCGCATGCAGTAGCACTTGGACCAGTCCGAACAGGATGGGACATTAAAAATGTGCTCTACACTGCAGCTGGGGACAATGGCCCTACCTGGAGCCTCTGGCAGAAAGCACATGGGGAGACTCGAGGTCGACCCCTAGGATTCTGGAGTTGAGGCTATAAAGGCTCCGAGGCCAACTATACTCCAACTGAGAAAGAAATCTTGGCAGCATATGAAGGAGTTAGAGCTGCTTCAGAGGTAATTGGTACTGAAGCACAGCTCCTCCTGGTGCCCCGATTACCAGTGCTGGGCTGGATGTTCAAGGGTGAAGTTCCTTCTGCTCATCGTGCCACTGATGCTACCTGTAGTAAAAGTGGGTTGCCTTAATCACGCAGTGGGCTCAAATAGGAAACCCCAATAGTCCAGGGATCGTAGAAGTGATCACAAACTGGCCTGAAGGCAAAGACTTCACAATGCCACTAGAGGAGGTGGTGACTCCTGCTGAGGAAGCCCCACCATATAATGAACACTCAATGAGAAACAGTATGCTCTGTTCACTGATGGGTCTTGTCGTATTGTAGGAAAGCATCGAAGGTGGAAAGCTGCTGTGTGGAGTCCTACACGATGAGTTGCAGAAGCTGCTGAAGGACAAGGTGAAATGAATGAATTTACAGAGGTAAAAGCCATCCAGCTGGCCTTAGACATTGCTGAATGGGAAAAGTGGCCAATACTCTATCTCTGTACTGACTCATGAATGGTGGCCAGTGCTCTGTGGGAGTGGTTAAAGCAGTGGAAGCAGAGCAACTGGCAGTGCAGAGGTAAACTCATAACTCTCTTTATCTCTCTTCTTCCTCTCCTTAGAGCGAGACATGGGGGAGAGCATCTGTCATCTTGTTGTTGGCCAACCTGGCCCAAACTGCGACACTAAGAAATAATAGAAATATGAGAGATTATTTTAAAGCTTTTTAAATTGGAGCTATATTTCTTAGACGTTGTCGTGGTTTAGCCTCAGATGGCAACAAGGAACCACGTGCCGCTCGCTCGGGCCTTCCCAATACAGGAAGAATTAGAAGGAAAAAGGCAAGACTCTTGGGTTGAGACAAAGGCAGTTTAACAGAACAGCAAAGGGAACAAGAAAACAACAACAATAACACGGGCAGAGGAATATACAAACACGATTATGGAACTGCAGCTCCCTGCCACTCACCTACAGGACCCCAGGACCCCCCAGCCTGCTCCAAGCAGCGACTTCCTGCCCCCTCCCCCGGCAGCTCAGGGTGGGCATGGCTCACATGGCATGGAATACCAGGGAAAATTAACCCTATCCCGCTGGAACCAGGACAGACGCTTTTAGGTATTTTGTTAGTATATCATTTTGCTTGATCAAATATTACTGTTTTCTGATTATTGTTACTAAATGTTTTTTCCAGTTTATATATTCCTATCTTCTTACTTTCTGGAAGATTTTGTTTCCTTACTTTTAAAACGAATTAATTTGAGGAGAATTTAATCTCTCTAAAGACCAAAGTTTAGCCTACTTAAGCTCATTGAGTGCTTTGAGGCTCATTGAGTGCTTTGAGGTTCATTGAACAGGAGCTCTTTTGTTAAGTCCCTGTTTACTAGGAAGAATACATTTGCAGTGGAAAAATAGTTGTTCAAACAGAAATTGAAAACTTAGTCTTCAATATGTGCGTTGTACGTCGAAAAAAGTAAGAAAAATCTTTGTCTTTTATTAGCAGAATCAAATCTGTTAGTTACACCTATTAAATATAATGGATTTATAGTAAGTTTAATCAACTGTTTTGGTAGTCTATGAGAATGGAAGAATGATATGATAATAAGATCTAACATGACTGAATTTCTGGACATCTGTGTACTCAAAATCAAGATTTCACACCATAGATCAACCCCTTGAGGTTGATCAACCCCTGATCAAATTGTAGAAATGTTTTCTGTTTATATCATAGTCAGCTCTTGAGATGACTAATGCTGGTCATCATGTCCTTTCGGTATTTTGGTACTTTAAGCATATTGCACCTCTTTAAGTATCAACAAGTGCTGTTGCAGTCCTTGAATTCTGCTTTAATTTTCTGCACAAGATGCAGTAACAAATTTCTACTTCTTGAATATTATTACTTTTTATTTAACATAAACTTATTATAAATTTTTAGGATATTTGTGCCTTGATATATTTGCCTTATTTTCAATTTTTTAGATAGACTTGGCTGTATTATAAAAAATATCTATTTGAAACAAAAAAATGTGGAAAATTATTTTAATCCACACCATAAGAGACGAGCTAGGTAATTTTACTGCTCCCAAAAGGCTTCTTGGCTTTCTGATCTTTGCTAGGAACTGTGCTAAAATTTCTATATAAGATACCTGTGATACGAGGCAAGAAATTATGCCCCCCCCCTCCACGTGTGGAAGTCCCGGAAATCACATAATCTGGCTGCAAGTGAAGTCAGAATGGAAACTGTAAATGGGATATTAGCTTTATGTCAAAACATAGCAAGGCTGAGTTGTTCCGATAGGTTGATAAGGCTGGAGCTAGAAGATGCTGACTAAATCTATTTCTGTTGATTCTTTAGGCATGGTTTCCTGTCTCTCCCAAAGCATTTCAGGAGCTATTTGAGATTCGCAACTGTGTCAATGGATGCATTATTGTGGCAGGGGAGAACAGCAGATTAATTCTGTCCCACCCATCTTTCTGGTGACAGTCTATCTTATTGGATGTGTGCAATGTGGAAAAGAGGAATTAACCACATACAGTGTAGCTGAAGTAACTTCTTTGCATAACATGGAGGTCACAGGAACCTTGATTCTTGAAATTCTGTATCTGAATGTGTTTAAACTCTCAATCTAAATAGCTTCCTACTAGTGTAATAGTACATTGGATTTTCTTTCTTGGTTTTCTTGTTTTCTTTTTGTTTCTGGCATTTAAAAAACTGCAAAGGAAAATTGAGAGAGAGTTGAAAAATCAAATCCAACAAAAACCCACGCTTGACACCCAGTGGACTTTTACACATAATCTTTTTCATATGCCTCTGTGTCTCATGGCATGGACTTCTGGTTTTGACAGCAATTTTATGTTTTATCCAATCCATAGGCAGGCACAAATGTGTGTGGTTTTTTTTGTTGTGTTTTTTTTTTTTTTTCCACAAAATATCCTTTGTTGGATACTTGACAGTTTGAAATTCAATGGAAAGTTAGACTGGGGGATGTTATCTAAGCAGCATTCAGAGCTGCACATACTAACAGTACCAGCATTGTCCTCTGCCTTAAACTGTGAGAGTCCTGTTTTAGCTCATTAAAGAGCATCTTTTACTGCATGAAAATATTTTTTATCAGCAAATGCACAACTTAAGAGTTTTATGTTTAAAAAGAACCATAATTTTTTTCAGACTTAGCAAAGCGGCTACATCTTGTGAAACATAGAATCATAGAATTGTCTAGGTTGGAAGGGACCTTTCATATCATCGAGTCCAATCCTCAACCTAACTCTGATAAAACCACCACTAAACCATGTCCCTAAGCACTATGTCTACCCGTCTTTTAAATACCTCCAAGGATGGTGCCTCAACCACTTCCCTGGGTAGCCTGTTCCAATGCTTAATAACCCTTTCAGTGAAGAAATTTTTCCTAATATCCATCCTAAACCTCCCCTGGCATAACTTGAGGCCATTTCCTCTTGTCCTATCACTTGTTGCTTGGGAGAAGAGGCTGACCCCCACCTCTTTACAACCTCCTTTCAGGTAGTTGTAGAGAGCAATAAGGTCTCCCCTCAGCCGCCTTTTCTCCAGGCTAAACAACCCCAGTTCCCTCAGCTGCTCCTCATAAGACTTGTTCTCCAGACCCCTCACCAGCTTTGTTGCCCTTCTCTGGACTTGCTTCAGAATCTCGATGTCTTTCTTGAAGTGAGGGCCCCAAAACTGGACACAGTACTCGAGGTGGGGCCTCACCAGTGCTGAGTACAGTAGGACAATCACTTCCCATGTCTTGCTTGCCACACTGTTCCTGATACAGGCCAGGATGCTATTGGCCTTCTTGGCCATGATGGCCTACGTTTGTGTGTCAAACATTTTGTGTTTGAGATCATGTCTCCTTCCTATGACTGGCCATAAATCCCAACAACTGGCAAAGGCATCATATTCCAGGGAGCAACCTCTGTGGTTTAGTTCAGTATTATTTAATTGTCCAGATGCCTGAAATTCATGCAGCCATGGTTTGCTATGTCTCAGTTTCGTTCACACAGTTTGAGGTTTGCCCCAGCACTCAGCTGGTAGCAAATTGTGATCGCTTCCTGGACAAGCCTCAGAACAGATTTCATAGTTCCTCGCTACTGCTCGATACCATATCTTGCTCTCAATATGCATAATATAGTTACCTTACTTGTGGTGCTTATGGTGTCAAAATAGTCCTTGAGTATTGCTTTTAAGTAGGGGAAAAGGCAGATCTTTCTCTTCCCTGGTGATCTCTCAGGTGTACCTTGACAGCAAAGTAGCCCATCAGAATTTAATAACTAGCATATGACTACCTGAAAATACTGAAACTAGTACTAAATTATCTGATACCTTTTTTATTCATAGTCACTTAAGAGAAACAGGAAGATTTTCATGTAACTTTCTGGGAAGGGTTATAGTTCCCAAGCCCTTCCCTGAGGCTTATGAATCTTGGACAGCTGAGATTTTCCTATGTTGTTTCTTTTACAAAGGTTCATACAAACATCAAGTGTTACATTAAAGTTCTACCAGGAGCCTATGAATTTTTAGTTGCTTGAATAAAAGGCCAGAGTTAAATGGATGGCATTTTATTGTTCGCTTAGCTCAAGTGGAAAATGACTTAACCATATTAATTAAACATTTCAAACATATTTATCATGAGCCTGAGGTCAAATCTGGACAGTTTTAGCGCAGAAATATTTCTTGGACAAGTTCTGAGACATGATTTTAAAACGGAAACTCTCATACTTAATGGTAGTATTTAACAAGGATCTTAATTTCTGTATTTATTATGAAAATCTATGGCAAACTATATTCACTGAATATTCTAGTTAATTATGTTATCCTTTACTATCATACGAATATTTTCATTACACTATTCAGATACTTTTTCAGATTGAAACTCATTTACTTTAAAAATTAATTTTTTCTGTTTAATAGCAACAACAGACCATCAGGCAGCTTCATTTGAAATGGAAATGTCTCAAGCTGGTTTCAGTGCTCATTATTCTCAGGTAAACAAACTGTTTGAAAATAGAAGTTCTCTTATGAAGTAGATTTTTTTCTTGGTGATGGCATAAATTTGGAATGAGTACTTCAGAATTCTTTACACAGTCCTGTTTGCTGTTGGAGGTTTTGGAGTTTCCTGCAATCCAGTTAGCTTTTTGTAAAATGTATATAAAGAATGATTATAAACAATGAAAGCTTAAGAGAATAAATACCTTCTTCACACAAACTCTAAACTTAATGCTCCCATAGCATAAGAGAATATTCTATAATATTTTAAGAAAGATGGAGAAAGATTTTATATTTTTTTAATTTTATTTTTTTTTTACCAGGGTCTGTAGTGACAGGACAAGGGACAATGGTTTTAAACTGAAAGAGGGTAGGTTTAGAATGGATATAAGGAAGAAATTTTTTATGATGAAGGTGATGAGACACTGGAACAGATTGCCCAGAGTAGTTGTGGATGCCCCAGCCCTGGAAGTGTTCAAAGTCAGGTTGGATGGGGCTTTGAGCAATCTGATCTAGTGCAAGATGTCCCTATCCATGGCAGGGGGGTTGGACTAGATGATCTTTGAAGGTCCCTTCCAACTCAAACTGTTCTGTGAACTATAAAACTGTTCTCTATAAATATATAAATTGATATTGTATTGGTGAAATTGAGATAGAAGATATATATAAAGGATATTTCTGTAATGGATATGATCTGCATTATTAGTTACACAACATATTCTTAGTTCTGTTAGTACATTGGATACCTCAGTTCTCAAGGGGTAAATATTTATTAAACTGGGATGCAAAAATCCCTGGGAATTTGTATTAGCAGAAAATCACTCCCCACATATTTTATTTATTTATTGAAAATCAGAAAGTATCCATTGTGATGATCTGCTCAGCATACACAAATAAAATTAAAATTTAACATGAGATCAAAAGAACTGGGAATAGATAAGCTTTAAAGATAAAAAAAAAAAAAAAGGTAGTGACGGTGGAAAAGAACAAAATAGGAGAGTAATTGAACCGAGCAAACACTGAGCAATCCAAGACATACATAGGAAAACCTTCAACATGGCTTTGTATACAGCTCAGCATATCACTGGTAAAACCGAGAATAAAAGACCTTCAATATGATTTAATATAAATTCTTTATTGCAGAAATATTCTCCATTCTTTTTTACCCTCTTCACTACATTATACACTATGCTTCAGATGGTGTATCATACCTTAGAAATTAGTATTATCCTGATAGGGAGCCTGAGGAATACTTATAAGATTATCTATTTGGTAGAGCATATTCTTGAAGTTCACAAAGAAAGAACTGACCTGCTGTCATCAGAACCTCTATTCAGAAGTGGGTCTTCAGTCCTTGATGCATTGACAAAATCTGGTGTCTGTCTTATCTGGAAGACTACGTTCTTGCCTTTAGGCAAGAAAGGTCAGCTGTGGGAAAGTAATGGAAGATCAGCGAGGAGGACTGTAAACACGCTCATGTCAAAAGTATTGCAAAACAGAGTGATATGTCTGTACATATTCTCTTCTTCAGTCTTAAATAACATGACTCAGGAAATATATTTATCTCTACCGATGTTTCTCAAGGAACTATACTTTTAGCAAAGGGTGATTGTTTGCTTTACAGAAGTCAGCTGTAGATAGTGGTTGTTTGAAATAACTAATACATGATTTCCTGTTTTGAGTTTGTGGTCAAAATGTAGTAACTGTGTGAGTTATTTAGTCTTCTGATAGTAACTCTTGTATTTTCTATTCTATGGGCAAAGATACAAAATTCATTGAAATTTTTTACATGTAGTGAACTTTGCCTGCAAACCTGCAGTTGCGATTTTAATGTTATCACTATGATGTTATTGTTATTACTATTATAGTTAAACTACTGTGATGTGCTGTTTTATACTGATTTAATCCCTGTTAATCTCTCTTCCAAAACTGGTTTTGGGACCCGAAAGAGAGTGATACCAACAATGAGCTCTCTCTGACCATCAAAGCTAGAGAAACACTTAGAATTTAAGCTTAGATTTTTAAGATGACAAAGATCAGCACATCTCTCCTTATGATAATCTCTTATAACAGGGATCCTTTAAAGATTGCCACTTTACTATAAAATGACTCATACTAAATAACTGGTGAGGCATATTTTGTGTGTAGAGCAGATAAAACTCATTCTGTCTGGGCACACAGGAAGGGAGGGAAAATGTGAGGGATGTTGTTTAACCCATGAGCAACTCTGTGAACCGGCCTCACCTGGGAACCTTGGGCAGTAACTGCACAGTGCAACCAGGTTGTGATTTCTTCCACTGCTGCCATTTTTGGAGGATTGTCAGTAGCCCTAAGGTGTTTCTTAGCTGGGCTGTAGTTTATTCCTGGGATCACACCATTGTCTCCATCCTTCCACTTCCAAGCTATGGGAGAAGGAGCTATCTACTCAGTTATTAGGGGTCTCTGGCCCTTTTCCTGCAGCTTCTGTAGTGGACATTCTCACAGATGTCCACCTACAGCTCTTGATCAGATAGAAATCAGGTCCTTTATGAATGAGGAGTGGGTCCCCATGCCCTGAAAACTCATAATATTTAGGACCTTGTCCCCAGCCCACACTACTGGATCCCCCCAAAAATGGCGTGGATTGGCATACCCTTATTCCTAGGCATGCAAGTGCCCAAGGAAAGAAATTAATACCATAACCACAGCAAAGTGAAGTTTGTGTTGAGTGTCATGATTTATTAATGCAGTAATATCTTGCATGTTTGTATTTCTAAGTTTTCCTGTTTGGACAACTGTTCTGACTGTTTGGACTGAAATGTTTCTGGCATGATAATAAAATGACTCCAAAATGTAGGTTTTCTAATGCAGTAGATAATGTGATTTTTGTTCCAGTGTTTCAAACATTAAGTTGCAGATAGACACTAGAATACAAACAGTATTAGCAATTATAGTCAGTGTAATTTTAATGTACCTCAGCAAGCTGTTGATGTGTTTGCTGTGCCATAAACTTAATTTATGCCTTAAGGTAAAGGAGGATAATGTACCTCTGAATCATATTTCTTGCCTTCCTTCAGCTAAAACATTCCCATTAGTAATGCTGCAACTTTTAAGCCAAACAGTGAATGAGTCATTAATCTCTGCCCACAATATTATAACACCTGTAAAGAGTGCAAGACAGGCTTTACACGTGTAGATGGGTACTGTAGGGAGACAGCTGGTTTTTTTCTTGCATGTTACATTGTATTTTCTTCTGTCGAGGGAGTTAGCACAGATGAAGAGCCTTTTTCACTGGGATAAAAATTCTTCTTTAATTGCTTCTGTGATAATATTAATCTTTCTGTTAACAGGTGTTCTTCATAACTGCTGCGAAGCCTACAATGTTGGGGTCCTAGAAGCAAAAGTATTTTCTGGCTCATCAAGAGAACAGTTTGGATATATAGTTCAACAGTTTAAAATGAACAAGGCAAATGGTAAGCAGTTTGAACACTTTCTATATGTCCAGTTAAAAGGTTAAGGAAGAAATATTGCAACTTGTTTTTATTTTACAATTCCAAATTTCATTTAAATGCATCCAGTTAATTCATCTTTATATTAGAGTTATCTTTTTACTAGTAAATAGTGACTTTATTAAAACAGAAGTGAAAATACGCTAAAGATCTATGCATGTGAAGGTTCAGAGTTTTTCCCTTCACACAATGCGGTCTGAGGTCTATCTTTCTGTTAAACTTTTACTTTCATCTCCAATACACCAGTTTCCTCAGATTCACAATTTCTTGTAGAATTTTAATGCCGATTTCAGTCCCTCCTGTAGCAGTAGCATCTCTGTTATGCATTCCATACATGGGGGATATTTTTCCATTTTAACACTGCTGAGATTGAAACAAATGATTAGGGCTGGGAAGTTCTAATTATTAATATTAAAATTAAGTGAACTTAAATTGATATCACTTTGTATATGATATAGTAGGGACAAGGGACGGCATATTTGGATGTATATCATAACACAATTCTTGCAAAGGCTTTGTGTCTGCTGCATTTCTTCAGCCATAGTTTGATGTGAAATCCACTGTTGACACAACACTGGGCTTGATGAGTAATTAGTAAAATATTTTTTCTAGTAATGTTGATTTAAAAAAGAACTTTAAAATATTAACCCACAGTAAGCCCATTTAATGAAAAACACATTGTTTTCTCTTCTGCAGCCTCAGCAATCACAAAACTTAAGGTGTCTTTCATGGCAGGGACTATGTGTCTATAAATAGTTTAGTGATACTCAACTACTTCAGGTGGCTACTTGTGTATATATGGTTTTAAGTCAAGAGCGGAAAGTCACACAAGTTATATATATTATCATAAGCTGAGACAATATTTTAGATGCATCATTCTCCATAGATTGAAACAGTGTCAGAACCAAAATAGCCACAAATTGGCATGTTTGTTTAAGTGATGATGGACAGATAGTAAGTAGCTGAATTTTTTTCATTAAAAAGAAAGTAAGATGTCAAAATCTGAAATCCATGGAAATGCATATGAAAATGTATTTTACAGTTAAAGTTTGGAAAAGCCCATACAAAAAAATTGAGCTAGCTGAGACATTTATGCATAGCCCTGCACAGAGCCACTGTGCAGTTGCAATTAGTTGCATATGCAAAGATGTAAGACTACCTAGATGCTAATGCATCTCTGGTGTTACTGTGTTTACCACCAGTGACCAGGAGGCAAAGTAAGAGGAGAGCACAGCTGTATTGTCTGAACTAAAAGCTCAGCATTTCCTCTCCCTCTGTTGGGTAGGCACTTCCCCCTGCTCCTCACCTGATGCTGTGGCAGCTTCTCACTGTGTTACTGCATGCTTTATATGTTTAGTCACCCATAGATCAGAGCTCCCTTTTTTAAAAAACTTCTGTGTAAAACTATTGAAGGAGAATAAGTCAATTGGCTGCTTTGGCTCATACATGGTATTGTCTAGAGAAATTGTCATGCATTTTATCCTTCTTGTAATTTTTTTCTGTAAGCTTACAACAGGAGCACTAGGATCCAGACTCATCCAAGCTATTTATGTTTTATATTTCCCTGTTTTATTATTACTTCTGATATTAAAAACTCCTCCACTACCACTTTCTTTGATAATATATGGTGGAGTTTGGGAAAGAAAGTAACTTTGGAACTTCCCATCTTCTCCCAATTATATGAATATTATGAATCTGGGAAACTTTTCTATAGATAAGAACTTCATAATTTGTTCATTCACTGCACGATGTCTGACCACAGCCCCAAAAGTCAGGGGAATTTTATCAACTCTAGTTTGAGTAACCATGACTTGATAGAGACTCTTCAGTGAAAAAAAGCTCTCTTCAGTCTTCCTCTCAAGAAATCATTAGACATGCTTTATAAAAAAAAAAAAAAAAAGGTCACTCATAGTTTACTCTCTTGTTCTCTTAAATTTTAGGCTATTTTCTTTTTCTTGGGACAGTAGCACTTTTTCTTGTGTGCGTTATTTAAAAACAAACACAACAAAAACACTCAAGTGTTCAGTAGAGTTGGTTTCTCCTCTAAGCGATGCAAAGGCTGCAGCCCGTGTGCAGAACACAGGATGACATGGCTGAATTAGGAGTGAGATACACAGACTGAGCCTTGCATAAGGTCAGGATGCTGCTTTCTGTCAGAAGGGAGCATTTGTCACCGCATGCTTTTATGACGAGACCATCATTGTGCAGAAGTGGCCTTCTATAATGGAGTGACTATATCAGCAGACAAGGGAAGAGCTATGGATGTCATCTCTCTAGACTTCTGCAAGGCCTTTGACATGGTCCCCCACAACATCCTTCCTTCTGAATTAGAGAGATGGATCTGACGGATGGACTTTTTGGTATATAAGGAATTGGCTGGATGGTCGTATCAAGAGAGTAGTGGTCAACGGCTCGATGTCTGGTTGGAGACCAGTGACAAGTGGTGTCCCTCAGAAGTCCCTATTGGGACCAGTACTGTTCAATATCTTCTTCAGTGACATGGACAGCAGGATCGAGTGCACCCTCATCAAGTTTCCAGATGACACCAAGCTGAGTGGTGCAGTTGATGCACCTGAGAGACGGGATGCCATCCAAAGGGACCTGGACAGGTTCAATTGGGCTCATGTGACCCTCATAAGGTTCAACAAGGCTGTCGTGGTTTGGGCCAGGTTGGCCAATGACAAGACAACAGATGCTCTCCCCCACCTCTCAATGGCAAGGGAGAGGAAGAAGAGAGCTAGATTGATGAGTTCAGAAAAAACTAAACTACTTTAATGAAATATTAATAATAAAAAACGAAATAATGTAATAGATACAATATATACAAATATATATACAAAACCATATCATGCTCCCAGGGAGATGTCACCAGAAGGCACTGAGGAAAGTTCCAGACTAGACTCAGTGACAAATGGGAACTGGATTCCAGAGCACACAGATGGGGATCAAAGGTAGACAAACTGACAAAGCCCTCCTCAGGCATCAGTCATTGAAGAAAGAGAGCCATTGAAGAACCCTGACATCTTGATCCCTCAGCTTTTATACTGAGTGTGGCAGATGGGATGGAATACCTTAGTGGTCAGTTTTGGATCACCTGACCTGTCTGCTCCTCCCCACAGGTGCAACCCCTCCATGGGGTAAACAACCAAGTCAGCTGACCCTGGTTGCCACAGCAAAAAGTATAAGCAAGAGCCTCTCTCACTGAACAGAAAGTTGGCTCTGCTCTACCCCAAACCAGGACAAAGGCCAAGTGCAGGGTCCTGCACCTGGGTCAGGGCAACCCCCACTATCAGTACAGGCTGGAGGATGAAGGGATTGAGAGCAGCTCTGCTGAGAAGGACTTGGGGGTTACTGGTGGATGAAAAGCTGGACATGAGCTGGCAATGTGCGCTTGTAGCACAGAAAGCCAACTGTATCCTGGGCCGCATTAAAAGAAGCGTGGCCAGCAGGTTGAGGGAGGTGATTCTGCCCCTCTGCTCTCGTGAGACCCCACCTGGAGTACTGCATCCAGCTCTGGAGTCTTCAGTACAGAAAAGATATGGACCTGTTGGAGTGGGTCCAGAGGAGGGCCACGAAGATGATGAGAGGGCTGGAGCACCTCTCCTATGAGGACAGGCTGAGAGAGTTGGGGTTGTTCAGCCTAGAGAAGAGAAGGCTCCCGGGAGACCTTATTGCTACCTTTCAGTACTTAAAGGGGGCTTAAAAGAAAGATGACGACAGACTTTTTAGCAGGGCCTGTTGCGATAGGACGAGGGGTAATGGTTTTAAACTAAAAGAGTGTAGATTCAGACTAGATATAAAGATGATGGTGGTGAAACACTGGAACAGGTTGCCCAGAGAGGTGGTAGATGCCCCATCCCTGGAAACGTTCAAGGTCAGGTTGTATGGGGCTCTGAGCAACCTGATCTAGTTGAAGATGTTCCTGCTTACTGCAGGGAGGTTGGACTAGATGACCTTTAAAGGTCCCTTCCAACCCAAAGCATTCCATGATTCTATGACCTACAGTTTGCTTTTTTTTCCTTCTTGGAGAAGCAGCATTGGGTTCTGTCTTCTAGGCCTTTGAAGTTTGTCAGTCAAAACTCTCTTGCCATAGCTCGCTCTAATTTTTGAACTTTTGAGTCTTTTGTTCAAAGGATCAAAAGTTAGATGGTGAGAACTGTTTTAGAGTGTGCAGAGAAGCATCTATGAGAGTGGAGAGTTTTCTGGTCTTCGTATCTATTCTTTGCTTCCCCTAATATAGGGAAAAGGACTAGATGATTTTAAGAGGTCCTTTCTACTTTTATTTTCCTATTACCTATATTTGTTTAAAAATAAAGAGCAAAGATACACACTAAAGAGGAAATGCATGAAAAGAAAAAGAGAAAAAGAAAAAAAAAATTAAACCAGTAAATATAAAACATGCTGTACTGGTTCCGGTGGGGATAGGGTTAATTTTCCCCAGGCTCTGTCAGGGACACAGGTATTCCATCCCATGTGAGCTATTCCCAGTCTGTAGCCAGGATAGCTCACGTGACTGGAATGCTGTCATGGATGACTACGTGCTTTTTAGGAAAAACAGGCCAGTGGGGTGTGGTGGTGGAGTTGCTCTCTACATGAGAGAGCAACTGGAATGTATTGAGCTCTGCCTAGGGGTGGATGAAGAATGTGTTCAGAACTTATGGGTAGGAATTAAGGGGCAGACTAATGTGGGAGACACTGTTGTGGGTTTTTACTACAGACCACCAGATCAGAAAGAAGGAGTCGATGAGGTCTTCTACAGACAGCTGGAAATAGCCTCATGATCACAGGCCCTGGTTCTCATAGGGGACTTCAACTACCCTGACATTTGCTGGAAAGACAACACAGCCAAGCATGCAGGAGAGGTGTGCTGCTGAACCTTGTGCTGACAAAGAAGGACTAGTTGGGGGGTGTGAAGGTTGGGGGTAGCCTTGGCTGCAGTGACCATGAGATGGTGGAGTTCAGGATCCTGCATGGGAGAAGCAGGGCAAAATGTAGGATTACAACTGTGGACTTCAGGAGAGCTAAATTTGGCCTCCTCAAAGACCTACTTGGAGGAATCCCATGGGCTAAGGCTCTAGAAGGAAGGGAAAAACTCAGATGGAAGAAGGAAATTTACAGAATGTGGAAAAAGGGACTGGCCATTCAGGAGGAGTATAGGAACATTGTCAGAGTATGCAGAGATGCAATGAGGAAGGCTAGGGCCCGCTTGGAATTAAATCTGGCAAGGAATGTCAAGTACAATAAGAAGGGCTTCTTCAAGTACATCAGCAGTAAAAGGAAGACTAGGGAAAATGTGGGCCTGCTGCTGAATGAGGTGGGTGCCCTGGTGATGGAGGGTGCAGAGAAGGAAGAGTTACTGAATGCCTTCTTTGCTTCAATCTTTACTGCTAAGGCCAGTCCTTAGGAATCCCAGACCCTGGAGGTAAGAGAGAGAGCCTGGAGTAAGGAAGACTCTCCTTCAATTGAGGACGATCAGGTTAAAGATCATTTAAGCAGACCTGAAACCCACAAATCCATGGGCCCTGATGGGATGCACCTGTGAGTGTTGAGGGAGCTGGCAGATGTTATTGTGAAACCGCTCTCCATCATCTCTGAAAGGTCCTGGAGAACAGGAGAGGTGCCTGAGGACTGGAGGAAAGCCAATGTCACTCCAGCCTTCAAAAAGGGCAAGAAGGAGGACCTGGGAAAACTGCAGCCCAGTCAGCCTCACCTCCATCCCTGGAAAGATGATGGAACAGCTCGTTCTGGATGTCATCTCTAAGCATGTGGAGGAAAAGAAGGTTATCAGGAGTGGTCAACATGGATTCACCAAGGGGAAATCATGCTTGACCAATCTGATAGCCTTCTATGATGGAACGACTGGATGGGTGGATGAGGGGAGAGCAGTGGACATTGTCTACCTTGACTTCAGCAAGGCTTTTGAAAAAGTCTCCCACAGCATGCTCATAGGTAAGCTTACGAAGAGTGGGTTAGATGAGTGGACAGTAAGGTGGATAGATAACTGGCTGAATGGCAGACCTCAGAGGGTCATGATCAGTGGCACAGAGTCCAGTTGGAGGCCCGTAACTAGCGGTGTTCCACAGGGGTTAGTGCTCGGTCTGGTCTTGTTCAATATATTCATCAATGACCTGGATGAGGGGATAGAGTTCACCCTCAGCAAGTTTACTGATGACAGAAAACTGGGAGGGGTGGCTGACACACCAGAAGGCTGTGCTTCCACACAGCTAGACCTGGACAGGCTGGAGAGTTGGGCAGAGAGGAACCTAATGAAATTCAACAAGGGCAAGTGTAGGGTGCTGCACCTGGGGAGGAATAACCCCATGCACCAGTACAGGTTGGGGGCTGACCTGCTGGAGAGCAGCCCTGTGGAAAGAGACCTGGGAGTCCTGGTGGACACCAGGATGACCATGAGCCAGCAATGTGCCCTTGTGGCCAAGAAGGCCAAGGGCATCCTGGGGTGCATCAAGAGGAGTGTGGCCAGCAGGTCGAGGGAGGTCATCCTCCCCCTCTACTCTGCCTTGGTGAGGCTGCATCTGGAGTACTGTGTCCAGTTCTGGGCTCCCCAGTTCAAGAAGGACAGGGAACTGCTGGAATGAGGGTACAGCAAAGGGCTACCAAGATGATTAGGGGACTGGAATCTCTCTCTTATGAAGAAAGGCTGAGGGACTTGGGTCTTTTTAGTCTGGAAAAAAGACGGCTGAGGGGGGAATCTTATCAAAGCTTATAAATACTTAAAGGGTGGGTGTCAGGAGGATGGGGCCAGGCTCTTTTCAGTGGTGCCTGGGGACAGGACAAGAGGTAATGGGCACAAACTTGAGCATAGGAAGTTCCACCTAAACATGAACTCCGGGGGGGGTGGTGATAGCACCCCCGGCGGCAGATTTAAACGGGGCGTAAACACGCCAACGGTCACCCGCCGAGGAGACCAGCTCCAGTGCAGGTAAGACTGTACTGGGGAAGGGAATCGCGGCAAAAAAGGCCGGCAAAAAGGGGCTCGTTTTTGAGGCTCTTTCAAACCAAGAAAAGTGGCCAGCCCGAGCCAGTATCCAGCACTTCCGGGGGGGTGGTGACAGCTGAGGAGGAGTGGGGCGGAGCCAGCACCCCCGGCGGCAGGTCTGAACGAGGAGGAGGGTGGGACCACTCCCCCCTCATAAAAGCAGCCCTTCGGGAGCGCAGCGACTAGGTCGTTGGGTACTGAGCAAACGAGCATCGAGTGGGCGTTCCCTGGGTGTTACCCGCGGAACCGCCCGGGAGCACCAGAGGAGGGTGTACGTCGGAGAGGCGACATCAGCGGCGGGCAGCCACCGCAGAGTGCGGCGCGGGACGGGTGACTGTGAGGGGAGGAACAAGGGGAGAGCAGGCAGGCAGGCAGGCTAGGTCGACTGCAAAGGAAACATGGTCTCCACTAGGTCTGTAGCCAAAGCCAAAAGGAATAAAGCAACCCAAACGGACGTGACGGAGAGACATGCAGCTGTCCAGGCGACGGGCTGCATGGAATGTCTGTCACTCTGGCAGGAGGACAGCAAAGACAGCGCCTGCGTGCGCTGTGACCAGGTAAATGATCTGCTCAGCCTGGTGGCTGAGCTTAAGGAGGAAGTGGAAAGACTGAGGACCATTTGGGACTGTGAAAGGGAGACTGATTGGTGGAGCCACACCCTGCCGTCCTTAGGGAAAAAGCAGCAGGCGGAGGCTCCACGAGAGGTAGAGGCTCCCCTGCCCTCTTGTCACCAGGCAGAAGGAGGGGAACTAGGAGAGGATGGGGGGAAATGAAAGCAGGTACCTGCTCAGGGCAGCAGGAGAGTCCCCTCCAGACCTCCCATGCCTCCCCGGGTGCCCGTACAGAACAGATATGGGCCTCTGGAGATAGATGATGAGGGAACTAAGGATACCGATAAAGCCCCATCCAGGGAGTTGCCAAAGCAGCCAGCTCCACGCATTAAGACTGCTGCTGTGAAGAGCAGGAGGAGGGCAATAGTTATGGGGGGTTCCAGTCTGAGGGGAACTGAGGGTCCCATATGCAGGCCGGACCCTTCCCACAGGGAGGTCTGCTGCCTCCCTGGGGCCCATGTTAGGGATATAACCAGGAAGCTTCCTGGCCTGATACGGCCCTCAGATTATTACCCTCTTTTGATCTTACAGGCAGACAGTGATGAGCTGGAGAAAAGAAGTCTGAGGGCAATGAAGAAAGATTTCAGGGCCTTGGGACGGCTTGTCAAGGGTTCGGGAGCACAAATTCTGTTCTCCTCTGCCCTTCCAGTTTTGGGGACTGATGAATGGGTTAACAAGAAAATCAGACAGATCAATACCTGGCTCCAAAACTGGTGCTACCAGCAGGGCTTTGGGTTCTATGATCATAGTTTGATCTACAGGACACCAGGCCTGCTCGCTAAGAATGGGAAAACCCTATCTTGAAAGGGGAAAAGGGTACTAGGCCAAGAGTTAGCAAGGCTCATGGACAGGGCTTTAAACTAGAAACGAAGGGGGAAGGGGTAAAACCAGGCCTACTAGTAATGAGCCTAGGGATAAAGGGCCAAGGATGGGGGTAGCCCAGCTCGAGTGCATCTACACGAATGCACATAGCATGGACAACAAATGGGATGAGCTGGAAGCCATTGTGCATCAGGACAGCTATGATGTAGTCGCCATCACGGAGACGTGGTGGGATGACTGTTGTGACTGGAATGCTGCGATGAATGGCTATAAGCTCTTCAGAAGGGACAGGCAAGGAAGGAGAGGTGGGGGTGTGGCTCTGTACATTAGGGAATGTTTTGATTGTATGGAGCTAGATTCCAGTGATGATAAAGTCGAGTGTTTATGGGTAAGGATGAAGGGGAAGGCAAATAAGGGAGATGTTGCGCTGGGAGTATGCTACAGACCACCTGGCCAGGATGAGGAGACAGATGGAGTATTCTATAAGTGGCTGGCTGAAGTCACAGAATCACAGAAACTTCAGAGTTGGAAGGGACCTCTAGAGATCATCTAGTCCAACTCCCCTGCTAAAGCAGGATTGCCTAGAGCACATTACTCAGGACTACATCCAGGTGAGTCTTGAAAATCTCCAGAGAAGGGGACTCCACAACCTCCCTGGGCAGCCTGTTCCAGTGCTCTGTCACCCTCACTTGCTGAGGACACACTCTGTCCCATCATCCAGGTCATTAATGAATATACTGAACAAAATTGGACCGAGTATTGACCCCTGGGGGACACCACTGGTTACAGGCCTCCAACTAGACTCTGTGCTGCTGATCACAACCCTCTGAGTTCTGTCACTCAGCCAGCTCTCGATCCACCTCACTGTCACCTCGTCTAGCCCATACTTCCTCAGCTTCCTAATGAGGATGTTATGGGAGACAGTGTCAAAAGCCTTGCTAAAGTCAAGGTAGATGACATCTATGGCTCTCCCCTCATCCAGCCAACCAGTTATAACATCATAGAAAGCTATCAGATTGGTCAAGCATGATTTACCCTTGGTAAATCCATGCTGACCACTTCCGATGACTTCCTGTTCCTCAACGTGTTTGGAGATGACATCCAGAAAGAGCTGTTCCATTACCTTCCCAGGGACAGAGGTGAGACTAACTGGCCTGTAGTTCCCTGGGTCCTCCTCCTTGCCTTTTTTGAAGATTGGAGTGATGGCAGCCTTCCTCCAGTCCTCAGGCACCTCTCCTGTTCCCCATGACCTTTCAAAGACCATGGAGATTGGTCTAGCAATAACACCTGCCAGCTCTCTCAGCACTCGCGGGTGCATCCTGTCAGGGCCCATGGACTTGTGAATGTCCAGCTTGGCCAAGTGGTCTCTGACCCGGTCCTCCTCAACTGAGGGGAAAATCTTCCTCTCTCCAGACCTTTCCCCTTGCCTCCAGGGTATGGGATTCATGAGAGGCAGCTTTAGCAGTGAAGACTGAAGAAAAGAAGGCATTCAGTAGCTCTGCCTTCTCTGTGTCTTCTACCACTAGGGCACCCGTCTCATTCATCAGTGGGCCTACATTTTCCCTAGTCTTCCTTTTTCTATTGATATACTGATAGAAACTCTTCTTGTTGTCTTTAACTGCAGTGGCCAAGCTGAGTTCTGATTGAGCTTTGGCCCTTCTAATTTTCCCCCTACATAGCTTTGTTATATCTTGATAATCCTCATAAGTTGCCAACCCCCTTTTTCCAGAGAATGTAAGCTTTCCTTTTTTTCCCTGAGGTCCAGCCAAAGCTCTCTATTTAGCCAGGCTGGTAGTCTTCCCCGTCGGCTCGTTTTTTCGAGACATGGGGATGGCCTTCTCCTGTGCTTCTAAGAGCACCTGCTTGAAGTATGACCAGCCTTCCTGGGCACCTTTGCTCTTCAAAACTGCCTCCCAAGGGACACTCTTGACCATGCTCCTAAACAGGCTAAAGTCTGCCCTTCGGAAATCCAAGGTGGCAGTTCTGCTGGCTCCCTGCCTTGCTTCACCAAGAATTGAAAACTCTATCATTTCATGGTCACTCTGCCCAAGACGACCTCCAACCTTTACATCCCCCACAAGACCTTCTCTGTTAACAAACAGTAGGTCCAGTAGGGCACTTCCCCTAGTTGGTTCCTTCACCAGCTGCGTTAGGAAGTTGTCTTCCACACACTCCAGGAACCTCCGGGACTGTTCCCTCTCTGCTGTGTTATATTTCCAGCAGACGTCTGGGAAGTTGAAGTCCCCCACAAGAACAAGGGCAAATGATCATGAGACCTCTGCCAGCTGCTTATAGAATACTTCACCAGATTCTACATCCTGATTAGGGGGTCTATAACAAACTCCCATCACGATGTCTGCCTTGTTGGCCTTCCCCTTAATTCTTATCCATACACACTCAACACTGTCATTCACACTGTTAAGTCTTGCAATCGCCAGCCCTTGTTCTGGTTGGGGACTTCAACCTGCTGGGTATCTGCTGGAAATACAACACAGCAGAGAGCAGGCAGGCTAGGAGGTTCCTCAAGTGTGTGGAAGATAGATAACTTCCTGACACAACTGGTGGGTGAGCCTACCAGGGGAGGTGCCTCGCTAGACCTACTGTTCACAAACAGAGGACTAAACTAGCAAAACCTCCACCTTGGACTCCCAGAGGGCGGACTTTGGCTTGTTCAGAACATTGGTTGAGAGAGTCCCTTGGGAGACAGTCCTGAAGGGCAAAGGGGTCCAGGAAGGCTGGACGCTCTTCAAGAAGGAAATCTTAAAGGCCCAGGAGCAGGCTGTCCCCAAGTGTCACAAGTCTAAAGGGCGGGGAAAATGGCCAGTCTGGATGAACAAGGACCTTCTGATGGGACTTAGGAATAAAAGGTGGGTTTACCACCTTTGGAAGAAGGGACAGGCAACTCAGGAGGAGTACAGAGATCTTGTTAGGTTATACAGAGAGAAAATTAGGAAGGCAAAAGCCCAGCTGGAGCTCAACTTGGCCACTAACATAAAGGACAACAAAAAAAGCTTTTATAAATACATCAACAAAAAGAGGACCAGGGAGAATCTCCATCCCTTACTGGATGCTGGGGGGAAAGTTGCAACCAAGGACGAGGAGAAGGCTGAGATATTTAATGCCTTCTTTGCCTCCGTCTTCAATAGTCACACCAGCTATCCCCAGGGGGTTCAGCCTCCTGAGCTGGAAGATAAGGATGGAGAGCAGAACAACCCACCCATAATCCAGGAGGAAGTAGTCAGTGATCTGCTTCTGCACCTAGATGCACATAAGTCTATGGGGCCGGATGGGATTCACCCAAGAGTACTCAGGGAGCTGGCGGGAGAGCTCACCAAGCCTCTCTCCATCATTGATCAACAGTCTCGGTCAACAGGGCAGGCACCAGATGACTGGAGGGTGGCTAATGTGATGCCCATCTACAAGAAGGGTCGGAAGGAGGATCCGGGGAACTACAGGCCTGTCAGCCTGACCTCGGTACCAGGAAAGATCATGGAGAGGATCATCTTGAGTGAGCTCTCAGGGCAAGTGCAGGGCAGCCAAGGGATCAGGGCCAGCCAGCATGGGTTTAGGAAAGGGAGGTCCTGCTTAACCAACCTGATCTCTTTCTATGACCATGTGACCCGCCTTCTGGATGCAGGGAAGGCTGTGGACGTTGTCTATCTGGACTTTGGTAAGGCCTTTGACACCGTCCCCCACAGCGTTCTCCTGGAGAAGATGGAGAATCATGGCATAGACAAGTGTACTTTTCGCTGGGTTAAAAACTGGCTGGATGGCCGTGCCCAGAGAGTTGTGATTAATGGGGTGAAATCTTCTTGGTGGCTGGTCACCAGTGGTGTCCCTCAGGGCTCAGTTTTGGGGCCAGTTTTGTTTAATATCTTTATCAATGATCTGGATGAGGGGATTGAGTGCACCCTCAGTAAGTTTGCAGACGACACCAAGCTAGGTGGGAGTGTTGATCTGCTTGAGGGTAGGGAGGCTCTACAGAGGGACCTGGACAGGCTGGATCGATGGGCCAAGGCCAACTGTATGAGGTTTAATAAGGCCAAGTGCCGGGTCCTGCATTTCGGTCCCAACAACCCCAAGCAACGCTACAGGCTTGGGGAAGAGTGGCTGGAGAGCTGCCCAGCAGAAAAAGGACCTGGGGGTGCTGGTGGACGGCCAGCTTAACATGAGCCAGCAGTGTGCCCAGGTGGCCAAGAAGGCCAACAGCATTCTGGCTTGTATCGGGAATAGCGTGGCCAGCAGGAGTAGGGAAGTGATCGTGCCTCTGTACTCGGCACTGGTGAGGCCTCACCTCAAGTACTGTGTTCAGTTCTGGGCCCCTCTGTACAGGAGGGACATTGAGGTGCTGGAGCAGGTCCAGAGGAGAGCTACCAGGCTGGTGAAGGGTCTGGAGACCAGGTCATATGAGGAGAGGCTGAGGGAGCTGGGCATGCTTAGCTTGGAGAAGAGGAGGCTGAGGGGAGACCTCATTGCCCTCTACAGCTACCTGAAAGGAGGTTGGAGAGAGGTGGGTGTTGGCCTCTTCTCCCAGGTGAATAATGACAGGACCAGAGGAAATGGTCTGAAGTTGCGGCAGGGGAGGTTTAGATTAGATATTAGGAAGAATTCCTTTACTGAAAGAGTGGTCAGGCACTGGAATGGCCTGCCCAGGGAGGTGGTTGAGTCACCATCCCTAGAGGTATTTAAGAAACGTCTAGATTTGGCACTTCAGGGCATGCTCTGAAGGGCAGAGATTGTAGGTTGTTTGTTTGTGGGGTTGGTTGGTTTTTTTTTTTGGTGTGTGTATGGTTGGACTCGATAATCTCAAAGGTCCTTTCCAACCATGAAGATTCTATGAGGAGGAACTTCTTTGCTTTGAGGGTGGCAGAGCACTGGAACAGACTGCCCCAGAGAGGTGGTGGAGTCTCCGTCTCTGGAGATATTCAAAACCCACCTGGACGCGTTCCTGTGCAACTTGCTCTGGGTGACCCTGCTCTGGCAGGGGGGTTGGACTAGATGATCTCCAGAGGTCCCTTCCAACCCTAAGATTCTGTGATTCTATGGAGCCTCCACCACCTCTCTGGGCAACCTGTTCCAGTGTCTCACCACCCTCATTGTAAAGAACTTCTTCCTAATGTCCAATCTAAACCTACTCTGCTCTAGTTTAAAACCATTGCCCCTTGTCCTATCGCTACATGCCCTTGCAAACAGCCCTTCCCCAGCTTTCCTGTAGGCCCCCTTCAGGTACTGGAAGCCGCTATAAGGTATCCTCAGAGCCTTCTCTTCTCCAGGCTGAACAACCCCAACTCCCTTGGCCTATCTTCACAGGAGAGGTGCTCCAGCCCTTTGATCATTTTTGTGGCCCTCCTCTGGACCCCCCTCCAACATGTCCATGTCCTTCTTGTGCTGAGGGTTCCGGAGCTGGACACAGTATTCCAGGTGGGGTCTCACCAGAGCAGAGTAGAGGGGGAGAATCACCTCTCTCGGTCTGCTGGCCATGCTTCTTTTGATGCAGCCCAGGATGCAATTGGCCTTCTGAGCTGCAAGCACACATTATTGGCTCATGTCCAGCTTTTCATCCACCAGTATCCCCAAGTCCTTTTCTGCAGGGCTGCTCTCTATCACATCATCCCCCAGCCTGTACTGATAATGAGGATTGTCCTGACTTAAGTGTAGGACCTTGCACTTGGCCTTGTTGAACTTCATGAGGTTTGCTCGGGCCCACCTCTCTAGCTCGTCCAGGTCCCTCTGGATGACATCCCATCCCTCTGGCACGTCGACCACATCACTCAGCTTGGTGTCATTGGCAAACTTGCTGAGGGTGCACTTGATCCCACTGTCTATGTCATTGACAAAGATGTTGAACAGCACTAGTCCCAGTACGGATCCCTGAGGGCCACCACTTGTCACCCCTCTCCATCTGGACATCAAGCCATTGACCACTACCCTCTGGATGTGACCATCCAGCCAGTTCCTTATCCACCGAACAGTCCACCCATCAAATCCATATCTCTCCAACTTAGAGAGAAGGATGTTGTGGGGGACTGTGTCAAGGCTTTGCCAGAAGTCCAGATAGATGATATCCGTAGCTCTTCCCTTGTCCACTGATGTAATCGCTCCATTGTAGAAAGGCACCAGGTTGGTCAGGCAGGACTTGCCCCTGGTGAAGCCATGCTGGCTGTCTCGAATCACCTCCCTGTCCTCCATGTGCCTTAGCATAGCTTCTAGGAGGATCTGTTCCATGATCTTCCCAGGCACAGAGGTGAGGCTGACAGGTCGGTAGTTCCCAGGGTCCTCCTTTCTACCCTTTTTAAAAATGGGTGCGATGGTTCCCTTTTTCCAGTCACCAGGGACTTCACCTGACTGCCATGACTTTTCAAATATCATGGCGAGTGGCTTGGCAACGACATCAGCCAATTCCCTCAGGACTCTGGGGTGCATCTCCTCAGGTCCTATGGGCTTGTGTATATTCAGCTTCCTCAGGTGGTCACGAACCTTGTCTTCACTTACAGTGGGAGGGACTTTGTCCCCCAGGTCCCTGTCTTGCAGTCCTTCAACTCAGGAGGCACGAGAAGAGAGGCTGGCAGTGAAGCCTGAGGCAAAAATGTTTTTGAGAACCTCAGCCTTCTCCTTGTCTCTTGTTACCAGTTTGCCATTCTTGCTCATCAGGGAGGGTATGCTTTCTTTGACCTTCCTTTTCTGGTTGACATACCTGTAGAAGCCCTTCTTATTAATCTTAGTATTCCTTGCCAAGTTCAGCTCCAGCCGTGCATTGTCCTTTCTGACCTCATCCCTACATAACTGGGCAGCATCCCTATGCTCTTCCCAGGACACCTGATGCTGCTTGAACTGCCTGTGCATTTCCTTCTTGCCTTTTAGTTTGACCAGCAGGTCCTAGCTCAGCCATCCTGGTCTCCTCCCTTTCTTACTTGTGATGCAGCGAAATGCCGAAGTTAAGACTCAATAGCCTTGGTGACTATTAAGCAGGTATTCTTTATTGCAGCACTGGGCGCACAGGGGATTGCTCCACCTAATGTGCGCACTGACTGATTTAGATGTACAGTTTAAATACATACTATGTATGCATATTCACTAGTTTTCCAAGAAATGATTACTTATTCATTAACTCATTATTACAGGTTACTGCCCACTCCCGCATGCGCACTAGAGTCTCTCGGTGGTCTTCAGAGACATCTGGTGGTCGTTTACTTCCTCCACTCCTCTTCATCATTGTGACCTTCTGGGTGAACTGCAGGCCTCTGCTCTCCTTCTTTATTCTTGCTGGCACATCAAAAGTGTTAGCTTTGACTAGTCTCTGCATTCCTCAGTAATCCTGGGCCCCTTGTTTCGAGAGATAAGCTTCTACTGCAAGGTTATATTGTCCTAAAGCATTCTTTCTTAAAAAATAGGAGATAAGTTCTGACATTTAGTACTACAACTGTTGCATTTGCTCTTTGTACAGTCTTAAGGCGCCCAGTCTCCTAAATTAAGCTCCTACTTTAATTTACAGTTCTAATATATTAAGCACCTACTTCAGTTAGTTTACAACTTTAATATATCAAACCCTACTTCACTTGATTTCTTACACCTGGGGATCGAGAGCCCTTGTGCTCTATGGAAAGTGTCCTTGAAGAGCTGCCAGCTCTGTTCTGCCCCCTTGTCCCTGAGGACTGTTTCCCAGGGGGTCCTATTGACTAACTCCTTGAAGAGCTGGAGGTTTGCTTTCCTAAAATTCAGAATCCTGACTACGCTCCTCATCTGGCACATATCCCTCAGGACTGTGAACTCCACCAATGTGTGGTCACTGCAGCCCAAGCTGCCTCCAGTCTTGACATCCCTGATGAGCTCACTCGCATTGGTGACTATGAGGTCCAGTATGGCATCCCCTCGGGTAGGGCTGTCTATTTCCTGTCTTAGGAAGTTTTCATCGAGGCACTCCAGGAACCTCCTGGGTTGTCTACAGCTCGCCATGTTAATTTTCCAGCAGATGTCAGGGTGGTTGAAATCCCCCAGCAGGACAAGAGCCTTCAAGCACGATGTCTCCTGTAGCTGGAGGAAGAAGGCTTCATTAGTAGGTTCCCCTTGATCAGGCGGCCTGTAGTAGACAGCAGCCACAAGGTTCCCCTTGTTGCCTCGGTCTCTAATGCCTACCCATAAGCTTTTGACTTCCTCTTGGCTTTTCTTTAGGGACATCTCTGCACTCTATCCATTCCTTACCATAGAGGGCAACACCTCCACCCCTCCTTCCTTGCCTGTCCCTTCTGAACAGCCTGTAGCCATCGATAGCCACGTTCCAGTCATAGGTTTCATCCCACCAGGTTTCAGTAATGGCCACTATGCCGTAGCTTTCCAGCAGCACGGTAGCTTCCAACTCCTCCTGTTTGTTGCCCATGCTGTTTGCATTCGTGTAGAGGCACTTCAGCCAGGCTGTTGGCTGTGATGCCTTCTTAGAGGAGCACCCCTTGGGCGCACCCCTTGGTCGGTGTGCGGTGGTACTGTAATCGTGTTTGTTGTTTTCCTCTATCAGTGTTATTGTTGTTTTCCTGTTCCCTTTGCTGTTCTGTTAAACTGCCTTTGTCTCAACCCACGAGTTTTGCCTTTTTCTTCCGATTCTCTCCCCACAGCCGTGGAGAGGGGAGCTTGAGAGAGCGGCCACATGTTTCTTTGTTGCCGTCTGACGCTAAACCACGACACATGCTCTGACAACAGCTGAGAATTCATCCCTTCACCATGAATTATGATTTTGTTTTCTGCTACATCACACCTTGCCGGTTTCTGGCTTTGTCATAGTATAATTTCCCAGAAATAATTCCTGTTGCACTTTGATCTGCCACTCCTGCAGCCTGTGTGGTATGGCATTGCTGCCGAACTTTATTTGACTTCATTTAGTTCCATTGCTTTGTATACAGTGTCAGAGTAGTATAATAACTTCCAGTAAAGTATGAGGAATATAAACTAAATAAAAGACAAAATTAAATTTGCTTTAGGCACAACCGGCATAGATTTAGATTTGGGTTTAGAATTAAAGGAATTTATCTTGTTTGGTTTACTTTTTTTTTCTTGTACCGCACAACAGCTACAAGGCTAGTTTTAGGGCTAGTGAAAGTAAAATACAGTTGTGAATATTAAGTTTTACAAGTGGATTGGGTATAAGGAGTGATGGTTCTTTGGCATAAATAGATGTCTGGGTTGGAACTAAAGTTGAGGTTGGGGAAAGCAGGAATTTCAGAGCCCACATTACTGCTGAGCAGCATAAAGCCCATGGAATGAGCTCTAATACACATGCTGAAAGGGAGAGAATTGCTTTTTCTAAATTCTGTGGATTGTGTTTGTCTTAGTTATACCGAGAGCAAAGGTTAAGGTTTGCGTTAGGTTTGGATTTGGGGACAGCTAGTGCTCAAGCACTCTATTCTTTTTTTTTTCCCCCTATTTCCTTTTTTTTTTTTTCTTCTCCCCTATTTCCTTTTCCCCTCTCCCCTTTCTTCTGGTGCTGGTGGTGAGGCAGGATTCTTCACTGAGAGGGTGGTCAGTCACTGGAACAGGCTCCCCAGGGCCCCAGGTCACGGCCCCAAGCCTGTCAGAGTTCAAGGAGCATCTGGAGGAGGCTCTTAATCATGTGGTTTAGTTTTAGGTAGTCCTGTGAGGAGCAGGGATTTGGACTTTATGATCCTTATGGGCCTTTTCCAACTTGAGATATTCTATGATTCTGTGATTCAAGGGTCACAGGCCTTGGTTGAAAGCTTGTGGCAATAGGTGACAATGGCTAATGTCAAGTTCCCTGGTGCCAGACAGGCTTGTTGGCTAGGTGTTAGGCATTGACATAGCACATGCTAAGAAGGACAATTATGAATCTTGCAATACTCAAAGCCACCCCAGTGGGATGACAGATGCCCTCATCCTGTATCTGTAGACCTATTAATTAATCAAGCTCTGGTTTTGGGGTACAGTGTAGACTAGTGAGATGCCCACGGTTAGAGTTTGGTCAGGAGCAGTAGAAGATCAAAGTGATGATCTGTTTCTGGGTTTTGCAAGGCCTGCCAGGATAAAAGAAAGACTGGTGCTGGCAGCAGTTACATCTTAGGGCAGTGTGAGGAAAATTGTGATTCTTTAGTCATGTTTTGGGATACAGGTCCAAAGTTACACTTAACACACGTTCTTATCATCATAGTTCCCTATATCAAGGATTTAATCATCTTTAAATGCATGGGTCTGTCTCAGGAACATCCCTGGGAGAAACTCTAGCATTGACCACAAACTTCTATAACATCCTTGTCTCCAGCTACTTTGTCATGCTTAATATCACATTAACTAAAGGCATTTTTTCTCAGGTTGATTTTCAGTGTGTTTTTTCCTACTATAGACGTAGCTTTCCCAGGGGTTGATGGTTCCGAGACCCAGTCAGGGCCATGGGAAGGACTGCCACCACCATCACCTCAGACAGCAGCAGTAAGTGTGAGTTGTGAGTCTTTAGATCAACCATTTGTCAACTGAACATACAAATGCAGACATAAAAAATATTATGACTCAACTATTTGAGGAGTGATAGCATTACAGAACAGTTTCCTGTTGCTTCTCATTTTCACTCTGTTTATACAAACTTTGTACTTTGGGCTTCAGAATAACCTGTGGCTGCAGAGCGATGCCAGTGCAGTGCAGAGATTTAGTGGGTTACGTGATCAGATGGAGTGGTGCAGGGGGTATTTCCAAGATCCATTAAGGTCATTCTTTTGAACAGTAGCTGTCCTCCTGCAGGGATTCTGAAATATATTTGCCTTCTGGGAAACTTAGAAAAAACCATACAAATATTTATAAATGTACCCGTTGTAATGTTCAGCTTGACACCTAATGCTGAAAACCTGTTCCAGTTTCAGATGTTACACAGGCAGTTCTGCTACCCTTTTAAATTGTTTTCTGTTTCCATTAAAACTATTAGCCCTTCCTCTCTCCCATTAGTCCAGATTGCATTTTATTACTGTAAATAACTGTAGTACCTAACAAGGTGGGGAGACTGTAACATTGTGTCTTCCTCCTGTCAATCAATATTGACTGGCTCCAGCTCTCTGTGTTACTGCAAATGTTTGCGAGTTGTATCATCTACCGGCATATACCTGATGGAATAGTTTCTAATGAGCTCTGGTTATTTGGTCCCGGTGGTTCTGCTTTTCACTGTGCAGATAAGCTATATTCCTCATAAAATAACAAGATCAGTGGCCTCCTCACAGATAGTGTAACATATACTGTTTTTCTATAGAGAGGTATGTATATGAACCTGAATTACAGGTTTAGAGATGTTTAAAGTACACAAAAATCCTGTTCATGCTGCCTGCATAATCACTGTTTTTCAACAAGGTAATTGAGAAGGTGGTAGGTATTTTTAAAATATTCCTACACAAAAAAAAAAGGAATCTGAAGTTAGCCCTAACCGAACTTCTAAAATGGTATAACATTATTTGTGCTCTTAAGTTTGTGTTTAATTGTGATGAAATAAAGTAAAAAAAATAAAAACGCACTTAGCAGTATTTTCTTTGAGAAAGCTAAAAAGGACTCAAACTCTTTCTTGTGCATCTAAAACTATGTATTTTTATCAAAGCCATTTTATTCAAACTAGTTATAAAATTGCAGCAATAAAATCAGATGACTCCTGGAAAGGTAATATGATATATAGCAATTGCTTTGAAACATAATCATTTCATAAAATGTGTTCTTTTGATAGTGCAAGGTATTTGCATTACCTACCTATAAAATTTTAGAGGACACCAGCTGAGATTTTAGCAACATATTGACCAACTAAAAAAGATGGTTTCTTTTGAAGCTCAATATTCTGTACTGGGGTCCCATTGCTTGTCCTTTTAGTGTCCCATAAATGCATTAATTACTACCATAAACAGTTCTGTATGAATGGAAAGTCATATTGCTGCTGGAGCAAACACCCACAGTCCCTGCTTTCTAATCATCCATTTCATTTTCTCACATCCCTTGAGATCATCTTCCTGTGGTCATGGTTTACCTTACCCTCATTTCACTGCACATTAAACTGTATAAAATTTCTCTTCCAGTCTTACACAGCCCTATACTGTCTGGTGGTTTCACTCTCTGAGACAGTTGTGCTGAAACATAGCAGTATTTCCAGGGGGTGAATTAGATGGATTTGTGAAGGTTTTCAGATAAAAGTTAAAGGTGTCCTGAGTAGCAGATGTTGGAGGGAAAGCATATGGCAGATGAAGGAATGAGTCAGAGAACGTGAATCACTTCATATTGTAGACACAAATTATCACAATTCTTAAATTTCTTGTTCAAGATTAATTACTTCACACAGCAGTCTATTATTCCCTGCAGTATTTTCTTTCTGACTCAGTGTTTGTTGTTAAGGTATGGTAGTGTTCAAGCTCAGATATAAGCATGTGAGTGTTGCTGAGTAGATCCTGTAGGAAATGCTTCGAATCAGTTAACTGTTACCTGACAGGAAAATAAAATTTTTTGTCATTCAATCCCCTACGTATATATTTCACAGAATGGTTCGGGTTGGAAGGGACCTTAAAGATCATCTAGTTCCAACCCCCCTGCCATGGGCAGGAACACCTTCCACTAGACCAGGCTGCTCAAAGCCTCATCCAGCTTGGTCTTGAACACTTCCAGGGATAGGGCATTGACAACTTCCCTGAGCATTCTGTTCCAGTGCCTCACCACCCTTACCATAAAGAATTTCTTCCTGATATCCAATCTAAATCTACCCTCTTTCAGTTTGAGGCCGTTACCCCGTGTCCTATCATTACACTCCCTGATAAAGAGTCCCTCCCCATCCTTCCTGTAAGCCCCCTTTAGGTACTGGAAGGCCACTATAAGGTCTCCTCAGAGCCTTCTCTTCTCCAGGCTGAAAAACCCCAACTCTCTCAGCCTGTCTTCATAGGAGAGGTGCTCCATCTTCATGGCCCTCTGCTGGACCCATTCCAACAGGTCCATGTCCTTCTTGTGTTGAGGACTCCAGAGCTGGACACAGTACTCCAGGTGGGGTCTCATGAGAGCAGAGTAGAGGGGCAGAATCACCTCCCTGGACCTGCTGGCCACACTTCTTTTAATGCAGCCTAGGATGCGGTCAGCTTTCTGGGCTGCAAGTGCATGTTGCCTGCTCATGTTGTGCTGCTTGTCCACCAGCACCCCCAAGTCCTTCTCCTCAGGGCTGCTCTCCATCCATTCTCTTCCCAACCTGTATTTGTGCCTGGGATTGTTGTGACCCAGGTGCAGGACCTTGCACTTGGCCTGGCTGAACTTCATGAGGTTCACACAGGCCCACCTCTCAAGCCTGTCCAAGTCCCTCTGGATGGCATCCCTTCCCTCCAGCGTGTTGACTGCACCACACAGCTTGGTGTCATCTGCAAACTCGCTGAGGGTGCACTCAATCCCACTGTCCATGTCACCAACAAAGATGTTAAACAGCACTGGTCCCAGTACTGACCCCTGAGGAATGCCACTTATCGCTGGTTTCCATGTGGATATTGAGCCATTGATTGCAACCCTCTGAGTGCAGCCATCTAGCCAGTTCCTTATCCACCAAGTGGTGGATTCATCAAATCCATGCTTTTACAATTTAGAGACCAGGATGTCATGCGAGACAGTGTCAAATGCTTTGCATAAGTCCAGGTAGTAGTAGTCCATTTCTAAATATGTATGCATTTGTATATATTATCTTTGCTGTATTTCTTCTGACACTATGACATAATGTTACAAAAGTAACAGTATACATATTTGAGGCAGCCTAATCCCCAGAGGCTTCTCTACCAAAGCTGCCCCTGGTGAATCCAGTGTATTAACATGCAAGTGAAGCTCAGCTTCTGAACAGCTCTGGAGAGAACTCCTGAATGCCTTAGGTGCTATGTCTGGTAAAAGCCTCTTTACCTGTTACCTACAGTGTGCTAAGCAATAATGCTGCTGGACTTTTCCAGTATCATTAAAACCTAATGAAATTCCTGTTGGTTTAGGTTGTTTGTTGGTTCACCCTGGAGTAGCTATCCAGCTAACAGAACTAGAGATATCTATGCATGTCATAGAATCATAGAATTGTCTAGGTTGGAAGGGACCTTTCATATCATCTAGTCCAACCATCAACCTAACACTGACAAAAACCATCACTAAACCATATCGCTAAGCACTACGTCTACCCATCTTTTAAATACCTCCAGGGATGGTGACTCAACTGCTTCCCTGGGCAGCCTGCTCCATTGCTTGACAACCCTTTTGGTGAAGAAATTTTTCCTAATATCCAATCTAAACCTCCCCTGGCACAACTTGAGACCATTTCCTCCTGTCCTATTGCCTGTTACTTGGGAGAAGAGACTGACCCCCACCTCGCTGCAACCTCCTTTCAGGTAGTTGTAGAGAGCAATAAGGTCTCCCCTCAGCCTCCTTTTCTCTAGGCTAAACAATCCCAGTTCCCTCAGCTGCTCCTCATAAGACTTGTTATCTAGACCCCTCACCAGCTTTGTTGCCCTTCTCTGGACTTGCTTCAGAATCTCAATGTCTTTCTCATAGTGAGGGGCTCAAAACAGGACACATTACACAAGGTACAGCCTCACCAGTGCCAAGTAAAAGGGGACAATCATTTCCCTAGTCCTACTCACCACACTGTTCCTGATACAGGCCAGGATGCTGTTGGCCACCTTGGCCTCCTGGGCACACTGCTGGCTCATATTCAGCTGGCAGTCGACCAACACCTCCAGGTCCTTTTCTGCTGGGCAGCTCTCCAGCCACTCTTCCCCAAGCCTGTAGCGCTGCTTGGGGTTGTTGTGACCCAAGTGCAGGACCCGGCACTTGGCCTTGTTGAACCTCATACCATTCTCCTTGGCCCATTGATCCAGACTGTGCAGATCCCTCTGCAAAGCCTTTCTCCCTCAAGCAGGTCGACGCTCCCACCTAACTTGGTGTTGTCTGCAAACTTACTGAGGGTGCACTCGATCCCCTCATCCAGATCATCGATAAAGATATTAATGAGAACTGACCCCAATACGGAGCCCTGGGGAACACCACTTTTGACTGGTAGCCAACTGGATTTAACCCCATTCACCACAACTCTCTGGGCCCAGCCATCTATTCAGGTTTTTTACCCAGCAAAGAGTACTTCCATCCAAGCCATGGGCAGCCAGTTTCTCCAGGAGAATGCTGTGAGAAACTGTATCAAAGGCCTTACTAAAGTCCAGGTAAACAACATCCACAGCCTTTCCCTCATCCACTAAGCGGGTCACCTTGTCATAGAAAGAAATCAGGTTAGTCAAGCATGACCTCCCTTTCATAAACCCATGCTTGCTGACTGGGCCTGATCACCTGGTTGTCCTCCATGTGCCACATAATGGCACTCAAAATGATCTGTTCCATAACCTTCCCAGGCACTGAGGTCAGACTGACAGGCCTGTAATTACCTGGATCCTCCTTCTGGCCCTTCTTGTGGATGGGCATCCCATTTTCTAACCTCCAGTCAACTGGAACCACCCCGGTTAGCCAGGACTGCTGGTAAATGATGGAAAATGGCTCGGTGAGCACTTCTGCCAGCTCCCTCAGTGCCCTTGTGTGGATCTCATCTGGCCCCAAAGACTTGTGTGTGTCTAGGTGCTAGAGCAGGTCCCTCACCATTTCCCCTTGGATTATGGGGGCTTCATTCTGCTCCCTGCCCCTATCTACTAGCTCAGGGTTCTGGGTACTCAGGGAACAAGTGGTACTACTGCTAGAAACTGAGGCAAAGAAGGCATTAAGTACCTCAGCCTTTTCCTCATCCTTTGTCACCATGTTACCACCCCCATCTAAGAAAGGATGGAGATTCTCCTTTGTCCTCCTTTTATTACTAATACATTTATAGAAGCTTTTTTTATTGTTCTTAACATCCAAAGCCAGGTTAATTTCTAGTTGGGCTTTGGCCCTTCTAATTTTTTCCCTACATAGCCTCACAACATCTTTGTAGTCCTCATGAGTGGCCTGCCCTTTCTTCCAAAGGCCAGAAACTCTCCTTTTTACCCTGAGTTGCAACTATATCTCTCTGTTCAGACAGGCCGGTCTTTTTCCCCGACGGCTCATTTTTTGGCACATGGGGATGGCCTGCTCCTGTGCCTTTAAGACTTCCTCCTTGAAAAATGTCCAGCTTTCCTGGACTCCTTTACCCTTCAGGACTGCCTCCCAAGGGACACTCTCGACCATGCTCCTAAACAGGCTAAAGTCTGCCCTTCGGAAATCCAAGGTGGCAGTTCTGCTGGCTCCCTGCCTTGCTTCACCAAGAATCGAAAATTCTACCATTTCATGGTCACTGTGCCCAAGACGACCTCCAACCTTTACATCCCCCACAAGACCTTCTCTGTTAACAAACAGTAGGTCCAGTAGGGCACTTCCCCTAGTTGGTTCCTTCACCAGCTGCGTTAGGAAGTTGTCTTCCACACACTCCAGGAAGCTCCGGGACTGTTCCCTCTCCGCTGTGTTATATTTCCAGCAGACGTAAGATTCTGTGATTCTATGGAGCCTCCACCACCTCTCTGGGCAACCTGTTCCAGTCTCTCACCACCCTCATTGTAAAGAACTTCTTCCTAATGTCCAATCTAAACCTATTCTGCTCTAGTTTAAAACCATTGCCCCTTGTCCTATCGCTACATGCCCGAGGGTGCACGCGATCCCCTCATCCAGGTCGTTGATAAAGATATTAAACAGAACTGGCCCCAATACTGAGGCCTGAGGAACACCACTCATGACCAGCCGCCAACTAGATTGAACTCCATTCACCACCACTCTCTGGGCCCGACCCTCCAGAAAGTTTTTTACCCAGCATAGAGTACTCCCATCCAAGCCATGGGCAGTCAGTTTCTCCAGGAGGGTGCTGTGGGAAACCATATCAAAGGCTTTACTAAAATTCAGGTAAACAACATGCACAGCCTTTCCCTCATCCACCAAGAGGGTCGCCTTGTCATAGAAGGAGATCAGGTTAGTCAAGCAGGACCTGCCTTTCATGAACCCATGCTGCCTGGGCCTGATCACCTGGTTGTCCTTCATGTGTTGCATAGTAGCACTCAGGATGATCTGTTTCATGACCTTTCCAGACACTGAGGTCTAGCTGACAGGCCTGTAGTTCCCCAGATCCTCCTTCCAGCTGTTCTTGTGGATGGGCGTCACATTTGCTAGACACCAGTCAACTGGAACCTCCCCGGTTAGCCAGGACTGCTGATAAATGATGGAAAGTTTCTCAGTGAGCACTTCTGACAGCTTCCTCAGTACCCTCTGGTGAATCTCATCTGGCCCCATAGACTTGTGTGTGTCTAGGTGCTGCAGCAGGTCCCTCAAAATCTCCCTTTGGATTACAGGGACTTCATTCTGTTCCCTGCCCCTATCTACTAGCTCAGGGTTACTCAGGGAACAACCAATTCTACTAAAGACTGAGGCAAAGAAGGCATTAAGTACCTCAGCCTTCACAGAATCACAGAATCACAGAATGGTAGGGGTTGGAAGGGACCTCTGGAGATCATCTAGTCCAACCCCCCTGCCAGAGCAGGGTCACCCAGAGCAGGTTGCACAGGAATGTGTCCAGGTGGGTTTTGAATGTCTCCAGAGATGGAGACTCCACCACCTCTCTGGGCAGCCTGTTCCAGTGCTCTGCCACCCTCAAAGTAAAGACATTCCTCCTCATGTTTAGGTGGAACTTCCTATGCTCAAGTTTGTGCCCATTACCTCTTGTCCTGTCCCCAGGCACCACTGAAAAGAGCCTGGCCCCATCCTCCTGACACCCACCCTTTAAGTATTTATAAGCTTTGATAAGATTCCCCCCTCAGCCGTCTTTTTTCCAGACTAAAAAGACCCAAGTCCCTCAGCCTTTCTTCATAAGAGAGAGATTCCAGTCCCCTAATCATCTTGGTAGCCCTTTGCTGTACCCTCATTCCAGCAGTTCCCTGTCCTTCTTGAACTGGGGAGCCCAGAACTGGACACAGTACTCCAGATGCAGCCTCACCAAGGCAGAGTAGAGGGGGAGGATGACCTCCCTCGACCTGCTGGCCACACTCCTCTTGATGCACCCCAGGATGCCCTTGGCCTTCTTGGCCACAAGGGCACATTGCTGGCTCATGGTCATCCTGGTGTCCACCAGGACTCCCAGGTCTCTTTCCACAGGGCTGCTCTCCAGCAGGTCAGCCCCCAACCTGTACTGGTGCATGGGGTTATTCCTCCCCAGGTGCAGCACCCTACACTTGCCCTTGTTGAATTTCATTAGGTTCCTCTCTGCCCAACTCTCCAGCCTGTCCAGGTCTAGCTGTGTGGAAGCACAGCCTTCTGGTGTGTCAGCCACCCCTCCCAGTTTTCTGTCATCAGTAAACTTGCTGAGGGTGAACTCTATCCCCTCATCCAGGTCATTGATGAATATATTGAACAAGACCAGACCGAGCACTAACCCCTGTGGAACACCGCTAGTTACGGGCCTCCAACTGGACTCTGTGCCACTGATCATGACCCTCTGAGGTCTGCCATTCAGCCAGTTATCTATCCACCTTACTGTCCACTCATCTAACCCACTCTTCGTAAGCTTACCTATGAGCATGCTGTGGGAGACTTTTTCAAAAGCCTTGCTGAAGTCAAGGTAGACAATGTCCACTGCTCTCCCCTCATCCACCCATCCAGTCGTTCCATCATAGAAGGCTATCAGATTGGTCAAGCATGATTTCCCCTTGGTGAATCCATGTTGACCACTCCTGATAACCTTCTTTTCCTCCACATGCTTAGAGATGACATCCAGAACGAGCTGTTCCATCATCTTTCCAGGGATGGAGGTGAGGCTGACTGGGCTGCAGTTTTCCCAGGTCCTCCTTCTTGCCCTTTTTGAAGGCTGGAGTGACATTGGCTTTCCTCCAGTCCTCAGGCACCTCTCCTGTTCTCCAGGACCTTTCAGAGATGATGGAGAGCGGTTTCACAATAACATCTGCCAGCTCCCTCAACACTCACAGGTGCATCCCATCAGGGCCCATGGATTTGTGGGTTTCAGGTCTGCTTAAATGATCTTTAACCTGATCGTCCTCAATTGAAGGAGAGTCTTCCTTACTCCAGGCTCTCTCTCTTACCTCCAGGGTCTGGGATTCCTAAGGACTGTCCTTAGCAGTAAAGATTGAAGCAAAGAAGGCATTCAGTAACTCTTCCTTCTCTGCACCCTCCATCACCAGGGCACCCACCTCATTCAGCAGCAGGCCCACATTTTCCCTAGTCTTCCTTTTACTGCTGATGTACTTGCATCAGTGCAAGTACACTTGCATCAAGTGTAGCACCCTACACTTGCCCTTATTGAATTTCATAAGATTCCTCTTTGCCCAACTCTCCAGCCTGTCCAGGTCTCTCTGTATGGTGGCACAGACTTCCAGTGTGTCAGCCACCCCTCCCAGTTTTCTGTCATCAGCAAACTTGCTGAGGGTGCACTCTGTCCCTTCATCCAGGTCATTGATGAATATATTGAAGAGGACTGGACCCAGTACTGACCCCTGGGGAACACCACTCGTCACTGACCTCCAACTAGACTCTGTGCCCCTAATCACGACCCTCTGAGCTCTGTCTTCCAACCAGTTATCTATCCACCTTACTGTCCATTCATCTAACCCACTCTTCCTAAGCTTCTCTATGAGGATGCTGTGGGAGACAGTGTCAAAGCCTTTGCTGAAGTCAAGGTAGACCACATCTACTGCCCTCCCCTCATCTATCCGTCCAGTCATGCCATCATAGAAGGCTATCAGATTAGTCAGACATGATTTCCCCTTGGTGAATCCATGTTGAGTCCTTCTGATAGCTTTCTTTTCCTCCACATGCCTTGAGATGATGCCCAGAACGAGCTATTCCATCATCTTTCCAGGGATGGAGGTGAGGTTTAGTTTCCTGGGTCTTTCTTCTTGACCTTTTTGAGGACTGGAGTGACATTCTCCTCATCCTTTGTCACCATGTTCCCATCTTCATCTAATAAAGGATGGAGATTCTCCTTAGTCCTCCTTTTATTACTAATACATTTATAGAAACTCTTTTTATTGTTCTTAACATCCAAAGCCAGGTTAAGTTCTAGTTGGGCTTTGGCCCTTCTAGTTTTCTCCCTACATAGCCTCACAACATCTTTGTATCCTTCCCAAGTGGCCTGCCCCTTCTTCCAAAATCTGTAAACTCTCCTTTTTACCCTGAGTTGCAACTATATCTCTCTGTTTAGCCAGGCCGGTCTTTTTCCCCGATGGCTTGTTTTTCGGCACATGGGGATGGCCTGCTCCTGTGCCTTTTAAGACTTCCTTCTTGAAAAATGTCCAGCTTTCCTGGACTCCTTTGCCCTTCAGGATTGCCTCCTAAGGGACTCTGTCAACCAGGCTCCTGAAAAGACCAAAATCTGCCCTCTGGAAGTCCAAGGTGGCAGTTCTGCTGACCTCCCTCCTTGCTTCTCTAAGAATTGAAAAATCTATCATTTCATGATCACTAAGCCCAAGATGGCCTCCAACCATCACATCCCCCACAAGTCCTTCTCTGTTTGTGAAGAACAGGTCCAGCAGGGCTCCTTCCCCAGTTGGCTCCCTCACCGGCTGTGTCAGGACGTTATCCTCAACACACTCCAGGAACCTCCTGGACTGTTCCCTCTCAGCTGTACTGTATTCCCAGCAGATATCTGGTAGGTTGAAGTCTCCCACCAGGACAAGGGCTTGAGACTTCTCCCAGCTGCTTGTAGAATATTTCATCTGCCTCTGCATCCTGGTTGGGTGGTCTATAACAGATTCCCACCATGAGATCTGCCTTGTTGGCCCTCCCCCTGATTCTTACCCATAAACACTCAACCCTATTGTTACCATCATTAAGTTCTCAACATTCATAACACTCCCTAACATACAGAGCCACCCCACCTCCTCTCCTTCCTTGCCTGTCACTTCTGAAGAGTTTGTTGCCATCTAATGCAGCACTCCAGTCGTGCGATTCCTGTTGGTACATCCAAAACCACATGTAAGAAAATGAATTTACAAGGTAAGTTGTAATGCATAATGTTTTGCTACAATTTTTCAGTTTTTCCTCAGTTTTTCCTCGGTTTTATACCAGGCCAATATATCTAATAGAATAACAATCAGAAACTAGCAAGACCAATAACAAAAATAGGTGTCAGCAGAGTATGTGTGACTGTTGCTGCACTGGCATGCAGAAGAATTTCATTTTCATTGACAAGCTCAGCATTCCTTGGTCTTAGCCTCCTTGAAGAATAAAATATGGATCTTACTGTATATTATAAAGCTGTTTCTAGAGCAATATCTTTCTCGTCCTTTTCACTTGGTTGTTCCCGAATTCTAAAATTAACTGTCGGCAAGCACTTACAGGTATTTTTACAGCTTCCCCTGTGATATTGATGTGAACTCTCTTTTTTGCCTCTCTCATTTATTTCACATATTCCTAAGGTGGATTTGATTTCTGACATCAGCTTATTGTACAACTGTATTATTATTATTACTGTTTGCTATATCTTTTCTGGAAAACTTTTTGTTTTACCTTTATAAATTTTTTTATAGTCTTAGCCATTTGTATCAGCCCTATTAATAACATTATTAGTAGTAATATTTATAACATATTTATACTTGAGGGTTCTTGTAAGGGTATGTAGAAGAGGAGTGTCTGTTCCTTTAAGGGTATCTGGTCAAGGACCTTTTTCAGTGCAAGAAGAAAAGGAGGAAGCCATAAATAAGAACATATGGGGACACAAAACTGACCAGCAAGTGATCAGGGAGGCAGTGATGAGAACCAAACCTGGTCAGTCACACTAATTGATGGGCTATCATGAAACTACAGGCACCTCTTCCAGGAAAATAAGCATGGAATATGCAACTGTTAAGACTGTAAACCAGGGGGATCCCAGACTGTGAGGGGTGCAGGAATTGATGGAGCTGTACAAATCCATGGGGGACGTGCAGGGGAAGGGGGAGCAGGGAGTAACAAAGAGAGGGGGATAGGCAGAAAAGGGTATTAAAAGGAGTTGGTTGCATGCAAAATGGGGCTGGTCAGGATGCTCGTTTGGCTGAGCCCTGTGTCTGATCATCACAGTCTGTTCTGTCTTCTTATTAAATCTTTTCTTAAACTATCTCCCTGCATAATTTCAGTCTCTGTCCCATGTGTATGCTGCAAGGACTAGGTGCCAGCTACTGGTGAGACCTCTGTGTGTGTGAGTGAAAATTGGTGCCAGCTACTGGAGTCGGGCTGGGGGTGTGGGTGCCCTAGCCTGTGGTGCTAGCTACTGGAACCGCTGGGGTCTCAGTGTCAGCTACTGGAGCCAGCGGGGTTCTTTATCTTCCAGCCACTGGGGTGGCAATGGTGTGTGTCCCAAAACCAGCTGCTGTGAGGGTAACAGGGTGAGTGAGGCAAGTGAGGGGCTCCACGTTGGTGGCTGGAGAGGGACTGCGTGTTACAGCCCAGGTGCTGGCTTCTGGGGCATGAATGTCTGTACTTCCCCAAACCATGTGTTCTTGTGTGTTTGTTCATTCGTTCATTCACTAGCAAACTTTAAGCTGGACCAGATGGCTTAGGGGGAGCCTTGGATCTGGGCAGAGGGGTCTGTGCTGGTACACCTGGGGGACTTGCAAATGTGGAGTGAATGAGGGACGAGTGTGTGAGTGCTGCCTGTTTGCAGTGAGCACCGAGCTGGACCAGCTGGCAAGTAGGGGACCCATGGGGTGGGTAAGGGGGCCTGGGATCCGGGCAGGGGTGCTGGTGGACAGAGAGGCCATGCCAGTACTCAGGGGATCCATGAATGTGCACATGCTTGTGAACCCAGATTGTCGTGTGTTTATGCCTGCACTAGTAACCTTCAGTCTCTGCCAGCCCAAGAGGAGCACACCCAGTACATGGATGCTGCTGAAGGCAATGCCTTGTCTGTGGCAGTCTGTGTGACTGCCTGTTTGAGTGTCCTCTGTGTGTGTGTGTGCGAGATGTGCGCTCAGCTTCACTACTGGTGCTGCATCCCTCAGTCTGGGCAGAGGCTCTGAGTCCCTGGGCACCAGGCTGGGCTCCAGCATCCGGGCAGAAGGTGGAGCAGCTGGCGGAGGCAGGCATGCTCTTAACATCACTTAATACTTGTTACATTCTCGTTTTGAATTGCATTTACTGAACATATATTATATGAAACCATTTCTGCCTCTGTGTGTTTGCAGACTAAGTATAAAATGGGATTCACTTTTGGATACAGTGAGAATACGGGACCGCAGAGTGTGCTGAGATGCCTACTTTATGTTTATTTGTGGTGCAGCACATTTCTGTCCTCCACCATTTCTTCCACATTTTTTTCTAAAGTGTGATGCTGGATGAGAGAAGTCTGGTGTCTTGAGGAATGTAACAGTAGCTGCTCAGCTGCAGCTACTCAGCCAGACAAAAATACTCAATGGCAAAGAAGACAATTTCTTCCTCTCTTTTGCCTTCACCTCACTTGAGGGAAGATATTCTAAATGGCCATACTTAATTCATGTCTATAATTAATGGCAAGCAAATTTTTGACAAAGATTAGCTTTCGTTTCTTTTGTCTCAGAATTTTGTACAGCCATTTGGAAGAGACATCTTAGATTCTGAGAAATCAAGCTTTAGAAAAGGAATTCTAACTTACTAAATTGGTTCTACGTTTTATTTACTGTTCTGTCATTATTTAATCTCTTTTTATTTCAGCTTTAGTAAATATTCCAAATGTGATCGAGATAAAGGAAGACATGAACCTTGGCTTGACTCTAATACAGAACTCAAAAACAGGAGGATTTTTGATACATATTGAGGACGTATTCAATAGACAGTTGAAGCTGAATGTATTTTATTATGCAGCATAGATTAGTACATATTTTGCATATTTTAAAACATTCCATCTCACTGTCATTACCTAGGGTCCAAAATCAGGAAAATTACAAATTGTGTCCTTCTGCATTTATCTAAAAATCCTATGGAAGACCATATAATTAAATATTCTGTAATTTAAGTCAGAAAACATAGGCAAGAATATTTCCCACTATGGATATTTGTAAGGTAGTCTTAGATAGTTCTGGTTATGCTTTCAAAAGCTATTATGGGATCTTGCCTCCGCTGTAAGCACTTGCATAGTAACTGTTCTCCTGAGATGTCAAGGTTTCCAGTCCCATGGATCTGCCTTTTCCTTTAGCAATATGATTTATTTAGCTAGTGAGCTGGAGAAGGATGCGTTTTCTATGTGTATATTCTGCAAGCCACTCTCCTTTGAGCCTGCAAAACAGATTTCATCATTGAAAGGAAATTAATGCCCTTTTAATATGCTTTTTTACAATCTTAACCATAAGCATGAAAACCCTTGGAGTGTAGGTGTATTCCAGTTTATGATGCATACATTGTAAACGTGGAATAATTAAACGAAACAATAAACTAAAGGCAAATGAGCTTTGAGATTCACTTTAAGTGATGTATTTATCTGTTGTATCACAAAAGTATTCAAAAATTTATTATCTTCATTACCATATAGCCCAATTATTTGAAGTACTTAATGGGTCTAATTCTAAGCTTTCCAGCAGCTTTCTTGCACTTAGTGTATTAGGTTTGCGTGGCAAGGTTTTGGTAGTGTGAGGGCTACAGGGGTGGCTCCTGTGAGAAGATGCCAGAAGCTTCCCCTATGTCCAATAAAGCCAATACCAGCCGGCTCCAAGACTGAACCGCACCTGGCCAAGGCTGAGCCAATCAGCGATGGTGCTAGCACCTCTGTGATAACATATTTAAGAAGGGAAAAAAACTGCTGCACAACAGCAGCCAGAAGAGAGGAGTGAGAATATGTGAGAGAAACAACTCTGCAGACACCAAGGTCAGTGAAGAAGGAGAGGGAGGAGGGGCTCCAGGCGCCGGAGCAGAGATTCCCCTGACCATGGTCACCATGGTCACCTGACCATGGTGAGGCAGGCTGTCCCCCTGCAGGCCATGGAGGACCCCATGCTGGAGCAGGTGGATGCACCCAAAGGAGGCTGTGACCCCATGGAGAGCCCATGCTGAAGCAGGCTCCTGGCAGGACCCGTGGACCCGTGGAAAGAGGAGCCCATGGCGGAGCAGGTTTGCTGGCAGGACTTGTGACCCCGTGGGGGACCCACGCTGGAGCAGTCTGTTCCTGAAGGACTGCACCCTGTGGGAAGGGCCCATGCTGGAGCAGTTTGTGAAGAACTGCAGCCCGTGGGAAGGACTCACATTGGAGAAGTTCATGGAGGACTGTCTCCCATGGGAGGAACCCCACGCTGGAGCAGGGGAAGAGTGTGAGGAGGAAGGAGTGGCAAAGACAATGTGTGATGAACTGACTGCAACCCCCATTCCCTGTCCCCCTGTGCCACTTGAGGGAAGGAGGTAGAGAAAATCAGGAGTGAAGTTAAGCCTGGGAAGAAGGGAGGGGTGGGGGGAAAGTGTTCTAAGATTTGGTTTTAGTTCTCATTACCCTACTCTGATTTTGATCAGTAATAAATTAAATTAATTTCCCTGAGTTGAGTCTGGTTTGCCCATGACAGTAATTGGTGAGCAATCTCTCCCTGTACTTATCTTGACCCACAAGCCTTTTGTTATATTTTCTCTCCCCTGTCCAGCTGAGGAGGGGCGTGATAGAGCAGCTTTGGTGGGCACCTGGCATCCAGACAGGGTCAACTCGCCAAGATTAATCATAACTTCAAAATACAGCAACAGTGCTCTTCTTTATTGTTTGTTTGAGAAGATACTTATTAAAAAAATCTTATTCTATCTCTTTGATAATACCTTTTAATTACTGTTAATACTGTTCCATGCATACCCAGTTTAATCAGTATCTGTAGTTGCAGTAATTTAAAACATCTCGTGCAGAAAAATTTGCATTTTCTAATAATATTTGAACTTCTCTCAAACGTAAATATTTTCCCGATCCATATGGTATTGATTGACTCTACCTAAATTGCATAAAGTAACAAAAAAAAAAGATGAACAGTAAGATGTGAACAGTTAGCCACTTCATTGGCAAAGGGAGTTCTTTTTGACAGAAGGAGAATGGGGTATTGGAGACAGATGCTTATTTGTGACTCGGCCTCAACAAATAGCAAAAGCCCTGTGACTTAGATGTGTCTAGAATTGGATAATGTGGAGATTGCCTTTGCTCATAATTGCAAGCTGCTGCCAGCTAGGAGTTCACTCCAAGACACTGTCTCTGGCAGCTGGCCTCTGTGATGGACTCTTTGGGTTATATTCAGGGCTTCTTTGTCCTGACTCACTGTGGTCCTTCCTCCCGCAGCTGCTTCTCTCTCAGCTTCCATCCACTTGTACCAGTCTGTGCTGCATCCAGGGAGATGTCCTGGGCTGCTTGGCTGGAATGTGACCCAGCCTAACGTGTCTATGACGTAGCTTGTGGGTCGTGCTGGTTCATCTGTTTGATGCCATATGATTGCTTCCCACAGGTATCCTAAGTACAGGGCAGTCATTTTCACATGCTCATTACATTTTTCTGAGTCATGCTTAGTCCTGTTGGAAAGGTGCTTAAGAATTTCACTGATTGTTAACAACTTTTTTCCAGATTTCTGACATCAGTTTCTATCAGTTTGTTCTTTGCATAGTGCTGTGCCTTTAGCTAAAAGGAACAGCTCCCATCTCCCTACATGTAAAATCTCCCTTCTATATTTAACACCCCACAATCATTCTCCTTTGTCCTTCAGTTTTCTAGACAAACACAGAGTTTTTTGGCTGAAATGTACTTTTTAAAATATACTCCTCTTGAACATGAATGACCAGATCTATGCTGTATTCTACATGAGTCTTTCCAGGGCACTATATATTGTATTTGGTATTTCCCTGTCTCAACTAGAAGTGCTTCTTGTCACATATCTTCAGGCCATATTTGCTTTGCATGTTGGCTGCATGCTTATGGTCACCCTGTAATCAGCCAGTGCCTGATCCATCTGCTCCTCTCTATTCCACTCAGTGAGCTCCCAGTTTATGTCCACATTTCTTAAGATTAGTCCTTAAAGGCAAGTCTGTGCCCTTTTCTAATATTCTACTTTTCAAGTTTATCAGTTTTTAATATGTGATCTCCCAGTTTTCCCCTACATTAATGATGCATCTTAAATTTCTGACTGTAACAAAGCTAGAACATTAAAGAATTTCCTTTTTTTTTTACCATTAATACAGAAGAAAACTAGAAAACAGGCAAATGAGATTGATCTAAAAAGAACTTTAAATTAAAACTAACTTTAAATTAAAGATTCTCTTCCAGCTTCATAGTTACTGGTATAGATGATTTCTTTTGTACCTCTCACCTCTGTAAATATCCATCTTTTCCAGTAAAACTAATCATGCCCCATGTGGCAGCTAAAAAGAGCACTTATCTCAAGATCAGATAATGTAGATATACTTCCTTTCTCTTGTCTAGAAAATCTGCCATCTTGTCAAATATGTTAGGATAGTTTGGTGTGGTCTGCCACTGGTAAACCAGTGTGTGATTTATCTCATTTTCCATTTATTTCTGCCTTTAATTACCTTTTTTCAATATTCTTGAGAAAAGGGTAATAATGCTGTTCACTCTCTCTTCTCTTCCTAAATAGAGATGGTGCATTTTCTGTTTTCCAGGCTCTCCTGACTGGATAAGGCAATCAGAAAGTATATGTAATGAAGCTATCATTTCTTTCAGAACTATTGGACAGAGGTTATGTTTTGTCCTTGAATTCCTAACATGATTTTCTTTTAAAAAGAACCCCCCTCCAATATCCTCATGACAAAATATTTTCTCAGTATCTGTATTTTTTATCTAGATAGATACTTTTGTAAAAATCCTTCTAATATCAGAAGTGTGGATGTCATGCAACCAGCTGGTTGATCTATCTGAAAATGTTTATTTTTACAGAGATCATTTTCAGCAAAGAAGCAAGATTATTTTCCCTGGAAGGCAATGAAACATGTAGCCGAGTGGTATGTGAGGCCAGAGACAAACTTGTCCTTTTAGCTGCATGTTTGCAGCAACGTGCATGTTCATGGCTCTGATGCGGCCTCCTGGTTAGTGGAAGTACTTCTCTGCACGTTTATAAACAATGTGCAAATACCAGCCCTAGTTTTAAAACATCCATTTGTAGAGCAGGTGGCTTAAAGCAGCACAGATTCCTTGCAAACCAAGTCACACTCCCTAGAAGTTATAGCTATGCATAGTCTGGAGGTGCCAGCTTGCAGGAGGTGGCACTAAGATGATCACAAATAGAGAATCCTTTTTATGAGAAAGTCTATAAAGGGGTTACCTGACACTGTCACAGTGATAGCAAGGGATTTGGCCTGATAATCCAAGAGGATCCTATATTCCTGCAGTCCCTCTTATTGTGCTTTTGTATATAGATATGGTGAGACAAGTATTTGTTATTTTTATAGTTTCTCTTTTTTGTTGTTTTTAAAGACGTGGTCCCTTGTGGGCACAGCAGTATGGAAGCCAATACTATGCAACAGGAATCTGTTCTGAAATCAGTCCAAGTTTCCAGATACTAAGAAGCTTTTCTCATGCTGTTCAAAGTAAGGCAACATGTGCAAAACAGATTCAATTAAAACAGATCAAACAAAATCAAGATACGTTTTGTCAGGGACATTTAATTTGTGATTTTTTAAAAACATGTATGTGCAAAAAGTAAAGCCCTGTGATTCACATGTAAGGACTGACAGATTCTGATCTAATGCTGATATGAATCTGGACTCATGCCTCTGAATTCAGTGGCATTGCACCAGAGCAGTGAAAATGAAGACAGGCTCAAAACCTGCATGTGCTTCTATTGAGTCTTCATTCAGGCAAAACCTTCCTGATCTGAAATATTGCCTGTGTGAGACCTAACTATGCACTTCTGGATTTAGCCAAAGAGTTGTAAGCACACTGAGACCGAAAGTGCATTTAATGTCCATTTTTGTTTTTGTTTGAGCATGTTCCTCTGTCAGCATTGCTGTGGTGGTTTGTGATGAGTCAAACAGCATTTATCCCTGGGATGCAGTGTGAGCATTTCTGAAAAAAATTGTACAAGGCTTAGATATAGGCCTTCACAAAATCCAGGTAAGTCAAAGACATCTTTGAGAAAGACAAAAAAATGTTTTATTAGCATAACTACAGTACCTCCCCCAAGGCCAGAGATAATGCAGCTATCCTTTATCTTTCAATACTTGGGATTTTACCTGACAGCTAACCTATTCCAAAAGGGTTAGCAATTTGATTCTGTCACCATTTGGGCTGGGTTGGCCAATGACAAGACAACAGATGCTCTCCCCCATCTCTCGCTCTAAGGAAAGGAAGAAGAGAGATAAAGAGATTTATGAGTTTCAAAAAAAAAAAATAAACTACTTCAATAAAATATTAACAATAAAATAAAAAAGGATTTAATGAAATAGATATAATATAAATAAATATATACAAAAAATTGGATCAAGTTCCTGGGAAGATGTCACTGGCAGGCACTGGGAAAGCTCCAGACTGGACTCAGTGACAAATGGGAACTGAAACATACCAACAGGGCCACCATCAGCAACAGAGAGCCCCTTCTTTTTTTTTTTTTTTCTTTTAAAAAAAAAAACACCATTAGAAAAAAACCCACCTAATCCTTTTGATCCCTCAGCTTTTATACTGAGCATGGCAGATGGGATGGAATACCCGATTGGTCAGTTTGGGTCACCTGACCTGTCCACAGGTGTAACCCTTCCACAGGGTAAACAACCAAGTCAGCTGACCCTGGTTGCCACAGTAATGAGTATAAGCAAGAGCCTCTCTTGCTGAACAGAAAGTTGGTTCTGCTTTGCCCTAAACCAGGTCAGATTCAAAACATAGACCAACTAAAATAGAAGTCTAGGTTATATCTAGTGGAGTCAGATCTCTTTCATGTATTATATGTAAGAATAATTAAAATGCAGTCTGTGGGGATGTGGTAAAAGTAGAACAGTTCCTTTTATGGGCTTTTCATATGGCTCTTACTTTTCAACTGCTGCATCTTTAAAATGCCTTTTTAAAAAAAAATTTCTGTCTTTGCAGTTGTCCATTTTCCATAAACAGTCATGGGAACAAAGACTGGGGCGCTGGCAATCCCTCTCCCTAAGGCTTCCTTCTTTCTTGGGCTACTTTGGAAGCGAGGTGCTTAAAAGCTAGGCTTCCTGCTTAGTCCTTTCTGAACCTAACCTTTAGCATCTTCTCCTCTATTTTTTTTTTTTCCTTTCATACTAAATGTACATCTTCGCATATTTCTTTAGCATTCACCTGTATTAAAAATAAATAGGATTTGCAGCGCTGTGAAGTAACTAACCTTTAGGATTTCCTTAGAAGAGATCAGAATGAGGTGCTGTCAGCTTGTAGAATTTTTTGCTATTTCCTCATTTTTTCACAGTGCTCTTCCAAAAGTAACCAAGCAAACATTTAATGCCTACTGTTTCAGATTGTTTGCATTAACACATTGTAGTCCATAATAAATGACATAAGATGCAAGAGCATTTAGCTTTCTTTGCTTTCCAAATGTGTTAATATTAATTGGTTCTATATGCGTTGAAAGAAAATGATAACCCCATATACATCTGCAGATCTTTTACTCCAGCCTCACAAATAATTAAGCATCATGATGCTATGTAACTCATTGCAATGTGTGATAATCTAACATAATTCCTTTATTGCATAGGTGGGTTTAATTCAGTATGCTAATGATCCCCGTGTAGTGTTCAACTCAAATACATATCAAACAAAGGATGAGGTTGTTAAAGCAATGGAGGGAACATATTAGAAGGGAAGAGATTCGACTAATACTTTCAAAGCCATTCACAATGCAAGGTAAAATATATCGATGATTACTGCACTACTGTTGTAACTTATCTGTCGTGGTTTAACCCCAGCCGACAACTAGGACCACGAAGCCGCTCACTCACTCCCCCTGGTTGGGATGGGGGAGAGAATCAGAAGAGTAAAAGTGAGAAAATTCATGGGTTGAGATAAAGACCATTTAATAGGGAAAACAAAAGCTGCATGCACAAGCAAAGCAAAACAAGGAATCCATTCACTACTTCCCATCATCAGGCAGGTGTTCAGCCATCTCCAGGAAAGCAGGGCTCCATCATGTGTAACAGTTACTTGGGAAGACAAACACCATAACGCCAACCGTGTCCCCCCACTTCCTCCTTCTTCTCCCAGCTTTATATGCTGAGCATGACGTCATATGGTATGGAATAACCATTTGGTCAGTTGGGGTCAGCTGTCCTGGCTGTGTCTCCTCCCAATGTTTTGTGCACTTGCAGCCTATTTGCTGGCAGGGTGATATGAGGAGCAGAAAAGGCCTTCACTGCTTAGCAACAACCAAAAAAGAGAAGAGGTGCCATACTGGACCTTGTTCTCACTAACAAGGAGGGGCTGATGGGGAATGTGAAGCTCAAGGGCAGCCATGGCTGTAGTGACCATGAGATGGTGGAGTTCAAGATCCTTAGCGCAGCAAGGAGGGCGCACAGTAAGCTCGCTACCCTGGACTTCAGGAGAGCAGACTTTGGCCTCTTGAGGGATCTGCTTGGCAGAGTACCACGGGATAAAGCCCTGGAGGCAAGAGGGGCCCAAGAAAGCTGGCTAATATTCAAGGATCACCTCCTCCAGGCTCAGGAGCGATGCATCCCAACAAAGAGGAAGTCCAGCAAAAACACCAGGAGGCCTGCATGGATGAACAAGCAGCTCCTGGACAATCTCAAACATAAAAAGGAAGCCTACAGAGGGTAGAAGCAAGGACAAGTAGCCTGGGAGGAATACAGAGAAATTGTCCAAGCACCCAGGGATCAGGTTAGGAAAGCTACAGCCCTGATAGACTTAAATCTGGCCAGGGACATCAAGGGCAACAAGAAAAGCTTCTACAAGTATGTCGGTGATAAAAGGAAGACTAGGGAAAACGTGGGTATTCTCCGAAATAGAAACGAGAGACCAGGTCACCGGGACATAGACAGGGCTGAGGTGCTCGATGACTTTTTTTTGCCTTGGTCTTCACCGGTAAGGGCTCTAGCCACACTGCCCAAGTCGCAGAAGGCAAAGGCAGGGACCAAGAAAATGAGGAACTGCTCACTGTAGGAGACGAGCAGGTTCAAGACCATCTAAGGAACCTGAAGGTGCACAAGTCCATGGGACCGGATGAGATACATCTGCGAATCCTGAGGGAACTGGCAGATGAAGTTGCCAAGCCACTATCCCTCATATTTGAGAAGTCGTAGCAGTCCAGTGAAGTTCCCACTGACTGGAAAAGGGGAAACATAACCCCCATTTTTCAAAAAGGGAAAAAAGGAAGACCCAGGGAACTACAGGCCAGTCAGTCTCACCTCTGTGCCCAGCAAGATCGTGGAACAGATCCTCCTGGAATCTCTGCTAAGGCACATGGAAAATAAGGAGGTGATTGGTGACAGCCAACATGGCTTCATTAAGGGCAAATCGTGCCTGACAACTCTGGTGGCCTTCTACAATTGCGTTACAGCGTCGGTGCATAAGGGAAGAGCAACTGATGTCATTTACCTGGATTGTGCAAAGCATTTGACACTGTCCTGCATGACATCCTGGTCTCTAAATTGAGAAGGCATGGACTTAAGGCTCTACAGAGGGACCTGGACAGGCTGGATCGATGGGCCAAGGCCAACTGTATGAGGTTTAATAAGGCCAAGTGCCGGGTCCTGCATTTTGGTCACAACCACCCCAAGCAACGCTACAGGCTCGGGGAAGAGTGGCTGGAGAGCTGCCCAGCAGAAAAAGGACCTGGGGGTGCTGGTGGACGGCCAGTTTAACATGAGCCAGCAGTGTGCCCAGGTGGCCAAGAAGGCCAACAGCATTCTGGCTTGTATCAGGAATAGCATGGCCAGCAGGAGTAGGGAAGCAATCGTGCCTCTGTACTCGGCACTGGTGAGGCCTCTCCTCGAGTACTGTGTTCAGTTCTGGGCCCCTCTGTACAAGAGGGACATTGAGGTGCTGGAGCGTGTCCAGAGGAGAGCTACCAGGCTGGTGAGGGGTCTGGAGACCAGGTCATATGAGGAGAGGCTGAGGGAGCTGGGCAGGTTTAGCTTGGAGAAGAGGAGGCTGAGGGGAGACCTCATTGCCCTCTACAACTACCTGAAAGGAGGTTGGAGAGAGGTGGGTGTTGGCCTCTTCTCCCAGGTGAATAATGACAGGACCAGAGGAAATGGTCTGAAGTTGCGGCAGGGGAGGTTTAGATCAGATATTAGGAAGAATTCCTTTACTGAAAGAGTGGTCAGGCACTGGAACGGCCTGCCCAGGGAGGTGGTTGAGTCACCATCCCTAGAGGTATTTAAGAAACATCTAGATTTGGCACTTCAGGGCATGCTCTAGTGGCAGAGATTGTAGGTTGTTGGTTTGTGGTCATTTGTGGTTTTGGGGTATTTTTTGTTTGGTTTTTTTTTTTGTGTGTGTGTGTGTGTGTATGGTTGGACTCGATGATCTCAAAGGTCCTTTCCAACCATGAAGATTCTATGGTTCTATGATTTGATGGATGGACCACTCGGTGAATAAGGATGGCCGCACTCAAAGAGTTGGGGTCAAAGGCTCGAAGTCCAAGTGGAGACCAGTGACGAGTGGCGTTCCTCAGGGGTCCATAATGGGACCAGCGCTGTTTCACATCTTTGTTTGCGAGATGGACAGTGGGATTGAGTGAACCCTCAGCAAGTTTGACGATGACACCAAGCTGTGTGGTGCAGTCGAAACGCTGGAGGAAAGGGATTCCATACAGAGGGACCTGGGCAGGATTGAGAGGTGGGCCTGTGCAAACCTCAAGAAGTTCAATAAGTCCAAGTGCAAGGTCCTGCATGTGGGTTGGGGAAATCCCAAGCAGAAATACAGGCTGGGGGATGAAGGGATGGAGAGCAGCCCTGAGAAGACGGAATTGGGGGCGTTGGTTGAGGAGAAGCTCAACATTACCCAGCAATGCATGCTCGCAGCCCAGAAAGCCAATCACATCCTGGACTCCATCAAAAGAAGCATGGCCAGCAGGTCAAGGGAGGTGATTCTGCCCCTCTACTCTTCTCTGCTCTCATGAGACCCCACCTGGAGTAGTGTGTCCAGCTTTGGAGTCCTCAGCACAAGAAGGACATGGACCTGTTGGAACGGGTCCAAAGGAGGGCCACAAGGATGATCAGAGGGCTGGAGCACCTACGCTATGAAGACAGGCTGAGAGAGTTGGAGTTGTTCAGCCTGGAGAAGAGAAGGCTCCGAGGACACCTTATAGCGGCCTTCCAGTACCTAAAGGGGGCCTACAGGAAGGATGGGGAGGGACTCTTTATCAGGGAGTGTAGTGATAGGACACGGGGCAGCGATTTCAAGCTGAAAGAGGGTAGATTTAGATTGGATATCAGGAAGAAATTCTTTATTGTAAGGGTGGTGAGACACTGGAACAGGTTTCCCAGAGGTGTGGATGCCCCATCCCTGGAAGCATTCAAGGCCAGGTTGTATGGGGCTTTGAGCAGCCTTGTCTAGTGGGAGGTGTCCCTGCCCAGGGCAGGGGGCTTGGAACTAGATGATCTTTAAGGTCCCTTCCAATCCAAACCATTCTATGATTCTATAACATTTTGGTTAAGAAACCAACCATCTGGTGCTTACTCCCTGTTGCGTGGAAGGGGCAAAGCGGTTTTGGCAGAAAATAAACCCCCTTCCATTCTAACACTCCTCACTGAGGTGGGAGGCTAGGTGCAGCTAGGTTTAAATTCTGAGTGATGCCCAATTCAGCACTATCAGTCCAATCGCGCTTAATATGTATTAAACTATTACGATTTGGATACACTAACAGTGGACTGCACCTTCAGTCTAGTCGTGCTCATGAACTAGCACGGCCACTCTCGAGTCTTTGGTCGTGTTCAGTGAGAAACCGAAACAACTAGCTACTTAAACAGTGCAGTTTATTTAAACAACAGATAGATAGGTTCTTAGGATTGCCGGTGATAAATACACTGTCTGCAAAGCACGTGCAAATAAAGGTATTGTTACATATACAAAACACGCGACAAAGTTATAAACAATACAGCCTGGTTATAAATGTAGGAAAGAGAGTCTCTAGAGAAATTTCTAAGTTTCCTGAGGAAGCACCCGGTATAATCGAAGTCTTACCCAAAGGCGTCCCTATGGGGGGGGGGGGGGGGGAGGGGTAAAGAAAGGCTCAGCCTGTCGACTGGTCCCAGAAGTCAGTGATGGAGTTCTCCTCGACTTGTTCGCGATGGTGTCTTCCCTGATATCCCCCCTCTCTCGGGCTATTTTTATACTATTTTTTTTTATCTTCAAGGTGGAGTTTGAGTGACTTTAGTCATACATACTTTTATTATGATTGGTGTACTCAAGGAGGAGTGGTCGCACCTTGGAGGCAGGTAGCCTTCAGGATGGAGGTGTGTTTTGGTACATTATAACGAACAAAGTTCACACAAAGGACAGCATTTCATCAAAATTTGACAAAATGTTGGCTCAAGGTAGCAAGTAGGCAGCTTATCGGTTCCATAGTACCATCTCATTCCCATATTTGCTATTCGTCACGAGGCAAGGCCACAGAATGATCACATTCCGTCCCGTGCCTCATGTAGCTTTGCAAGCAATCTTGTACAGGGAATCGCAGATGTTGCATTCTTCATATGCCAGCTGCGGCTGTATTCTACCTTAGAAGCCTTTTGATTTTATAACTTTCCTTAATGTGTGAACAATACTGTATTTTTGGCCATTTTAGTAATTATTCCACACTCCCACCACTGTAAGCACATAGTGCTTCCCCTGGTGGGTTTGAGGGAGTGTGATATAATCAATTTGCCAGGCCTCCCCATAGTTCTATTGAAATCATCGTCCTCCATACTACAAAGGTTTCAACCATTTGGTTTGCTTGATTTCAGCGCATGTTTCACAATCATGGATAACCTGCGCAATAGCGTCCATAGCTAAATCCACCCCTCGGTCACGGGAACATTTATACGTTGCATCTCTTCCTTGATGACCTGAAGTGTCATGGGCCCACCGAGCTAAAAATAGTTCACCCTTATGTTCCCAGTCCAAATCTGTCTGGAAAATCTTAGCAGCCTGGTCCACTTGCTGATTGCTTTGATGTTCCTCAGTGGCTCGACTCACAGGTACGTGGACATCTACATGGCAAACCTTCACGACTAGTTTCCCTATCTGGTCAGCAATATCTTGCCACAATTCAGCAGCCCAGATGGGTTTACCTCTGCGCTGCCAGTTGCTCTGCTTCCACTGCTTTAACCACCCCCACAGAGCATTTGCCACCATCCATGAGTCAGCACAGAGATAGAGTATTGGCCACTTTTCCCATTCAGCAATGTCTAAAGCAGGTGGATGACTTTTACCTCTGCAAATTTACTTGATTCACCTTGTCCCTAAGCAGCTTTCGTGACTCATCATGTAGGACTCCACACAGCAGCTTTCCACCTTTGATGTTTTCCTACAATATGACAAGATCCATCAGTGAAGAAGGCATACTGTTTCTCATTATCTGAGAGTTCATTATATGGTGGGGCTTCTTCTGCATGTGTCACCACCTCCTCTGGTGGCATTCTGAAGTCTTTGCCTTCGGGCCAGTTTGTGATCACTTCTACAGTTCCTGGATGATTTGGGTTTCCTATTCGAGCCCGCTGCATGATTAAGGCAACCCACTTACTCCAGGTAGCATCGGTGGCATGATGAGCAGAAGGAACTTCACCCTTGAACATCCAGCCCAGCACTGGTAATCGGGGCGCCAGGAGGAGCTGTGCTTCAGTACCAATTACCTCTGAAGCAGCTCTAACTCCTTCATATGCTGCCAAGATTTCTTTCTCAGTTGGAGTATAGTTGGCCTCGGAGCCTTTGTATCCCCGACTCCAGAATCCTAGGGGTCGACCTCGAGTCTCCCCTGGTGCTTTCTGCCAGAGGCTCCAGGTAGGGCCATTGTCCCCAGCTGCAGTGTAGAGCACATTTTTAATGTCCCATCCTGTTCGGACTGGTCCAAGTGCCACTGCATGCACAATCTCTTGTTTAATTTGCTCAAAGGCCTGTTGTTGCACAGGGCCCCACGTAAACTCATTTTTCTTTCGAGCCACTTCATAGAGAGGTTTCACAATCTGACTATAACCTGGAATATGCAGTCTCCAGAAATCCATAACCCCTAAAAAGGCTTGTGGTTCCTTTTTGTTAGTAGGTGGGGACATAGCTGTTATTTTGTTAATCACATCCATTGGGACCTGACAACAGCCATCTTGCCATTTAATTCCCAAGAACTGGATGTCTCCTGCAGGTCCCTTGACCTTTCCTCTTTTTACAGCAAAACTTGCTTTCAGAAGAATCTTGATTATTTTCTTACCTTTCTTGAAAACTTCTGCTGCTGTATTACCCCACACAATGATGTCCTCACTGTACTGCAGGTGTTCTGGAGCTCCACCCTTCTCCAGTGCAGTCTGGATCAGTCCATGGCAAATAGTAGGGCTGTGTTTCCACCCCTGGGGCAGTCCATTCCAGGTGTACTGGATGCTTCTCCAGGTGAAAGCAAACTGTGGCCTGCACTCTGCTGCTAAAGGAATAGAGAAAAAGGCATTAGCAATGTCAATTGTAGCATAGCATTTGGCTGCTTTTGACTCCAGTTCATATTGGAGTTCTAGCATGTCTGGCACAGTAGCACTCAGTGGTGCTGTGACTTCATTCAGGCAATGGTAGTCTAGTGTTAATCTCCAGTCTCCATCAGACTTTTGCACTGGCCATCTAGGGCTGTTAAAGGGTGAGTGAGTCTTGCTGATCACTCCTTGGGTCTCTAGATGACGAATCAGGTTCTGGATGGGAATTAGGGAGTCTCGGTGCAATATTGTTGTCAATGCACCGTGGAAGTAGCAATTGTCACCTGCTGTTCTTTAACCTTCAGCAGTCCCACCACAGAAGGGTCATCTGAAAGACCAGGCAAGGTAGACAGCTGTGTAATGTCCTCAGTCTCTACAGCTGCTATACCAAAAGCCCACCGATACCCTTTCGGGTCTTTGAAATACCCTTTCTTGAGGTATTCTTTGCCAAAGATGCAAGGAGTATCTGGGCCAGTCACAATGGGGTACTTCTCCCGTCTATTCCCCATTAGGCTCACTTCGTTCTGCAATGCAGACAGTTCTTGAGACTCCCCTGTCACGCCAGAAACAGCGATGGATTCTGCTCTTGTAGGCCTGAGGTAGGTTGTCCATCCCAGTTACTCACGCCCTCTCCATAGTCACAGCAGCAAATCCACAGTATATCTTGGAGCAGGTTCTGTTTCTCTTGAGTCAGTCTTGTAGGAGGACATCTTCTCCTAATGGCTGCGACATGGGTCTGTGCAGGGTAAGAGTGGGATCTTTCCTACATCCTTGACAGTTTATCATACAGTTTCTCATTTTTCTCAGTAATTTTCTTGTTTTGCTCAGCCATTTACTTGGTCATTTTCTCGGTTTTCTTAGCCAGTTTTTCCACAGCTGCCACAGTGAGCGGATAAGAAAGACTGTCTTCATATTGTCGTACTCTCTTAGCCACTTCATTTACAGTTGGTGCATCAGCATCAGATCCTCCCCAGACCATTGTTTACAATGTGTGGGCACACATTGATTGTGCACTCTGCACAAACTTCCTCAACATAGGTTGTTTGCATGGCATTTCATCGGGGTCTACATTCACTTGCCAGTCACCATAAATCACCTCTCGCACAACCAGTTGTCTCAGGTACATAATACATTTATCCATGCTGGTCCATTTGCTCCATTTGCTTGGACGGTATTCAATATCATCCTCAAAGGGATACCTGCCCTTTACGGCTGACACCAATCACCTCCAAAAAGTGAGAGTGTTTGACCTTTTCCCAATTGCTTTATCAATACCTCCATCTCTGGCTAGGTTTCCCTGCTGCCTGGCTTCTTTACTGTCTAAGTCTATGGTATCAGCCCCATTATCCCAACCAGGAGATAAGTGCCTCACCTTCACAACTGCTGAAGTCCTTTCTCATATTTTGCAAGTCCTTCATAGAGAAGGATTTAATGATTATTTCTGCATCTGAGTCCTCCTCCTGCGTTGACGCTGCCTGTGAAGGAACCTCTCCCTGATCTACTTGAGAAAGACCCTCTCCTTGATCTTCATCATAAGAATTCTTTCCCATGCTATATGGCTTCTACTGGTCTTTGTTGTAAGGGGCAGGGGAATGAACTGACCTCCTTTTCTGCTTCCTGGTCACTGGGGCAACTTGTACCAGTTCTGATGGAGTTTGAGTAGCAGTGGTACTCATTGCCAAAGCAGCTGGAGTACTGACAGTGCTTGCTGTCGAGGCTGGAATAGCTCGTGCCGGTGCAGGCTGACGAGTGGCTTGTGCCAGTACAGGCACAGGAGCGGCTTGTGGGGTTTCAGTGACAGCAGCATATGTCATATAATACCTACTACTGAACCAATTCTTAATAAGAAACCACCCCTGCAACACATTCAGGGAAGCTGACAACAAAATCATGATTTTAAGAAAGTAACATTCATTTCTGAAACAGTCCAAAAGGTTTCCATCCCCTAGCTCTGATGGTGTCAATTTGGCATAAGCAGGAAAGGGTGTCCTGGTTCCGGCGGGGATAGGGTTAATTTTTCCTGGTATTCCATGCCATGTGAGCCACGCCCACCCTGAGCTGCCGGGGGAGGGGGCAGGAAGTCGCTGCTTGGAGCGGGCTGGGGCGTCCGGGGTCTGTTCGGTGAGCAGGGGGCGGGGGGAGCATCGGTTCCGTAATCGCGTTTGTATATTCCTCTGTCCGTGTGATTGTTGTTGTTTTTCCTTGTTCCCTTTGCTGTTCTGTTAAACTGCCTTTGTCTCAACCCAAGAGTCTTGCCTTTTTCTTCCTATTCTTCCTGTATTGGGAAGGCCCGAGCGAGCGGCACTTGGTTCTTTGTTGCCGTCTGAGGCTAAACCACGACAAAGGGCGAAGTAAAATTTCCCCAGGTAAAATTGAAAGTGTAATTATTAATAGAATCCATTACGTGATGCCTGAGATATGCAGGTAAAACCATTATCCAAGTAACCATATTATACATCTGAAGCCCAAACCACAGCAGAATATCACGTTGTCATGGTTTGGCATATTTCTTCTCATTTTTCTGGCAGTTTATTATATGGTGGGGCCTCTTCCACACGTATCACCTCCTCCTCTGGTGACATTCCAAAATCCTTGCCCTCTGGCTAGTCCATGATCACTTCCAGAATTCCTGGGTGACTGGGGTTTCCCATTCGAGTTCACTGTGTGATCAGTGCAATCCACTTACTCCATGTGGCATCAGTTGCATGATGTGTGGTGGGAACCCTCCCTTTGAACATCCAGCCCAGCACCGGCAGTCGAGGTGCTAAGAGGAGCTGTGCTTCTGTACCAACCACTTCCGAAGCAGCTCGAACCCCTTCATATGCTGCCAATATCTCTTTTTCTGTTGGGAGTGTAGTGGGCTTCGGATCCCCTGTATCCCCGACTCCAAAACCCTAGGGGTCGACCTCGGGTCTCCCCTGGTGCTTTCTGCCAGAGGCTCCAGGTAGGGCCGTTCTCCCCGGCTGCGGTGTAGAGCACATTCTTAACATCTTGTCCTGCCCGGACTGGCCCCAGGGCCACTGCATGGACTATTTCCTGTTTGATTTGTTCAAAAGCTTGTCATTGCTCAGGACCCCATTTAAAATCATTCTTCTTCCGGGTTACTTGATGCAGAGGGCTCACAATTAGACTGTAATCTGGGATATGCATCCTCCAAAACCCCACAATGCCTAAGAAAGCTTGTGTTTCCTTTTTACTAGTTGGTGGAGACATAGCTGCTATTTTGTTGATCACATCCATTGGGATCTGACGGCATCCATCTTGCCATTTTATTCCTAAAAACTGGATCTCCTGCGCAGGTCCCTTGACCTTGCTTCGTATTATGGCAAAACCAGCTTTCAGAAGGATTTGGACTATTTTACTCCCTTTCTCAAAAACAATTTCTGCTGTGTTTCCCCATACAATGATGTCATCAATGTATTGCAGGTGTTCTGGAGCTTCACCCTGTTCCAATGCAGTCTGGATCTGTCCATGGCAAATGGTGGGGCTGTGTTTCCACCCCTGGGGCAGTCGATTCCAGGTGTATTGGACGCCCCTCCAAGTGAAAGCAAACTGTGGCCTGCACTCTGCTGCCAAAGGGATTGAGAATAATGCATTCGCTATATCAATTGTGGCATACCACTTGGCTGCCTTGGACTCCAGTTCGTACTGGAGTTCTAGCATGTCCGGCACAGCAGCACTCAGCGGTGGCGTGACTTCATTCAGGCCACGATAGTCTACAGTTAGCCTCCACTCTCCATTAGATTTTTGCACTGGCCATATGGGACTGTTAAAGGGTGAGTGAGTCTTGCTGATCACTCCTTGAACCTCTAGTTGACGAATCAGCTTATGGATGGGAATCAGGGAGTCTCGGTTAGTGCGATATTACTGCCGATGCACCGTTGTGGTAGCAATCGGCACCTGTTGTTCTTCGACCTTCAACAACCCCACAACAGAAGAATCCTCTGAGAGACCAGGCAAGGTAGACAACTGTTTAACTTCCTCTGTCTCCAAGGCAGCTCTGCTAAAGGCCCAGCGGTACCCTTTTGGGTCCTTAAAATACCCTCTCCTGAGGTAATCTATACCAAGGATGCATGGAGCCTCTGGGCCAGTGTAATGGGTTCTTTTTTAAAGAGATTCCAATGTACAAACCAGAGCCCACACAAAGGGAAAAAAGGTTAACTCTGCTTTATTGTGAAGCCTTGCTAGAAAGAAAGAAAAAGGAGTGAATTCAGCTTTATTGCGAAGCCTTGCTAAGCGGTTCCCAAATGTCCCGAAAGTTACTTCAGAGAGTCTTACCAACCCATAGATCATAGTAGCACCGACGAGCAGCAGTATAACGAGGAGCCAGCTCGGTATGGCAGAGCAAAGGCAGGCACAGCGCTTCTTCAGGGCATCCCCTGTATCTTCAAAGTGTGCTCATGTCTCTCTCCCTCTCCCCGGCCCAAGACAGCCCACTTATATCCTGCACCAGATTGAGTGGAAAAGTACAGGCTAACGTCGCTGCATGCGTGGCCAGCGCATGCAGCAAGCCTCACCAGACTCATGATCCAGCTTTGCTAACAGTGGCTGTCTGATACGCGACCACATTGTTGCACTCCCTCCTTGTTATTTTCTTCTTTGAAGGTCAGATTCTCATGGATACATACATAGTTTTTGCAGCAACAGTATTGAGGTCCTTTTTCTCGGCACGTATGCTGGGTTTGGTTCAACTAGTAATTTTCCATCGTGTCTCACTCGGGCCATTATCCCTAACACAGACAGTCACAATGGGATGCTTCTGCCACTCATTCCCAGTTAGGCTCACTTCAGCCTCCAGTACAGTCAACTCTTGGGATCCCCCTGTCACCCCAGAAATACAAATGGGTTCTGACGCTCTATAGCTTGATGGTATTAGGGTACACTGTGCACCCATGTCCACTAGAGCCTTATACTCCTGTGGGTCTGATGTGCCAGGCCATCGAATCCACACCGTCCAATAAACCCAGTTGTCCCTTTCCTCCACCTGGCCGGAGGCAGGGCCCCTCTAATCCTGGTCATAGTATCCGTTACTCACTTCTTGCATAAATGACTTGGAAGTTCCTTCAAGAGGATCAGAAGCAAGATCAGGCCTTCTGCTCTGTCTGGGGAAATGCCCGCTGGAAACTGGGGCAGCACTTTTCCTGGAGGGATCCCCTTTTGTGGTTGTCCTTCCTTGCAACTCCTGTACCCGTGTCTTCAGGATCCAAGTAGGTTGTCCATCCCACTTCCTCATGTCCTCCCCGTGGTCACACAGGTAGAACCACAGGGTGCCTCGTGGTGTGTACCCTCTGTAGTCTCTCTCTTGAGTGGGGAAATGCCTGTTCCCAATTGCTGAGATGCTGGCCCATACAGGTGGGGAGTAGGACATATTCTCTTCAAGTTGCTGGACCTTCCGGGACAGTTTCTCCACAGCTGAGACGAGGGGGGAAGAGAGACTTCCTTCATATCACCGGAGCTGGCCAGCCACCTCATCCACCGTTGGTCCCTGTTCGCCTTTCCATTCCATTACTGCCAGTGAGTTGGCATATGACAATGGTGCGCTCCATACAAACTTCTGCCACATGGGCCTTGTGCATTGGACCTCATCAGGGTCTGTGGGTAAGTCTGCATTGTCCAAGTCATAATAAATCATCTCCCACACGGCTAATTCTCTCAGGTACTGGATACCTCTTTCCATGGTAGTCCACTTGCTTGGCTGACATACAACATCCTCACTGAAGGGGTACCTCTCCCTCACGCCTGACAGGAGTCGTTTCCAGAGGCTGAGGGCTTGGGTCTTCTTCCCAATTGCCTTGTCAATGCCCCCTTCCCTAGACAGGGATCCCAGCTGCCTGGCCTCCCTACCCTCTAATTCCAGGCTACTGGCCCCATTATCCCAGCACCGGAGCAGCCAGGTGACAATGTGCTCGCCTGAAAGTCGGCTAAAATCTTTTTGCATATCCCGCAGCTCACTCAAGGATAGGGATTGAGTAATTATCTCTGGTTCTGCCTCTTCCTCCTGCTCTCGTGATGGCCCTGGTTCATCATCATCCCTTACTAAGCGAACTGATTTCTTTGTGTACTTCTTCTTCTGTATGGGGGCAACTGATACTGGCATGGGTTGGTTCCCTGGTTCAGCGGCAGTGGCTGCCACCGGGGCTGGAGAACTGCAGCAACTACCACCGGGGCTGGAGTAGCTGCAGTGACTGTTACAGGAGTTGCAGAAGCTGCAGTGGTGGCTGCTTCAGGGGTTGCAGCAGCCACAGTGGCTGCTGGTCTGGTCTCCATCTCTTCCCCCTGAGGGTGCTGCATAATACCGAGCAGTGCCTGGTAGATACTGGCCAGGGCCCAGCACAGCGCGGTGAGTTGTGCCTCTCTAGAATAGCCACAGCATTTTCCCTTCAAATATTCTACCATTTTATCAGGGTCCTGTAATTGTTCAGGGGTGAAGTCCCAGACCATTGGAGGTGAGAAGTTCTCTAGGTACCTGCCCATGTTCTCCCACATGCCATGCCACCCCTGACTATCCAGCCTCAGGGCAGATCTCTGGGTGGTAGTCTTAAATAGTCATTTAACCCTAAACAAGACCTGGAACATATTCAGGAGACGTAACAATAGGACCAGGCTGGTTTGAGCATCCCAAGGATATTCAAAATTCTCAAAAGCTGTCATACCTGACCCGAAGGAGAAAAGGGAGGCAAAAGAGCTGGGGAAAGTATCCTCCCCTGTTTCTCCCACAGACTGGGTGTAATTATTAATAAATTCTGAGAGACGGTGCCCAAGGTACGGACAGGACAGCTATACCACATAAACGCCCCAAAGTAACTGTCTGAACAGTGATGTTATCATATCATAAGCCGATATTGCACAGGACAGCAGAATGATAATCGTGATCCCTCTTCCAGAGATGATATACAGCATTGCAGGGAGTACCTAAGCCATATAGGAATTCACATAACACAGCCATGAGAACAAACCAAGCAACATGGTGAGCAGCGACTATTTACCCAATACAATAAATGCACACAACAAATTCGTTTTAACAACCCCTAGTTGGATTCTGTCGTTATCTCAACCCTTCGAGCCCCACGTTGGGTGCCAAAAGAGGACTGTCGTGGTTTGGCCTCAGACGGCAACAAAGAATCACGTGCCGCTCGCTCGGGCCTTCCCAATATAGGAAGCATCGGAAGAAAAAAAGGCAAAACTCTTGGGTTGAGACAAAGGCAGTTTAACAGCAAAGGGAACAAGAAAACAACGACAAATAACACGGACAGAGGAATATACAAACATGGTTATGGAACCGCTGCTCACCAACCAGACCTGGGACGCCCCAGCCCGCTCCAAGCCGCAACTCCCTGGCAGCTCTGAGTGGGCATGGCTCACATGGGATGGAATACCTGTGTCCCTGCCGGAACCTGCGGAAAACTAACCCTATCCCTGCTGGAACCAGGACACATGTTTAAACCACTGCATACAAACACAAAGAGCAAATAAACCATACAACACATTTGGCAGGTTAAGCAGTGTTGCATCAATTAACTTTAAACAAAACTCTCTAAAGGCATGATAAAATGAGCTGCATAAAAAGAAGTGTGGCCAGCAGGTCGAGGGAGGTGATTCTGCCCCTCTACTCTGCACTCGTGAGACCCCACCTGGAGTACTGTGACCAGCTCCGGAACCCTCAGCACAAGAAGGACATGGACCTGTTGGAATGGGTCCAGAGGAGGGCCACAAAGATGATCAGAGGGCTGGAACACCTCTCCTATGAAGACAGGCTGAGAGAGTTGGGGTTATTCAGTCTGGAGAAGAGAAGGCTCCGGGGAGACCTTATAGCAGCCTTCCAGTACTTAAAGGGGGCCTACAGGAAGGATGGGGAGGGACTCTTTATCAGCGAGTGTAGTGATAGGATGAGGGGTAACAGTTTTAAACTGAAAAAGGGAAATTTAGATTGGATGTTAGGAAGAAATTCTTTACTGTGAGGGTGGTGAGACACTGGAACAGGTTGCCCAGGGAAGTTGTCAATGCCCTATCCCTGGAAGTGTTCAAGACCAAGCTGGATGAGGCTTTGAGCAGCCTGGTCTAGTGGGAGGTGGGAGATGATCTTTAAGGTCCCTTCCAATCAAACCATTCTAGGATTCTAGGATTCTAGGATTCTACAATTCTATAACATTTTGCTTAACAACAACATGATGTGGGCTGTCTGTTTTAATTTCCAGCACCTTAAGACTCTCAGAGAAAAAATCCAATACTCTCTCAGCTGAGCAAGCTGGAATTCAAACTATTCCTGCAATCTATCAGAGCCCTGGTTGAGCCCTGGTCATGCCCCAAGTTGGGTGCCAATAAATCTGTCGTGGTTTGGGCCAGACTGGCCACTGAAACAAATGACAGATGCTCTCCCCCACCTCTCTCTCCAAGGAAAGGAAGGAGGGAGAGAAAGAGACTTATGAGTTTAGAAGGGACTAAACTACTTTAGTGAGAATATTAATAAAATAGTAAAAATAAAATGATGAAATATATACAATATAAACAAAACTGCATCAAGCTCCCAGGATGACGATCATGACACCAGCAGGCACTGGTAAAGTTCCAGACTGGATTCAGCGGTGGATGGGAACTGGATTACAGATCTGGATTCAGGAATGCACAGATTGGGTTCATAGGCAGATGAACATACAGGGTCCTCCTTGGACGCCGGACATTGAAGAAAGAGGGCTGACCCTTTGATCTTTATGATCTTTAAGGTCCCTTCCAACCCGAACCATTCTGTGTGATTCTGTGATCTCTCAGCTTTTATACTGATCATGAGGCAGATGGGATGGAATACCCTGTTGGTCAATTTTGGGTCACCTGTCCTGTCCTCTCCTCCCTGCACGTGCAACCCCTCTATGCTCTTCCACTTCTGACTCTCCAACGGGGCATATAACAAAGTTAGCTGACCTTGGTTGTTACAGCAATAAGTATAAGCAAGAACCTCTCTGCATACCATTCCTTGGCATAAATTATAAACAATCAGGTCTTGGCACTCTGGGAGCGGACTACATTAATAGCTAAATCAATAGCTAAAATAGCCGTTAATTTCAGAGAGTTCAGTTAGTTAGAAGAGGCCTAGCTAAGAAGTAAAATTACTGAACAGAAAGTTGGTTCTGTTTTACCTCAAACAAGGACATGTATTCAGCCAAAGCACTGGACTGTGGTTTGGTGAACTGTGGGGAAAATGCACTACAAGCTTTGTAGAAGCTAGTTGTTCTTCCCTGGTTTGAAGGCTGGCCCAAATGTTGATTTCATGTTTATCTTTATTTCTTCATTCCAAGGATATTCTTTGCACTCTTTTTCCTATCTCTTTCACAACCATAACATTTTTGTCATCTGTCTTTTACTGAATAGGCTAGACTATTGATCTGCATGTCATTGTTCTCTCTAGAAGACTATTGCAAGTTTGATGTGACAACTTTGTTTCCTGTCTGGAAGCATCATTCTCTGCCACTAACATGACAGGTTGACTCATCCTCTGTGCCTTTACAGATAACCAACTGACAACTTGTAGTTAATGGTCTCTCACACATGTTAAATGTTGGCTTCTCTCCCCAGGTTATTCTGTTGCTGTTCTCTTAACGCAGAGCTTCGTCTATTCTGTTGCTGGAGCACCAATATCCAGCTACACTGTCAGAGTAATGGTTTCTGGTGTTGACAGCCGTAGTAATATCGCAATTGTGCAGGCCCAGAGAGGCAAGCAGGCAAGTATATTTTGGTCATGAATGCAGATTTTGCAGGCATCTGTTTTTATTGACACAGCAGTAAATTGCAATGCATTTGTTTTGAAAATTCCTCTTTCTTGCAATGCACTTCAAATACCACTTGCAATTTTCTCTGCCACTAGACTATTTCAATGAGGTTAACTTCAGCTCTTAAACAGTATTTTAGGTAGTCACTCAATTAGTGGTAAAAGATAATCTCCAAATCCACTTAATGAATCATGCTGTCAACACTTCTAATTGGGAGAGACTCAGTGAGATCCACTCTGCCTGAGAAGTCGTGAAGATAATATCAAAAGAGAGATTTGGAAGCTCATTCTCTTTTTCTCCATTTGGGAAAGAGCAGAAAGTTTAGAGGGTTTTGGTTTTGGTTTGGCTTGTTTTTAAGACAAATCTGAGAGTAAATCAGAGATTGGGTAGTTTCATGTGCACAGTTTAACATTTAAAAAATATACCTCCCATAGCTTATTCTCTGTTTGCATTCTTGTTGTCAAGTAGCAGTAGCTACTGGGTGGAAACAGTGGACACATAGTAAGGATATGATACTTCAAACACTGGAGTATATTATATAGTAATTTACTTCCAATGGGCAATTTCATTCATTAGTATTGGACTATTTATGGGTGTAAGAGTTTTCTGAGTCAGGTGCTAAAACTTTATGCTTTACAAAGTCCACATACAAACACAACTCTTACTACTGATTTCAGATTGGCTCCTATTTTGGCGGTGTGGTGTGTTCAACGGACATTAACAGGGATTCTATGACAGATATGCTCCTTGTGGGTGCACCAATGTTTATGAATAACAAACAGAGAATAAGCTATGGGAGGTATATTTTTTAAATGTTAAACTGCACATGAAACTACCCAATCTCTGATTTACTCTCAGTAAATAACCCAGATTTGGGAAAACAGTGCCATTCTTACCTCTGTGATGGAAAACATGTATACTCTCCCTTCCTCTTTCTTCATGTCATTCATAAACAAATGGTTCTTTACTTGGTGTGCAAGCCAATAACACACAGAGCAGAGGTATTTCCAAGTTTATTCCATTAATGCGCAGAAATTGGGTGCCCGTTCCAAGGGAGCACACCCTAGTTTCAAAAATTTCCCTTTTTATACACTGATTATTACATATTCTAACGATTAATTCATATTCAATGTTATTCTCTGTAATGATTGGTCAAGGTTTCTTCACTTCCTATGTAAATTAATGCACAGTCTCTGTCTTCTTCATCCATTGTTCTCTTTTAAGTAGGTGGTATCATTTGGGTAGATGGTCAACGAGTTGGTGGTCGCGATCTCCCCCTGCCGAAATTACCTTTTACCTACTTCTCCTCTAATCTTGCCAGTTCCAGGTGGTTTTCTCGGTTTGCTGACCAGGCCTACAGTTCATCATTCTCTTGACAGAAATATCCTGCTTATTAACAAAGCTACATTGTCTAGTAGTTAGTTGCTTAATTTAATCTTAGATTAATCATGTCTAATTACTATTTCTCTATAATTAATGAAATACAGTTGGGGCTGTATAGATAACTTTTAGCAGCAGCGGCAGGTTCCCTTGGTTGCTTCAATTACATGTTACATTTAATTTTTCTAGTTAATATCAATTTTACTACAACAGCACTGTAGCAAAGCTGTAATTTGCTTTCTACCCATCCATGATAAGTGGTGATATTTTCATTTGCAGATGGAGGGATTTGCTGTCGTTCCCTGGACTACAGTTTTACCAAGGAAAAAGCAATCCAAACTGCAATAGTACTTAGTGGCAATGTCTGTTCTGTTAAATCAGAGTGATCAGAAGAGCGATCCCTGGCCCCATGGCCAACTGGTGCAGACTCACTCAAGCAGGCATTGCTTCAGGCTAGCTTCTGGCCACATGCATGCTAAAAAGCCTTTGGCCCTGGATCTCTTCAGAACCCCTAAGTCACTATTTAGTGTATCTTTTTCCAAGTGTTTGAAATACTGGGAGTGGTGTTTTTGTAACGAGAAACAGAGCATGTGCTTTGCATGTGCTTTGTGTCAAGCCTACCTGGTTTAGAGGACTGCAGATGGAGCCCTGCCCAGTGCGATCTTACCCATTCTGCTTTTCAGGAGCAGCTGCAAACTTTCCCCAGAACCGCTTGTGCATGTAATCTGGGAATAAGACAGCTGGAACAGACCAAAACAGAGCCAATAAGCAAGTTAATTGCTAAGCACTATTAGTGACCAGGGGCCTGCTGCTCTAGGTGGCTCCCTGGTCCTGGTTTTAGGCACTGTACACAAATATAACACAAGGTTGACCATTTCTCTGAAAAACTTAGCTTGAGGCTTTTGCTAATTAATTGTTTGCCATTTGATTTTGAAAAATCTGTTCAACACCTAACAGTATTCCCAAAACAGTTCTAATAAATGCTCTTCTGCCAGTTTTCTGCATTGTTTTGTAGACTTTCACACTGGATGGTTGCTATTACTCATGTTGTTGTCTTTGTCAACAAAACCATAAAACCATCTTATTTGTCTGATGCTAGACTGTGTTTTTTATTCAGACCTGTGGTAGGTGTTTTCAGAATATCTGTATTAACAGTCCTGAAGCCTCTGGCACTTTTGAACAGCCTCACAATCAATCGTGGATGTCTGGATATACAAAGTAAATTAATACCTGCCATCCATCAGAGAAAACAGAACGTGGCCTTTTTACTAGGTAAATTGTAATCAAATAAATAGAGAGGAAGGACCATTCTCTTCAACAGTAGCTCACAGTCAGATCATCCTGCAGCAACAGGAAACTGTACACTAAGGCAATTTCAAGGTAGATGGAGGTGCTGGAAGTGGTACTGCTGGCAACTGACATTGGTCTTTGTGGAATTAGACATAAAATATGGAAGAAAAGAAAAATGGATTATTTTTTTTCATGTTTTGAAAACTGAATAAATTGGAAGACTATCCTTACAGCTTTTACTTTGTCAAATGTTAAGTTTAAAATTATTTAAAGTTAAGCAATATATTAAGAATAATGAAAGAATGATTTTTATTTTTTTAAAAAGAACCTTGATTTGTGCAACTTGTCTGTGTTGTGCAAATTATACTTTTCTAGCCATTTTTAATAAATAACTTGGCTGGTATTTCTAAAATTTTAAGCACAGCATGATAACTGAGGTTCAAGATGAGAATGATATTTGCCAGAGAGTTGAATTTAAGCTAGTGTAAATGTGATTATTATAACTATATATTATAAAGATCTCCAATCTTTCTTGGAGGTCAGGAGTTTAGCATTTGGACACATGTTTTTTGCATTAGTTTAGTTAGGAAATTGCATTTCTGTTTTAAAGAATTATGTCCAGTTACATAATTTCCATTCCCTCTGCATAAAAACTGGTAATTCAAAACTGGAACTGTATTTTTCAATGTATTGTGAAACTTTCAGAACAGTCAGATGAGGACAGTGAGAGCATTTAAGCTTCATACATATGGTTATATTTGCTGTTAGTGCTTTGCACAGCATGCTTTAATTTTGCTGTGTAATGCTTGCCAGCACTCTGAGACATAATGCAAACTGAATGGGCAATACAATGGGGAAGGAATTCAGGGTTGAATAGTTCAAGGGGAATGTATTGGAAAACAAAACCATAAAACAATGCACATAGATACTGCTCCTATGTCTATGTCTAATCTGATGCAATAATAGTTGTGGGTTTTCTTTTTCTTTTATTTTTTCCTCCTTTTTTAAAGGGATTTTTGGATCAACAAGAACTCTTAGAAGGTCCACAGGGGTCAGAAAATGCTCACTTTGGATCAGTTATTGCAACGCTTGCAGACATTGATTTGGATGGCTTTAATGATGTTATAATAGGTGCACCACTGGAAAAACAGAACTCTGGAGCAATTTACATTTACAATGGATTTCAAAAGACTATAATTACCAAATATTCTCAGGTAAATAACTTTGTTGCATAATGTTGTACTCAGTGCCTTTAGATCTGCTAGAGGAAAGCAGAAGGTTTTTCTATCTATTGGCTACTATTTCATCCTCTTAAAGGAATAATGTTATTCTCATGGCTTATTTCAAGTTTCGTGCCCAAACCATGACACTTCTTACTTCAGCTGTCAGCATGTCTTGGATAATGTTGTGGTGCTTATAGCCGAAGTGTACAGAGGAAAAGGACTTGGAGGATGCTCTACCTGAGCCTCTTATAATTTTTGGTGCCTATATATGAAGTCAGTTGATTTCCTATACATTTTTTGACACCCATTATTCAGGTTTTTAGGGCTGATATCCAACAATGAAGACTGGATAAATCCCAGCTCTGTAAATTATAAATATGTAGTATTAAAGGAAAATATTTTCAACAGTCTTCATTATCCCATATGCTAATATAATGGTAATTTTAATGTCACTTTCCATGTAGACTTTCTGGTTGCAGGAAGTATTTGTTAGAAGTCCTGTTAAGCTTCCTATTCTTTGAGTTGCTCAATGTGAGATGGAAAAAGTTTCCAGTAAGTACTAGCTGGCATACAGCAGTCAGTTAACTGATCTACTCCCAAGATAGAAAAATCTAGTCCATTGTCTGCTCCAACAGGGAAGGAAGAAGTGCTTAAAAGCATCTGAGAAAACATCCACAAAAGCATTTTGTTTAAACAATGCATTGTGTATACAGGGAATATCACTGAAAATCCATTGCTTAGGCTGCTATCTACAGACTTAAGCACCCTTGTGGCAAACTCAGTAATCAAACTCTCTTTCACAGAAAATTTTCCGATCAGATTCTGCTTTTGGACAACAGCTCAAATTCTTTGGAAGATCAGTAGATGGCCATAGAGACTAAGATGACAATGACATCAGTTGGTGCTGATGGAAATGTGGTTCTGCTATAGTTGGTAAACTCTTTTAGAAAGGAAGCACTTAATGATTCTGATGCAAGTCGAGCATTTAGTTTATTAAACAGCAAAACAAACAAACCAAAAAGCTCTTTCAATCTATGTTCAGAGCCTTCATCACTGCTATCGTAGCTAGCTGAAAAACAGCATTAGACTATACCTCTTTTAAGTATGTATCATCAATCCATCAAAAGCCAAGCCAGCCTGGGGGGGCAGAGCTAGGGGCATGGGGGGGGGGAAGCCGGTGGCAGATGCTGCTGGGAGGGACCTGGGCAGGGACGGGGAGGGCCAGGAGACACCCCTGCCCACTGCCACTGTATACAGGCACATGGTCCAGAGGGAAGGGGCAGCAGCGGGGAGTGGGGCTTGCTTGAGAGTATTTATAACAGTAGGTTGTACTCCAATCGCCAAAGTATAATTTTGATAGCTGAGCCTGAGACAGACGAAACCACTTCCCACATAACCTGCATGACCTTTACTAACTGGTAGGCTGATCTTGAGGAGAGACTTGTCCTGCAGGATAAAGACAGAGTAGTGAAAGAGAGTTGGCACCTATTTATGGTAAGAAAGAAACCCATCTTTTCTGGCATGCGGCCTTTGCCAGAGCAATCTGAGTGCTTTCACAAAACAAAGAAGAAAGGCTTCACAAGAACACAAATCTCATGACTCCCTAAGTACTGTATATTTTCCACTATTTCCTTGAGGAGCTAAATTAAAAAGCATCTTGCTTTCCTATCTGTCTCCTGTCTTCTCACCTGAGGCTCCCCATTGTAACAAGAAAAACATCACTGAATTGCTACTTATTTCATAACAAGATTATTAAAAGTGAATGGTCAGTTTGGACCATTGACCCACAATAGAACTGTTGCTGGTGCTGATGGGAGTTACATTAAAAAAATTATGCGTGGAGTACCAGCATTTATTTAGATTTGATTAATGAAGATGTTAATTTTTCTTTCACTACATCATTTGGTCTGATTAATGAGTTTCACTTTTTATTAAAGTGTTTGTTTTTACATGCAGGGTTCCTTTGAAACTGTTCTTCAAAATCTTAATCAATTACATGAAAGTTGTTTTTCTGAAAAATAAGAGTATTAATTAAAATGAAGATAATTCTGCCTTCTTTGCCTTCCCAGAGGAGCTCAGTAACTTCTCTAAAGGAGCAGATACAGCTTACTTATTGGGAAAACAGGACAAGGGCTTCATTCTCTGTTATCTTAAGGAAAGGTTTAGAGCATTAATTTGACATGATAAATTATTTATTGTTATTACTGAAAGTTACTGTATCAACAAATTCAGTTACGTGCAAAGAAAAATAATTTTACCAGTACCATAAAAAATGTTTGTATCGGGAAGCAAAAAAAATCAATGTTACGTTTACAGATAGTAATAGAAAACAGCTTCTAAGTTACCCAGTGCTCTTGAAAATCACACGTAACCTTTTAAAAATATTTTTCAGGTCACAAAACATTGCAAATGTGTCCATAATTGCCTCATTTAAACCTGAGAAAATCAGTCTACTGAACAAGGACACAGAAATAACTGTCAAAATATGTTTTCAGGCTACATTTAGACCTGCTAAGATAAATAATCAGGTGGATAAGAGTACTTCAATGGCTTGTTTTATATTAGTTTCTTCAAAAGTCCATTATTCAGATGAGTAATGGAAATTCTAAAGAAATATTGGAATGAACGTCAAGAAAGGCAATATCAGTATAAAACTTAAGTGCTTGAGAAAGTGGTTTTAAGACCTACTTTCATCATTGGCTCCATAATCTTTGAAAAGTGAGGAATTAACAACATAAGAGAGAGCTGTATTCTCACTTTTCAGCAACTCCCAGAAAATGTCATTAGTGAGAAGCTGATTTTTTTCAACCTTTGCTCGCCAAGTTCTGTTGTTTTCCTTCAGCTGATATCACTCAGATACAGCAAGAGACTTTAGGAAGGGTAACTGGCTATCTCTGGAGGATGCTACTCATGGGGACAGAGACTTTGTGAGCTGCTGGATTCAACAGCAGACTGGAGACTTTTCTCTTCAGAAAAAAAAAGTAGGCTCAGTGCAGATGTCAGTGGGGAGAAGCTCTTAATTTCAGAGGACAGGAGGGCACCAAATATTTCTGAGACCAGCACTGGCCTCTCATGAAGCTATTTAAATGTACATGTCATGGATAAAACCAGTTGGACTACTTCAGTGCTATGTATAGTGCCTTTAGGAACTCACGTTCGCTATAAACTAACAGCGAACTTCCACGGTGTATTCGTCGTAACATGAAGATAAGACAGCAATTATTATGTGATTGAAGAGAAGATGCAGGTCCTTTATAGTCTCCTCAGAGTTCAGGGATATGGTTGCAAGGCCCCTATATCTAGCGTAATCCTGGCCCTGATGACTGGCTTCTTGCCTGAGCTGCAGGCTCAGACATCTGCAGTGGAGACTGGGTTGATTGCCATTTAATGTACTCCGTGTGGATGAGAACTTATGTCAGGATTTAAACCTGTTTGACTGCTTTGGAAAACACAAAAAAAATTTATCATTTTGAGAATGCTCTGTGTTTAACAAGCTACAAAAAAAAGTAAAATATTTAGTGTGGTTTGAAAAATCTTATCATTCTGTAATGTTGAGTGTAGTAATGAGATCATGTGCAGTCAGACTCAGCAAAAAATGTACTGTTATTCTTCTTGTAGCTATAAAGTATAATGCAACATTGGATGCAGGTCTCCAGTCCTCTAGAGTGAGTTCTAGAGGATTGTTCAAAGAAAATAATGAAAGGTACATGCAGAGGGATCTTGTGGTATGTCATGAGGAGAACTGGGTTCATGACGTCTTCAGTGTACAGGTAAGTGCAATTGCAAGCAGCCTTATGTAACAAAAATGATCAGAGGAAGACATTGATGAATTTTATGTCTATAAGATTAATTTCATGCATGGTGTAATCAATGATTTACATTTTTCAAATCCCCCACAACTGGAAAATACTGAGTAAGATTCTGATTTCAAAGACACTAATAACTGTCTTATTCAGCACAGCTTTTTAGGACAGAAGAGGCTGTTCTTAATTATGTACTTCAGCTCTGACATAACACAGAGACCATAGTCCATAGTTTCAATAGATTTTAATTTCCCTCTGAGTAGATTCTTCTGTAAGAACTAAGACTTATGTGGCAAATGTTTTATCTCAAACTAACAACATTTCAGGCAGACTTTTGGTGCATGCTAGCCCTAGGTATACACAAGTCGTGTTGGAAAAGTTAAAAATAAAGTCTCCATCTTTCTCTAGAACCAAATACCGAACACAGCCCTGAGAGCTGCCATATGCCCTCTGCATGATGCTAGGTCAGGTAGTTAGAAAGTCAGAGGACTTTGATTTGTGCTTTGCTTTGCAATTCAAATATCTTTGATTTGTTGATCACATTTAGTGCCATTGTGGAGCCATGAGCTATAGGGCTAGAAGAGTATCCATACAGTACAAAGAAACAGAGGAGACATGAAGTATAGTGTGTTTTAGTGTTGCTCAGGTCCAGCTGCTCTCTGTGATGGTGAGGCAGAGTGGAATAGGAATTTGACTTCTGCAGCTAGGTGAGAACAAAAGTCACCTGCTGGTGGTTTTTGAGGACCAGCTTCTGCAGCTGCAGAGAATCTGCATGTTCCTTAGCCCTAGAAATGACTGTGATGAATGGAGTCTCCAGGAATCCTAGGAAAAGGACTTTTATAATGGAAATGGCACTAAAAGCTGTTTAGCAAGAGGAGCCCACACTAGGCAATCTCACAAAATTATTTTGGTAAAGAAATGAAGCTTTGCATTGTTACTACTTGTTCAGAGCAAGTATGAATTTACTATGCATTATCAATTTACAATAGAATTACCAATTTTACCCTATTTGGTGTGCTGGCAGCTATCATCTGAACATGTGTTTTACAAGAACCTTCCGATGTAGTGAATTCCTTTAGTCTGCACATTGACAATAGCCTTGAAAATCCTGGCTCCAGCCCTGTCCTTGATATATATTCTCCTGCATCTGTGGCCTATAGTGTAAGTATACAGACTTACTATTGTAAAACACCTGGCTATACACACGTGCGTAGCATGTGGCCCCCACAAACACCAAAGAGGTACATGCAAGTGAAAACTCATGTTCTAGTTAAGTCATCGGTCTGAAAGCAGGCACCTGGGGGGGTGGGTGTTGCCTGGTTCCTTTTATACCTTTGTCTGTATTTCATGGGCTTGCTTTCATACACATACACACGTGCACCAGCCACCATGGCATAACAAGCATGTTGGTTGAGCCATGTCACTGTTCATGTGAACTTCTAGCTGGCAACTAAGCACCACACAGCCGCTTGCTCACTCCCCCTGTGGTGGGATGGGGAAGAGAATCAGAAGAGTAAAAGTGAGAAAACTTGTGGGTTGAGATAAAGACAGTTTAATAAGTAAAGCAAAAGCTGTGCATGCAAGCAAATCAAAACAAGGAATTCATTCACTACTTCCAATTGGTTCAGCCATCTCCAGGAAAGCAGGGCTCCATCATGCATAACGGTTACTTGGGAAGACAAAATGCCATAACTCCAACTGTCTCCCCCTTCCTTCTTCTTCCCCCAGCTTTATATGCCGAGCATGACATCACATGGTATGGAATATCCCCTGTCCCAGCTTCTTAGACGCCCCCTGTCCTCTTGTTGGCAGGCCAGTATGAGAAGCTGAAAGGTCCTTGACTGCTTAGCAACAACTAAAATATTAGTGTGTGATCAACATTGTTCTCATCCTAAATCCAAAACATAGCACTATAACAGCTGCTAGTAAGAAAATTAACTCTATTCCAGCCAAAACCAGGACAATGGCAAAGATTAAGTAATTTAGGTTAGTTTAGCCTACAACAGAAGAGTAAATAAAAGAGATGGATCCTCTTAGATCGTATTTGTTGTGGGTTAACAATACCCTGCCTGTACCATTCTTATGGATCAGTTGACATATAGTAAGATATACTCAGTGTTGACTTGTTCACGTGTCAAAGTTTTTAATGCCCTTCGGAGAGATTTTCTTATCTGCAAAAGAAGAACATGCTTCCCCTCAAAGTGTTTAATGCTACTGTCTGTAGATAATTTTAAAGCTGAACACTGTCATTCAGGAAATGTTTTTGGTTTTCATAGACTCCTTTTATTAAGGACTGTGGTGAAGATGAACTTTGTATCTGTGATCTTTTTCTGAATGTTCAGCAGAAGGCAGATGATGGGTAAGTGAAATTGCTGGGGTTGGGTGTTAGTTTTCATCAGTTGGTTTAGAATCATAGCGTCATAGAATCGCCTAGGTTGGAAGGGACCTTTGAGATCATCTAGTCCAACCATCAACCTAACTGACAAAAAGCAGAGGCTTTGTTTGTAGGCTCTGGATTAAAAACCAGAGGCAGAGTTTGTAGGCTCTGGATTAATTTCTAGATAAGAATGTCTTTCTAGTTCAACATCTAATTAGAAAAAGTGGAGGGGGGGGGCGGGAATCAATAGCACTACTGTCTAGTTATTTAACCAGTCAAGGAAAAAGAGGTATAATAGGAACACAGATATGGAAGTAGGACTCTCTTCAGCTTAGACAGACTCAAGTTTTGGTGCCTTAGGGATGAGGACATGGTGAACATTCAGAAGAATCATGCCTGGCTGGCTGCCGACAGGTAAGGGAGTGTGCTGGGAGAGCAACAAAGGCTGCAGCAGCCATCTTGGTCCCTCCCTCAGGAAGCAGTGAGGATCCTGCAGCAGGCTGTGCCACTGGGAAGCAGAATTCAGCTGTTCAGGCAGCACATATTCCAAGTCCATATGTAGATATACGCATGCGTGTATAGTACACAGAGAGACAGGGCTGCCTTTTCCTGGAGCTGCCATCCCAGTCTGCCGTCTGCTCTCTGCCCACATTCCCACCAGTGTGGAGCCCTTGAAAATTCAGCAAAATGACTCTGACAGTACATAATCAAGGCCTTGCACTTTAAGAAGACACTAATTCCATTCGGTTCTAAGAAACATCATCACAAAGCTTTTCATGTCAAAGGGTTTAGAAAGCAGAGGGTTTAAAAGCGTAGAACGTAGGAAATGTCTTGCTGTACTTGTTATTTGTTGTTGGCTAGAGGCAACATTTTCATGATCCACAGCTGGTCTAGTACCTCTGTTTACAACAATGGACTTTATTTTCCAACAGCAAACAGCAGTTTGTCATCAGCAGCAAAAACAGAAGAATAACGTTCAATGTGAAATTGAGAAATAAAAAGGAAAATGCATATAATACCAGAATCCAGGCTACATTTTCAGACAACTCGGTTTTTGCTTCATCGTCTTTATCGGTATGTGGTACCCATCCTGTTTCTGTTATTGCCACTGATTTTCCAGCTTTTCAGAGAATTTATTTATATTTTTCCTGGTAGTGCCTATCCCAGGAAAGGAGAATGTGTGTGCAAACCTCTCTCTGAATTTATTTTTTTGGATACTAGAATCATTCCCTTCGGCATATCAGTTTAGGTCAAGGAGAGACACTGCCAACTCAGCATAAAAGTTGGCAACCTGTCGAGTTTGACTTCACCTCAGTATTTCAGTCATCTTTTTCTCACTTTAGACCCTGTCACCTGCATCTGCTTGACTCCCAACATGCCTGAATGCAGCTGTTGTGCCACAGGGAATTCATATTTGATAAATCAAGCATGCAGTATCGATGCGGCCTTAAAGCACAGATTTTGGATCTAGAAATAGTTTTACTGCCAAGGCCATGTATTCTACCTAGACAGTTAATCAGATTGAAATGATTGCTATACCAGAAGCTCTTCTTATGAATTTTACCTTAGAAAAGGGAAAAGAAAGGAATTATACAGACTATTTTGGGGAGCGCAGTAAATCTATAATCTCAACTGTTGCTACCAAACAATTAATGTAGGATGAAATTCAGACTTCAGTGCTTGGCCTATGCAGTCAGGCTGCTACTGCAGAGGTGTGTGATAATCCCAGGGGTGAAATCCAGAGCAATCCCTATACTGAAGGGAGAGGAGGGATAGGAGCATTCATCACTGCCCAAGAACAGCATTTTCTTGAACAATGAACTGGCAGAAGTACTCCACACAGAGAGCTGAGGGTGCCTCTTTACCTCCCCATCCTGCTGCACAGCAAAATTGCTCATTCCACTTATGCCAAAAGACCATGTGAGAAATAAGTTCCGGTCCGAATGAAATAGGCTCAGGCAGAATCCTCTGTGAAGCACATTTTTATTCACGTTCTTGCAAGAGTGGGTGACCTAGCAAGTAGGCACACTTTCAGTTCTTGAAACACACCTTTTTATTTCCTAATCCCAGCCAAATTTTTCCCTCCCCTGTTTCCCATTGGTTAGGTACTCCAGGGTTCACAGTCTGTCCGAGGCGCCTAAAATTCTTCCCGGATGTCTTGCCTCTGTTTACTTCTCTTTATGCTCCACCTAAAGGGATTATCTGACTAGTTTATTTCTTTCCTTTTTGGTAAAAAAATTGCTCAATGTCATTAGCCCTGGTTAAATGTTTGACTACCCTTCTAGACACTAATCCAGTAGGAATCAGTTTGTCCTTTTGTCTGTGTGATAAGAGATGTTCTACAAGCCTTTGCTGGAGCCTCTTTGTCTTAGTCATTCCCTTATCATGTCACCTCTGATGGAAACGGCTTTTCTCCTCTGCAAAAGCAATACCTGCCTTTCTTACAACTTCCCCCTTTCCTTTTTCATAATCTTATTGTCTTTTGCATTTCTAGGGCATGGTTCCATATGAGGCCTCTAGAGCCGACAGCATGATGTTACATTCTTCTTCTTCTTCTTGAGAGTTTTTATTGTCTTCTAGATGAAGCATTTTCCCAGGGTATGGGGGAGGGTCTACTTCCATTCGTTTCGTTAGGGCAGTTTCAATTAATCGTTGAACTAATCCTCGCACACAGGGAATGATACAGCATCCTACAGCCACTAACATTCCTGCTACCATTATAAGAGAAGTCAATATTGATACCACCATACCTTTCCATTTCCCAAACCAGGAATCCAGCCAACCTATCAGTGAGGTGTCTATTCCGGAGTTCTCAGCTAACTCATCAGCTAGAGTGGTGAGCCCTTGAAGGGCTTTAGTTATAGTACCATCTGGAGCTGTATTGTTTGGGATGAAGGTACAGCACCGATTCCCTACCATTACACACACACCTCCCTTCTCTGCTAAGATCATGTCCAGGGCGATCCTATTTTCCCATGCCATTCGTCTGGTTGCATCCAATTGTTCAGCTATTCCTTTTAATGCATCCCTGGTATAATTAATAAACCTCTGTTGGTTATAGTAAATATAATTTATCCAATCTCCTTTTTTGTTTATAGTTACCCACCAGAAAAAGGACAGATTTGAATCCTGCTCCTATCTGATTCCTTGCTTTGTGTTCATCTGGGACTCCTCTAGGGACTCCAATGGGATCTATATATATATCCATTCATCAAAGGATACACCCAAACTTCTTTTTACTCTATTGCCTGAGCTCAGGGTTCCTGTTCCTTTTTCAAATGCTAGGGTGAATGGTATTGCCAATTGTACTATTCCACATGTACCTTTCCAGTTAGCCGGCAACACAGATCGCAAGGTCTTCCCTCCACAATACCACCAGAGATCCGCCCGAGGCCCTCGTAACGCTGAGTAGTTTCCTTTCACATCCTTGGTCACATTCAGAGTTTCAGTGCACAGGGTAAATCCCCCACAGGTTTGGTAGCATTCACACCCTGCACGCTGGATGGTTACCAATTGCTGTGGAAAATACTGGTGGCACTTTAACATCTCTTGGCTCCAAGGCAGGAAACAGTAAGGAAAGTGAATGAAGGGGGCCCGTGGACATCCTGGGGAGGGTCCCAGGGGTGTCCTAGGGGGTCCTGTGTCTGTCTTAGAGGATCCCAGGGGTGTCCTGGGGGGGAATCCTGGGGACATCCCTGGGGGTCCCATGTCTGTCACGGGAGATCTTCGGGGTATCCCAGGGGGGACATGTTTGCATTTGAATTTGTTTGGACCAAAGAACCCATAAGACCTCCTAGTGTATTTTGGCCCAAATTTGTATCTGATGAAGACTGGGTCTGTCAGACTTTAAACATGTATGTAAACAATAAGGAATAATAAGGAATTCGAAGAAGGTGAATATGCTTTTGGATGGGTCAAGATGAATAGATTCAGGATTCGAGGACGCCCAAATCCAGTTTATATGTTCCCAGCCCAGACTGTCGGTGATTTTTCAATCAGCAAAGAAGTTGAATCCCCGAAGTGGGACCCCTTAGACTGTTACTTGGGGGCGAGGAAGACCACTCCTACCAGCAGCTCAAGGTTCACCAGTAGGGTGTTATCATTGTGGGATTTACAGAATCCCTTAATTTGTTTGGGCAAGTGTTAGAACAAGTGTTTAGCAAGCATGGTTTTTAAAGTATGATGCATACGCTCCACAATTGCTTGCCCAGTTAGGGAATGAGGAATACTGGTGACATGTTTAATACCCCATGTCTGTAAAAAAAAAAAAAGACCTGTACTTTAGCAGACACATAAGCTGGTTCATTATCAGTTTTTATAGTTTTCGGTACTCCCATGACTGCAATGCATTGCAACCAATGTCGAATAACATCACAAGCCTTCTCTCCTGTATGAGCAGTAGCTACAACAAGGTGAGAAAACAAATCAACTGAAACATGTCCAAATTCCATAATGTGAGTAACATCAGATTGCCAAAGTTCATCAGGTGTAAGCCCTCGTGGGTTAACCCCTGCAAATGATGGCAGAGGAGCCAGCTGCTGACAATCGGCACAAGTTCACACAATATCATGTGCTTGTTGTTGTGTTAAAGAAAATTGCTTCCTCAATGCCTTCGCATTGTGATGAAAAAAATCATACAACATTTTAGCTTGCTGCATAATGTTTGGAGTTGTTACCAACAGAGTGTGATAATCTGCAACTGTGTTTCCCTCAGTTAAAGGACCAAGTAAACAGCTATGAGAGCGTATGTGGACAATAAAATAAGGAAACTGTCTTTTTCATAAAAGCAACATTAATTGCATTAAATACCAATTGGTTGTCTACTTGTTTTATAAATGCTCCTTCAAGTCTTTGAACAATATCAGTAACATATTGAGAGTCTGCCACTATATTTAACGGTTCCTGTTGAAATAAGTCAAAAGCATTTACTGTGTCCCTGAACCATCTACAAACACCGTACGGGTGCCAGCAAGAGGCTTTGGTGCTAGCAGGATGCGTGGCTGTAAAGGAATTTGTGAAAGTGACTGTAATAGTCTGTGCTAGGGCAAAGAATAATTTATTTGCCCAATATAATGTACTAAGGCAATTTGTAGGTTAAGACTTTGTGTTAACCAAGGGTCAAGGTCATCCTTTTTGATGGGGACATGTATGTGGCTTGGATCCATTCCAGAAAGCTGCTGACAGCACAAGCGACCCTGGGAAAACAATCGTGGTAACATTTCAATCATCATAGTTACTGGTTTTGAAAAGGTATGTGGCAAAAACACCCACTCTAACGCAGTCAGGCTCTTTGTGAGTGCATCATCCCACTGTCCTATCAGGGCATAAAGTTGAAATTCTTGTAGGAAGGTGTTCAATGCGTCTTGCAGCAGTAGTAGACTATATCTTATCTGCAACGTGCGTGCTGTAATGCCTCCTGAGCTGTTGGGGTTAATGAACATAGAACTTATGGGGGGGCGGGGCCAGACACAGTGCTTCAGGGCATCCCCTGTATCTTCAAAGTGTGCTCATGTCTCTCTCCCCCTCTCTGACCCGAGACAGCCTCCTTATATCCTGCACTGGATTGAGTGGAGAAGTACAGGCTAGAGTCGCTGCACGCGTGGCCAGCGTATGCAGCGAGTCTCACCAGACTCATGATCCAGCTTTGCTAACAGTGGCTGTCTGATACGTGACTACATTGTTGTAATCCCTTCTTGTTATCTTCTGTGAAGGTCAGGTTCTCATGGATACACACATAGTTTTTAGAGCAACATATTCTACAACTCGTACAAGGGTACGATGCAAAGCGGCATCTACAACTGATCGTATAATGCTTATTAAACACGGCAAACAGCATACTAAACATAACAGACAAATTCCTTCCACACAGGCAATGAGTATAATTTGCTTCAACCAACCCCACCCCCAAGTCCATCCAGCAAAGAGATTTCACCCAGTGGTCTCCACAAGTTGCTGGTTCGGTCGGTGCAGTTCCTGCAACTGGGCATGGATGGATTTGGAGTGGTCACTTAGATTCATACCATACAGTCCTTTAAAATCTTGACAACCATGTCTGTGAGCTGAAAGCAAAAAATCAGTAGCAGTTCTGTTTTGCAACATCGCATATCGAATACTATCTACATCTAGCAATAACTCAGAAATAGCGGTACTAGTAGCATTGTTAAACTTATCCTTGGCAGCAAGAGAGTCCTTGTTATCAAGAGTCCTTGGCAGCAAAAGAGTCCTTGTTAGCAAGAGCGCATGCAGACTCCCTGTTCTTGCTGGTGCTGTGCTTTGATCTTCTTCCACAACAGGCCAAGATTCTCAAGCAGCTAGATAAGGTGTCTGTGAGTCCATTACAGGCTTATGTCATCCAAATGTTTTTCTTACAAACACCCGAGACTGAATAACAATTAGTGTGATATATGTGTTTTCCAGCACCCAGGTGCGAGTCCCTTGAGTGTATCTACGGCCCATCCTGGTCTATCTACCTGGGGCGCGCTCGCCTTACGTCTAAACATTGTGTATATACAAACTTCTTTGCTTGACGGAGTGTCAGCCCTAGTTGCATACGAGAACAGTACCACACCGGGCAGAACACCTGCTCAAGGGGAGTCACCTAGCGACACTGCACACAACAAAAAACAAACAGCAGCACACATGCTGATCAGCAGGTATAAGCTGGCGCCCACACACACTTACACAGCAGACATACAAAACCAGCACTTCTATCTCAGGGAGACGACTGGGGAGGGGAGGGGCTGAGGCGGGCAGTGGCAGGAGCAAAGCATCTCCGTCTCCGTCCTTCTCTGCTGACATTCTGACAATACACCGCAATACCCCGATTCCGGCTGTGCACGTATAAGCGGTTGATAAGGAGGAACAGATGCAGTACCTGGCACAAATGGAGAAGGATTAAGAATGGAGGAGCGCGATAACAACTTTCGTCGCTGTTGCTGTAAAATCTCCTCCGCGGTTGGAGCAGATGCAGGCATAGCTTTAACTGGGGTTAAAGGTGGATATAAATCAGGTTCAGTCTCTGGATTTATTGGACCAGGACCATCCTCAGGGCTATTACAGAATAGGGTAGAGTGAACTTGAGTGCCTCCTTTCCCTTCGGCTTGTTCTGATCTTGGCGAAACCGGGGGGCAATCGTCTGCTTTAAAATTAGGAGGTGCGGTGGTTGCCCCAGATGGAGCAGCATTGTTATTGCTCGCAGCTTGACTGATATCCTCCTGTTTCCGTATCATCTCTAGAATTTGCCACCAATCAGTTTGATAAGAGATAGATCCCACTCGGTTGCAAGCTTCTATCATATCTATTAAGCCCGGATTCTTTGAGGCTTGTAATATACGCCTACAATCGACATTAGCATTCTCCACTGCAAGCTTTAACATGAGTGCTTCCTTGGCTTCTATGTTCTCCACTTGTTTATGAATAGCTTCCTGCAGGTGGTCAATAAATGCCATGTAGGGTTCATTAGGACTCTGCTTGACAGTTGTGAAAGATTGAGTTGACTTTTCCATGTCAGGAACCTTTACGATAGCTTGTAAAGCAATGTCTGCTGACTGTCTTAGTATCTCTGGAATTAATCTCGCCTGCAGCTGTGGGGTATCAACAGGTGCTTCCCCTAACAATTGAGGGATGCCCGCTCCCTGTAACGGATTGCTGTCCCCTCTTGACAAATTATCTACTGTGGCGACGCTGCACGCATCTCTCCAGTGAGCCATAAAAAGAACTCGCTGTGTTGGGGTAGAAATAACTTTGGCTAGCTGCTTGATATCGAATGGAGTTAGTATGTGTCCTTTCATAATGTTATTTAATAGTCCTTGTGCATAAGGGGAGGTTAGTCCATGCTGCATAATTGTTTTCTGCATTTCTCTAACCAGCTCCCACCTTATCAGTTCCCAGGTGTTCGGTCCATTTTGTTTGAGCAGTACTGGACAGGTGATGGCAGTAGCGGCTTCCATATCGCTGTCCTGTAATGCCTGTTTATGTAAATTCTGCCAGTGTTGACAGGATAGTAAGTTGCAGTGGCTGCCAGACTTGGTGCCAGACTTGGCAAGGACTTGCCCCAACCCAGTAACACAGGAGACCGCGGCAATATCAACGTCGCATCTAGCGGGGGTGCTAATGGCGCAGCCAGACAGCTCGGGGGTTCAGGTTTCCCCCCCTCTGTCTGAGTGGTAATCGGGCTGTCCGGTGCCCTAGCTGCAACAGCGGCTGCTGTGGCATTTTGTTCGGATTTTACCTGCTGTAAAGTATCTTTAATCAACCTCCAGGTTGTCAAAACCTTTGTGGCAGTCGCATCCCCTTTTGTTGCAGCCTCAAATAAAGTTTCGCCCGCTTGCTCCCAACTTGATAATTGGAAAGCCATCATAGAATCAGTGGGAAGACCCTTGCTTTTTAGCCATGCCAGTAAAAGCTGAAGAGTTCCTTCATCGTATTTAATACCCCTTCTACTTAAAAACTTTTCTAATATACATACAGTTGCCTTTTCCTCTGGGGACATTTTCGATCCCATTTTCACACGTCCCCAGCTGCTCACCTTTTCCTAGTGATTATTCGTCCGGACTGCAGCTCTCCTTCCTGCTGCTTTTTTTTTCGTTCAGCCGGGCTGCTCCACCGGTTGTACATTCCTACGATTTTTGTCCCTGTTCAGGCACCATTTGTGGAGCATGGATTCACAGACCCTGGCGGGGTACAGACCAGAGACCTTTATTGCAGCAATTTGACAGGCTTTATAGCTTTACACACTCTCCACGCGCAAGTTGTATCCTGCTGATAGGTTGAAGGTCGACTGTCACGCGCTTCTCCACTTCCGATTGGTTTATGCTGTCTGTTCACGAGGAGCAGCAACTTCACTCTCCCACAGCAACTTCACTCTCACATCCTGTTTCTTCCTGATACTCCCTGATACTTCTTTATCTGTTCTCTCGAATCCTCTTTCAAGGACGCAGCCTTGTCTCATCAAGGTCGAACAAACCTCCTATGCTGCTCTCTATCTCCACGCCCATCTGCATCTCTAGGAGTTACTGCCATAACACCTATTTGTACTGCTCCTTAGTGTAATACAAGTCCTGTTGAAGATACAGACTGGGAATTTCCTCTCTGTTTTATTCAAAACCTGATATTAAGATGACTTTTATGTCTGTTTCCTCTGCAGAGCAATGGGACTGAAGTCTCCTGTCAGACAGGTTGTCACCTCCCACTCTCAGTAAAGAGGGGGGGTAAGTGACTTCAGATTCGTAAATTCTCAATGGCCCGGACTAAGGTGAGATAAATCTCAAGGTCCATATAGAAACATTTATTAGCTTACCAAAATGGTTAGTATAGGTCTTAACAAGTCCACAATAATTGGTTAGATATATAACAAATTATGGCAAGTGGTGGGGTATACATACCGTTAGTTAACAACAGTTATAGGACAACTTATGGCAAGCGGTACTTAAGGTCGTACTTAAGGTTGTTACTTAACAACTCTAACTGTTACTTAACAATTCTAAGAGAAAAGAGAAACTGAGGGATAGAGAAAGGAAAAGACAGAGAAAAAGACAGAGATAAAGAGATCACCGGTCCTGGTTCCAGCGTCTTCTTCAGGGAAGCTTCCCAGGCATAATCTTCTTCTTTCTTGGAAAGATCTTCCCAGGCACGGTCTTCTTTCTTGGGAAGAATCTTCCCAGACACAGTCTTCTTTTGTTTCTTCTTTGTTCCCCCCTCTAGGGGCACTTATTTTCCCCTTTTATGTTTGCTGAATTGGCATGGTCCACCCCCCTTGCTGAGGACAGCCTCATCTCAGGTTTCTCCCTTCTTCCAGGTGATGTGTAGCATGATTTGGGTGGAGAGATGAGTGCCATAGTCATACATGTTTAGCATGATCTCTATAATCTTCATTAGCATATGCAGGGGCGTGCACTTTCATATGCATTTCACGGATAATGAAGCAAAGGTCACTCATCGGACACAATGGCCTTGAGAACTGAGAACTAGCAAGCTCATCACATGAGTGACAGAACTATCCTGTCTTCACAAGACAGTTCTCCCACACTTTCAGGTGCCAGAAGTGTTAGCCTTATCAGTTCTTTGAAGGCCAGGCCTGCATTATTTATTTCCTTGCGAGTGTTTGAGGCATTCCATTGAAGGCTTGGAGGGCCTTCTGCCCCTCGTCAGGGAATTTACAGTCTGTCCCTTACACAGGTGTATGGGATCACCTGGCTAATCAGGTTTCAGAGCACAAAGGTGAAATGCAGGGAGTTGTAATAGCTGTGGAAACGGCTCAGCCCTAGGTTGCCTGAATGCTGCATCATACTAAGAACTGAAACCTGAATGGAGCTTTGAAAAATCCCTTAATAAACAAAATGCCTTGAGTCCCATTCCACCACTATTCAGTAACTTTGTGTACTAGACATCACAAAATTAGCAGTACAGACTAAGGGGCCATCACACCACCAGAGATAAACATTCCAGATAGTATAATCCACTCAGGCATAATCCTACCCACCCATCAAATCAGGAAATAAAACCCATGAGGTTTGGGTAGAAAATGGGAGAGTCTTTTCCAATGATACAGCTGGCCTGTAGGAGATTCTTTCCCCCTTGTCCGGGATGCCATACAAGGTAATTTCCCAGGGATTAGGAGGCTTTACCTGAGAGAGAGGGTAAGGGATTAAGAAACATACGTATAATATTTGGCATGCTTTAAGATTGTGATTAATGCACTCTTTTAAGGTATTAATATCTAGCATGCTTGTGGTTTGTGTTAGTACATTCCAATGTTGTCCCAAAGCGGGGTCGTTTACCCAGTGTGCAAGAAACCAATGTACACACAGAGTATGTACATAGGAAGTGTGGGTTAGATGAGTGGACAGTGAGGTGGATTGAAAACTGGCTGAATGGCAGAGCTCAAAGGGTTGTGATCAGTGGTGCAGAGTCTAGTTGGAGGCCTGTAACTAGCAGTATTCCCCAGGGGTCAGTACTGGGTCCAGTCTTGTTCAACATGTTCATCAATGACCTGGATGAAGGGATAGAGTTCACCCTCAGCAAGTTCGCTGATGACACAAAACTGGGAGGGGTGGCTGACACACCAGAAGGCTGTGCCGCCATACAGAGAGACCTGGACAGGCTGGAGAGTTGGGCAGAGAGGAACCTAATGAAATTCAACAAGGGCAAGTGTAGGGTGCTGCACCTGGGGAGGAATAACCCCATGCACCAGTACAGGTTGGGGGCTGACCTGCTGGAGAGCAGCCCTGTGGAAAGAGACCTGGGAGTCCTGGTGGACACCAGGATGACCATGAGGCAGCAATGTGCCCTTGTGGCCAAGAAGGCCAATGGCATCCCGGGGTGCATTAAAAGGAGTATGGCCAGCAGATCGAGGGAGGTCATCCTCCCCCTCTACTCTGCCCTGGTGAGGCCCCACCTGGAATACTGTGTCCAGTTCTGGGCTCCCCAGTTCAAGAAAGACAGGGAACTGCTGGAGAGAGCCCAGTGGAGGGCTACCAAGATGATCAAGGGAATGGAGCACCTCTCTGATGAGGAAAGGCTGAGAGACCTGGGTCTGTTTAGCCTGGAGAAGAGTGAGGGGGATCTCATCAATGCTTATAAATATCTAAAGGCGGGTGTCAAGAGGATGGGGCCAGGCTCTTCTCAGTGGTGCCCGGTGACTGGAATAGGGGCAACAGACACAAGCTAGAGCACAGGAAGTTCCATCTGAACATGAGGATAAACTTTATTTTGAGGGTGGCAGAGCACTGGAACAGGCTTCCCAGGGAGGTTGTGGAGTCTCCTTCTCTGGAGATATTCAAAACCTGCCTGAATGTGTTCCTGTCCAGCCTGTTCTAGGTGAACCTGCTTTGGCAGGGGAGTTGGACTAGATGATCTCCAAAGGTCCCTCCTAACCCCTACCATTCTGTGATCCTGTGATTTGTCACTAGCCATGGCTTTCAAATGCTACTGTAGCTTTGTAACTCTTGGAGCGTGAGCGCTGGGGGCAGAAGCAGAGAGCAACATGTGTAGCCTCCCGGGAACTGAGCAAAATTCACATCAAACCCCTCCTGCTGCCTGAACCAGGGGTAGCTCCCTCTCCTGCTCTGTGAATCGCATCACTCCAAGAAAGCAGCATTGCTTTGAGAGCAAAGGGGTGGCCCACAAAGCGCTAGGATAGATCATATATCCTTTTTCTCATATATACCATAAATCCTGGGATATCCATGGTTTTATGGAAGTTAATCTATTATGCATCTGGGTCAGAACAAAAATAGGCTTTCAGACTCTAACACAGTCAACTGGAGCAATAAGAAACTTGCCAGAGAGAATAAAAACATAATGGGGGGAGGGAGTGGGGGGGGAGGGAAGAAGCAAACCCAAAAAACCTAATTACATATAAAAAGTTAAGTTTGTACTGAATTTTTAATGGCATTGGTCAAAGTGGACCTGTTGGAATTAATAGAAGAAAAGAGTGAATACAAAGCTTGTGTCAGTGCTAGTGCATAAAAGCATGTAATTGAAGCAAAGCTGAACACCTTTTGTTGCAGCTTGTAGCTAGATATACACCATTTAAGAATGCAAATAGCTAATGTTTATGCAACAATGTCAATTTGTAGGTGAAAGAGAGGACAAAGCAATTCTATAGTATGAAGAATTACTAAAATGCACAGAAGTAGGTGTTCAGATACAGAGGGCAATTCTAGATGTTTGCACATATGAATAATTATGTTGTTATTGAGAAATGCTTTGAATGTTGTACCATGTGTTCCTTGTCTCTTCCATAGGTATCTTTTGATATTAGTTTTGATTTTAACCTGAAAAATCTTCAGAATATGGCAGTTCTAAGTTTTTGTGCATTGAGGTAAAGTATATAATCATATGAAAGCAAGTTAGGTATTAATGCCTTATTCATATAAAATAATATTATAACATCCAACTTAAACGTGTTTTGATGAACAGTGAAAGTAAGGAAGAGAAATAACTGGACAACCAGGTCAGCTTATCAATTCTTTTGTGGTATGATGCAGAAATTCACTTCACAAGGTATGCTGAATAATGTAAAGAGTTGCTGCCATTTTTCAAAGGCATTTGAATATAGTAACAGTCTTGAAAGGCCACTGAAAAGATAGTGAAACTTTGTTTTCATTTTGGAAGTAATTAAAAATTCCCACTTCATCAACAATAGCAGAACCTTATGTTCTTCCAATAATCTTACACACAAAAAAATATGGAATGTGTTGTAAGAAATTGTGGATCCATGTTTACCTCCACACAATTGTTACAGGGGATCAGATGCTCGTCTGAATGGAAGCAGTATAAAAACCAAACAGTGCTTGTGGGTTTGATAATATAATTAGAATATACTGTATAATAAGAGTAGTCCTCTGGGCTCAAACGTAGTGATGTTGGATCAAACCTGGAGTTACTGATCAAAACTGAACAAAACAGCAACGAAAAAAAGAAACAAAAATGCCCCAGTTCAAACTCTCGTCAAAGAAATTAAAAAATACATTTTTTATGGACATATCTGCTGAACCTGAACCAAAAATATAAATGCTTGTTAGCAGTTTGAGATAATGATTTGAACTAAAACCTGAGGTTATAGGGTTATATCGTGCGGAATTTTTCAGATTATTTTAATTGCTGAAAAGCACTTGAGTCAGTGAAGCGAGTTGTTTCAACTCTCTGAAAATGTCGCATGAGACTTCAGGAGAAGCAGAGTGTTTGTTACTAAAGCTGTCAACCGCACAGAGGTTACAGGAGCATCTGACCAGGTGGCTAGCACAGTAACTTAAGCAGCCTCCTAGGAAATGGTACAAACTTGAATCAGCAAATTTAGTTAGCTGAGAAATACAAAAAGAAACTCAGTGCTTCAGAAAAGGCCAGGCACGGAGTCTATAAAAGAGTTACTTGAGGAAAAACAGGGTTTCAAATTCAGGTGCATCTCCCGAGTATGAGAAAATGCAATTTCATATGCAAGTCAAGGCATGAAAGAATCCCTACAGCCAGAAAAGGTTTAGTTATTCTTGGAGATGAATCAATTTAAAAGAACTAAAGGAAGTACACATTATGCTAAGGCACAGTTTTAAATGCTTCCCTTGGAGTTAGCTCATTTTTACACTCTCTTCCACTTAGGAAATATCTATCTGGAGATAGTTCCTTCTTGAGGCAGGTAATTTAGCCAAGAAGCAACCTCTTAAAATACAAGGGTTGAGGAAAAAAGTGTCGTCTTGCTGAAGTGAGGCTTTTCTAGGGAAAGTCTCCTAATCTGAGTTTCCAGGAGAAGAGGTGGGAATCAGTCTTACTAGTGACTCCTGCAAGGACTCCAGAAGGACTGGAGATTTGAGCATTAAGGAAGCAGAAAATGCTTCACGCAGGTTTTCCTAGGAGTCCTTCTGAGGATGCCCTTCAAGGAAAGGGCCCACGGGAGTAAGTATAGAGGATTGAAAAGGATCCACAATGCAATATGGAGGAGCACAACTCATCAGGAAGCACCTCTGTGAGACTGCACGTGTTAATTTGGGATTGTATGCACAGATGTTACCCAGATTAAATGGGGAGAGCGGCACTGCTAAAGAGGAAAGATTTGTATCTTGTGCTACAGGTAGAGCTGATGTAGGGAATCACGATAGCCCCTTCTTCTTGTTAACTCACTCCCCAGCTTGGTTTTTGACTGCTCAAATTAGCCTCCTCGAGGATGAAGACCAGAAACAGTTCTGGGATGCTTCAGAGGAGGAGCTACTCACAGTAGCACATGGATGTGATATACCACATAGGGATGCTTTTGTTGTCTTTGAGCATGGTCCCAGCTGGCTGAGCCCCTCAAGCATCCACAGGCTCTCATACCGCATCCTTCCATCACACACCTGTAATTTCATGCTATGGTTAGCTGTAACCACCCTCATGTTACTTTGGAAATTTTTAATGAAAAAAACCAACATAAATAATAAAGAAAGTAGCCAAGAGGAAACAGAGGGCTATGGGATATGTACCATGCACACAAGCAGGGTGCCGTGTGTGTTTCTACACCCAGGCAGCGCGGAAACAAGCCTGCCTGTGGTCTATGGCATTAGAGCCCAGGATCTCCGTTGGGACCTGTTGGCATTTGCTGTTATAGATGTACCAAGGGGTATCAGGGGGCCTTTTCTGAGGATGGAGACCACTGCAAGGCTGAAAGTTGCAATTTGTGCCTGGGAGAGGAGCTTGCAGCATGGCACTGAAACACCACAGGGTGCAGGAGGCTGAGCAGAGCCTGCATTTCATGCAGCCCTTGTGTTTTACCTTCACATGCTTGCTCCAGCTTTGGGCTTCAGTACACCATGTATTTGATGCAGTGAAATGCCAAAGTTAAGACTCAATAGCCTTGGTGACTATTAAGCAGGTATTCTTTATTGCAGCACTGGGCGCACAGGGGATTGCTCCACCTAATGTGCGCACTGACTGATTTAGATGTACAGTTTAAATACATACTATGTATGCATATTCACTAGTTTTCCAAGAAATGACTACCTATTCATTAACTCATTATTACAGGTTACTGCCCACTCCCGCATGCGCACTAGAGTCTCTTGGTGGTCTTCAGAGACATCTGGTGGTCGTTTACTTCCTCCACTCCTCTTCATCATTGTGACCTTCTGGGTGAACTGCAGGCCTCTGCTCTCCTTCTTTATTCTTGCTGGCACATCAAAAGTGTTAGCTTTGACTAGTCTCTGCATTCCTCAGTAATCCTGGGCCCCTTGTTTCGAGAGATAAGCTTCTACTGCAAGGTTATATTGTCCTAAAGCATTCTTTCTTAAAAAATAGGAGATAAGTTCTGACATTTAGTACTACAACTGTTGCATTTGCTCTTTGTACAGTCTTAAGGCGCCCAGTCTCCTAAATTAAGCTCCTACTTTAATTTACAGTTCTAATATATTAAGCACCTACTTCAGTTAGTTTACAACTTTAATATATCAAACCCTACTTCATATTTTCTTAACCAACATATTAACCAACCTTTGCATGCTGTTGCCTCTCCTTGCTGTTTTCCCTGGAAGAACTGTAAGAATGCAAAGTGCAGTACCGTTGCATGCAAACTGGAAGACCTCATGCTGAAAGGAGAGTATTTTGTGAATGTGTCCACGCGGATCTGGAACGGAACCTTTGCTGCTGTGAGTATCAGCTGTGTCTTCACGAAGGAACCAATACTCAAATATTTCCTAGTTCCTGATATTTTTCAAACTTTGGTAAAGAGACCTTCCAATCTAGAAAGACCTTCCTTTACTTTACTTTACACTGTTGTGTGTGTTTCTCCAGATTGAAAACTTGAATCTAAAAGTTACATTTAAGTAAGTAGTGAAGCTGCATAATGGAGCTGATAACCTTCAGTCCAGCACAAAACCTAAGAAAGTGCTGTGATAATGAACATCTTCACAACTGTAAAAAAAACATTTTTCTGTGTCTGTTAAATTCATTCAAGAGAAACTACAATTTCCACAAAACTCAAAATAGGACAGCAGAGTACAGTATTGTCATAGCTTTTAGATTTTGAACATAATGATCATTTTAAGTCACACCAAAATATCAAAAGCCTATTAGTACTGCCAGTTATATTTGTTAGAGAAGGTATGGAATTTTTTTTTTAATTCATTTTTTGTTTTTATTAGAGTTGGTGTCAAAGAAACATCCTTGCTTAAAAAAACTACAGGATTGCGGTGGGTTGACCCTGTCTGGATGCCAGGTGCCCACCAAAGCTGCTCTATCACTCCCCTCCTCAGCTGGACAGGAGAGAGAAAAAAAAATAATGAAAGAAAGGCACATGGGTCAAGATAAGGACAGGGAGAGATCACTCAGCAATTATCGTCACGGGCAAAACAGACTCAACTCGGGGAAATTAATTTAATTTATTACCAATTAGAAGTAGAGTAGGGTAATGAGAAATAAAAATCAAATCTTAAAACACCTTCCCCCCACCCGTCTCTTCTTCCTGGGCTCAACTTTACTCACAATTCCTCTACCTCTCCCCTGAGCAGCATAGGGGTACAGGGAATGGGGGCTGCAGTCAGTTTATCACACGTTGTCTCTGCCGCTCCTTCCTCCTCAGGCAGAGGACTCCTCACACTCTTCCCCTGCTCCAGCGTGGGGTTCCTCCCACGGGAGACAGTCCTCCAAAAACTTCTTCAACGTGAGTCCTTCCCACGGGATGCAGTTCTTCATGAACTGCTCCAGTGTGGGTCCTTTCCACAGGGTCCCAAGTCCTGACAGCAAACCTGCTCCACCATGGGCTCCTCTCTCTCCACAGGGCCACAGATCCTGCCAGGAGCCTGCTCCAGCATGGGCTTCCCACGCGGTCACAGCCTCCTTCAGGCATCCACCTGCTCCAATGTGGGGTCCTCCACAGACTACATGTGGATATCTGCTCCACTGTGGACCTCCATGGGCTGCAGGGGGACAGCCTGCCTCGCTAAGGTCTTCACCACAGGCTGCAGGGGAATCTCTGCTCCGGCGCCTGGAACACCTCCTCCCCCTCCTTTTTCACTGACCTTGGTGTCTGCAGAGTTGTTTCTCTCACGTATTCTCACTCCTCTCTCCGGCTCCAGTTGCTGTCATGCGGTTTTTTCCCCTTCTTAAATATGTTATCACAGAGGCACTACCACCATTGCTGATTGGCTCGTCCTTGGCCAGCGGCAGGTCTGTCTTGGTGCCAGCTGGCACCGGCAGCCGGCTCCGGCAACATATGGTGTTAAGCACAGCAGGACCCTGACTGGGATATCTGGGTACTATTACAAAACAAAAAATTAATCATGCCAATAATACCAAGTATTTTTAAAAAAGCAACAAAACTTTTGGTCAGATTTTTGTGTTTGCAGCATAGGAATGTAAGAAGTACATGTCTTTTCTCATGGTCTCATGCACAGACTGTCCTAATTTTGGTACTTGGGCTAAATTAAAAAACACATGGTAGCAAAGACTGACTTATTTGGGGTGAGGGCTACTCTTGTACAGTATTTATGTAGATTACTTAGTGCACAGGAGCTCTAAGGAACTTCCAGGCATTGCCCCAGTACAAATGTGCTACCACTGGCTCAGACACCCATAAAACGAGAAAGGTCAAGTCTCGCCCTCAGGCCTTGCACTCTTCTGCACCAGACATGGAAGTGGGTGCTGAGCTGTGGGAAAGAGTAGCACTCTGCAAGCCTGCCACAGGCAGCAACGTGCCTTCCTATCTGCCTGAACAGGACTTATATTTATCAACATCCACAGGTACACTAGAGCTAAAACAGAGGGAGAAGGCTGCCTTTGGTGCAAACCCCTCATTTTCTGAGTTTGGATGGGATGAGAAAAATAGGCGTGGTGGGTCGACCCTGGCTAGATGCCAGGTGCTCATCAAACCCGCTCTATCATTCAACTAGACAGGAGAGAGAAAATATAGCGAAAGGCTCGTGGGTCGAGATAAGGAAAGGAAGAGATCACTCAGCAATTACTGTCACGGGCAAAACAGACTCAACTTGGAGAAAATTAATTTGATTTATTACCAATCAAATCAGAGGAGGATAATGAGAAATAAAAACTAAATCTTAAAACACCTTCCCCGCACCCCTCCCTTCTTCCCAGGCTTAATTTCACTCCCGAGTTGTCTACTTCCTTTCCCCTGAGCAATGCTGGGGGATGGGAAATGGGGGTTGCAGTCAGTTCATCACATGTTGTATCTGCCACTCCTTCCTCCTCAACGAGAGGACTCCTCACACACTTCCCCTGCTCCAGCATGGGGTCCCACCCATGGGAGACAGTCCTCCATGAACTTCTTCAGCATGGGTCCCTCCCACGGGATGCAGTTCTTCATGAACTACTCCAGCGTGGGCCCTTCCCACAGGGTGCAGTCCTTCAGGAACAGACTGCTCCAGCGTGGGTCCCTCACGGGGTCACAAGTCCTGCCAGCAAACCTGCTATAGTGTGGGCTCCTCTTTCCACGGGTCCACGGGTCCTGCCAGGAGCCTGCTTCAGCATGGGCTCTTCATGGGGTCACAGCCTCCTTTGGACATCCACCTGCTCCGGCGTGAGGTACTCCATGGGCTGCATGTGGATATGTTAACATTCCATGGGCTGCAGGGGGACAGCCTGCCTCACCATGGTGTTCACCACAGGCTGCAGGGGAATCTCTGCTCTGGTGCCTGGACCACTTCCTCCCCCTCCTTCTTCACTGACCTTGGTGTCTGCAGAGTTGTTTCTCTCATATATTCTCACTCCTCTCTCCGGCTCCAGTTGCTGTCATGCAGTTTTTTCCCCCTTCTTAAATATGTTATCACAGAGGCACTACCACCATTGCTGATTGATTGGCTCGTCCTTGGCCAGTGGCAGGTCCATCTTGGAGCTGGCTGGCATTGGCTCTATCGGACATGGGGGAAGCTTCTGGCATCTTCTCACAGGAGCCACCCCTGTAGCCCCCCTGCTACCAGAACCTTGCCACACTAACTCAATACAAGGATGCTTAATAATATCCATCCATAATATCATGACTTTCCCATTTTATATCACCATGTGTCCTCCAGGATATAACTCATCATGAATTACCATACTTTTGAAATTAGACCATGTTTGCTTCTCAGCTGGGCAACCACCAAGCTGTGTTGGAGTCCTGGGTATGCCTAGAGCATTAGGAACATGATGCGGTCTTCTTAGTCTGTCTGGCAAGTCTTATGGCAGATATTGACATTTAACAGCAGGCTCCTTGCCAGATTCAGCAGTCAGCTCTTAAAAGGAAAAGGTCAGGTTGATAATGTAATATACTTATGCAAGTCTGTGAAGGAAAGCCTCTGTCTGTCTTTGTAAAAGTTTGTATTTTTCAAATCAGCTGGGTCAAGACCACTTGTTAGTGCTGTCAGTTATGCAGAAGTTGGAGACCTGAATAAAAGGTTGCTACCCTCACAAGGAAGTGAGTGGAAATAATTTGTTTACCACTGGGAGATGGGAAGGGAAGGTTGCATATCACAGTTTTCCTCTCATCTCCCATTTTGTTATTTTTTATGTGATTGTTAATGTTCAGTGCAAAAAATCTTGCAAGCACCCAAAAATGCCACATAATCAGCCTTTTTATTTCGTGGCAATCAGTCATTGTCCAAGAAGAGGACAGCAGGCTTCCTGGTATCTGCTAAGCAAAGCAAGGAAAGATGTGTTTAGGAATTAACAAGGTGCCTTGAATAGTGTTCAGGCATGTTTCTAAACATTTAGGAGTGCAGGACAGACCACTTGGGCAGATGGCCACAGTGCAGGCGTGCTATAACTGTACACTGCAGGGACAGTCAATTCAGTGCACGTTGGCTGCTGCGGACCCATGGTAGCTCACATTCCCTGTGTCAAGCCCACAGTACCCGGCCCTGCTGGGGGCTCTAAGCTTGTTAGAACCATCTGCAGATAAATGGTTGAGGAGGCAAAAGGACAGAGCACTGGTACGACTGGTGAGTGTTCCCATGCTCCCATGAACCTGAGGCCATTCTCATGCATGGGGAGAACAGTGATGAGCTGGTAGTGTCTGCACAGCGGTGCTCCTCTGCCTCTAGACACGTGCGCAGAAGGAAGTGGTATCTGGCACAGGGTCCCTTTTCAAATAGGAATTGGGTTAAGATTTTTGTTGTCATCTTTGTTTAAGCTGAGGGAGTGATGTCAGAATTTGATCAGTGGAGAGGAACAGATAGTGATAGGAAAAAATAAGTGGGGAAAACCAGAAGCATTGGATAGAAGCGAGGGGGGAAAGAAGGGAAAGAACATCCAGTTTCCATTTCTTTCAAAGGCCAGACATATGTCCCCATCTGTCTTTTGTTGCTGAGCTATTTCTTCTTTTCTTGCTGTTATTTTTTTTCTCCACTTCTTCCTTGCTAGTAGCAGTGACAGCTTTGAAATAACTATGAAAATGGATACATAATCAAATTCTTCTGTTTTGCTTGAACTATATGTTAAAGAAGAAAAGCCAGTTCTTCAGTTTCATTGCCAATAAGTAAAACCAGCAAAATTAGGCCTGGATTACTGATACATTATTACTTTCATAGACACAATATATTGGGACAAATAAAAAAATAATAATTGAATTATCTTAATAATTTTTCTTAACTCTGAAAGACCTCCTGTTAATGGAAAGGCAGAAAGCTGGCAGGAAGAGATTGCTTCTCTGCCTGTTGTGTATGGCCAAGAGTGATGAGGGCCCCTAATCCTTAACTGGCACTGCCATGTGCCATGGTGATGCAACCAGGTACCTGTGGACACCAGTGAAAGGGCTATAATTGCCTGGTGTGTTCCAGCCATCGATCCTGGAATGTGTGCAGTCCAGCTGTTCTTGATTAGTGAAGTATTTGGTTTACAAATCCTACTTTATATGCAGTTAACATTAACCCCTAACGCACAATATCTCTGCTTTCAGATCCCAGTTATAATAATGAAACTGGATGAGAAAGCAGAGATACCAGGTGGTGTTCTGATTGGCAGTATATTGGCTGGACTACTCTTGCTGTAAGTATTGGTTGCAGTTTTGTGGAAAGTAAGTAGGTGTTTATATTCTTAAAAAGAAAAGCAGAAAGGGATAAATACATTTGGGCTATTCCCTTTGGAATGTCTCTTCTCTGGTGCTGCACATGCAGTTTGGTGGTAAGAATAATACTGCATTGGCATTACACCCTTGATGAGAGCATTTAGAAGGGCTTTAAAAATCAAAATTCTAAAATGGGTCCCAATAGAAACTGGCAACATGAAGATGATAAATGAGCAGCCAATGGTTCAAAACAGGGGCAGAGGCACCTTTTTTTTTCTTTTGACACTGCCTGCCTCCTTCCACAACTCCCCAGCTGGGCTCTGATCCCCCATGATATTCCCAGTGGGCAAAGATGGGGAATAGAAGCAAAGACATAGGATATACACTGAACAGACAAAAAGAGAACAGAGAAAGGTGAGGGCAAAAAGTCATTTACCAAGGATACCTAGATTAAGGGGAAGGAAAAGTTTTTCTGTGTGCGAGGGCATTGGTGCCTGAAGGGTTCCTTGGCACATTAAAGCAGCCTGGAGATGCCTGTATCTTGGCAGGGAGACAACTGGCTACTCAGCACTGCTGTTCTGGCATTTAGTTGCACCAGACAGGTGCAACTGGATGGATAGATGAGGGGAGGGCAGTAGATGCGGTCCACCTTGACTTAAGCAAGGCGTTCGACATGGTCTCCCACAGCATCCTCATAGGGAAGCTTAGGAAGAGTGGGTTAGATGAATGGACAGTAAGGTGGATAGATAACTGGTTGGAAGACAGAGCTCAGAGGGTCGTGATTAGGGGCACAGAGTCTAGTTGGAGGTCAGTGACGAGTGGTGTTCCCCAGGGGTCAGTACTGAGTCCAGTCCTCTTCAATATATTCATCAATGACCTGGATGAAGGGATAGAGTTCACCCTCAGCAAGTTTGCTGATGACACAAAGCTGGGAGGGGTGGCTGACACACCAGAAGGCTGTGCCACCATACAGAGAGACCTGGACAGGCTGGAGAGTTGGGCAGAGAGGAACCTCATGAAATTCAACAAGGGCAAGTGTAGGGTGCTGCACCTGGGGAGGAATAACCCCATGCACCAGTACAGGTTGGGGGCTGACCTGCTGGAGAGCAGCCCTGTGGAAAGAGACCTGGGAGTCCTGGTGGACACCAGGATGACCATGAGGCAGCAATGTGCCCTTGTGGCCAAGAAGGCCAATGGCATCCTGGGGTGCATCAAGAAGAGTGTGGCCAGCAGGTCGAGGGAGGTCATCCTCCCCCTCTACTCTGCCTTGGTGAGGCTGCATCTGGAGTACTGTGTCCAGTTCTGGGCTCCCCGGTTCAAGAGGAACAGGGAACTGCTGGAGAGGGTGCAGCAGAGAGCTACCAAGATGATTAGGGGACTGGAACACCTCTCTTATGAAGAAAGGCTGAGGGATTTGGGTCTCTTCAGTTTGGAAAAATAGATGGCTGAGGGGGGACCTTATCACCACTTATAAATACTTAAAGGGTGGGTGTCAGGAGGATGGGGCCAGGCTCTTTTCAGTGGTGCCTGGGGACAGGACAAGAGGTAATGGGCACAAACTTGAGCATAGGAAGTTCCACCTAAACATGAGGAGGAACGTCTTTACTTTGAGGGTGGCAGAGCACTGGAACAGGCTGCCCAGAGAGGTGGTGGAGTCTCCATCTCTGGAGACATTCAAAACTCACCTGAATGCGTTCCTGTGCAACCTGCTCTAAGGTGACCCTGCTCTGGCAGGGGGGTTGGACTAGATGATCTCCAGAGGTCCCTTCCAACCCCTACCATTCTGTGAGTCTGTGACCTAGTTAAGACCTATACTAATCACTGTGTGAATCTAATAAATGTTTGTATACGGACCTTGAGAGTTGTCTCACCTTAGTCTGTGCCATTGGGGATTTGCGAATCTGAGTCATTTGCCCCCTGTCTTTTCTGAGTGGGGTGTGACATGAGTTTATTGCATTTTTAAGTTGGCACAGCTGCAAATAATGCTGGAAATATGTATATTTTGTATTATGCACAAGGGCTTTTTTTATTTGTTTTAGTTTTTTAAAACAGCATGTTACAGGTGAAATAATATTCTGAAATGTTGCAGCAAGAGAAGTCAGGAATACCTTCAGCAAACTCAAGTTATATATGTTTCTGGTCTTAAATCTAGCTGCTGACTTCTTGAAGTACTAGAATCAAGTCCAAAGCAAAGTTAGTTTCATATGAGCCTATGTGTAGGTTTGGGATGTGCAAGAGAGTTTATAATCAAACTGACTTCTGAAAGCTAGCATGTAAGCTCTATGGGAGCAGGGACTGTATCTCTGTGGTGCCTACCTGAGGGCCTAACAGCATTACTACACTAAAAACAAGAATACTGCTGAACATGGCATTTATTTTTAAACAGTACCCTAAAGAGAAGAAATGCTATTGAAAAAGCACTATATAAAACGGGGCCAAATATGTCTTTGTTCCAGTAGCACTGTGAAAACCCTAAGGTGATGACTCTACTGGGTATACAAAGAAGCTGCACTTAAAATCTTGTAGGTTATAGTTATGAGTAGAACACTACCAGTAAGCTATTGTTGGAAACTGAAGTTTTGCTTAGCATAAGTAGCTAGATTGGTGAAGCCTTCCTTCAGCCACGAGCTGTAACCTAGCAACATAGTGAATTAAGGCTGAACTCCTCCTTAGTCCAAGAAGAATGGCTGGTGGTCTTGTATGACTTTGATACCTCGTAACTTAACTAACATAATGAAACTGTATAAGTAATATTAATGAAGATTCTATGCTTGAGCAATATGAATTAGAGCAACCAAAGGAAAGGGAACTATAATTCTTGGAAATGAAGAAAGGGACCATTCTACCTGGAGTCAGCAGAATATGGATAAGATCCAGGAGATGTATGAGATCCAGGTGCAGATGGGACAAAGAGATCATGAAACTGTGTAAGAAGGTAAAAGAGCCTGCACCAAAACTCCAATCATCAAAGAGGACACATAACTATTGAAAAATTTGATTGGACAAAAGACACATGCTTGTTGTATGAACAGCTTATGTCATAGATTGTGAGGCTTTTAAAGCACAGTAAAATAACTGAGGGGGACCCTCTTCTTAGAGGCACATAGCTCGAGCTATATTAAACTGACTCTGTGACAGAACCTAGGGTCCAAACTCTTGTTTCCAGTTGGAGGCTAAGATTGGATCCAGCCACACCTAGATTCCATTCTGAACCTCGTGACTCAGCAGGAGGGTCTTCCTGGACTCTTCTTCAACAGCTATATTGTAGTATAAGTCAGTTCACATTAGTGCAAAATATCTATTTGGATAGCTCTGAGTACAGCTATGTTGGTTTTAAAACCTTACCATGATCAGGCCTTCCTATAAACATGAGGTTATCTTCACTGCCATTTAAAATGACACCATATTCTGCCAGCCCCATGCCCTGCACTTTATACTATGTACAGAACTGGTTGGCAGTAGCATCTCCTGACACCAGCTCTGGCTATTCCTTACCATGCATTGGAAAACCAAATGCAACACTTCAGCAGGAGTACGGTAGGGGAGGAAGAAGGGGAGGAACTTGGCTGTGAATAGGAAGACAGTCATGGCAGGAACTGTCTCCTGAAAACTAGCCACTTTCACCGAGCTTCCTCTTTTTTTCTTTTTTTTTTTTTCTCTTCTCTCCTTTCAACTTCTCCATATTTTAACAGTGGTGCATAATGTTTCAGACTACCAACTTTAACACTTCTATAATACAGAATCAGATGACCATAATCTTAAGGCACAAAACTCCATCTTTCACCAAGTCTCAGTGTTCTGCAGAATTGAAAGACAGATTCATTATATACTGACTTGTGTGTGACTTGTGTGTATTATATCCAAAACTGAGGTGCAATAAAATTTGCATATTAAAAACTAAAGAAAATGAAGGTATGAAAATGCATCTCAAAATCCATAGCTAATTGCCTCAAGTTTTTATTGCCTTTAAAGGCAATAAAGTGTACATAATTTTCACAGCCTCAGAAAAGTTGAGTTCTATCTTTTAAATCAACCTTTCTGCCCTCATTTATGATCAATTATTCATAGACAATCACCAGCTTTGTTGTGCTAGCAGTTTTTAAAATGTATTTGCCTCTTTCTCTTAAAGCAGTAGAAATGGAATGTTTAAAACAGAACTACTATAAAGATACATCAGGATGCTAATTTTTTGAACACTTGATAAGGTCAAATGGCATGGTTTGTTTGGTTTTAAAAAAACAGGCCTAAGGTGTTTTAAAAAAACAGGCCTAAGGTATTTTAAAAAACTCAAAAAACCTGCCGATTTAGTCATCAGCCTTAACACTCTCTCATTCTTAACTCTCTTTCTTCAAGTACCTCCAAAGGACACTTAATGGAAGAGCTCAAGATTGAGTTTTTGGAGCTTTGGGGGGTGGTTAGCATTGTCTGCTTTCATTACATTTCATTAATAATTAGTTTTAGCAGTTTCCTCTTTCTAATGTTTTTGATGGAGCAAATGAATGCGTTAGTCTATAAAACTAAAAATTCTTTGAACAGCTACAGGAAAAGTGAGCTGAGAGAACCCCAAAAAAATCTAGTTTAAAGTTGAGCAATGTAAAAATCTTCATTCCTGAATGCAAACGTAGCAGTTTCATGAGTGACAGCCGAAGCCAGCACCTGTACTTCCCAGCACAGCCGGACACACAGACGTCTCTCTGCTGCCATCGCCTGGGTAGGCTCCTTATAACACAACCCCCCCGCTAGTTTATCTTCCATCAGTTACTGTTTTCATAGTATTCATCAGGCTGAGCTTCTCTTGAGAATAGAACAAATCACAGAATCACAGAATCTTCATGGTTGGAAAGGACCCTTAAGATCATCGAGTCCAACCAAACAAGCTACAATCTCTGCCACTAGAGCATGCCCTGAAGTGCAAATGAAAGATTTTGAACCAGAAAACTCTTAAGCAATGCTGATATATGGACATTCTGACAGACAAAGGGATTAGTGTATTCAAATATTGCCAGCCAAAACCAAGACATCTTTTCAGAAGGAGAAATTCTTGCTCTGAAGACATGCGATTCCTTCCCACAAACACCACTCATCTGGCAGATCTCAAGTCACGTGTTTACCATCTGGTCTGCAGCATCTGTTCCTAGGAACATCTCTCTGTACCTGGAGCCATCATCTCTGCAGCATGCTGTGACACGGCTAGAAGAGCCACAGAGGGGTGGGATTAACCTCCCAAGGTTAATAGCCAAGGCAACAACTGGACTTGTCCTAGAAAGCTAGGACTACATTGTATATTGATCTGCAGCTGCCTATCATCCCACTCATGGACCTCACCAGAACACAACGTAGTCCTCATCCAGCAGCCTAGTCCTGTGTGTGTAGAAACCAGGACGTGTGCAGCTACATTGTTCCTTGACATGCAGTCAGATGCAGCTGGGATTCATCCCCTGGCCTGGAAATTTGGAAGCACTTCTAGACATAGCCTTAGGCAGCTATCTTAGAATAGAGTAATTTGTCCTCTTAAGATAACATCTCCCTAGCAGAGAGGGTAGCCCCACAGAGGGAGCTGGAACACTGAATTTGGAGTATGGACTTAAATTTCAGTGAGATACATTTTACCTCTAATTATGCACATCATCCCTTTTAGGGGCTTTTCCATTTTGCTTTTAGATGCCAGCTGAAGTACCCAAAGTTACACAATACTGATACATCATTGTTCCAGAACAAAGCAGTACTTGCCTTATGCTCAGCTAGGGACACAAAATGACGTTTCATTGTTTTGACCATGGCAGCGTACACACATTGTAACACTCAGCTGTGACTCAGTACATCATCTCTTCCATTCATTGTTCCTGGTCACTGTGGGGAAGTACAAAATTATTCTTTCTCTTCTTTTCTGCATCTTCCTTCCCAGCTGCATTGCTAATGGGGAAGGTGCACTTAAGGTCACTCTGAAGAAACCTTCCAGGAGATTGCAGCATTAGAGGGGCACTAATGCAACACAGTGAATCCACAGGAATTGCCCCTGATTGTAGGGCACCAAACACAATTTAACTGTTCTAAATACCACTAGTTTTCTGTACCAAAGCACAGCACCAGTATGCAAGCGCTGCATAAGTTTTACTTAATTCATAAACCATCCACCACAAGGCAACTCAGGCGTTTATTTTTGTGAAATTAATATGTTAATTAGTTGCATGGTAACAGCAAACATGAACATGAAAAAATGAACGCCAAAAATGGGAAACAGTTTTCTTTTTTTTTTTTCTCTAAAAAAAAATATAATTATTTGACAGAGGAAGTGATCTGTACTCAGGATTCTGTACAATTCCCAGTAAAAATAACATTCAAATAGTAGAGGGCTTCTCTCCAACCTCCAAAGCAAAAGAAAATTCAACCTTGAACTTGCTCAGTTCTGCCTAGAGAACAGGGCCCACATGGTTTGGAGGCTGCATATGTGTATGCACACAAGGAGCAGCTGCTGTCCTACAGAGCAAGGACTTGCTCACTTCCATTGAGGAAAGTGCATCAGTAAGCTAATAAGCACAGTTTAACCATGCTTCTGCTTGAAGTTATGTGTTTCACTGGGTTTCACTTAAGCGGGATACAGTAACCATTGCGAAGTATTAGAACTGATTGAGATCACTGGGAAAAGAAGATCATTGCCTAATTTTCTGGTTTTATTTTGTTCAGCTAGCAGCTGTTTGTAGATTTTTTTACTGCAGACACAATGAAATGGATTATACAGCTGAGGCTTAAGTATTGTGTGAGGTAATGATATATAAGCTTGAGCAAGTCATTTTACTTTACCTCATTTCCCTTCCTTTATATCTATCTTGTCTACACTGATAATGAGCACTAGCTAAAATTACCTCTCAGCATGAGTAAAAATGCCATACACAATGGGACTTTGAACTTTTAGCACCTAAACACTATCATAGCACAGAACAATAATATAAATAAAATTATCTTACTCAGATGATTAGCCCATTGTTTCCAGTGGAAGCACAGGCATACTATGTCAGTCTTTTTTCTTTTTAACTAGGTTTCAAAACAGTAACAAGAGAAAAACTGTATTAAAATCATAGATGTGAATATAAATACATACATAAACTGCAAAAAGTTTAATAGATGCACTTTCCTTTGGAAAAAATAATCCATTTTGATGACTGAATCCTAACTTGTCTAAAGTCAAACTACTAAAACTAATTAAACTTATTCTTATAGTTGCCTTTTTGTAATAATAGCTGTCTTTTTTTCCCCTGCAGCACCATACAATTACACAGCCAAAAAATCTCCTTCAATATTAATCATGTCTAGACATCATTAAGTAGTTACAGGTTTGTGTGTTATTGCTAATCCAAGTTTGTTGCTGGTAGAGTATTAGATCTAACTTTGAATCAAGGTCTATCCATATTTTTTTAATGTAATAACTTGTAATATCAGCTGCACAGTAAAAATGTTTCTGTGAGACACAGCTACTGGAAAGTAACCACTAATAAAAAGTTAATAACTCTGGCATATAGTTTATATTTTCTTCTCTGTCTGTACCAAAATGTTTAATCTACTTCGAGTAGCTTTCACGTTACAAGAATGTCAAAATAGCATAAAGCTTGCAAACTAATTCTGCATTTATATAAAATTAAACTCAGGATTTTAAGATTTTTAAAAAAATCCAATTGTCCTGTTGTGACCTCCCATGCAGACAGTGAACACAGACTACCAATATAAAGGCATTAAAGCAGTATATATCACAGAGGACTAAATACCTTGCAACCAAGAATTTTAGGGAAGATTGTCTTAAAAACTAACTCCATGTTAAAAAGCACAAAGAAATTATTTCAAAGGAGATTCAAGAACACTTAAAAACCTACTTATTACTCGTTAATTTCATTCAGTCCTAATTAAATTGTTCAGATTGAAATGTCTCACAACTGCTTAAAAACATATAGATTCTCTGTAAAAACAACTCAAAGCTAAACCACTATGCTCATTAGGAACAATAACACTTTATTTTAAAAAGAGCACGGTTATTTTTCTGAATTTGCCCCAAAGCATTCCTTGTTTTCTTTCCAAGAATATTTGTCCTGGAATCTCCTGGAAATATAAACAAAGAATGGGAAATATTGTGGCCACAAACCAGGCCAAACAACTCAACAGCCATCCTGCTGTTATTTACTGAACACAACAGGACTACACAACACTTAGCTGGCAAACAGAAAAGAGGACAGCATCCTTAGAACATACTGACTTACATATGGGCAGATCCTGAACCTTGGGCTGAACCCCATTAAATTTAGAAGGGCCCATCTATGCCGAAGTCACTTCAGGAAAGAGATCTAGAAGAAATGATGTAAAAGCTGTAGAGTACACAGCACTCGTGTCTGAAACACTGCTCTTTTTACATGTTGCTGTGTTAACCTACTGTATCATCATACTTAGGAATGAGAGTAAAAATTACAATACCAAAAATACAGTAAGTATTACATCTTCAGGACAGAATGGACTACCCAGCAGCAGTCCAGTCCTAAGCAGCAAATTCAGCAGGGCTCTGAGCCCCTGATTATTCTTTCTGAGACCACAGAACTCCAGTCTCCTGAAAGAGGTATCAGAAAAGTGGAGCAATGCAGAGAACATCACTGTTACCACATGCCAAGTTTTGCCTGGGAGAGGAGGCAGAGGTAATGCTCATTACTTGCATGCAACACTGCTGTTATGCAATGAGACTATTTCTAGACCTGGGCTTGTCTCTCCACACATTGTTGTGTGCCCATACTAGATTTGGGATCTCTGCACATCCCTTCATTGTGTGCTGTTGCTTAATGCTTTGTGCTTTCTCAAGGCCATCAGGATGAGGGGAAAACAGAAAGACAAGAAATGCCACTTTTACTTGCAAACCGCAATGCTATCCAGAGCAGAGCTGACTCAAGGCCTATGCAGAACACAAGCCTACGCAGAAATGAATTTTTGCCACCCAAAAGAGGAGAGCTCAGGGCTCCTTCACTTTGACCCCAGGATGGAGTTAAGAGGAAAAGGAGCTGGATAGTACAGGCAAGGGAGGGCCTCCCAGGTGCCCTACCTGCCACAGATGGGCCTGGCTGCATTAGAGGAAACTGACTGGTGCTAGACATTGTCATCCTGTCAGGAGCAACTGCTGCCCATTATGCTTCAGCTCCTTCCCTTAAGAGCAGCAGCAGCCTCCAGCCCAGCTATCTAAGACTCCGGAACAGGCCTAGAACTAACTTTGTCCCAAACATACCTTTTTTCATATTGGGAGGGATGCTTTTAAGGTGTTGATACAGTACATTACAGCTTCAAGGGATTCTGCTCTGTGTGGAGAAGACTACAATAATTACACTTGCTTCAGTTATTGGAACCACACTAGGGAGAGAAGAGGAACAACAGCAGCTTTAGCTAACACTTAACATCAAGAGCACCCAAAAGTCATGGTCATGTCATGTCAGTATTTTGGCCACACGCTCTCCTGACTACTTCATACTGAGCAAGTGTCAAGCCATGTCCAAAAGATTATACACTTTTTAAAAGAAAGAAAACCACAACCAAAATCAGTACCAGATGTGAGAATTCCATGGTTTAGAATAAATAAACCCACCAGTCATAGGCTTTTTTCTTCTGTTTTTCTTTTTTTATATAAAGTCTATGAAATTAAGAGGAGAAAATTGCTAACTTGAAACAATGCATAGAAAAATCACTGGAAGCTGTCTTAATAATGAACAATAACAAGTCAGGAACAGCCAGTTCTTATCTGAAAACCTGAGAAGTCATCTCAGTTTGCACAAGAATTTGTGAAAGAAGAAATTAAGTGCTTCAAACTATGCAGATTTTGCAATGAAACTTAAATTTTGACAAATTCTGATTTCAAATTATGAAGCTTTTCCTGTTTGGTGTCTGTTTTTTTCCCAAAGTTAGTTAATAGAAGTAGCACAAGGGTTTTTTTTTGCTCCTCACAAGGGTAGTATTCCCAAAATCTGCCTTCCAACCCTCCCTCTATAGTAAGACTCCTGTCAAACAGCTCAGAGGAAAAAAACTAAGCTTAAATGCTTTGCGCTGCCCTTGAGAGAATCGTGCTCTCTGTTTACTACAGAGGAAATCTAAGGAAACTACCCCTCAGAGGCTAATATTACCCTTTGCGACCTCCTAAGATCCTTCTGTTGAGACAAAAGGAAACAAGCATTTGCAACACACACTGCAAATCCTGCTAGTTTCAGCGAGAAATCTGATGAACAGTGAAGGGTCAAGAGTATGTCAGACACTAGTATTCCATGTTTTAAACCCACCAGAAAATGCTTATCCAAGACTCAAGGAACAACAGAAGGTTGTCCTACAAGCATGGCTAGCAATTACCATGCCTCTCTCCCTCTCCACAGTCTAAGCTTTCAGGTTCCCTATGGCGTAATTTGACTTAAATATGACAATAAGAAACCAACATTCTGTGGCACCTCAACAGAAGAAAGAAGAAAAAACAAAGTGGTGTGAACTTCATGTCTTTAAAAAAAGCAAAAAACCAACAGCATCCCCTTCCCAGCAACGAGATCTCAATCCCTTCTCCACACTTTCAAACCATCACACCAGCATCAACATTCCTGCAGTCTAAATATGGATTCCAGCAAACACTACCAAAGCACACATTTTGAAAAAGACTATTTCTGAAACATCTGTGCAGTGAGAGCTTGATCCTGCAGCCAGCTTTACTGCATTACAGTTTATATAGACTCCTGCACATCCTGCAACTATGTAAGCACAACCATGCACCAGACAAGAATTAATATTCCACTTGCAGAAGGATGTGGTCTGGCCATACATACCCAAGTCTATGGTGCACTGCAATATGTTTGACTGATAGCCATTTCTAATATCTCTGCAGATTTTCTTTATTTCGGTCTCTGCCATTGAAATATACACTTCATACTCTAAGTGAATCACTTTTTTCCCTTCAAAATTATTTCTCGTAGTACCTAAACACAAATAAGTTATCAAACAAAACCACCAATGAATTCTGAGTAAAACCCAATATGGCCAAAGTCAGCACTGTGCAAACATAAATGACCTCCCCTAATCATGGCTGTGTAAAGAGTTTCTTTGAACAAGAAAAATCTATAATATACAAGGAAGAATTTAGTCTACAGATTATACAAGTCTGCAATCTGTAATGCCCAAGGCTGGGACATCTTCTGTGGTAACTGCTAAGGTGCTATTGCAACTGTTTAATAGCTGCCATGGTCTTGTTCTAAATAATTCAGAATGCATTTTCTAAACATCCCAGGTTCAGTCCAGGAATTTATTTATTTGAGAAGCAGGAGTTTGGGGTGTGAATAATCTAGATTCCATTTATTAGACTATAAACACAATCAGAGATCCAGCTCAGAAACATTAAACTCACCAATGAACAGAGACACTGCCCCACAGTATGGTGAAATGACCAGCTCTGACACTTCATCTACAGAGAGCTTTTCAGACTTGAGCTGGATAAAATCTTTTAGCACATCTTTGCTTACACCCATAACTCACTAGAAAGGCTAAAACCAAACAGACTCTTGGTTTTGGAGGTACTAGCATTTGCCAACTGCCTTTTATTCAGTGCTGGATGCCCCAATTTATTCAGAAAACACACATTATCCACTTACTTACCCCAAGGGACCAGTCTCCATGGCAAATTCACTTCTCACCAGACTTGCTGAGAGAATATTAACTGCAAATATCAGTTGATGACCTGGTTTTTAATGCATACGGGTTCCTTCCTGGTAGGAAAGTTTGCTCCAGTAGGATGAAACTAGAACTAGTTCAAGGCCCCAGTTTAACAGTACAATCAACCAGCGTGGGCCACTGTGCTAGTAATCTGTGGTAAAATTGTCAGCCCCTCCTCCCTATCTTATCCTGAAATCAAACACAGTTTAAAACAGAGATTTCTGATAAACACAGATTAGGGTTCTAATCCTAAAGTTTAATTTGCTCTCCAGGACATTCAGGTCCTCACACTATTGGTCTGTTTCAGTGACACAGGAGACACTTCTAATTTCTCTGAGTAGAAACCAGTCATCAGTTCATCTAAGAATGAGGAGGAAAAGAAGTATTTTGAGCAGCAGCAATAGAACAAGCTTCAGTAAATACATGCACTGGCACTTGAAAGCATGTAAAGAAATGAAGCTATTCTAAGGACACCTGTTCCTTTGACAGCAACAAAAAAAAAATATTTTTTTTAAAAGCAGCAGTCAATTCTTTTTCTGTATCATCGTTTCTGTTAAAAAGCGGCAGGAGGTTTTTCATTATTATCTTATTTAGGCAAGCTGGATATCTACTGACAGCCAGAAACAACTACTAAAGAATAAAAAGACCTAAAACCCAAATTCAAAACAATGCCTGACCTCTGTGGCAATTTTCTTCCATTTACTACATAATCATTTATTGGTCCACCAGCTTATAGTTTTTGGTCAGCAGGAAACACAAGTTATGCTCTCTCAAAAGAGTACTGGGGGTGGAGGGAAAGAATTGCAATCACATCTCTGAACCTAAACAAAAAAAAATATTATAGGAAGATTATACAGAATCCATGAGATATTTTAGCACAGGATGACACTCCATAGGAAACTAAGCGAGAAGTGATGCCTACCTAACAGAGCTTGGACAGATTCAGCCTCCATTAATTGGTGGGATGGAAGTGTTCAAGACCAGGCTGGATGGGGCTTTGAGCAACCTAGTCTAGTGGGAGGTGTCCCTGCCAATGGCAGGGGGGTTGGAACTAGATGATCTTTAAGGTCCCTTCCAACCTAAACCATTCTATGATTCTATGATGGCAACCCTTGTCTCTGGGCTGCAGGACCAGGAGCTGATTCTCCAAGCAGCACATACTCCTGACAAATAGCAAAAACCACTTGATCCCAGATGACAAGTCTGAGGGGAATTGGCAGGAGCACAAATAGGTTAAATGCAAGCACTCTATTTAGAAACCATGAGATTTCATTAAACAACAAACTGGTGCACAGTCTAGGGCAGCTGAGGTAAATACCACTGAGACTTATGCAACTCTGCTTCCAATATACTTTCAAAAATATGACAAACACCCACCTCCTACTATTGGATTTTCTTGTTGCAGCTAAGGAGAAAACACCTCAGTATAATTTTCATAAGTCAGGAATTGGATTTGTCATAGGCCTTTAAAAACTACATCAGAACCAACCAATGTATACCAGACCCACTTTAAAAGCTTCTAACAAAGTAGGTAACTCAAGGGGATACCAACTATCCAATTTGAGATTAGAAGGAAATGTTCCGCTGATTCAGTCTGGCTGGACTGGACAGCAATTTTCTTACACAGTAAGAAGTGTTGTGGGATGCTGTTCATGAGATCTCATAAAGATTTGGTGGTCAAAGGGATGCTCTTCTTGTGTAACCTCATGGTTTATGAGGCTTTGGGTCTTTTGTACTTAATAGGTCTGAAATTTGCTATTGATAAGGAGTGGTAACAGAGCTAAGAGAGCAGATATGGTGTTCTGGCAGACCTTCTATATATTTTCTGTTCTTCACATCTGAGATGATGTTGTGAGAGTCCACAGCTCTGGATACCTGTGATGGTGTGCTCCACACCCCTGCCCAGGGACCAACCTGATCTTTATCTCCTGTAACCCTGCCCAAGCAATAACCACCTATGGTGGTCATAATGGGTGCATCTAGTCATGATGGCAGTATCTGGGGCCCAAAGGCACTTTCAGGGAGACAGATAACACAATAGACAAGGGCTAACTTGAGCAATACCGGTACTGTGGTCAATATGCAAATATGACTATAGGTCAATCATCTTACCCCCATAAATAGTGAACAGCCCAAGAGGCCTCTGAGCTCTCCTGCACAGCCAGGATCTTCCCTTGAGTAGGGACGCCGCTCAAGGTTACTTTTCGAGATTCAGAGATTCCTTGCCACAACAGATCCTTGGTAAGTGACTAATAGCATGCCAAACTTTGAAATCTTAGCTAAGTGATATAAAGGACTGATTGCATATATATAATCCTTTAGGCATAAACCGTTGACCAAGTCTGGGACTAGGATTGGATCCACACCTAGACTCCTCTCTGAGAAGGAGTTTAGAAAGCAAGGGGGTCCTTTCTGAACCTTGTGACTCAACAGGAGGGTCTCCCTGACAGCTCTGTCTGACCCTGTCCTCTGTGCAGTAAATAACCAAGTGTGCCTTGCCATCTTGAATCTTGTTTAAACACTGTTGCATTTACCATCAAACTTTGTTAAATCCCTGTTTTATATCAATAAATGTATTGCTGCTTCTCTCTACAAGTGAAGTGCATCACTTCCATCTGTGACAATACCACAAGGCAGGGAGTCACTTTCATGACTAGTTGCAATCACATAGTGAGTATGAGGGCAACACCAGTAAGACAGCAGAAAAAGAATGTCAACATTTTACTTCAAAAGATGCAGGCATGATAACTGTTATTGTTCGAGACTACAAAATCTGGCAGATACAGTGGAGAGCTGTATTGCCTAGAAACAAACAAGCACGCCAAAAGGGTACAAGTAAAAAACATCTTATTTCCTACCAGCCAGATAGACAAAAGCAGGCAAGGCACAGGCTGAGCAAAACACAGCAGGGCTGACTCAGAGGGGAAACTGAAGGAAGGAACTGTATGAAAGTAAAGCAAGCAACTGAGGAAATGAGTGAAACTATGGAACTGAAGTGCCCGTTAGAAGGATGGTTTCTAATTAGTGTCACTTGCAAGTTAATTCATTGGGGGAAATGGGTGGAACAGAAGAGCATTGTCAAGTACGCTCGAGCTGCACTTTGAATATCTATTAGCAATGTGAATAGAAGTCTGTGGTCAGTGCCCTACAATTATGTTGAGTTTTTCCAGAAAAGCTAGGAACAGAAGCATTTTCCAAGGTGGCTGCTGTGAAGTAACTGCACATACAACATGTACTGCTCCAAGTCATCATTCATAAAAGGACAAAGTTGACAAACTATGGCAAAGTAACCAAAGGTGCTGCTGCTTCTGACACCAAGTAATAGACTGCAAAGCAAAATGCACTCATTCCTTACTGCCTCCTTCCCCAAAACACACTTCTGTGTGAGGAAAAGGCTCCCAGTCTAACATTTGGTTAGACCTTCTCATTTGGAAACAGCTACCATTGCTAAATAGTTGTTTTTTCTCATAGCCCTTGAGAGTAGATGTAATAAAGAAGGGTGGTGCCTAAAGGAAGACTTTGGCACCAAAGTCCAAACTCCAGTGCGTTCAGCACTAAATCCTGAGGACCTCAATCTCTGTTATGCCTTACTTTTTTTTCTTTTTCTTTTTTTCCAAATGGTGTTGTACCTTTGTCCATCAGATTAATTCTTGACAGGACTGAGCACGTTCCCTCACCTGAGGGGGACCTCCTGCTGACACTCCCAAAGAGCGCCAGTGCTGCAGGGGTCCTTACAGCACATACCTAGCACACTCTCAGGACCACACTCCCTATAAAATGCAACTAACAATGCTTTTTTTGAAAGCAGAGGAGGTTGAAAGTGGCTGAGCCTATTTCCTATGTAAGGGTTGGGCGGCTGGAAGCCCATGGCGGGGCTCCAGTTCCCTTCTTGACCTGCCTTCCAGAGGGTGCCATAAGCTCAGACTAGCAGCTAACAATATAGTTAAAGATAAATGATAAAAAACACCTGCACGTTATCATGGATTTCTTATTTATTGCCCTGTCTGTGCTAGATCCCTTCTTGAGACATCTCATGTTCTCCACAGGTACTAACACAGTTCTGTTTTCACATACAGTGGAGTTACCACACTGTGGCCCTCCTGGACAATGGGCCACGTGTCTCAAACTACCCCCATGCCTAACTTTTGGGTATGTTTATTTGACCTAGTCTTTCCTAGTGTATCTATAAAGCTATAGCATTTGCAATTGGCCAAAACACAAAAATGCTCACTGCAGGTTACAAGAACAAGGTAACTTCACTGTTTTTATGCTACCAAAGTACCAATACATGTTCTAGCTCAACTATAAACATTGAATTTGTATTTCTTTACAAAAAAAAAAGTACCCCATGTTAAACTTTGTGCACCTCAGCAGTAACTTTCCCAAATACTTTTGATGAATCTTAATAATATCCTCCCAGAGCTGCAGAGAAGTGATCTGCTCTGTCACCGAGAAGGTCTCAGAGTGCAGCCCTGCCAGCTCCATGCTCCTGGCAAAATACTGCACAGCGACCTGCTCAAGGAACAAATGCCATTCAGGGGAGCAGGGACCTACTGAAGAAAAACCACTATTGCACATTAGGTTCTTCAAAAAATACCAAAACAAACAAAACCAAACCAGTGTGAGGAAAAGCTTTCCCTAGCTTGTAGCATATGTATGTAGCTATGTAGGCATAGCTGAGCCTCTCAGCCCAAAAGACAGTGATCTCTCAAAGATTTATTCCTACATTTAGTGTTGAATTTAGAGTTAGGTCCACTATGGAATAGGGAGAGAAGAGTTACTGCCAGCGAGTTTTTTGATTTTCTTTATTTGAGCTCCAACTAATGACTCACCTAAGCCAATTCTTGAGTATTTTTCAAAGGATGGGTCAGTCTTCAGCCTTGTGTTGTGTGACTTAGTTAAAGGCAGAATTTGGGCCTAGAAGGCACAGGAATAGAGTAGGGTTTGTGACTGATAATCAAGTAACTGTGTTCTAGAACCAATAAAAAGAGATTAAAAGTTCTTAAGAAACCAAAGCAGAAATTAAGATGAGGTGTAATTTGAATGTCCAACACAAATATTCTCCCTAAATACTTCTTAATTCTGGAGGTCTTTTTTCCCAGGAACACCAGCCTCAGAAACAGAGCTGTGACTACTATGCTGCTTGGTTTGCAAGAATGAGTTTTCTTCAGGTTGCTATTTTATTGTTTGGCTTGTTTTGTGGATTTTTTGGGAGAGTACAGGTACCTACGTAAAATGAAATGAGATGTTCCTACAGCTCTGGAGAAGGTATGTTAGCTCTGTAGAGACTGGAATTTCAAAACCATCTCTTCTCTATGATTCCTATGGGCTAGCTGCACATGATTTTCCCTTAACATTTGGTTCGGATCCTTCTTTCAGGTGCCATTTTCTTCTTGCAGCTTTTGGTTTGGAGTGTAATTGTCAGTAGCTGCAACATATAATGTCTAGTTCTAAGTGTTATTTATTGGGTCTAATATTTTTAATTAAATCTTTTCCTAAGCCATGGCCTTTCCTTTAGTTAATGAGTGTGTATGCATCCTCCCACATCCACATGTATAATAGCCTCTTAGATGATATTTCTTTTGGAGGTCTTTAATTGTAAAAGCTGTGATGAAGCCCTCCAAAGCAGATATTTCCTATTCCACTTTCCAACCTTTCTTTGTTTTAATAATGTTTAATACTGAAAAAGTGCAAATCTTACTGTACAGAATTCCCTTACACCACCAAAATAGAATGTGGCTTAAAGGAAATTCAATTCTAATAATATCAAGGAGAGGCAAATGGTGAGGAGTTGTTATTCCTATTAATTTATTTCTTACCTGCCAGCAGCATACTTCTTTGAACTTGAAGATCTAGCTTGAGTATACCCAGGCACTAAGCTTACAGTCTAAGGCACTGATTCTGCAGTGTGCTGTTGAATGAAGAGAACCACAGCAAAGTCAATGAAATGTAAGTAGGTACACTAGTCTGCTAGTCCTAAGCTATTTTTGTAATAACTTATTACAAGAATTGGTACAAAACATGACTGCATGCACTGTGAAAACCAGAGGAATGAACTGGAGACATATTATTAATCTTTATTTCTTTTTACCAGCACTGCAGAAAAAGTGACACTTCAGGACTGCACAAGTTTGTGATTGTCTAATCTCGAGTAGATTTTGTTTCCTTCTGTTTTCACTTCAGACCTCATGAGTTACTGCTTTGAAGTTCAGATATATATTTAGGAAGCCTCAAGAGTACTTCTTTTACTCCAGTTTTACTGTTGTGATGAATTTAGTTATGTTGGTGTTATACCTGAGTGCATCTGTGTTATACACCAGAGATGTAGATATTGATGCATAACACTGTATTTAGAAGAACGGACACAATTCCTTTAATTCAAGCTTCCTGAAATAACCAGAAAAAAAAAAAAAGTCATGATCTGGAATAACCCTTCATTACCTGTTGCATTCTTCATTTGTCTTGGGTGACCAGCCAGATCTAAAGTCAGTTTAGCATTAAACTGCTGCTACTGAGTTCATTTAAAAGAAAACAAAGTTTGGAATAACCTACAAGGATCCAAAAGTGGGGCAGGTATAAGAGATATGTCACCATGAATTCCAGTCATTCTACTGAATTCAGGTCTGAATTTGGCCTTATGCATGTCAATGCTGGTAATAATCTTGAAAACATTTCCTTCCTGTTTTGGGAGGAGAGCGCGCTGTTCCTTCAGTTTCCATGGTGAAAGAATGGGGAGAAAAAAGTGAAAATATGAATCTGTCTGAGGCACTATGACCTCTAGGATTCCTGTGTGTGAGGTATATGTGGCTATTTGACCAGTGTCTTTAACATTCCCCTTGGCACTCTTTGAAATTGTCTATCACAAAACAGGTGATGCAGTAGTTACTTTTTGAATGTTTAGAAGAGCATGATTGCATCTGGGATTAATTTTTAGGTCCCTAAACCAATAGATCACCCAGTTTTAAGAGTGCCATCCAATATAAATGCATTGCACAATTAAAGAGTAAGAATAAACAGCTTTAAGGCAGAGTATAAGCAGTCTGGAACTATAATTCAAAGGCACAAAACTCTTTCTGTTCAACTGTCTCATTTACGGGCAAGTCTTTTCTACAAGAATTTCTTTTTATTTTCATTGAGCAACAGCAGTAAGTGAAATATGTAACTTCTTAAATGAGATTTTAAAAATCCATAAATTTTCTTTTTTTTATAAAGTATTTTCCTTTTCTGTTGATGGATACAGTATTCCTAAAGAGATGACCTCTTTCATTTTCATACTGTCCTTTGCCCCAAAGGAGAGCTAAAAATTATATTAAACCAGCATGCACACAACATTGTCCAAATAAAGCTAGCTATGGAGTTTTTGGATGATCATTAAGCAGTATAACACATGCTCTGAAGAATGATGGGAAAGGGCATTAGGGCATTCAGTGATGATGCTAAGGTAAAAACTGTTTCTGCAGTCTTTGATACCAAGGCAAAGCACAAGCTTTATCCCAAAGAACCTCATATTTCAAAGTGCCTGGTACTGAACTACCTGGCTAATATTTGATCTGGATAATCTAAACACTTAAAATATCAAATATTATGGAAAAAAAATGTAATGTCAATAATGCATTACTTCCTGCAAAGACCTCAAATTCTTTTAACAAAGTAGTTGTAAGGGCAAAGAATTTTGAATGCTATCAAATCTACAAGTCATATCTCTGATATTATGTTTAAAAAGATACAATCATGATAGGTGTCCTGGTTCCGGTGGGGATAGGGTTAATTTTTCCTGGTATTCCATGCCATGTGAGCCACGCCCACCCTGAGCTGCCGGGGGAGGGGGCAGGAAGTTGCTGCTTAAAAGCGGGCTGGGGCGTCCTGGGTCCGGCCGGTGAGCGGCGGCGAGCGGCGGGGGAGCGGCGGTTCCATAATCACGTTTGTATATTCCCCTGTCCGTGTTGTTGTTGTTGTTTGCCTGTTCCCTTTGCTGTTCTGTTAAACTGCCTTTGTCTCAACCCAAGAGTCTTGCCTTTTCTTATGATTCTTCCTGTATTAGGAAGGCGCGAGCGAGCGGCACGTGGTTCTTTGTTGCCGTTTGAGGCTAAACCACGACATAGGATATCCTGCAAATGCCAATGTAGTTTAGTTTTAGATTCTGATTGTATCGCATGGTTAATTCTTTCAATATCAGTGAAAATATTTCAAGGTTTTTTTGCCTTCAATTTTTTCTTTACGCTTTAGATGTAAAGGTTATATAGTTGATTCTGTAGAATGCTGGGCTTGTATTTAAACATCCTGATTAATTCTACACCTAAAGTTTGCTGGTTTTGAATAATAGGGTCAAAAGTGCATATACTTTTATAAACACTCCAAAGAGAAAGCGTTCTTCACATCTTCACAGATGAATCCTATTGCAGGCAATTAGACACTAGGGGTAGATCTGCATTGACCCTAGCCAGGGGGTTGGCTGCAGCTTGCAATATGCCCATCACCAGTGGTGTCCCTCAGGGCTCAGTTTTGGGGCCAGTTTTGTTTAATATCTTTATCAATGATCTGGATGAGGGGATTGAGTGCGCCCTCAGTAAGTTTGCAGATGACGCCAAACTAGGTGGGAGTGTTGATCTGCTTGAGGGTAGGGAGGCTCTACAGAGGGACCTGGACAGGCTGGATCGATGGGCCAAGGCCAACTGTATGAGGTTTAATAAGGCCAAGTGCCGGGTCCTGCATTTCGGTCCCAACAACCCCAAGCAACGCTACAGGCTTGGGGAAGAGTGGCTGGAGAGCTGCCCAGCAGAAAAAGGACCTGGGGGTGCTGGTGGATGGCCAGCTTAACATGAGCCAGCAGTGTGCCCAGGTGGCCAAGAAGGCCAACAGCATTCTGGCTTGTATCAGGAATAGCATGGCCAGCAGGAGTAGGGAAGTGATCGTGCCTCTGTACTCGGCACTGGTGAGGCCTCTCCTCGTGTACTGTGTTCACTTCTGGGCCCCTCTGTACAAGAGGGACATTGAAGTGCTGGAGCGGGTCCAGAGGAGAGCTACCAGGCTGTGGTGAGGGGTCTGGAGACCAGGTCATATGAGGAGAGGCTGAGGGAGCTGGGCAGGTTTAGCTTGGAGAAGAGGAGGCTGAGGGGAGACCTCATTGCCCTCTACAACTACCTGAAAGGAGGTTGGAGAGAGGTGGGTGTTGGCCTCTTCTCCCAGGTGAATAATGACAGGACCAGAGGAAATGGTCTGAAGTTGCAGCAGGGGAGGTTTAGATCAGATATTAGGAAGAATTCCTTTACTGAAAGAGTGGTCAGGCACTGGAACAGCCTGCCCAGGGAGGTGGTTGAGTCACCATCCCTAGAGGTATTTAAGAAACGTCTAGATTTGGCACTTCAGGGCATGCTCTGAAGGGGAGAGATTGTAGGTTGTTGGGGGTTTTTTTTGGTTTTTTTTGGTGGGTTTTTTTGTTGTTTTTTGGGTTTTTTGTGTGTGTGTGTATGGTTGGACTTGATGATCTCAAAGGTCCTTTCCAACCATGAAGATTCTATGATTCTATGCCATCTACGTAGGAGCCTTGCTGGCAGTCTGCAGCTGATCATCGTTATACAGTCAAAATATAAAACTGAATCAGTACTCTTATTGGAAGTGCTGTATGCTTTTCACTTGTCTGTTTTGCACATTTCATAAAAACATGGCTAGATCCTGACTGATAATGTCTTCCACTGAGGCTGATCAAACTGTAATTATTTCCACCAGCTTATGTGCACTGTGCATATTCAACTCTTCTCTGTGCTGGTTGACAACTGAAATGCTTTCTTTGTAAATAAGAAATGCATTTTTTCAAGAAAGATTATATTCTGTTGAAATTTTTCCAAACCCTGGAAAAAAGTTGTGTGATTAGTTCTGAAAGCCAGTCACTTGATAACTTCTACTTTTTAATATGAATCAATAGTTTTTGTGAGGGAGATAGATTGTGGCTGTGCAGTTAAGAATGAGTTGAGTTTTGTACTTCAAATTTACACTAAGAGCCATGCTATATCCTGACATCTAACCAGGGAATTCTGCTTATACCTAAGTAATATGTGATTGCTTGCACTGCAAGCAAATAATGAAAGCTTATCTTAAATAAAATGTCCAAATTCTGTATGCAGAATCAAGATGCTAAAGTTCCTATGGCTTTCTTCCTACTAAAAGTTACATTTTCTTTTATATATAACAGCACACTGTCGTGGTTTAGCCTCAGCCGGCAACAAAGAACCACACAGCTGCTCACTCAACATCTCCACAGCTGGGGGATGGGGGGGAGAATTGGAACAAGAAGGGAAAACTCGTGGGTTGAGACAAAGGCAGTTTAACAGAACAGCAAAGGAAAGAGGAAAACAACAACAATACTGACAGTGTGTTGTGGTTTGAGGTAAAACAGAATCAATTTTCTGTTCAGTAATTTTACATTTTAGCTAAGTCCCTTCTAACTAACTAAACTTTTGGAAATTAACAGCATATTGCACAGAAACTGTTTGCTCTCGGAGCGATAAGACCTGATTATACCAAGGGATGGTATGCACAGAGGCTCTTGCTTATACTTATTGCTGTAACAGCCGAGGTCAGCTAACTTTATTATTTGCCCTGCTGGAGGGTCGGAAACGGAAAAGCGTAGAGGGGTCCCACCTGCGAGGAGGAGGGGACAGGACAGGTGACCCAAAAATGACCGACAGGGTATTCCATCCCATCTGCATCATGCTCAGTATAAAAACTGAGGGATCAAAGGGTCAGCCCTTTTTCTTCAATGGCCAACATCCAAGGAGGATTCTGTCTGTTTGTCTCCCTTTGATCCTGATCTGAGCATTCCTGACTCCAGATCCGGAATCCAGCTCCCGTCCATTGCTGACTCCAGTCTGGGACGTTCCCAGTGCCTACTGGTGATGCGATCGTCATCCTGGGAGCTTGATATGGTTTTGTATATCTTGTATCTTTTTCATTATTTCCCTTTTTATTTTATTATTAATATTTCATTAAAGTACTTTAGTTCCTTCTATAGTCATAAATCTCTTTATCTTTCCTCCTCCTCTCCTTGGATCGAGAGGTGGGGGAGAGCATCTGTTGTCTCATCTTTGGTCAATCCAGCCCAAACCACGACAGGTATTATTAGTAAAGATATTAGGGCAAAGTGCAGTTACAGCATTTTTTTTCCAACTGCCAGGTAAAGCCAAACATTTGCTTGTATAAATGATATTTGAGTAGAATTATGGTGCTGCTTTTTTTTTTTTTTTAAATTCAAGACACCTACCAATTGTTTTTCCTCAGTGTCATGGTTTAGGCTGGGCTGGCCATTAAATGAACTACAGATGCTCTCTTTAACCTCTCTCCCTTCAGAGTTCAGGGCAAGGATTAGGGTTAGGGTTAGGTTTCAGAGAAGGGAGAGAGAATGAGAGAGAGAGAACTTATAGTTGGAAAAAGAAACTAAACTAATGAATATTAATAATAAAATAATAAAAAGAAAGATAATATTAATAAGAAAATAATGAAATACATGCAATATATACAAAGCCAGTATCGAGCTTCCAGGATGACAATCACTTCTTCGGCAGGAACTTGGAAAGTCCCAGACTGGACTTAGCAAAGGATGGGAGCTGGATTCTGGACCTGGATTCAGGAATGCACGGATCGGGATCAAAGGCAGACGAAACAGACAGAATCCTCCTTGGACGCTGGCCATTGAAGAAAGAGACCGACACCTTTGATCTCTCAGATTTTACACTGAGCATGATGCAGATGGGATGTCCTGTTGGTCAATTTTGGGTCACCTGTCCTGTCTGCTTTTCCCCACAGGTGCGACCCCTCTACACTATTCTGCTTCCAAACCTCCAACTTGGCACACAATAAAGTTAGCTGACCTTGGTTGTTATAGCAATAAATATAAGAAAGAGTCTCTCTGCATACCATTCCTTGGTATTAACAATAAATATCACTCTGGAAGTAGACACTGTCTGAAGAATATGCTGTTAATTTCAGAGAGTTAGTTTGTTAGAACACCAAGCTGAGTGTTTAGATGACACCAAGCTGAGTGGTGCGGTCGACATGCCTGAGGGATGGGATGCCATCCAGAGGGACCTGGACAAGCTAGAGAGGTGGGCCCATGCAAACCTCATGAAGTTCAACAAGGCGAAGTGTAAGGTCCTGTACTTGGGTCGGGACAATCCTCATTATCACAGTATAGGCTGGGGGATGATGTGATAGAAAGCAGCCCTGTGGAAAAGGACTTGGGGGTACTGGTGTGACCTGGTTTCAGGTAAAACAGAACCAATTTTCCGATTTGTAATTTTACTTTTTAGCTGGGCCTCTTCTAACTGACTAAAGTCTGAAATTAACAGCATATTGTTCAGAAGCTGTTCACCCTCAGAGTGATAAGACCTGATTATACCAAGGAATGGTATGCACAGAGGCTCTTGCTTAGACTTATTGCTATAACAACCAAGGTCAGCTAACTTCACTGTTTTGCCCCGTTAGAGGGTCTGAAGCGGAGAAGCGTAGAGGGGTCCCACCTGCAGGGAGGAGCAGAGGGGACAGGTGACCCAAAACTGACCAACAGGGTATTCCATCCCATATGCATCATGCTCAGTATAAAAGCTGAGGGATCAAAGGGGCAAAGGGGGCTCTGGCTCGTTTTTTCTTCAATGGCCGACATCTGAGGAGGACCCTGTCTGTTTGTCTGCCTTTGATCCCGATCCGAGCATTCCTGACTCTAGTTCTGGAATTCAGCTCCTGTCTGTCGCTGACTCCAGTCTGGGAGTTTTCCTGTGTCTGCTGGTGATGCGATCGTCATTCTGGGAGCTGGATATGGTTTTGTATATATTGTATACTTTTTTCTGTAATTTTTATTATTCTATTATTATTTACTATTTTCTTATTCATTATTATTTTCATTAAAGTGGTTTAGTTCTTTTTCTAAACTCGTAAATCTCCTTATCTCTTCCTCTCCTCTCTGAGGAGAGATGGGGGGAAGGGCCATCTGTCGTTCTGCTTGGCCAATCCAGCCAAAACCACAACAGATTTATTGGCGCCCAATGTGGGGCAGGATTGTGGCCCAACTGTGGTACTACCAGAGTTCTGATAGATGGTCTGAATAGTTTGAATTCCATTTTACTCAGAGATTGATACAGACAGCTCACATCATGTCATTGCTAAACAGATTATTGTATCGTCTCTTTGTAGCAATTACTTTAAAGTTAATTGATACACCAATGCTTAGTTTGCCTTATGTGCCGTATTGCTTGCTTGCTCTTTCTATCTGTATGCAGTGGTTCAAACGTGCTATTTTGCTGCTGTGTTTCATTCTGATCCGGGCTGTGATTGAATGTATAGCTTCTTTACCTGCATACCTTGGGCATTACGTAATGGATTCTGTTACTACTTACACTAATTATACTTTGAATTTTACCATGGATATGTTTACTTCACCCTTTACTTCCTATGTCAAATTGTCACCATCACAGCCAGGAAAGGGATCTCCTTTGGGTATCGTGAATGACAGTTATGTTCCTAAAATCATGGTTTTGGTGTCGATTTTCCTGCATGGGGTGCAGGGGTGGTTTCTCTTTAAATTTTGGTGCAGGAGTAGGTGTTGTACAATATGCACTACTCAAACTCCATCAGCACCGGTACAAGTTGCCCCGGTGACCAGAAGGAAAAAGAAGAGGTCAGTAAGTTCCTCTGTCCCTTGTGATAAAGACCAAGTAAGGCCAGATAGCAGGGGGGAGGACTCCTCTGATGAAGATCGAGGAAAGAGTTCTTCTAAAGACAATAGGGGAGAGGCTCCTGTGTCAGCCCAGGAGGAGGAAACAGATACAGAGTTGATCATTAAATCCTTCTCTATGAAGGATCTGCGAAATATGAGAAAGGATTTTACCCGGAATGATGGTGAGACACTTCTCTCCTGGTTGCTCCGATGCTGGGATAATGGGGCTGATAGCATGGAGTTAGATGGTAGCGAAGCTAGGCAGTTGGGAAACCTGGCCAGAGAGGGCGGTATAGATAAAGCTCTTGGGAAAAGGTCACAGACTCTCAGTCTCTGGAGGCGACTCATATCAGCCGTAAAAGGCAGATATCCTTTTAAGGATGATATTGAATGCCGCCCGAGTAAATGGACCAGCATAGAGAAAGGTATTAAGTACCTGAGAGAAATGGCTGTGAAAGAGGTGATTTATGGTGACTGGGAAGTGAATGTAGATCCTGATGAAATGCCATGTAGACGACCTATGTTGCGAAAGTTTGTACAGAGTGTATCACCAATATATTCCCATACTTTGTCAATGCTGATTTGGGGAGGAGTTGATGATGATTCACTAACTGTAAATGAAGTGGCTAGCAGATTGCGACAGTATGAAGACAGTGTCTCTCGTCCCCTCACTGTAGCAGCTGTGGAAAGATTGACTGATAAAACTGAGAAAATGATTGATAAACTGTCTAGGATGGAGGAGAGATCTTATTCTTCCCCTGCACGGACCCGTGTTGCAGCCATTAGGAGAAGACCCCCTCCTATGAGACCGACTCAGAGGAAACAGAACACACTACGAAATATCCTGTGGTTTTGCCTTTGTGACTATGGAGAGGACATGAGTAAGTGGGATAAAAGACCTACCTCGGCCCTACAGGCACAAGTAAGTGAGTTGCAAGGTAACACAGATAGAAGAACAAATTCTTCCAGGAGGACTGCTGCTCCAGTCCACAGGGGGCGGTTCTCTGGTCCAGGTAGAAACTCATCTACTAATTATAGACATTAGAGGTGCCCTGTCTCCAGCCAGGAGGAGGAGAGGGATCACAGAGTTTATTGGACTGTGTGGATTCGATGGCCTGGCACATTAGAGCCACAAAAATATACAGCCCTTGTGGACACTGGTGCACAGCGCACCCTATTGCCATCAAGTCATAAAGGGACAGAATCTGTGACTATTTCTGGAGTGACAGGTGGGTCTGAAGAACTGACTGTACTGCAGGTCAAAGTGAGCCTAACTGGTAATAAATGGGAGAAGCATCCCATTATCACTGGTCCAGATGCTCCATACATCCTTGGCATATGGAAAAGAAAGTGGCATTTCATCCATGCCACCACCTGTGGGGGTGGTTAAAGCAGTGGAAGCAGAGCAACTGGCAGCGCAGAGGTAAACCCATCTGGGCTGCTGAAGTATGTCGAGATATTGCTGACTGGCTAGGGAAACTAGGGCCAGTGAGGAATGTCGAAACAATGAGCAAGTAGATCAGGCTGCTAAGATTTTCCAGACAGATTTGGACTGGGAACATAAGGGTGAACTATTTTTAGCTCAGTGGGCCCATGCGCTGAAATCAAGCAAGATAAACTGTTAAAACTTTTGTTGTATGGGGGACAACGGCTAAAATATAAGTACGGGGAGGCTTGGCAAATTGACTATATCACACTCCCTCAAACCCGCCAGGGGAAGCACTATGTGCTTAAGGTGATGGAAGGAAGCCTTGAATGGTTGGAAACCTATGCTTTGGCCCATGCCACTGCCCGAAATACCATCCTGGGCCTTGAAAAGCAAGTCTGGTGGTGACATGGTACTCCAGAAAGTATTCAGTCAGACAATGGGACTCATTTCAAAAACAATCTTATAAGTAATTCGGCAAAAGAATGCGGCATTGAGTGGGTATATCATATCCCCTATCATGCACCAGCTTCTGGGAAAGTTGAGCAATACAATGGATTTGAGTAGCAGCTCTTGCTTATACTTGTTGCTGTGGCAATCAGGGTCAGATCAATTTAAAACTGGTCCTGTACAGTTTTAGCCTCTTTATAACTAAGATTGAATTATGCATACACTTATCCACGTATAAGTTAATATGTTTAGTGGGATCCTGTAACTCAGAAGCGTATAGTAGATATGAACTTTTTCTTTGGATCTTTCCCTTGAATTTGAATGGAGAATGGAGCTATTTGTGACTTCTTTTTTAAAAAGTTGTTGTTCAGTGTAGTCATGCTTTTTCTCTCTAGTAAGAAGAGTAGGCGTTGACATGTTCACCCATCTTTGATGCAGCTGTATAGTTAGTTTTACAATCCAGCTTATGTGTGAGAAAGGATACAGTGTGAGGAACTGTGGTTTGGGAATCATTTCTACTGTCTTGTCCTTTTTTCATGCTCTCGGTATGTGACAATCCTGGGTTTGTAGACTCTCTTGGGATTTCAGAAATTGTGAAACTGAAGGTGACAGGGCCAGAATTCACTTCAAGTAATTACTGATAAGTTTCAATACCATTTATACCTCCTGTGTACCTGTTTTAGTTTTTCACAATTCTCTTTGACCCAGCAGAAATAGAGAAAATGTACTGCTTGATGCAAATTGTATTTGATGCAAATTACATCACTTTAGCTATACATGCAAACTATGAAGACTTTCCACCTTGGCATTGCCTTTGTATGTTACTGAACAAATTACAGCACGTTGTTTTTGGCAACTCTGAAAGAAAATTTATGTTCTCGCATTCCAAGACCAATATCCGAAAGGACTGTATATAGGTATGTCACATATTCCCAGCACACAAATGAGATAGAGCAACACTTTCAAGGAGTAGGACCTGTAATGGAAAAGCAGAATATCTTTCCTTCAAAGACTTTGCATTACCACTGTTTCTACATATTTGTCTTGAAACGTCTCCAGTTCTTGGTGGAGGACATTAAGGTTGGGGGCACCCTAGGCTGTAGTGATCATGAGAAGATAGAGTTCAGGATCATGGGCAGTATTCGCAAAACAACAAGAAGTAAAATCGCAACCTTGGACTTCAGGAGGGCTAACTTTGACCTCTTCAAGAAACTGCTTCGAGAGATCCTGTGGGCTAGGGCTCTGGAAGGCAAAGGGGCTCAAGAGAGCTGGTTGGTATTCAAATACCACTTCCTCCAACCTCAGGATGGGTGCATCCCTAAGAGCAAGAAATCAGGCAAGGGCTGCAGGAGACCTGCATGGTTGAGCAGGGAGCTTCTGAAAAAGCTCAAGTGGAAGAAGGAAGTTTACAATAAGTGGAAGAATGGACTGACCCCTTGGGAGGATTACAAGAATGCTGCCCCAGAGCGTGCAGGGACGAAACGAGGAAAGCCAAGGCCTCCTTGGAATGAAACCTGGCAAGGGATGTCAAGGTCAACAGGAAGGGCTTCTTCAAGTATATTGGAAGGAAAAGGAAGACCAGAGAAGTTGTGGGCCCACTGTTGAATGAAACAGGAGCCATGGTGACGGAGGATGCAGAGAAGGCGGAGTTACTGAATGCTGCCTTTGCTTTGGGCAGTCACAGACTTTGGAGAAAGTAACAGGGAAAGTCTGGACAGAGGAAGACTTCCCCTTGGTTGAGGAGGATCAAGTGAGGGATCAATTAGGTCAACTGGATATCCACAAGTCCATGGGTCCTGATGGGATGCACCTGAGAGTGCTGAGGGAGCTGGTGGTCATTGCTGGGCCACTCTCCATCACCTTTGAAAGGTCCTGGAGAACAGGGGAGGTGCCTGAGGACTGGAGGAAAGCCAATGTCACTCCAGCCTTCAAAAAAGGCAAGGAGGAGGACCCAGGGAACTACAGGCCAGGCAGCCTCACCTCCATCCCTGGAAAGATGATGGAACAGCTCGTTCTGGGCCTCATCTCAAGGCATGTGGAGGAAAAGAAGGCTATCAGTAAAGTACTCAACATGGACTCACCAAGGGGAAATCATGTCTGACTAATCTGATAGCCTTCTATGATGGCTTGCATGATTGGATGGATAGATGAGGGGAGGGCAGTGGATGTTGTCTACCTTGACTTAAGCAAGGCTTTTGACACCGTCTCCCATAACATCCTCATAGGGAAGCTTAGGAAGAGTGGGCTAGATGAATGGACAGTAAGGTGGATAGATAACTGGTTGGAAGACTGAGCTCAGAGGGTCATGATTAGAGGCACAGAGTCTAGTTGGAGGTCAGTGACGAGTGGTGTTCCCCAGGGGTCAGTACTGAGTCCAGTCCTCTTCAATATATTCATCAATGACCTGGATGAAGGGACAGAGTGCACCCTCAGCAAGTTTGCTGATGACACAAAGCTGGGAGGG